>NC_086332.1:73197904-73840716 GCF_032445375.1 Bacillus rossius redtenbacheri
GGTACCTTCTAAAATATATAAGTACTGAGGTTAATTGATCTTGAACTTGAACTAGCGAGAGTAATATTGGAGTATTAACAATACCTTTAAAAAACTTTTAATTCCTCAGCAAAAATGTTTTACTCTTTCTTCCACTCCCACGTTTTCATTGTTTTAAACGGAAAACAGAACTCGGAAGTTTGACCAGGCGTAGATTCTACATTCAGATATCTGGAACTACGAGGTACGTTTCGTTTATTTGAGGAGTATTCTTCATTGAAACAAGCCCATAAATTAACTGTAATTTCTCACAGTACTTAACGAAACAAGAACTATGATACATTAGACTCGGTAACGGTAAAGTTCAATTATAATATTACTTAGTATTTAATACTGTAGTACCCCAAGTGTCTTAAAGAATAATTAAATAATAAGGTTAAAAGATTTGGAAGCTTTGATTACTGGGGCCCTCAATTAATAACTATAAAAGTCAACAACAGAGGCGACACTAGGAGTAAACAAAGAAAATTTAGGGACTCCCTACAAATACTTGGGAGTAAAAGGATCGTTATTATATATTAAATAAATAAAAACAACTGTTACGTCTATAGACTTCCTTAGTTTATTAATCATTGTTCTTTCTTTTTTATAGATTAAATTTTCCTTAGTAAAGTCTGTTTTTCATTGATAAGTGATCTTATTTACATAACTCACAATTACACTTATTACATGATATTCCTTAACGTTATATACGATAGGGCCGGCCCTGAATGTATAACAAAAATTAAAATATTTAAAAACAAGAATGAAATTAAAATTGGTAACTTTAAAGGTTGTACATATATTCCTTGCAAAACACAATATAAATTTCTTCTCCTGAAACTGCTTTTTACTGTCCGCTGTCTTACTTGGGTTACACTATTTTTGAGTTCGTGAATAAAAATATAGAATTATGCGGGTATCACCCGGGGCTGTAGGTAGACGGTGATCGAGGTAGTAGGCCTAATGATGTTGGATTCTGCGCAGGAACCGACTCCAGAGGTTCTGGCAGAGGATTTTGGTTGCCCCAAACTTGGAACCCTGTCTGAAACAGAAGTCCAAATTCCAAAGAATTAGACCTGTTTCCAGACAGTATACTTAAATGGCGCAAAAGGTCAATAGAGGGAAATTAAAGGGGGGGAATGACGTCAAGACTTACCAAAACAGGGTGTTGGTCCTGGCGCTCAGGAGAGGGCGTCTCGTCTACGAAGACTCGAACCACGTTTCGCGGTAGCCACGGAAGTCATCACGAATAATTAGAAAATAATTTATATAAAAATACTAAGTTTCTCTACTTTCAACTAAACTACTGACTGGTTAATAATTTTAGCTAGGGACTCCATCCCTCTAGTCTAAGAAGACTACATAATATACGATGTCGATGATTCGCCGAAGATCGCAGTTACAAACGGTACCAGTCAGTCAGGAGGCGCGCACCGAAGTAAGTTCAGAGCGGGATATCACCAGAATATCATAAGCGCGGGGTCTCTAGAGAATGGGAGGGGGGTTAGGCTCTGAACCGAAAATTACCGAGTCCACCCGAAGGTGTCCGGCATAAAAATATTAGATCTTACTGGAGTGACTGCGCGACTGAGGCGCTATCTTTTGGTGGCGAGAAGAAGTACTAATAAATCGACTAGTGACCGACGAGTGTGTCAAGCTAGGGGGTAATGGAGTAACCAGTGGTGCCACCTAGCGGCCTGAGACATAAGGAGGGGAAAGAGGTTGTCGTTACCTCCGCGCGAGCGCGGTAGTGTCGGCGCTGCCGACGCCTCACAAGTGGCATTAGTTACCACAGCCGTCGCTAGGTGTCGCTAAAGTCCAGAATCGTAACTGCGGCTGTCAAGCCTGAGATGGCCTTGACTTCGGTTAACGTACCCGTGCGGTCGTCGCTCCTAGCCACACTTCTGAGAAGAAAGTGGTGGGTGAGCAGGAGGAGGAGGATGGCTTCAAAAAATGCATGGTCTGTGGGACACAAGGCCCACGGGATCCTCCTGTCGTGTCTTGCTGCTAGTGAACCTTATACCGATTCGTGACAGAGTTAGCAGGGCTCAGCACTGCTTCACAAGCTGCTGTAGGCAAAAGGTAGTCACGCGAATAAATAAAGTTACCGGCCCCGACATGCCTGGAGGCGGGAGAAATATTAGCCAGAATGCTAGCCTAGCATGAGGCTGGGAAAGAGAATCAGCTCGCCTCTGAGAACAGAGGCTGAGGGCCTGGCCGTAAAGAAAATAAGATGAGAGAAAAAGAAAAGAAAAAAAATATATTTTCAAAAATATTTAAGATTACAAAATTTTGAATAAAACGTGCCTAAATCCCTAATACACGGCACAATACTAGATAACTAAATAAGTACCGTTGTACATTACACACTATGACGGAAAAAAATTACTACGGTAAATAAAACTCAATAACGGAAAACGTATGGTGATCATGTTACATAGTACTACATAAGACTCGATAACGGAACAAGTGCCATAATACATTAAACTTGATAGGGGAAAAAGGTATCACGATAATGCTACATAGTACATAAGACTGGATAATGGGACAAGTACTAGGGTACATAAAACTAAATAAAGGAAAAAAAAAATTAAAATAATACGTTACATGGAACATAGTACTCATAACGGAACAAGTAACATGATGACGATACACGTGGCAAGCCTGAAGCGCGTCTGGGAAAGGAATGCGTGCGCTGCCGAGCCCCAGGGACCGAAATGCTACAGATGCCGCGCCGGATAGCCGAGCTAAGGAGAGCCAACGTAAACGAGGCGCCGGGTGCCGGCACATCAGTAACGCGTCTTCCTTTTAAAAAAACATCTGGACCTCATTCCGCGCTCTTCCTCAATTTTTTTTTTTTTTCCTAGCCTAAGTTAATTCTAAGTGTGTAGGGGAGGGTCCAGGTTAGGGGAGGACCTAAGTGTGTCTCAGGCCGAAGCCTATACACTCTACCATGCGGGTTTTTAACCATGCAGGACAAGGGCGAGTGCATCATGTGCTTATTGGGGTTTATTGGCCAGCCATGGCTGCAATTGGCGCCATGACTGACGCCCCATTGGTCGCCTAGCTTAAAAGCTAGCTAAGTGTGGCCCAGGTAAAACCTGCATAGACACAGGGAAAACCCTGGGCAGGTTCATGCGGGGATCAATAAACATGCATTAAGCAAGCAGGTAACTACTGGACAAGAGGAAGAAGGGTCCAGGTAAGAAGAGTTGGAGGGGCTGAAAATCAACCTTGGTGGAGTTGGGTGCTTGGGCCTTGCGGCCCGCATTTAAAGTTGGGAGCTCCTGGGTTATTATTAGCCAGGGGCGCATGCGCCCCCAGGGGCGGGCGACTTCACGTCAGCCCAGCCACAGCTGCCCAGGCAGCCACAGTTAAGACAGAAGCGGGCAGACGAGCCAGTAAACCGGCTCGAACTGCTGGCTCTCGGTGCGAAAGGCAGCCTGACGTTGCGCCATCTTCATCTTCCTTCTTCAGGTCAACAGCAGTACTTTTCAAGCCAGGGTGGGGGGAGGGAACCAACCTCGCCACCCAAAATCCCCGAGACGGTTGAAGGTCGCGCCGCTCGAGGCTACTGCTGCCACACCTACAGCAGCCCCAGCTGAAGGTTCCTGATGTCTTCCTTCAGAGTTCCGATGCATTTCAATTCCGTTGCGCGCGCAGCAGTTCACAGCTCCGCAAGTTCCAGCCCGCAGTTCGTCTACACTTCGCATTTTTTCAGCACCTCGAGCTCCCCTGCGGGCCTTCGCCGACGAAGCTGCTTCCTGCCACGCGCCGAGCTGCATTCAGGCTACCTTTCACACCGACAGCCGTAATAACGACTCCGCAGGCCGGCCATTGGTCCGCGGACTGCTATTGGTTATTCACAGCCACCCCAGCGAGATTGCAACTCTCGGGCTGGGCTCCCGTATCCGCCACCCGCGGGACGCGGTCGGTAGCAGTTGGCGCTGCTAGGCCGCCCCCAGCACGCACACAAAACCAACACGCACTGCCAACCTTCGGTTACCCAATAGGTCGCAGGGAACTCCCAGCCAACAGCCCGCGAGAGAGATGCGCACGCCCCGAGAGACGACCACCGACGCTCTTCCTCAGGGACCTGGCACCCATCCGAAACTTCACGAGTCTTGCCGAGCAGCGCCGACTGCTGCAGGCATGTGAAGACGCGGGGGCTGACCACGCTACTGTGTTTGTTAGCCAGCCTGCACATGTTGTCTCAGTGGGGAGTACGAATCAAGATAGGGTGAACTGTCACCGGAGAAACTGTTACCGTTAAGCAGAACTAAAGCATTTATGTCTAAGAACGCTCATTGTTTACGCAGTGATTAACAATACAAACACAAGGAAACATCATTATGAATACAATTAAGAATAATTAATCTACCAATCCTGTATATCTATTCATATGATCAATTACTGTAAAGCTAATTTCAAACGGTAACTTTTGAGCCACATAAAAGTGTTATCAACGTTAAGCACTTGAATTACATATGACGTACACGTAACTAATACTTAGTAATCGCGGCAAATTATGGTGTTCCAGGATTCGTTTGCTCCCATTCCTTTAGATATTTTTCCAGATGTATTATATCTATTTTCTTATATTAAAATTTTTCATCCAACCCGTTTTTTTGAATGACTCTATTTTTTTTTTTGTTGCGTTAATCAACTGGAATACATTTGGGCCATTAACGCTCTCTGAAATGCGATCAGTGGACGAAACCCTAGAAAAATTTTAGATTTATGATACGAAATATTTGCAAATGTTAGAAGTAAATAGGCATTTCGCAAAAAAAAAAAACTTTTAAGCTGTTAAACCAAATATCGTAATACAATATGGGAAACTCTGGCGAATTATCATTGGCGAAGTGCGAGAAAATTTACTGCATTTCGTTCAGGCTATTTTCACTCCACATCGTTAGATGCCATTACTCTCACGCACTTAAAACACATTGTAAAAAAACGTAGTTACACTCCATATCGCCAGGTTCACTGTCATCATTTATCTCGCGTATTCCTTACGAGTTTCCTAAATTGTCCCTATTACAATATTTGGTCAAACTTCTCAATGACTCTCGAATCTTTGCACTATGGAGGAGCACACAGACATGATGCAACTTCTAGTTTGCTTTTGGCTCACTGTTTAGTGACCTCTACAGGTCAAAAACATAACTTAAAATTTAACGTTTTTAACTCCTAACGTTCTCAACCAACCAGCTTTCTCCTAGTATAAAAAGCATGAATCTGTACGTTGAAAAACCAACACAGTGTAGATGGTGGCATAAGTACTGGTGACAGCGGATTTTAAAGTAGACGTGTCTAAGGCGGGAAGAAAGTTTTCTCCGTTTAGTATTCACTTCACGCCTCGTAACCAGGGACTACATTCCCTTTCACGTTCGTGTGCCATCGGGAGGTTGTGGTATTTTTATTATATAAGTCGTGACATATTGGAGCTAGCAATGTAATAAGAAGCCAGAAACTGCCTTGTAAGGTCATCACCAATTCCGTTAAAGGCAGTAAAAAAAACCATCTAAAAAGGAAACATGATAATAATAAAAAAAATTCTGAAACGGGAGCTTGAATCAGCAAATTCCGCTGTATCGAATTAACCTGTGTTTTCTTTATTGTCGTTTTTAGCTATACATTATACGATGCCTCCAGGAAACATAAATTATTTAACGTAGTTCTGCACCGGGCACATGGTGACGAGCATGATCGTGAAAGTGTGTTTGATTTCGTAGTAAATAACCGAGAATCCTGTTCGACTGGATTCTACGCAATAAAAAAGAAATTACCAAACCAGGTTTTTTTAATAACCTCGCCATACATATCTATGTAGGTTATGTATGTATGCTTCGAGCCAGAATTCCTAGCCTGGTGCTATACTCATTATTTAGGAAGTGTTGAACTCTGGTCTCGCTAGGATATCGCACAAAAAAAGATACAATCGAAAGAATGCAGCTCTTCTTTTGGTTGGTCCATGCTCGCTACGAGATACGACCCTGGAGGTGACAAGACTTGCTGGAGGTGTACGAGCGCTCGTAGTCTAGAGAACTTGGAACTCCCGGTCGTCCTTTGTTCGCTACGAGTTTTGCGACGGGAGGACAGGCACAACTACAGACGGACGTTTTAAATATTTATTTATTTTCTCGTCGATTGCGCCTCGCTCGGATGTTCAGTCGATGAAGCCCTTTTCTCTAGAAAGATGCATTGCAGGACCATAGGAACGACCTTGTTAACGAACTGGTTCCTCAGAAAAGAACCATTAAATGTCGCTGTCAGACATCTTCCTTTGAGGAGGAACGACTAAATTACGAAAACTTGAGTGTGTTACTGTAGAGGCCAACTGATTTTTACAGCAACCAGTTCCACTTACACAACACACACACACAATAAAAAAAGATGGTTGAAAGTGTTGGTAGCTCTCAACTATGTTTGAATGAAGTCCAGTAAGTCTCATCCACAAACTTAGCAGCTTTCGAGAGCATGGCCAATATAAATATGGCCATTATTCAAAAGCAAATCAAGTTTTTGCTAAGATTTTGCCTCGAATAAACGAAGGAAACTTCATAATTTCAGATAGCTGGATCTTCGTAGAAACTACTCCGTATTTCGACTTCCGAGTTTTGTTTTTAAGGTGAAAAAAACAGGTAGAAGAAATATAAAGAGTGGTTTTGCAGGAGTTTTAACCAAGTTTTTGAATATTGTGCTAATACACCAAGATTGCTTTTGTGGATTCACGTTTAAAGTAAGTAAATATAGTACCTGTAAATTTAGAAATATAATGGTAAATTTACGAATATCCCTGAACAATTTGTAACCACAGTTATTCGTACATTTAGTGTGAAATTTTTTAAAGTTTTGTGAAGTGTGTGTTTGTATGTGTATGTGTGGGAAAGATTTTAGAACTGAGAAGTTAGAATATAGTGAGAGTGTATTATTCAAAATGAAAAAACACCTTGGTACGTAAAAATAAAAATGGAAAATGTTAGAAGTAAGTTTTATCAGTTTGAAAAGAACTCGCTGGTAAGGATAGTAAAAATGCCAACATGAAATAATTATTGCTAAACGTTTTAACAAAAAATCAGAAAATAATTAGCGGTGGTCTTTATTATAACACGAAATGTACATAATTCTTGCTTTAATCAACCGAATGAGACAAAAACACAATAAAGTACAAAAACTCATCAAACACACGTAACACCGGTTTGCCCATGACTGAGTATAACGGACCACATGAACTGTTCAAATTTTTTCACCATAAATTTACGAAGAACGCTGATACACAGGGATCTTCGTAAATGTGTCGCAATGTTTGTAAATAAATGTATGTGCATAGGAGTCGGTAATGACTTCGACTATCCACATGCTGCAGGCACGAATCTAAGCTCTACTTCATACGGGGCAGCAATTTTGATTAGCGCTCTGCCCTCTCCCCCAGCCTTATTCAACAGCAACAAACATACCGCGCATAGTTTGTTTTTTTTGCATCCGAATACATTCTAAGTCAAATTTCAAATTTAGTTATCCAAACTCGATGTATTTACCAGTGTTTAAGTGTGCGTTTTATTCCAAATACTTAATTCATATAAATATTATAGTATTCAAGGTACTTACAATGAATTAAATTTGATAACTTTACATTGTCAAATTAATATATTTGAATACTATTTGACAAATCTCAGAATATAAACATACTTTTAATGTTGTCTTACCTAAATGCTTTACTATCCAAGGTCTAATAATTAAGTTATTATAAGAATACGTATGTAATCTATAAAATTTGGTAATTATGACATATATACAGTTTGGAAAGGTATCGTTTTTAGTCAGTGAGTATATATATATATATCTCAAATTTTATCTTTTATTTCACACTTTTTTTTAGTCTACTGAAACGTTTTCCACCTTTTCTACGTCCTCTCTAACCCAACATACGGGGCAGTCCGCTGCCCTGCCCCCCCCCCCCCCCCACAATTCCCTTTTATCAGAACCGTCCCTGACAACATGGCAAAAATCGCATCGCACACACCCACTCCATGAATTTTTACTTCTATGGTTTTTCCAAGGTTACATTAATATGTTAGTAACCTTTTGTGCTATATTGGGGCAATTACATTGAAGTGCGAAGCGCAATCCTAAAGAACTTGACCACGGCTGGGACCTCTGACTGTTCTATTGGAGGGAGGAAGGCGGGTTTAACCCCTCTACAACTCCCAAAATATAATCCATTGAATAAAAAATATAGCTGAATGAAATTAATATATATATATATATATATATATATATATATAACACATTACCCCCGTCCGCATCCAACCTCTGATATCAAATAAATATTTTTTTGATAAATGTATTATATATATATTGGTTTTATGCTACTATAATAATAGGTGTGAGTTTTATAAACTTTAATATATTGTAAAATATAATAAAACCATGGTTTTTATTATGAATTTTCAAGACATCACAGATTAATTTATGTAATTATTTAAAGCGGTTATTATTTCTCGAACTAACGGACTCCTCTTTAGCTAAGAGTCAACATTTTTCAACCCAAACCCCTAATTGTGACTCGCCCTCCCCAGAATTCGAAGCTGTATCCGCCGCTGGCTGGAACGGCGCGCGTGATGGAGCGCGGTCGCCCGCGCTAATGACGCGTAAAAGGTTACCTTCGCGATGGCCGCGGGGCAGACGGCGTTATTCACGGCGGCGGGAGGCCCCCTCCCCCCCCCCCTCCCGCGGAACGTTGCGCGTAATTTACGACGGGCGACCATTACGGACGACAGTGTCTGAAGGCCGAAACGGCCGGACGGGTGGATTGTCCCGGCGATCCGTACGGGCCGGCTCCTTCTCTAATGGTCGCGGTAATTCATCGCCCGTACATCACCCCGGCTGCCTTGTTCTCGGCTCGCCTGCGTCTGCAGGAACCAGTGTTCGTGTCTTACTCATTCGTTAAACTCTCCCCTTTGGTCAGCGCGAAAACCCGTGGCGGGGTACGTATGTATGTTTGTTTCAGCATCCAAAGTTGCACGCTCAACATTTTTAGCACTTTATTAAAACCTCCGTGCCTTACATAATAAATTGCTATGCCAGGTACTGGTTTTCAAACTTCAAAGTATTTTTCTTTAGCCCTTAGCGTGACATTGGTTCTAGTAAAGGTTTGTAAAAAAAAAGTTACAACTATTGCTAGTTGATAGATTGCATTGAAAAGAATTGCTTCAAGATTTGTGTCCACACACACACACACACACACACACACACACACACACACACACAAACAACCTCTTCCAGCCTGTGACCGGGTCAGCAAAGTAAAATGCCTCCAAATTCATCTGTCACTCACCCATTCCTCCTCCTTGGTCTTTATCGGAGACTTGCTCGCGTTGTGTGACCCAGCGTGTACGCCTCCGGGGCCGAGGATAGCGCACGTGGGCGAGGGGAACCGGAGGGAAGTGACTGCGTCCACGCACGCCGGAGGCAGCCGCGTGAAGGGGGCGGTAGGGAGTGGCAAACCCCGCCAAGAGGCGGGAACACGCTCGCGTTTCGCGCCCCGGCGTGTACGCCGCGGGCGGTCACGGACGGCCACGAGTCCACAGGCCGGTCAGCGAGGGGAGGCGGGGAGGTGGACAGCCCGAGCTGTAAATAAGCCCGCGAGAGAAGAAGGAGGTGGGGCGTATACTCGCGGGGAGATAAGCGCGAAGAGGATGCTGGGACGCTTATCGATGCAACCATCTGGCGGACTCGCTACGACGGCACGCGATAGCCTCCCCCTTCGCCGTTTCCAATCGAGAAATAAAAAGGAACTATTCCCCCCCCCCCCCGCTCCTCGGCATGTCGATGCGTATCGCCGCCGCGATGAAGCTTTTTGTTCTCTTTGCCGCACGCGTGGCGGGCCTGGTATGTTACGTCATTCGCAGGCAGTGTGGCTTCCGTGGGGCAGTGAACATGTTGCGTGGCGTGGATTACGTCTACGATCACGATTGATTCTCGCATTTTTTTTTGCGATATTTTAACGCCATATATACTCACTGTAACTATTTTACACCAATGTTTTATATATGCAATCGATAGATTTTGACGAGAACTGACGATTGAAACGCAATGAACGTCGTAGCTACTCCGAGGCAAAAGTTATACGAAATGTAAATCTCGAAACGCAGAAAAATGACCTCAATATGGCGGCGCTTCCCCCTCCACCGCGCGCGATGCATCACAGTCCTCACTGAGCGTAACGAATTCTTCGATCCTTTAGCTATCCAGTGGTGTAATTAAATTTTGGATGGAGATGATAGATATGTAGCTGCAACACCAAACTGTATCCCCCTATTTGGTTATCATTCGTTTTTTGAATAGCCTCCCACTATGGAAGCAATTTTAAAGACGTATTCACGTCAAAAATTCTGTACTTTTATAAATTATTTCTCTGAAAAACAGCTGCCAAGAAATAGTTTGTAATGCTACAGAAAATATATTGTAACTTTGTATGTATATGAAAATGGTTATTTTTGCATGTACAAAATTTCTAACAAAAATTGGCGTATAATTATATATTTTTATATGTTTCATTCAAACTATATTTTTATAAACCATGGAAATATAATAGAATAGGTTATTCAATAATTTGATTTTTTATTTTGTTTTATAATGCATTCTAATATTTGTAGTTAATACTGGAAAGCTATTCAGGGAAACGTTTACAAATAAATTTAACTGTTGGATGCATACTTGGATAACCCACAGCATGAATGCCCAGGTAAGAATCCGAACCCAGTATTACTGCGAACACTATTTTGTAGTGATTAAGTTGTTTTCATGTAAATGTACAAAGTTAGAAATATTTTACAAGAATATTTATGTTCCATTTATAAAAAAATTACGTTGACTGATTTATAAACGAGAAACATTTTATTTTTGTTAATCGGGTACTACTTGACTCCCGTATTTCCCTCCTAGTCGAACATCGTTGGCTCACGGTCATTAAAAATAACTGCGGTACAATCGAACACGTTGCATGAGTATGAAGGTTTGCATTTTAGCTTACGAAGAAATGAATCCGAGTAGTATATAAAAGTCCGAATAGTATATAAAAGTATGTCCTGCTACTGGTTCCTGGTTGTGGATTGTGGATCGGGTCAATGACCGACCGCCCTGACGTCACTGCAGCCATCTTGGATGACCTTGACCTTTGACTATGACACCGGCGGCCATTTTGGATCCACCATAATTATTTTTCACCATTTTGGATCCAACATTTTGTTTTCCGCTATTTCTTCATCGACCATCCCACTACCTTGTATTGCACTTTTCGTTACGGCCGCCATATTTGAAATCTGTAATTATTATCCGATTCGTCCTAATCCACGTTTCTTTGATAGTAAATTTTCAGCATTGTTTTGTGAATTAAGTAGAAGACTTAACCTGCCAACAAATCCATTTGGATTGTCTCTCTGTGTGCAATATTCTCTTCCGCTGCTTCCATCTTATTTACAAATTATTAATATTCAGAGAATCTTAGATTCTCATCAATATCACCAGCCTCAAAGTCATAATCACGAAATTCATCATCATTGCACCCAACAGAATCATTATCATGAACAGTATTATTTATTTTTTCGGGTCATTTCCACATTATGTACTGTTGTCATTAATTTATCACAGTATTGTCAGTTTCACATTATTCGATATTGTTCTAAAGTCTCATTTTCTGTAAAAGCGTGAATTTCCAGTATTATTTCATTCTTCACCACGTAACACAAGAAAATTAAATCGATGAATTATATGGGGAAAAATAACTAATTACTATACATTTAATCTTAGGAAATCCATAATATTAAATTTACTCCTGTAATTCTGTGCCACGTTTCCTCGACGCAAGAGTCTTAATACTTTTCATTGTAGACCATGTAGTGTTCTTCAAGTGTGTGATAATTATTAATACCAGTTCCACACAAAGGTCCGTTCTGACACTACCATTTTTCTCACTAGACAACAAAACCTACCTGCACAGGAATTTACATGTTTTCTTAAATTATCGCATTGACCAAACCAAATACCAGATTTTGTATTTTCTTTAAAAGACTCTCTACTCAAGATAATTTTTATCATCTCCGAAAACAAACATAATTATCACTACGAACAGCTAGTTAGGGAGGTATCACACACACCTAGTGCTAATCACTCATTCGCTAAGGGTCTTGTGTTCGACACCTACCTCAGGCATATAAGCAACTTTATTTTTTTCTGAGCCTCATGTAGAAAAATAACTTCCAATACATGTGAAGTTAAAATTATTTACGTACGACTAGTCAAAGTACCTAAATTAAAGCTCTTTAAACTCAAAGGTTCTATAAAATTCTCAAGGCTAGGGGCAGAGGCTGGTCGATCGAGGCACGCCTACCGACGCCTGCAAATGAACATTGGCCCCGCGCACGGGAGTTGAAGGCTTGCAGAATGCAGCTGCAGCCAGATGTTCGCTCGAGACATACAGCGAGCCGCTAGCCTACCATCTCATTACACGCAAAACGTCGGTGAAATCATAATCCAGCGCATGTAAAGTACTTGCTGGAATCACTTCAAGTACGCAACACTGAACCAGAGCAAAACAAACAGCCGGCGAATGTATAACCTTAACCAAAATAATTGTAGTGCATTGACCAGAGTCAAATCCAGGTACAACACTGCGAAATCTGACACTATGTAAATTATAAGCTGTTAAAATTTTACTACTAGCCACCTTCCGACATAACACATTTTCATTTAACCAATATTCTTGTTAGGAATCAGTGATGAAGGAGTGAGTAACTTGGACGAGACTTGGGATACTACCGTAGAACACACTAGGTTGGCTAATTGGTCAACAGTTTTATTTTTAATACCGACACAGCAGCAACGCTCGATGGCATGTGTATGAACGTTGCAAGTATCCGAGTGCGAAAGTATGCGATTGAGCAAGTATGCGAGTGTGTAAGTGTGTGAAAATATGCAAGTGTGCTATATTACGCAAACATGTCATCGAGCGTTGCTGCTGCCATCTGTTTTTCCAGATGGTATTTTGATGGCTGAAAAATATGATACACAAATTCGCGTTGCACTGTTCGTTGCCCTCTGAGAGTTAAACTCTTAGTCAAGCTCTGATGACATCATCCCACTGGCTGTGACTTACCATACCGGTTGTGAATAATTTTCACTTGAAAAAAAGTGAGTGAGTCGTTCAGTACTTGCCAATGATGTGTACCCACTAATTAATCATATCACAAACCAAGTATTAGCAAAACACGTATTTCAATACAACACTTTAATTTAATGCAGTTTTTTTGGACATACGTCATTACAGTTTTGCACTGTTTGTCATGGAAAAATTCCGAAAGTAAAAATATAAATGTATACCTTTAATTAAAAAGAAACCAGTTTACTACAGAACTCAGTTCAAAACCAACAACTCTCACAGCAATATATCAGCCAATAATATCAGCCCTTTTGTGCGCGGCCAATCCCGAAAGGTCGTAATTGTTGTCATTGGAAACCTTCTGTGTTCGTCAGTGCGATCGTCGTTGTGTTGTCCATAGTAATTCTTTATCTTCATCGTCGTATTTATATGTTTGCTGTGTTGTCAGGTTTGTTGTCTGCCTGGATTTAACATGTCTCGTCCCTGTTAGCCCACTGTATTCGTCTGTGTTGTTATATTAATTTTCCATGACTAAGTTCCTTAAACGGAATTCTTGTGCTGTCCGATATTTAGATGTTGAACATTTTATGTACGCGCTGTCGTCGTTTTGTTGTCGATAATATTTGTTTAGTTTCATCGTTGTTTCCGTTTGTCCGACGTCAGCTGATTCAGTCTAGTTTTCAGTGAATTTTACTATCATCATATTTATATTTTAATTATAAGAGTTTTAAAATGTCAAAACTGCAATGGCGTATCTCCAAAAAACTACATTAAATCAAAATTCCCCACTGCATGAATCATTTAAAGAACAACACTTATAACATTATATACATTATTATTTCACAATGTACTTATGACGTAGATATTATAAAAGCCACATGGCAATGCGTCGCGCTGTTCAAGACTGCTGCTAGCGGAGCGGACAGCAAACAGCTATGTCTCTCTCTCTTCAAGCGCCATGGAAGTGTCTGTGCTCGCCGCCACGTCGCAGCACGAGCTTCATCCTGCTTCCTGTTACACATCTCCCTGGCAGTCACCGAGAGCTAAAACGTTTACACATTAAAAAGATTTTGTTTTGTATGAAAGGAACTACGTAGGCGGGACCAGTCGCCTGGCAAGGGCAAGCCTCCCCAAGGGCAAGCCTCGCCGCGGACGCGGAGCGGGTGTCGCTCGCTGGTGCCGCTGAATATGCATCGCTGCGCGGCCGCGAGATAGCATCGTCGCCCGCGCCACTTAGCGGCGAGTCGTCCTGCGAGGGCGCGGCCCCGCCTCTCGCCGGGGTTGCAGAGTGGCGCATGTCGCGCTTCTTCCCGCCTCTTACCGCGAGCGCAGTGCCCCAACCTTCACCGCAGCGCAGGCGCACGGCTGAAACACGTCCTAACTTCACCCAAGTTCGCCCGCCCGCTCGCGCGACTTCGGCAGCATGTGCTGTCGGATAAAAACGACACACAGAGAAAGTCGTTTTTTAGAAAAGGCTAAATAAGTAGTTCCAATAGTGTTGTATTCAATCATTATTTTGATGAGTGAGATTTTTTTTTAATGAATTTGAATATTTTCCCGAATTTCTAGCTAATTAATACTGGTTCCCAAGATGGCCAACAAGATGGTGAACACCCTGGAAATAAATAATTACTGCACTCTAACAGGTAAAAGATAAACTAACATGGTGGTAGCGCACTCTAGCAGACGAAAACATTATGGCGGGCGTGACGTCACACTATCTGGCAATATACACGCACCTTGAGATTAGTGGTGGGAGGTCAGTTTTTTGGTGGCTACATTGGATGAAGGATCCGTCACCAAATTTTTTCCTCACAAGGACTCCAATATCCATGACATAAGTGCGGGTTTTAAATTAAATTTTTATTAAATTTTTATTTAATAATTTTTATTGAATTTAATTTTTTTCTGCCGAATTTATAGCTAAATAATTGTGGATTTTCAAGATGATGGTCGTAACATCATAATTCATGATGGAATGTTTTTTATTAAAATTTTTAATAATACATTTTTTATTAATTTTGAGTTTTTTCCCGAATATCTAGCTTAATAATTACGGATTTTAAGATGGCGGCCGTGACGAAAATTGCAATGGTGACGCCTTTAATATCAAAATAGCGGTCATGACATCCTAATTGTCGGCGGCTTAGGGTACATATAATACTTATAAGTAGAGACCTGAAAAATCCGCGGATTCATTTCGCAATAGGCTAGAATCCAAATACGTTCATGTTTTGCTGCTTCAGTGATTGGGCGACAGTTTATCTGAAGAACTCTGGCCCAATGAAAAATCTTCAATCAAATAAGTATCGAATTACGAGAATCCCAGTTAACGGGTGTCACGTGTCAGTAGGTAATGATCAGATGTACATAATTTGCCCGAGTGAATAGAGGATCGTTTAGTCCATCCAATAGGCCATTTAAAACGCGAATTTTTCCGGTCTTTACTTATAAGTTACGCTAAGACTACAGATATGTAGACTTTCAGTATTTTTTAGGCATACAAGGAAGGAAAATTGACTTAACAATTCGAATTTAAAACTTTGAAGTATTCATTGTATATCATAAATATGTATACAAGGAAGAGTAAACATGGGAACAAACATGAGTTATCAAACTAAAAATTTGTATTTTCAAAACTAATAAAAAAATTTACATTAAATTGGTGGAACCCTGGTAAAATAATTTGGACATTTTCGCATTTTTACCAGTAATGATGTTACTTGTGTTTGAACATGAACTCGCGATAATCACATTGGATTATTAACAAAACCTTCAAAACTATTTATATCTTCTGTAAAACGAAACATCTCTGAAGTTTAAATACCGCATACTTTATACAAAAAATCAACTATCTAGAAGTACGAAGAACACTTCGATTAATTAAGGATTTTTTTAGTTGGAAAACTCCGTAAATTCACTACAATTTTGCGACCACTTTCTGCCGCCACAGAATGCAGGCTCAAGGAAATTTAAAACAGCATAAGAATGTCGATTATATACTATTGCAATGAGAAACTATGAAGTTATTATTAATCGTTCAGGTTTCAAATATTGTTATAGTATTTAGTTTTACACCCAACATCGCGAAGAACGTTTGACCTGTCAGTGCGCCGTAATCGCTGACGCATAACTTGTTTGGCGAGACGTGGGCTCGAAACCAAAACTCTGGAATGTCTTACTTGAAGTTCACTGAGCTGTACACTAGCTTGGTTCCAGGGCCCAGATGACTTCAGCCTCTGTGCACAACTGTGCGAAGGCAAACCAGTGTTAGTTAACTTGTTCGCTGCACCGAGCTTTCCGGTGGGTATGCAACCTGCCGTGCAATTGGAGTTCGCGGGCTGCGGAATGTTACATTAAGGGGCGAATGCAAGCATTCGACTAAATTTCATAGTGCAAGTGTACTGACTGCTCGTCTGGGAAAACCATATGCGCACGTGAGCATGTGATCACTAACTCAGCGAGTGTGGACCACATATGTATGTAGTGCGAGTAAAAGTCGTTTACGAGCTCACAAGAGCTTTGCTGTAGGGGTTAACGCTATTTTCATTTTTGATTCACTTTCTTTTTTTTTTTCAAAAAACTTGCTATCTAAGATTAAATAAAATAATAAAAAAACCTATTTTTTAGGAATTTATTACCTAAAATATTTATTGGTTTTCCAACAAACTGTCAATACATAGAGACAGCATGAGTGTACAGAGAAAAGTAAATGTACTCTATATCTCATAAACTGCACACGCTCAAACAAAGCGGACAGTTAACATTTTGGCGTAACTACATCAAACGAGGTTTATAGGCTAGTGAGCTATAGCTGGTTCGATGACGAATAGTTCATCAACGTTTCGTCTGGCATTCGAGTTACCATCTCTATTCTAAATAAAATGAATATCTAGTAAAGCTCAAGCTACAAAAAAAATAGTTGTTCATAAATATAACTTGAATTCTTTGCCTCCAGTAAATGGCCTGCCTGGTGCGAGTCAATCAAATTTTTCCTGGAACAATCTGAGGAAGAATTTACAGCATATAGTTTTATACAAGAGTAATTCGGTAAACATCAGAAGCAGAAAGGTTTTCACTTATAAATGAATACTGCATACGACTGCTCTTCCAGTTGCTCGGTGGGAGTGCTCGAAACCAGCATCCCGGGATCAGCTTAAGGCGATTGGTGCATGGAAAATATTACGAAAAAACTAATTTAACTGTACATATTTATTTTTGATGCTTCTTTTTAAGATATAATATACCTAAGATATTTTTAATAAACTTTTTTTACTGAGTTATGTCATTTTAAATGCATTTATTTTTATTCCAAGCCAGAATTATTTAGAAAACACATAATTATGTTAAACTTAAGTATAGTTCAAGAAACGAGTGTACGAATAGGTTTCTGCACCTATAAAAGTAAGAAAAAAAATTTCATCTTCAAAATTACAGTTTAATGTTGACAATTTCCATTGATTACTGCTGGACTACTTCAAGAGCGATTGAAAGAATAAATTTAAAAGAAAAAAAAAAAAAAGAACACTATTGAGTTATGTATATATTTTCATATCCTTTTGTTTTTGATACGATCCGACTCAAAACACGCCCTCTGGAGTGACAGTTCTAGTGCATCGTGTAAAACTCTCGCCGCCGGGAAGAATGTCCCCGAGACGTGGCGCTGAGGGCGGCGCTTGTCGGAACCAGGTAGTCCGGCGGAGCTCCTGCCGGCTGGCGGCAGCCTGCGGGTGGGGAGGGGGAAGAATGGGGCGTAGAGGGAGGACGAGAGAGGAGGCCGAAGAAACGAAGGGTCTGTCAAGGTCGCGCTTCATAGTGGAGTCTATCTTCGCTCAAGCAAGGAAATTGTCTCTGTACAGAAAAATTCGTACAGCGAAATTCTTTTTAGCGGTTGTTTTGACTTAAAGTTGAATACTGACAGGGTGATTATTCTTTTTGGTGGTTGTTTACACGTATGAATAAATTTTTACCCTCCAGATTAATATGTTTTGACAGCATAGAACATCAGTTGTGTATTCCAGTTAGTTAGGGTATGCTATATGCACACTAGAATGACAGATCTAAATTTAACCAAAAAATAGATTTTATATTTATTAAAATTTATTTAGAACATCAAATCAACACTAGGCTATTCCAGTTATATGAAATAAAAAAAATGGAAATGTTAGCAAGCGATGCCAGAATGTCGGGCACACTAATTACAAATGTCCTTTTGTAATATTACATTGCACAGAACACTGAAACCCTAATACTTCAAGTGTTTGTTTACAGTTTTATTATTCTGTGCTACGTTATTTAAATTTATATGTTTAATTTATTTTGGGTTTTGTGTTACAGACGTTTGGGCTTTTCTCTATGAAATTATTAAGTAATTGCGGCTTTTGGAATTACGTTTTTCACGGCCAGATATTGCCTGAGGTTTCGGCGGAACTTTCAAAAAGTGCCTCGAGCCTATTGTTGTAAAAGTTACGCTACTAAAAAGAAGCTTGGTTTTGGCCGTTTTGGTGCGTGCAGCTCCGCGTCAGGACGTTCCTGACGCGGGACTACCATAAGTTATGTTACGTGTGCGGTAATAATAGTATGTATAAAAAGGTTATCATCAGACTGGTGATTGTATGTTAAGTTGCGAACGGGATTACGCGATTTTAAAGTTATTAACGTCAGAAGATATCATTAGTCCAGGTATGGCCATTTTGTTATTACTCTTATCACTAACGCTGTACTGACGCCCTGCAACTTTTTAACATTGCCGATTGATATTATGACTTTGTTGATGTTGCTGGGATAAACTAAAAGCAGGCGCTATTAAATATATTTACTAAATTAATTAGCTTCTCAGTATTATTAATGGCACGATCATATGAACATACAATGCACAACTATCTTAGTGGTCTTGAGTCTATAGGTCTTATGTTTTATCGGACAATTGATTTAATTTATGAGTTAGTGAATTTTTCGAACCGTAAATCCATTTTTTAACTCTACGTGAAACATTGACATTTGCGAAGTCGTGCCCATGTACCTGGCAACGATAGTTAAAAAAAATCGGAGTGATATTTTGGTCAAATGGAATTACTGTATTGAGGGATACGTGGTATTTGTTTATTCGTGTGTAAGTAATAAATCAGTCTTAAAATCAGTTAATTATTTTGTCTTACTATTTCGTATTCTAATTGAGATAAATATCAGATAAGCATGTGTTACTTGTATCACGACATCAAGGTATTATTTATCAGTAATTAATATTTCATTTTATTTTTTTGTTAACTAATGTGCATAGGGCAGTGCACTAGACATCACTACCTGTGCGTAGTGTTGCGTTACACTTTTTAACGCATTAGAGTTCACATAAAATAATAAATCCAAAATTTCGTTTAAAAGTATAAATATCAGCGATCAATTTAATTAATGTCCAGTATAACTCAGTCAGTAAAACATTCGGAAATATGTATAGGACCTGTTAACCTAAATATTTGTTAACAGTTAAACTGAACTAAGATGTGTTAGAGTGGTTTTTTCTCTCTCCGTATATTAGAGGTATGGGACATCAAAATACGCATCTGTCGCCCATTTACTTTAAATACAGAATTATAAACTACATATTGTGAAAACATTCTGCAGCAGTTTTTGCTGAACGGAAAAACACGGATGAGAAGACAGACGAAATGTGTTTGGTAAGTGATTTTTCGTCAAATGAAATGGAACAGGACAGTGCTTATCAGAATGAAAGTACAGAACTACTTTTGTGCAAGGAAATGTATTTTACAAAGACATTTCAAGAGAAATCACCTTTAAATGAAATAGATCTTGCTGACATGGAAGAAATAGACTTAGTTTTAGAGGCCAGGCCCCTTTCAAGTGACGAAATTTCTCTTGAAGGGCTGAAATATGTTTCTGGCTATATAGCTCACCGTTTCAGAAATAAATATCCTGACCTTTGGATACATGTACAATCAAAGGGTAACTTAAAATGTCTCACTAATGAATTTTTTGAATTAATAAATATCGCTGAAATGTATTTTGATAATGTTCATGGCAACAATTTGTGCAAAAAAGAGCGGATTTTTGAATCACTGACTAAAATTATTTGCGGAACTACTGAAAATAAATATACAGAAAAGAAGTTTATACTGTTTTGTCAGGACAAGAACGTATATGGGTATCAAGTATTTGAACATGAAATATTTTAACGAACAAGACCAAAAACGCAAAGAAAGAAATAAGATGAGGAAAACTACCCTCTAAGATTTTTCACTGTGATAGTGTCCACTTTCCTTCACCATAATATGTATGTTCATAATTTATTTACGATGATTTTTAATTACTATATTTAAGAAAAGCATTTATTGTGAATATCGCAGCAATTATGTAGGGCTTAAGGTATTTATTGTATTCCAAATATTGAGTATGTCATTTTTATTGCCTTTATTAAAAATAATATATACGTTAACAATGTAACAAAATTGCGGTATTTTTGTGTTGCTATTGCAATTTCGTTTCTTGTAAACATTATTGTAGACTTTTTCATATTGAAATTAAATTTGCTCTAGGGTTGTTTGTATTTTAATTTTACAGTTATAAGATTTTTATATGTTGTTTACTGTTTACAAACATTTGAAAAATATTTCCTTAACCATATTTCCATTTCCATGGCAATAGTTATGTTAGCTTTTCGGGTAACTCTTCTACATGGATGATAAGATGGTGCGACATCTAAAACATATCACACCACCTTTACATATCTATTAAACTAAGAGGTGTTTTCTTTACATAATATTAAAGCACAAGGTTTCCTTGTGGCGTAGGTGATTTAGAATTTCCATTTATCTAGAAAAATGCGCTTTCAGAATGTTTTTTAACACACAGTGTTTCGGAAGTTTTTGAAGAAAAAAAATTGACTACCCGTTTTATTTTTTTGCAGCTGAATTCGGGCACGTGCATGAAATATAATTAATCCATAGGAAGCGCAATGGTTTAAAGTATTGATCTTGAAGATTTGAAAAGATTTATTGAAATAGTGTGAAAGAACGAGCGAGTTGAGTGAGAAGATGACCGGGAGTGGCAGAGGTTAGCTCTCAGCCACATGTGCGCAGTTACGGACAAAAAAATAATCCATTCCACCTCCCCATGGCGAAGGATGAGTGAAAGAGAAACCTGCTAAACCTTCCCCTCCTCCGGGCACGATAGAACCGTATCGGCTGTGTGTTAGAGGGAGAGCGAGATACAATTTCGAGGTTTTGTTAGTTACCGCTATATGGCAGGCCGCAGAGCGACCACCAGCAACACCCTTCCCGTATGAAGGCCATCTCGCCACTGACGAGCTGGAACTAAGCTCCTGACCTCCCTACATAGTAACGGTCACCCACATAGGCATCTAGACTCTTTAGTGGTCATATGATACAAAATTCATTGTTTTCGGTCCTGTGACCGCTTTTTACCGTGCACCAATCCCCTTAAACTCACGAGCAATGAGTCGGCGTACAGTTGGTTCGGAGTCCCACGGTAATGGAAGTCTCCTTACCTTCAGTCCCTGTGCATGGATTGGCGATGCAGGCTTTGCTACTAGGATTCTGCTCGAAGCAGTATCTTGCTAAGCTGAAGGACTGCACCATGTTGGTGGGAGACCCGAATTTTTGTTTGTAATTAGAACTGTAACATTCATTAAAATTACAGACATGTGTAAATTAGTACATTTACATGAAATCAACTGCAGCATATCAAAAAAGTGTTCGCAGTAATACTGGGTACGGATTCTCAACCAGGATTTTATACCTTGAGTTGACCCAGTACCTCAAATTGTTAAAGCTACTTGTAAACCGTCTCCTGAATATATTTACACTGCGCACATTAATACTCATAAAAAATCAAATTTAAGTTAAATGATTGAATATTCAAATATATTTTAAATTGATTAAAAACCATGCGTAGTGAAACATCAATTTAAATATTTAATTATGTACAAATTTTCATAAGAAATACTCTGAATCATCTCAAAACAATGTAATTCGTGTATCCAAAATTAACAATAGCCATGTGTTGTACAAAGTTACAATACCTTTCTTGTTGCATTACAAACTATTTTTTGGCAACTGGTTTCCAAAGGAATCATTTATAGATGTACAGTGTGGTTGAAGTGTAGTTTTGGCATTGTGTGAACAGTTTTAAACAACTCTATTTAATATACTTAAATACGTATATATATAATTCTAGCAATATACGTATATAAATAACTAATAATCAATCTTTTACACGCGACACGCGATCCAGGCCCTACATGGCGGGGCCACTGAACTGGTCTCATTGACGCGAGGAGCTTCGCGGGTCAGCTCGTCGTGCCAGAGGCTTGAAGCTGTCGAGCTAGAAGCTGAATAGAGAGCTTATTTTTCTGGAGGAAGACAAGCGCAGAGCTTAGTCAGCGTTCTGACGCCTGCTGAGGACGCTCGCGCCGACTTGTGGCTGACAGGCGCCGCTTTCTTCTCGCGGTGCTGCTTCACGATGTGTCGACGAGAACCCCCCCCCCCCTCCCTAGCACTGCCACAGCTGGAGCAGCTGCTGGGTGTAATCAGAGTCGCCTCTGCACCTTGCATGTGTCACCTCTGATGGACCGTGCCTGATAACCGACGCGAAGACACGTGCGCAGAGTTTAATGACGGAAGATCTAAATATTACTTATTAACCATCCTAGGGTGTGGTCGAGAACCTTTCCCGCAAAATTTTTGGGTGCTGCAATGCGGCGATGGTGTGGTAGAAAGTGATTATAACCATTCATATGGGGCATGCATTCTTCGCGTTACACAGAAAACATTTTCTGTGCGAAGATTATATTTGGAAACCATTTGCTAAGAAATGATTTATAATACTAAATGTAAGATATAACTTTGTACAACTCATGGCTATGGTTATTTTTGCATTTATATGAAATACGTTTTACGATATAATACGGAGTATTCATTACCAAACTGGCGCAAAATTGTTTAAACCATGGGAAATATTATAAAATATTTAATGATTTGACTTTTTTTGATATGCTTGTTAATGAGCGCAGTTAATACTGGAAAGCTACTCAGGAAATGTTTTACAAATAACTTTAATTGTTGGAGGTACTGGGACAACACAAATCATAAATTCGAACAATATTGTGTAGTGATACAATTTGTTTTAGCGTAAATGTATAAATTTTCTAATGGCTGTAATTTTACACGAATATCTTTGTTCAATTTATTACGATGTAAGATTTCAAGACATTTGGTGTGTTAAAAAAATTGTTTCTTTTTCTTTGTTTGGTGATTGATTGAGTTTCTCTCGGGAAAATGTCTACTGCGGGCACACGGAACACAGCAGTTTTATTTTTTTGTAGGAGGAACCTGCGTCCTGAGTGGGCGCCCAAACAGGGCTGTGGATTTACTTGCAGACGGTCGCCAATCACAAGGAAGAAAAGGCTGGCGCGGGCACAACTTTATTTTTACAGTCTAATGAGCGGTATGATCTTTTCACGAAAAATGCATGACCCTAACTACGCGCCACAGCATGTCGTCTCCTGACAAATATTCTCAACTCCAAGTCTCTGTGAATAACCACGTGATTAAAAACCTTCTGAACAAGCGGTCAGCCGGGAAGAAAAATTGGGACCCCGGTCAGCTGGACGTGACTGTCCGCTCGCGGGCAAACGAACCCGCGTGGGAGAGTATGGACCAGGAAGCAGAGCGTAATTACGTCACTGACTTTTAAACATCACAAGGACCTTCCTCGAGAATCTCTTTACGATCTGATTCTTCACACACACAAGCAAACACAAACACGTATAAAACTCTCCGAGAGCATTAAACAACGAAGAAATAGCTGCATATTTAGAAGAAAACACACTGTTAATTTGGGAGTGGATATCGTAAAATGAAGGATTCAGTTAAAATAATTATGATCATAAATCAAGTCAGAGATTGACCTAGAAAATTTACAAATTTTGGTCCCAAGTACTGTACCTTAATAGTTAATACGAGGGTTTAACACTAAATTAAAAGTCTGGGCTCGGGAGGCGTTACGCCCTCCCTTTCCCCACTGTCTTCTTGAAACGCGTCTGTTTAAAAATTACATCAAATATAAGGATATTCAACGAAGAACGCTATACAAATAACCGCAGGGTTATTCGTAGTTTCATAAATGTAACCCTTCGTATAAAATACGCCGCATTTCGAGTAAGAGGTTTCCCGACTGAAAATTGAACACGTTTTTGAAGAATTTGTTAATACTTTGAAATTTTTCTTGCAACTTGATGTCAAAACGAAGCTAACTTTTTGCCCATAAAACTACGAAGACTCCCATCAACTTGCGAAATCATAGGGTTATTTGTTATCAGTGTTCATAGTAAAAATTTGATGTGAACATTTTTAATAGTGTTGCATGTTTTATCATTTTGGCTTGATGTCACTTCAAAAGCGAAGTCATTGAAGACAGTAAACAAACAAACACACAGTCCAAGAATATTGGGACAAAAGAGACAGTGGGACCATCCATGCATTGGAGACGGTAAATATACAAAAGTATAGTCCAGGAATATTGGGCAAAAAGAGACAATGGGACCATCCCTTACTTTGCCAGGAGTGGCATGATGAAACCATGGAGAACTGAGATCAGAATGTTTGTATCAGGGTTCGAACAAAAATCCATTAGAATATGAGTCGAGTGTATTACCCCTGTACCACTTGCTCAACGGAAAATAGTAGTGGTATAATTTAATTTTAAAAGCGACAATCGAAGAAAAAACATATTGCACAGACTTTTCAACCCCTATTTCGTAATATATAGCCTATCTAGTCTCCATCATGAACCTGATCATAAATTTGACGATATCTAAATTACACAGAAAAATATTTTCTTTACTTTTACAAAAGATTCCTTTGGAAACCAGTTCCCAAGAAATAGTTTGTAACACTACAAGAAAGCTACTGTAACTTTGTTCAACACGTGACTATAGTTATTTTTTAATATATTAAATACGATTTTCGAGATAATACTGTGCATTTCTTACGAAAATTAGCGTATAATTTTATAATTTATTTCATGTTGCATTTAAGCATAATTGTTTTAAACCATGGAAAAAATAACCTAATATTAAGAAAATTTGACTTTATTTTGTTGAATCATGTTTATTATCTGCACAGATAATGCTGTAAATCTATTCAGGGTACGGTTTACAAAGAATTTTAACCATTGGAGGTACTATGACTCAGTAACCTAGTAAAACTACGAACACTATTTTGTAGTGATACAGTGTTTTCATGTAAATGTACAAATTTACAAATATCTGTAATTTTGCTTGAATACTTCTGTTCCATTTACAAAAAAAAATTACAGTGTAATACCAACGATCTGCGTATCATAGAACTGCGTGGTTCTGTCGACAGCAATTGCAAACAACTTCGTCTGGGTGTTATAGTTTGTGAACAAACAACATGTATTGCTTCGCAAGTGACAGTTGGGAAGTGGATTTCATGGGTACAATATTTTTTTTAGAACAGTACAATTTGAGATAATCCACACGGCATAGATTATAGAACACTCGGCTTTGGTAGTGCCAGGGCAGTTTTTTTTTTTAGGGGAAGGGGGAGGGTGCACCACCGAACGACATGCTGCAATGGAAAAAATTTGGAGACGCATTGGCAGGAATTAGGTTTGAGATCCTGCCTAATAATTCTTCTTTTTTTTAACAGTTTCCCGAAAACAAGCTGGGATTGTTTCTCACCACAGTTTCTCATTTAAACAGTACTTTGAATTGAGTTGTAAGTTTTCCGTTTCTGAAGTCTTCGTTGTGGACGAGAGAACCAAAAACAGAAAATAAAGTTAAAATTCATGGAGGGTCTCCGTATACATCCTTTTGGCTTCACTCCATCGCCGCTCCTCTGAATAATGATGGATATGTCTTTCCTTTGAGCAGTGGCGCCAAGCCGTCTCCATTTAGAACCTTCCACACTAACACCTACACACACACACACACACATGCTAAACTGTCTTAGTGACCTATGTTTGCCCAGCCACAACCATTAGACCGGTAACATGAAGTTTAGAGGAAATTTTTCCTATGTAATATATAGGCATATAGAATATTTTAAGGAGGGATTTCTCAAAATTCAATCCTACCCTCTCACCCATAGGTGAAATAGAGCTTAAAAATCGAAAGACATGTCGACAACAAGCCCGAAAAATATTGGTCATAGAAATTGAAGTTCTGTTAAAACTTTTTTTAAAAATTAAAAAAAATGAATTTTAATTTTATTTCCTGAATTTAACGTTGCAAATTTGCAATGGTGGTTAAAAATTTGTACGAAGGAAATATTAAATTTTGCTTTTAAGTCAGAATTTCTAACAATTACTACAGAAATAATTAAAACACTTATTTACAGTTTTGTAGAAACCAAGTCTTACGGGGTTGAAGTTGGGATGAAGATTTTGTGATGGAGTAAACTCAAACACGGTTCTATTTACTCCGCAAAAACTTTCAAATAATTAATACATAAATAATGAAAATAAGGAATGTAAAAAATAGCTACCAAACCTACTCATACATCGCGCAAAACAACAGAAAAATTTATGTTATAACATATAGTTACTATTTAACGAAAACCCAAATCCTATGCGGATGAAGTCAATGGTGAAAGCGAGTCCCATACACTCTGACACTTAACCTTCACTTTTTATTTACGGTCACAGGCATATTTATGGATTCTTTGTGTTCAATTTACAGCCAATTTAAAATAAACAACTAAGCGTATGTGACATAAGACAATTTGTTATTTATGTATACACACTGATGAATAATGGACATATGTAAATATGTAAAAGAGGAGAAGAGAGGATTCATTTTTTGACGACGTCCGAATCGACCATGAAAACTGAGTTTGAAGCAGTACGCTGGTTTTTCTTAATCCTACGCATATGTCCCGGTTTTTTGTTATTATTATATTGGTCCTTACTTATTAGTGTATTTTATTGTATCGTGTTGCTTTGTCTCACATTCGACCAATGAAAAAAGTCGATTTGCGGTTTCAGTTACCTTTAGAATAGCGTCCAAAGATCTCTGCACACTGGAAAATGCCACTTGGGGCCCATTTCACAAAAGTACAATTTTATAGACAACAAGTACAATTTTAAAAGGTAGTTAAAATATACATTTACAAGTGTTTAAGGAAGGCACTCTTATAAACTTGTAATGACAGGTGAATTTTCACAAGTTTACAAGTTCTTCACTTGTAAGCTACCTAAATCACTTCGGATTACTGACACTTGTTGCCTACTACTCTTTTTCTACCTACCTCAAAAGAAAGATAGGTTACGATTACAAATTTACTAATAATACTCCTAGAAATATATTTGGTTTTTATTTTCCTATTCTGTTAAAAAAAATACAGATGAACTAAAATCATAAACAAATTTTAGCTGAAATAAAAAAATTGAAATTTTTATCAATACACTAATTTAATAAGTTCATGTTTCCAAATCCTGTTGGTTAGAAATGTGGTTATGTTGCAAAATACTTTTAATTACAAGCGTAGTTTTGGTTCCAAATCTTGTTAGTTACAAGTGTACCAACTACCATATTCCTCACTGAGAACCAACTTTTACTTGTTAAAGACAATAGATAATCTATGTGATATGCTATTGTGATTACAAGTAGAAGTGATTATGTCTTAGAATTGTTACTCTCTAGAATTGTAACACTATTTGAAATATCGTAATTTTTGCAATACTAACGAAGTAACCAAACCTCCCCTCCTTTTCCCAAAATTAACGTCTTATTATTAACACCGTGACAGTTTAGTTGACTTTAACTTTTTTTGCGAGAAATTGAGGCAATCAATAATTATGGTCATGCCTTGCCTGAGAGTCGAAGCTAAACGAACCGTTCGCTTGCGTCCAACTGCGATGCTAATGTCCGAACTGAGCAGAAGAAACAAGTACTTGTAACTTCTCGATTTAAGTTGACAAGTAGGTATGAATTACAGCTTTCAACAAAGTTAGGATAATTCACTATCTCAGCTTAGGTACGTTTCAGTAAGCTATTCTCCGTTAACTTCAACTGTTAGACCACGAAGACTTGCTCAAATTCCGTATATTTTACCTGAAAACTAATAAATTTCCCCCCCATTCCCAAATAGAGCAGGCATAAACCCAAACAATTGCTATAGATGATTAGAGAAAATTCACGGATTAATTTCGCAATAGGCTAGAATCCAAGTACATTTGACTTTTCGCTGCTTAATTAATTGGACCAGAGTTTATCTAAAGGACTCTGGGCCAATGAAAATCCTTCAACAAAAGAAGTATCGAATCACGAGCATTCCCGTTAACAGGTTTCACGTGTCAGTAGCCAATGAGCAGATGTAATTTTCTCGAGTGCATAGAGAATCATGGAGTCTACTCTATAGGTTAATTGAAATCGCATATTATTCCTGTCTTTAATTTTGATTCATCCGCGCGAAAATGTGACAGTTTGATAAGCTACAACACTCTTTGTCCATGTTTAAAAAATGTATTTTCTTATTGGATCTGACCGGCAAAAGGGATCTTGTTTCGCACTCAACCCAACCAATGAGAAAATACATACATTTCGATAAGGGACGTCCGAGATTCGAACCGAAAAATTTGCGCAATGTAAAAATGTGGGCGCGTGACCATCACGCGCCTTTGAAGTGAAACTTCACAGATTGTAACTTTATCATCGCAATAAACATGGCAACGAAGAACTTTCAAAAGGTACTCACAATTAATTTGTTATCCTCTTTTGTTAAGCTCTGGTGACGTCATTGCCTCAACTCACCCAGCCGGCTGTAAAGATGTTTCACTTCAAAAAATATTTACTATAAACACAAGAGTAAAGAGAAGTTATAGCTAGGGACCGGAAAAATTCGCGGGTTCAATGACCTGTAGGATGAACTCCATAGTTCTACTTACACTCAGTCAAATGCCACCCACTCATTGGCTGCTGTCTTGTGAGACGTCCCAACGTAGCAGCATGTGATTCGATACAGCTTTGGTTGGGTGTTTCTCATTGGGCCAGAGTCATCTAGGTGAGTTGTGAGCCAATAGCAGAGGCTGCATTGAGGTATAACTATTTGAATTTTAGCCTATCGCGAAATGAACTCGCGAATTTTTCCGGTCTCTAGTTCTAGCGTATTGCATACTACTTTGGCACTAATTATTTTCGCAATAGTAAGGTATAGGTATGTTTTGCGAATAAATCTAAAAAAAAGTCATACCCTCACTAGCGATTGTTTCCTTGCGATCGGGGGCCGTCTGCACGAGAAGCCATCGCCTTATTTGGCCGGGCCGTTCAGGAAGCCGGCCACCGCGCTGAATGGCTGTGATTCCGTGTGCAAGTAGGTTTGCACTTGACAGTAACTCCACAGCTGGTCCTTGAAATCGTTTCCCGAAAAAAAAAAAATACACGGCGAATACCGGGAAATTTCGCGGATTAATTTGGTGTCAGACTAAAATTCACAGTTTATATGTATGCTCTACTCTCATGTTCATTCCTATTGGCTGATTTCTCACTGTAGAACCTCCTCTTCTTCTGAGAGGGTCGATGTGATTCGGTCACACTACTGCTATTTGGCAGCTGACTGGCCCGCAGTCGTAGAGGCGAGTTCCGATATGATTGTGACTCGATCATCGTCTCTAGCAGTTGTCATCGATACGAGGCACTCTGGCGACCATCCAGCCATACCACACCGCGTTCGAGCGTCTCCCAATAGCAGCGCGCCGCGCACGTCCAACACACGCTAGGAGACGCCGCCCGCCTGTCGGCTACGCATTCCTGTTGCTCCAACACCAGTATATTACTATTCAGAGGTGCTGCGAGTGTTTGTCCAGGCGGTAACGGCCACAATGTTGGGTCGGGGTCCTTCTAATCCTTCCTTTTTTTCCCCCTCTTCCCCTCCTTCAAACCCCCTCCCTTCCCGCGCGCTTGGTCCGTTGTTGCGTCCTGAGCGGGGTGACTGGGGGAAGGAATGAGTAGCCACGGCGACGGCGGAACGTAAACAAACAGGAGGACGGAGAGCGAGACAGACGGAGGCGATGTTGGCGACGAGAGAGTGCAGACGTCCGCAAAGGCGAACCCTGAGCGATGTGAATGCACTCCGAGAGGCAGGAGGCACTCCAAGTCAAGGCTGTCATCAAGGTCATATACATATTTATAAGTAAGGATCGCAGGCTTACCGTCGTCTGAGGGGGATTCGCGTTTGGGTTCTAGTCACGTCGAACGAGTACAGTTCACCGACGTTTTGGTCGAAGTTTCAGTCGCCATATTGAGGTTAGCGGTATTCTGCTGACGGTCCTGGAAGTTCTGTTGCCGACAAAAAAAAAACAGAGCACCCGTGACTGGCCAGATAGATGAGATCAGGCCGCTGATTGGCCACGAGCTCCAACCAATCATGGAAGCTCATCATTGATTGGCCACAATCAGACAGCAGTATTTAAAGGGAAATATAACTACCAAGCGACTGGGACTCTCTGGGGCTGCTTGCACAGCCTTACATTATTCTATCAACGAAATTCACTAGATCACTTTTGACACACAACCCATGCCTATAAATTATAACCACATGACACAAACATCACACCAGCCAACCTGGTTTTTTGAGAGCGTCACTCCCGCCGTGACATGTAATTCAGAAAAAAAAACTGACAGCTCGTTCACAGGCCCGTGAGCTACTAATATCCGCCTTACGCCGTCGAATCTAATGATTCAAAACTGCGTCAGGGTTACTGAAACAACAGCTCAGTGATTTGTGGAAGCTCTGCTACTGGTCTCACGTTACACAAAGCCTCTGGGGGCATATGAAGATTCGGAGGCGGCCAAGATCCTCAGTAGGAAAATGTAACCCTTGTAATAGCGACTTCAATGTAGACCGAAACTTTGCTGAACTCTGGCTAGAACCCAGAAGCCAAGTAGACTCACGTTTGTGTATATGTGTGCATGTGGCTGCTAGGCCGGATCGTTGGGACTGAGTTAGTGACAATCTTTAACGGGCTCCATCGAGCCTATGAAGGCACTTTCCAAACCATTTGTCTCGATGTCCCTATGTATCTTTTGGCCAATGCGAGCTGGGGTTAAAATTTATGTTAGCGAGTCCGCACACACCCACTTTGATCCCGCACTTAATATTATGCACAATAGTGCTGAATGAGGACCCTGATATTTCCTTGAACATGTATAATATATTTTTGTTTCGATTTGGTCGAATAGACGCAGTCCTGAGAACTGAAATATGCGCTGAAAAATAAGTATCTTTCTAATAGCACTAAGACAAAAATAAATCGAACTAAAAGTCTGCAGAGTATCAGTCTTTCAATAAACTACTAGCAGTATTCAAACGCTGGGAATCATTATGTTACATTCAGGCATGTGATTGTCTTTCTCCAGCGCGGAGGTGAAACACGAACCGATGCACCTGCCAGCAACGCCAGCAGACGAAAGTATGCATGCTTTGTACACATGGATCGACGAGTAGGTAAATTTTATTTTTTACTAACCACTAAATCATTCTATTCGTATTCATATAATGAACCTAAGAGACTACGTTAAGCATACATGTATTAGTCCGTACTTTCTAAATAAAACTGTAAAAACCTTAATAAAAGTCAGTGACATTTGACTGAAAAATTTTTAAAAGTCAATGATTTAATGTATATTCCCAAATGTAATATTTACAGTAAATACATTAAAAAAACGAAGAAGTCACGTCATGCATAGATAAAAGTAGATTTTTTTTTGTAAAAAAAAAGAGACCAAGCAGATGGTTGCCAATTACAAGGCACATTGCAGACGAATGAGTGTTCGGGTTTCTTCGCGAAAAGCGCCTGCTCCTGCAGTTCGTGTGTATGTTTCCCCACGGACATTCATCTTGATTACGTTTCTAGCCAGAGCGATACAATTAGGATTCCTAACGCGCAGCGATCACGAGGCGCCTTAAGACTTTTAAATAATGGATACCACCGGGTCCGGTCGACTGTTTGTCTCTCGCCTGTCCGCCCTCCAAGTCGTTCGGATCGAGAAGACCCGAGGAGCCGAGGGGGTTAATTACCCGAGGTGTCGCGGACATGAAAGAAGAAAAAAACAAAACCAACGTGCATTCCTCCGGTGCCAGAAGTCAGGAGGGCCGCCAACGAGCGAGGTGTATCGGCGAGATTTACAAGCCCCATCTGACTACCGTTTGTTTCCATGTCCTCCTCGGGGCGCTCGTCGTAACGAGCGTCGCTCTAACCGGGCGATGGAGGGGGAGGTGGGCGCGTGGACGCGGCGTGGCTTGGTGGCGCTGTGGCCGGTCCACGCCCGACGACAGCGGACCTAATTAACGGACTTCTTCTTCGTCGGGGCTGGTTCGCGTGCGGCTTGACTATCAGGTGCTCCGCCAGGCCCATACTGCACAGCAGAGTGGACACACTGCACCATCAAGTACTTTCCTTCGAAATAGCTGAAAGTTTTTAAATATTGACCAACTTTAAAGTGGTTATGGTCATCCATTCTTTGCCTTTAAAATACAATAAATGCGCCGTCAATAAATAAATCTTAAATCATAAATCAAATCTTAAATCCCAGAAAGTTCTTCACCGATTTATTTGAAATTTTGACACAACGTTGCATTCGAACACGCGCGTGTTTTTATATACCTACGTCACACCTGTGACAGGTAAAAAGATATATAGAAATATAGATAGGTAAAAAAATAAATAAATGAATGTTTGTGTGTTCGTCTTCTGTTTTGTAAAGATAAAGATATAGGTTAGAAGATACAGAAGTAGATAAATAGAGATATAGAGAGGTATAGAGAAGTATAGAGATAGAGATATGGTGAGGCATATATATAGATTTTTAGAGATATAGAAAGGGAGATATATGGAGATATAGATAGAAACATAGATACATAGAGAGATATAGAGAATATGGAGAGATATGGATAGAAATATATATTTAGATAGGATAAATAGAGGGATGTAAATATATAGAGAGGAATATATATATAGAGATATATAGTGAGATTTATAAAGAGAGACATATATAGAGAGATAGAGAGATGCTTTGTATATGTACCTACTTCAAACAAACAAGAATATTGAAAGAGGCATAACAACGCATGCCAGGCATTAGCTAGTATATAATATATTTTAATACCAACCTTACAGGTAGAGGTACGGAAATGATGCGGATTCATTTAATCGCAAGCTAGAATGCAAACTTTAATAATATTGCACAGTGTTCGTGATTGGATCGTAGTTATTTTAACAGGCCCCTCTGCGACTATGAACACACGTTGCCCGGCTAGGAGAGAAGTAAACTAATCAGGTAGTACATATTAATGAGAACAAAAAGGTTCACACTTGGACGGCAGATGAGTGAAACGTGAGGCGGATCATTAAGGAGAGCGGTGTGAAGAGGGGAAGGAGGGAGGATGTCACCGGGTCCGAACATTTTTCAAGCTTACTTGTCGCTTTGTGTTTTATTACTGGGCTTTTGGTAATGAATGTACGCACGATGTGTGATAAAAAAAATACGGCGAATAATTTTATTACGTACAAAGTAGGTAATAAGCTTACATCGAGTTTGAACTAATATACTTTAAAATGCAGACCTTGTCTCATAGAAAAAAAAATTGCTTAGGCAAGTATAATAAAATATCTTTATAATGCTTGCTGTTCGCTACCGTGGCCACATCCTTTGGCGTGTTACACGTGATTGGATAACCATGTCTCGTTGTTTATAACTGGCTCAGGGTATTCAAGGGGCGTGTCGAGAGCACTGCAGGCCAATCATCAAAGTGAAGCAGCTGTACACGTGCTTCAAGTCTACTTTTCTACCGAATAATAACATATGAGTTGGATTTTATATCAAAACCCTTACTCCCCGATATAATTTCCCCCATCCCATTTTTTTTTTAAATTTATTTTTATACTATTTCTTTTAACATAAGCTCCTATTTTATTACATGATATATAAATGGTACAAAATTTAACTAAATCTCTGTGCCCGTTATCGCTAGCGGCGTCACAGCCACATGGTGTGCGAGTCAAAGGCTCGATTCCCAGCCCGCGGCATGGCTGCAAACGACTAGCACCGGCTTGGTACTCGAGTGGGCCGAAGACCACTATAATTTACTCTGTTTAAATCTTCCGCCTTCAATTAACGAAGAATGCTGGTTACAAATCATCCAGGAATATTCGTAAATTTACGGCTGTATTCGTACATTTACATATACTTGCATTTTCTTTTTACTTTGAACATGGATTTAAAAAAAACTTGTTAAGTTTACAGTAACAACACTCTTATTTTGTCCACGTGTATCGTTTACCTTTGTTTTAGAATTATGTTTTGACCTTAGTTTAGAAAGAAACATACAACTTACAAATTGAAATACAGCGTAGTTTCTACGTAGATTCAGTTATTTGATTTTACGAAGAACTCTGCGTTTGTTTGAGTTAAATTCTTCGTTGAAAAGTCCGTAAAAATACTGTAATTTATAACAGTGTAAGAGGCAACTGATCATAAGCGACTCGGTGGGACTACAAACCTTCCATCCCTTGATGAATGACAGACTGCATCGGGGGAGGAAGCGGCAGTGTCACGAGGAAACAAAAACCCACCCGCTCGTGGCAACGTCTGCCTTGTTTCCCTCGACCATCGAAACTCAACACTCGACATAGTGGCATGTCAGAAATGTGACATGTTTGACGTCGGGCATCGAGCAGGTGTGGGATGATGAAAGTATGGGACGAATACGAGTGTTCCGTTTGGAGACCCGTAAATTTCGTGGATTCTTTTAGTCACTACATTTATTTGATGATTGAGGCGTAGTCATTTCGACACTCCCCTCTACGATTGCGGTCCAGTCAGCTACCAAATAGCAGTAGAGTGACTGAGTCACATCGTCCTGCCTAAAAGAAGGGGAGGTTCTACAGTAAGAAATTAGCTAATAGGAATTTCAGCCTGATACCAGATGAAAACGTGAAAATTCCGGCTCTCTACTCATCCGCAGTGTAACCGTTGCCGCAGTTGTGTTGTCACAAAAAAAGCAACTCAGTAAATAACTTTACGTCTCTCACTATCAGCCCCCTCCCCTCCCCCCAAACTACTTTTTCCTTGGGAGGGCCTGTATTTGAATTCTGGTTCGACCACACTAATTGTGGCGTAGAGTGGATGCACAAAACCATTTCGGGGAAAAAAAGAGGGATGTTTAATTCCTATTGGGTGAATACAGCTGTATTTTTTGAAACATCAAGTAGTACAGCACCTGAGTTCTCGTTGACCCAGTCAAATGAGGCTAAGTTATCTCAAGAACGTTAGCCAGTAAAAAAACAAAAAGTCCATAACTTTAACACTGTATGTGAAAATACAGTTAAAATAGCCACATTTAGTCCGTGGATTCAACGGCTAGCAAAACAGACGTGAAGCACATAAACATCTGTTTTCTGTTCATTCTTAGACTTTAGTGTTAGGGAACAAAATATTTCGTGTACACATCTGGTACCAGGCTAAATCACAGACATATGAATACCCTTCCCTAATATGCTTTCTTATTGGCTGATTTTAATACTGTAGAAACTCCCCTTCATTGGTTGGGTCGATGTGATTCGGTCACTCTAAAGCTATTTGGTAGTTGACTGGCCTGCAGTCATAGAGGGGCGTGTCGAAATGATTATGACCGAATCATCAAATAAATACAAAGGCTTAATTGTTTGAGATCTCTCTTGTGACCGAGTTTCTAAATACAGTACTGCTCACGATCATGAGCCAGTTATAAACTAGGAAAGGAAGTGGTTACAAAATCTCATGTAGGCTAACCCGCCAAAGTATGTGACCTTATTAGAGTATGAACATTCTAAAAGGGCTTGATAGTTAGTGGCAGTGATATTTCGCGAAAAAATCTGTCCGCTAACAAGACCGCAGTACGGTAGTTATGCGTCAGTAATTCCTGCTTTGTAATTGGTGGTCGTTTGCAAAATAAATAAGAAACCATTGCTTTATTTGGCCATGCCATTTAGAACGCGTTTGGTTCCCCACTTCAATGTTGTGAAAGAAACTCCACAATCACGGAACACAGACGATGATACAGTGTTTTGACACACAACTTGTCTTCAAAGTGAGGTCTCGAGGTCTAAAAATATTCAAAACTCCCCGAATCCCCTGGCGAGGCCTCCACTCCCGCCAGATTTACCGAGAGTTGCCCCTTTTTCGTAATTTGCACTCATCTTTTCGCGAAAAATCACTGAGCCTAACTAACTATAGTGCTATCAACATGCTCTTGACGATCATGAGTGAGTTATAACGTTATAAGCAATGAGAAGGTGAACTCACCAAGGAATGTGTCCTTATTATCGACCAACGAGCAGTCTAAAAAAGGATTGAAAATACATACGCAACTCATCCAACAACAATTATTGGCTATTATAAGCACATGTTTATTTTCTTCTAGTTATAATTACCTACATGGGTATTCTGGTATGTATTTAGTATATTATATTCCCTTGTATATATAATAAAAAAAATAATACTATAAAATTTCTTAAAATTATTTATTCGAGTTGTCGGGACCATTGCAGAGGTCGTCCCAGGGTTGTGTTTTATTATCTTTTATTTCTTTCTCCACGTATACTGGGTCCCACTTCGTTTAGGTAATCGTGCAGGATTGTATAAGAGGGCTATTATTTCAGACGGTTCGATTACACCTGTTGGATGAGAACCTCCAAGAAACACTCCAGGGTCATTTACTATGTATATAATTCCGTTTACTGCGGATTTTATTATTTATCAGTTCTTCACTATCATGCTTTCGGATACTATCATACTTTCAACTGTAATATTCCAAGCTTGTGTTTTATTAGATCCTTTCTCGTAGCAGTCTTCATCTTCTTGGTTGTTCCTTATGTGTTGGTGATCCATCATCATATTATTCACACTGTAAACGTCAGGATATGTTTACATGTTTAACTTAATTATTGTTTCAGTGCCATATGTGTATTATATCTGTAGATATATTAAACTATCTTTTTCGTGTGTTTAAGTATTGAGTTTGTGCATGTGGGACGACCTCAGGTTAATTCACAGCAGTTCATATGGTATTTATATTGGGATTAATTTCGTCTTTGCTGTATATCCTTTGAAAGATCTGATATTCCGTTTCGTGCTATGTTTTGCATCAGTTCACATTACAACACAGTCTTCCAGAATCCAGTGTCTTATTGGCTCGCCAAGTAGGAAGACGAGGTTCTTCCATCGTTCCTCCTAGCGTAGTTGCTCGTTGTCCGGAGGAAGTAAGGGAATATCATTGGGTGAAAAGGAGAGAAGGGAAGGTTCTAAGCTTGGGTCCTGCACGTTCAAGACGTCTCTATTGTGAGAGTTGGTCCCGCTGATCCAGGGACCCCGCACTGGGGAGATGAAGCTGCGCGGCGACCGAGAGTTTATGTAGCTTTGCTGGAAGTACAGGTTGAGGACGTCTGTCTTCTTCACACAGACCTAGGTAGTTGTAGTGGCTTCCATAGCACATCCGCCTCGGTCGATGTCCGTCATCGTGTGTTTCAAGACTCCAGTCCTAGCAGAGCTGTTTTTACATATGTCATGGGTGAGACCAACCATTTATAGAAATTTGCAACCTAACCTGACGGAGGAGAGCATCGTTCCAGCCGTCGTGCATTCTGCAGAGTCGTAGTTGTAGATATTTTTCTACACAGCAAGTTGGCGTCTATCCTGATCCGGCAAAGAACAACACCAGGGGTCATGTAACACCCTATCCCCGTAAACCGCGAGTACATTTGAGGCTGATACCTATTCTCATGATGACAGCAAATTTTATATAAGCTTCAAAATGGGTCGTCCTGCATGTGAGTAATAACTGTTCAAAGAGTTTACAGAGTATATAAGTAAGTAATCTGACATTTTATTGCAAGGAGTGTGTTGACTAACTTGATCCCTAGCTGATGTTTGAATACATAAAAAGCTCACGTCATTATTTTGCAGTATTTAAATACAGAAAACAAGATTTAAAACATATTTTGTTTTATTTCAGTTAATTTACTGTACATACTATCTCAAATCCAAAACTGCACTAATATGTATATGAGAAAAAGTTCATTGTGAGTAGCATATGTTTACATCTTTGAAATCGGGCAAATATAGTTACACACGTAATATTTTGAACTTAAGGGTTTTAAGAATTTTTATTTTAATTCTCCTTATTTTCACGAGTGAGTGTGACAGTAAAAACTGAGCAACACTTACAATAAAATTACTTTAAAGAAATCTGCTTCAGGTCACAATCTTGCTTCGTTCTTCCCAGTGGAACGCATCATGTGATATTCATATGAAAATACACACGCAGTTAGAGTCTAGCCTGGAGTGAAAAGAACACGCGAAAACACCGCGTGCCTCTGACCTCGGTGTTGCGGCTGATTTGCGCGGTCGCGTGTCGCCGACCTTAATGACCTCACGCTCCACGGGACCCTGAGCACGACGTTAAATAACGATCTAATGAAACGCCGCCCTCGACCGAAACCGCCACGCGAGCACGCGCTCGTGCGATCGATGCGTCGGCGTCGCGGCGCTGACCGCTGGAGCTTGGGCGAGGTCCGGCGCCCGCCTCCAACCCCGCCCCGTCATTCCCGCGTTACTCCCTGGCGCCAGGATGGACTCCACACTGTTTTAAGTGGGTGTCTGTTGTCCCTTGGCTGCTGTCACATTTTACCTCCCCGCCAGATTGCATGTGGTTTGGGTAGAGACCCGGAAATTTCGCGGATTCATTTAGTTGCAAGCTAGAATGCAAACCTTCACACTCTCGCACTGTGTTCATGATCGGCACGCAGTTGTTTGGACACGCCCGTCTACGACCGTGAGCCAATGATGCCCAGCTAGGAGAGAAGTAAGCAAATCAGGTAGTGCCAAATAACAAGGATAAAAATGTTCTCGCTAACAAATCAACCAATGGGGAAGTAAACATGGGTCGAGCACACCTATAACTTTGAATTCTATCCTGAGGCCAGAAGAATCCGCGAAATTTCCGGGTCTCTAGGTTTGGGTCATTTGAATTTTGTAATGTTGCTGTTGGTGTCTTTTTTTTTTTTTACCTCGGTGACAGGTGAAGACTATCTATGGTCCAATGAGGAAGAAGTTCAAGTATATGATTTTATGCATACCTGATGCCTCACCTCCAAATAGTAACGCGAAATTTTCAGGTATCTGCCGGTTGGACTCCACAAGTCTATATGTAACGTGTTCATCGGTTGCTGTCATCTCTCACATTCTCTCCGGTTCGCGCGTGATTAGGTCGAAATCTATAATTTTAGTTTCTTGTCTCTAGGATAGTTTGCGCAGTTCTCTGCACACTCGGGAAAATGTCACCTGCTCATTGGTGGCTAACCCTGTGGCACGTCCCAACTGGGGTAGAGTGTCTCTCACTGGTCCAAATTAATTTAGATAAACTGTGACGCAATATCTAGGGTCATGTGTTTTTCAGCGAACGATATTTAGACTGCAAAAGAGTATGCCCGCACCAGCAGTTTCTTCCTTGTGACTGGCGCCCGCCTGCAAGAAAAGCCAATTAACTATTTGGTCGCATTTGCTTCTGCAAAAAACTGCTGTGAATCGTGTGCCTGCAGTAGACGTGTGCATGAGAGAAACTCCACGAACTAATCAACAAACAAAGACAACGCAACACAAATATGTAATTATTTTAATTTTAGCATATCACGTAATGAATTCGCGAAATTCTCCATTCTTTATTAATATATCTTTCAAGTGAGTACACAAAGAAAGGCGGAGTATATCCTAGAGGTCACTGAACCAGAATTTTTTTTTACAGTTTCTAGTTATGAACTATGTTATAGATAAAGACCGGAAAAATTCGCGAATTCATATCGCGATAGGCTACAATTCAAATCATTATACTATTGGGATGCTTTCACTTCTGGCTCGCTATTTACCTAAAAGGCTTCGGGCCAATGAAAAGACCTCAACCAAAGAAATATCCAATCCAAGAAAACTCAGTTGAGACGGCTCACAAGTCAGCAGCCAACGAACTAACGCTATCTGCCTGACCACACAGAGAACTGTGTAGTGTAACCTGAAGGTCATTAAACCCGCGAATGTTTCCAGTCTCTAGTAATAAAATATTTTATGTATAGGGACCCGAATATTTCGCGTTTTTATTTACCTCCAGGATAGACTCCACAGTCCTTTGTATACTCAGACAGAGGTCACCTGTTCATTAGCTGCCGACTGGTGAGACGTCTCAACTTGGTAGCCTGTGATTCGGTAATTATTTAGTTGAGGGTTTTTAATTGGCCAAGAGTATTCCTCATAAGTAGAGCCACGGAATTTTCGCGCATTCATTTAGTCGCAAGCTAGAATGCAAACCTTCACACTCTCGCACTGTGTTCATGATTGGCACGCAGTTGTTTGGACACGCCCGTCTACGACCGTGAGCCAATGATGCCCAGCTAGGAGAGAAGTAAGCGAATCAGGTAGTGCCAAATAACAAGGATAAAAATGTTCTCGCTAAGAAATCAACCAATGGGAAAGTAAACATGGGTCGAGCACACCTATAACTTTGAATTCTATCCTGAGGCCAGAGGAATCCGCGAAATTTCCGGGACTCTATTCATGAGCCGTGTGTCAATGGCGACATTACCTTAGAGGTAAACATATTTGAATTTTATCATATCACGAAATAAATCCGCGAATTTTTACGGCCCCTCTATGTATACAATTGACTCGCTGGTACAGAATATTGGTCATCGAAACCCTGCCAACATGTTACAAAACTATTTTTGTGTCCTTTTGTCTTCTCATATTTCCTCAAAGCGTACTTAGGCTACCGTGAAAACTTTAAGTCGCGTGCGGAGTGCTCTGTAAAGCTACATGAAGAAACGTGAAAGTCAGAATACATTTATTTCTACACTTGGAAGTTACATATCATTGTATTAAGGATTACTTAAAACACCCCGGATGACTGAAAGCCAATGAAAATTGACAGGACAAATTTGCGGCTTCATTTCACGACATGCTGTAATTCAAAAATATTAATGTAATTGAGCTGCTTCTAGTGTTAGCTCACAGTTTATTTGGAGGACTTTGTGCCAGTGAGAGACTCAGCCAAAGTGTGGGTTGAGAATTTTCACTGGCTAAAATCCCTCCCCATAAAGTGTGGGAAGATTGCAGGAAAAAATATATATATACACATACATAAAGCCTATCCATGAGACAAAACCGCGTATATATCTGCTCCATAATATCAGTTTCGTGTGCTGGTACGAGCCAAATGTTGTCCTTACATTCTCAGTCTATATGGTACTGAAATGTGGTTCTTAAAACAATAATTTTTTTTTTTCAGTTCATGAGTTAGTATTGTGGCAAAAAAAGTTTTCAGTGTAAATATCAAATTATTGCTCGGGCATAAAACGTGCGCTCGTAAACCGGCGAGCAAGCGCACGAGTTAATCTTTATCCTCCCGTGGTGAAATCCTGCTCACGTTGTGAGAAATTACGACGCGCGGGGCTGCGTTTAATCGCAGCCAGTTTCCTTACAAGAGGGACCCCCCTCCCCTTAAACGGGAGCAGCGTGCCTTGTCCGCGCAGGTCCCATTCCATATTTGTAAGTTTTTTGTAACAGCGCTTAGTTTTCGGACTCTTAACATCTCTAGAGCCAGCAGGTTTTCGCGAGCTGCGTCGTAGCCAGGATATGTTTTCTTTTTAGGATCGTCATGGTCAGTCACGTGTTCAAAACATCTTACGATTTTATACCCAACCATGAACCGCAGAAAGTCGCTTGCCTTAACGATTAAAGTGGTTTCCAAGCCATTTTAATTTCGTTTAGTTAGGATTATTGCATCTAATAATGTTTTTTTGTTTACAAGTTTGCGAAAAAGGCATTACTTTTTTTGTAAAGCAATACAAAGAGCCACCATTACTTAGCGGATACAGTTCACTCCAGGATAGACTCTGATTGCCCATACATAATCAAGATTTTTATAGAGTGCACATTGGTCTAGAACAATTTCACATTTCTTTAGCAGGTTACACTTATTATCCTTGTTTATGACTGGCTCACGTTCGTGGGTAGTGTACTTCAAATCTACTTTGCTACAAAAAAAATTCGCGAAATATTCTTGGCTATAGCAATGCAATGATTAGAGTCTAGAGAATTTCGCAGTTTTAATACATGAAAGTATAAAATTCAAAATTTTTTATCTTTGTGCTGCTTCTGTGATTGGTTAAAAAAATTCAGCCCGCTCCCCCCCCCCCCCCCCACCCCGTTAAGACCGAAGGACAATAAGGAACAGACAAATAATAACCTAATCACAGACAGACAAGTTAAGAAGTCTCACAAAAAGCCAGAAAATCAATGAACACGTTACTTTTGGGCGAAGAACTGTGGAGTCTGTCCTGGAGATAAATTAACCTTGATATTTTTCCAATGTATAACAATGTTGCAATAACAATTTAAATTTAAAAAAAATAGTTCTTCTTATGTAACACTTTCTGAAACCGTAGCAGACTCAGTTACGATCGTAGGTGGTCAGCAACAACCACACGTGAAACCGCTTTACTCATTGATGGGTTGGGAATAAGCTACAAACCTTGTCATTAGCAATTATTTCTAGACTAGTTGAGAGTTGAAACACTGTATCATCGTCTGTGTTTGGTGATTGTTCGAGTTTCTTTCAGGTGCATGTCTACTGGCATCACACCAATCACAGTAATTCATCATGGAAGCAAACACGTCCTAAATAGCCTGGTTATACAAGCAAATATCTTTTATCGCAGACGGCCACCAATCACAAGGAAGAAACCGCTGGCTCAGGCATGCCATGTTGCAGTCTAATGTATGTTCAGATTTGTTTTCGAGAATCTCTGCCCCAACTAATGGTGTTAATATCTAGGGGCATGTATTTTTCACGAAACAATCTGATCACTTATTAGACTGCAATAAGGCATGCCTGAGCTAGAAAGTGTTCCCTTGTGATTGGCGGCCGTCTGAAAGAGAGGCCGGGCCATACAGGACGCGTTTTCCTCCGCACTGGATGGATGCGATTGGTGTGCGAACAGAATGTACCTGAAATAAACCCAGTCAACCATGAAACACAGACAAAGTCACTAAGTTTTAACGCGCAGCTGGTCTGTAAATATTTTCGCGAAAATTCCACGGCCCTGCCTGCTCATATAGTATTACATGATTCTTTCCGATCCTGGCTTTCTTGAATTTTTAACTGCTAGCAATTTTGAGTTTAGTGACAATAAATGCGCGACTATACTTTAGAAGTGAAAAAAATGATTTTGGGTTTAAATCACAGGGAAGCCATGGCGTGTGTGACTTATTAAAAGCTTATTTACATTTTTGCAATTATCCGCTTGCCTCTTGTAACAGTGTTATAATCTTATAATACATCTTCCATAGAGGAAAGGGTGCTAATAACGGCAATTTAATTTATATATATATATAGCGTACTATCGAAGTACCATGCGTTGCCCAGGCTAAACACACCATAATATAAGGAACATCACTACCGAGTGCCAGGTTTGTAGGACATACACTTGAAAAATGGAAAATTTTGATTTTAAAGTCCCATTGATTGCACAATCTCAATGAATCAAGGCTACGCATCAGCAAAACCGGTTAAGCCGATCTTCAGCTTCATTTTGTGGGAAGGCTAAAATTGACGGACGCACCAAACGATAGCGCGTTTCAAATTCAAGACAACGCCATCAATTGACGTTTTAAACTAAACTGTTAAACTCCTTCAGTTCGCTAGTAGCCGCGAGCTTCACTAAGCGGATGGGTTTCGCCAAGGAGAACTATAGGAAGATGCAAACCTTACTATATGACCGTGTAGCGGACATAAAGAAATGACACAAGCTCACTGTGGTGTTCATAACCTACCTCCTATTATTTCCTATTATAAAACTGAATTTTCCTTTTTTTCACTCCCTTAGAGATGGAATCTCATAATTATATGTAGACTATGTCACTCTCCGACCCATAAACTATCTTTAAGTATACAAAAAATCATGTCGATCCGTTGCTTCGTTGCTGTTTGAAAGAAGGGCAGACAAACAAACACACTTTCGCATTTATAATTTTAGTAGGGATTAGATATTAAAATACAAAACACATGAGACAAACAATTTGCTGACAGATTTTTGACAAACGAACCCACACTAAGGGAAAAAATGTAAATAAATAAGTTATATATAGAGTCACGGAAATTTCGCAAATTCATTTAGTCGCAAGCTAGAATGCAAACCTCCACACTGTCGCACTGTGTTCATGATTGGACCGCAGTTGTTTGGACACGCCCCTCTACGACCGTGAGCCAACGATGTCCAGCTAGGAGATAAGTAAGCGAATCAGGTAGTGCCAAATAACAAGGATAAAAATGTTCTCGCTAAGAAATCAACCAATGGAAAAGTAAACATGGGTCGAGCACACCTATAACTTTGAATTCTATCCTGAGGCCAGATGAATCCGCGAAATTTCCGGGACTCTAGTTATATATTACGGAATTTGTTATCAATTAAAGTAGTTTTAATTGATAATATTTTGATTCGCCAGCTACTAGATGCAACTCTTCTCTTACTTCCGTGAGCAAAAATGGGGATTATTCATTTTACGTGTAAAAAAAAATCGAAGCGATTATTATACTGCAATAAGTAGAGACCTGTAAAATTCGCGGATTCATTCGGTGATAGGCTAGAATTCAAACACATATACCTATTAGATGGTTTCTCTATTGGCTTACTGTTCATCTGGACGAATCTCAACTAGTTATAAACCCTCAACCAAAGAAGGATCGAATCACAGACAAACCAGCTGAGACGACTTACAAGTCGGCAGCCAATGAACTTGCGTTATTTTCCCGAGTGTACAGGGGTATGTGCAGTCTATCCTGAAGGCCATCGAAACCGCGAATTTTGCAGGTCTCTAGCAATAAGGTATGCCCGTGCCAGCAGTTTATTCCATGTGATTGGCGGCCGTCTGCAAGAGATTGATCGAGCCACTCGGCACACGTTTGCTTCTGCGCTGAATGGCTGTTATTGAAGTCCTAACAGTAGACACGTGATTGAGAGAAACTCACCCAATCACAGACGATGCTACAGTGTTTTAACTTTCAGGTAGACTCGAAACCATTTCGCGAAAATTACGTGGCTCTAGCAATAAAGTATATAGCAACCAGCGGCGGTTGGGGAGTGGTTGCAAGTGGCGCTGTAATTGGCTCATGACTTCACCGGCTTGTTTGCCGTCCGATGCACCGGCCAATGGGACGGCGGTTCTCCATCGGACCGAGCGCCGCGCATTGTGACTGCTGCCTCGCCGCTTGCCCGTGAATGGTTCGTCACTGAGTCGAGCGGTTCGCCTCGACGCTGCGATGGTTGCAACTGGTTCCCGGCGCGTGGCTGCGAGAGTGTACAGTCGCGAGAAAGACAGGCAAGGGTTCGCGACACTTCTGCACCAGCCGCCGCCACCAATGGAGGCAACCAGTGGCGGAGTCAGGGGGGGGGGGTGGTTTAGGGGTTCAACCCCCCCCCCCCTTAGCAACAAATCTTTAATTAATTTCTTATTCATCACTCAAACAAATTTCATATTAAAATTCATAAAATTTTTACCATTACAATATTTAAATTTAAGTACCGAAAACTGCTAAAATAACACTATTTTACACCTTAAAATCCAAATTTTCCCGGGGGAGGACCCCCCGGACCCCCCGCTTTAATACGGAGGGGGGGGGGGCATGCTTCTTAACACCTCCCATACACAAATCCTGGCTACGCCACTGGAGGCAACTCTCGACTATTCACTAACAAGAGGTGCAGAGACTACAGTGAAAAACACTTGTCCAGAGCGGCAACAAGCACAAATAAAAATAAATTCGGAATCCCACCAGATTATTTTTTTTTTCATCAAGCAAAATTCATGACAAGGGACACGAAAATTTTACGTATTCATTTCGCGATAGGTTGGAATTCATATAACTTATACCTTTGCGCTACTTCTGCAACTTGCTCATTGTTTATTCTAAGAACACTAGGCCATAGAGACACTTTGTCAAAAAAGTATCGGACGACTCACAGGTCAGCCAAAGATCAGGTGACATTTGCCCGAGTGTGCAGAGGACTGTGGAGACTATCCTAGAGGTCGTCAAACTGGCCAAATTTTGCGGCTCCCATTGATGACAAATTAATTCGAAATTAATGACGGATTTGCGGAGATAGTTTGCAATGTTATTGCATTGTAGATAACTTACTTCGTATCATAATACCGTTAACGACTTGCATTGGACAACATTTAAGCTACTCAATATATATATTTTTTATATTCAGCACCAGTGTAGAGACAATCAATTTGAAATATTCTGACAAAACTACAAACAAATCTTTAACTTGAAGGCAAGGAATAAAAGTAATTTTATCGTAATAATTTCAATGTTATTTTTCTGTGAGAGCAACAAGCACTGTCAAATCTTCATGCGCAGTGCCGTGGAAACACAATCAAAAACTATGTACACAGAGTCAAATGTCCTGGTGGCCAGCCCCACCAGTTTCCCACTGGTTGTTCCTTTAAACATCACATATCATCGTTGTCGACGTTCGTGATGGCTTGGCTGCACACTAAAATATTACAAAAAAATTATCAATCGAAGGTTGCCTCCAACGCCCTCCGCAACGAACGCTCACACGTCAAGACGCCCAATCGAAGCCGTGATCTTACACGTGTCGCGAGACTCCAGGGGGCGTGGGAGAACCAGCTGTCATAAGTACAGACCGGGAAAATTCGTGCATTTAAATTCGTGATATGTTAAAATTCAAATAACTACACCTTTGTGCTGCTTATGCTAATGGCCCACTCTTAATCTTGAGGACTTTGGGCCAATTGGAGACCATCAATCAATGAAGTATATAATCACTAGAGACCTGAAAAATTCGCGGATTTATTTCACGATAGGCTAGAGTCCAAAAACTTGGACATTATTTTGCTTCAGTGATTGGGCCACAGTTTATCTGAAGGACTCTGGGCCAATGAAAAATATTTAACAGAAGAATTAGCGAATCACGATCATTCCAGTCAACAGGTGTTACGAGTCGGTAACCAATCAGCATATGTAATTTGCACGAGTGCATAGAGGATCATGGAGTCTATCCTTTAGGTATTTGAAATCGCGAATTTTTCCGGTCTCTTATAATCACAAGTTACCAAGCTGAGACGCCTCGTAAGTCAGCAGCCAAAGAACAGTCGACGTTTACCCGAGATGCAGAGCATCGTGGAGTCCATCCTGGAGGCCACCAATTACAACATTCATATGAACTCCCCCTCTACTCCCTATATGCAATTCGGACAGCTGCAGCCAACGAACTAAATACGCCGATTTTTTTAATCTATAAGTGCTTGGAGTCCAGCTGGGCATTAGAATATAACCTTGGACTTTTCAATCCTCTGTTGGAAACTAATCTAGTGTAATTCTGTCGCAGGTGACAAGCTGTTGTTCGTCCAACCACGCAAACATCTACAAAATATATAGGCATAATTTGGGACTACCATTATGAAAATAATCGAAAGTCACAATGTTATATGACCGTAGCGGGCCATGCAAAAAAAAAATAGTTTGGTATTATGAAATGCATCCATTACTAACAACAATTTACGAATGAAATATGAAAAACAATATGAGTTGTTAAACCGGTCTGAGGAAAGTTGTCAGACGTGTACTTACGTGATTGAAAATGAAATGTACAGGAAAATAAATTAGTATTAGGGGCTACAGAGTTAGAGTTTGAAACATTAACCTAAATGAGCTAACATAAAGTTATTAACTAGAGATAGTGCTTATTTTACAACAGAAAAACGTTTTTTTTTTTTAATTCTTTATTTATACAGCTCAATGTGGGCGATGTCATTCTCTGCGGTATAATAAATTTATGTGGCTTGCGTTTATATGATTCATTTCGCTCAGTTAAGACATATTTTTTTATGACGAAGAAAAGTTATCCAATATTTTTTTCAAAACTAACTGAATCAAAAATTAAATCAGTAATAGAATATTGCTAGTAAAATTTTCTTTTAAATGTTTGGTTTATTATTACATTAATAATAATTTGAGGTTAAAATAGCTTCGACTGTAAACCAACGTTTTTTTAATAGATATTCAAACTTCTTTGTCATTAAGAAATTGTTAAAATATGCAAGCTTGATTCAACAGAAAATTTGAATGTAAAACAAATATTTGGTTGACAACATCGTAAAGTTGCAGTGGCTCATATTCAAACAAACCCTTTTCTATGGCAAAGATAGCGAATTTATAGAGGATGTTGAGCCATCTGGCATAAGTGTCAATAACTAGGTACTGGGAAAATTCGTGGGTTCAATGACCTCCAGGACAGACTCCTCGATCCTCTGCATTCTCTGGCAAACGCGCCTGTTCATTGGCTGCTGACTCGTGAGGCGTCTCGTTTGGGTAACTTATGATACTATACCTCTTTGGTTGATGGTTTATTATTGGTCAAAAGTACTCCAGCTTAACAGTGAACCAATAGCAGAAGCAGCACGAAGGTATAACTATTTTAATCTTAGCATATCACTAAATGAATCAGCAAAAATTTCCGGTCTCACTATCAATAACACTAATATGTAACCCCCCTAATAATTTTATGGTGATACTAGCTAATGCCCGGTATGCGTTGCTATGCCTCTTTCAATTTATTGTAATTTGTTCGAAGTACGCACAAATATACATCTATCCATCTAGCACTATCTATTTGTATATGTCCCTTTAAAATATCACTATATATCTCTATATATAATAATCTTTGTATATATTTATATTCATATCCCACCATATCACTCGATCTCTCTACATATCTCTAAGTATCTAAGTTTCTACCGATGTATCAATCTATCTCCCTAACTATATCTATCTACATTTCTCTATACATCTATATAAATCCCATGCTATATATCTCTATATATATGTATATCTCTTTCTATATCTCTCTATAGCTCTCTCTATATCTCTATATCTCTAAGTCTATATTTTCCTGTCTATATCTTTACCTTTACAAAAAAAAAGACGAACACACAAACATTCATTTGTATATAATTTTATCTATATTTACCTATCTTTTTAACTGTCGAAATGTGTGACATTGGTATATAAAACAACGCGCGTATTCGAATGCAACATCGTGTCATAATTTAAGTAATCGGTGAAGAACTTTCGGAGATTTAAGATTTTGAACGAAGTAACACTTGCAGTTTTTTATTTATACAGATGTGTTTTTAATTGTACGTGAAAACAAACAACACGTCAGAGATTTCAGGGAAGAAACAATTTCGGTAAATCGTGGTAAACGTGGGAATCAGGTTGACCCTGGACGGGACTCTAAACCGGGTTCTGAGGAAGGCGGGTGCAGACATATCGCTCCATGCAGCTGTCAGATGAGCGAGGAAGTTAGTAGCTTCATCTGGCTTCCTCTGACGGACAAGCAGCCTTAATGTGGCCGCTCAGTGGTGTGCAGAACTCCTAGTGTTCACGCGCCATCAACGAGACACTAAACATTCATTTAATGTGTCTGATTAACAGGGAAAATCACTTTTTGCGGGAAAAAAATTTCTGACTATTATACTGCAATATGGCATGCCCGAAACAAATTATATTCCTTGCAATTGGCGGCCGTCTGCAAGAGAATCCATTACCTTAATTGGCCCGTTGGCTTCCGCAATTAACTACTGTGATTGGACGGTAGCCACGTACCTGAAAGAAACTCACCCAATCACGAAAGGTCACAGACGATGCTACAGTGTTATAAACTTTCAGCTAGTCTCGGAATCTTTGCGCGAAAATTACTACCCCTACTAATTACGAATAGCATTTAAGAGATATTGCACTTGTCTATACAAGTTTCGTTCCATGATTTCATTTTTAACATGTATATTTTTGGACAGTGGTAAAGGCTAAACGAGGTGCTTTCACGGAGATTTTTAGGCCTGAAAAATTATATACACAGTTTTGTCAATTTTATAGGTAGGGAAACGATTATTTCGTGAATTCGTTTCATTTTAGGTTAGACTCGACTTGCCTATATACATCTGCATCTGCTTACCTTTGATGATCGTACTACAGTGCTACAGACACGCATTTGACGATTCTGAGTCAGTTATAGACGAGTAGAAGAATCGGTTGTCCAATCAGGTTTAACTCGCCGAAAGACGTGGTATTGTTATCCACCGATGACCGATGAGCACTCAAAAAAAGGCTTGATTGTACATAGTCAAGTTGGGTCTAGCCTGGAGGGAAACGAATCCGTGAAATAATCGTTGCTTGAGTATGAGCGGCACAGTTGAGTATAACCAGAGAGCTGCAAAATTCGCGGATTCATTTCGTGATATGCTACAATTCAAATAATTATAACTTAGCGCTGCTTCTGCAATTGGTTCACTGTTAATCTGCAGCAATGAGGGCCAATTAGAGACCCTCGCTCAAAGAAGTGTCGAATCACAGACACTCAGTCGAGACGACTCACAAGTCAGCAACCAATGAACAGGTGGCATTTGCCCGAGTGCTTAGAGTGGAGTAGAGTCTATCCTGGAGGTCATTGAATCCGCGAATTTTGCAGATCTATAAGTATAACCTACATTGGAAAAAAAATAAAAAAAAATTGTCCTACGCATACACTGCAAACTGGCAGACACGAGAGTGGCGACGAAGAGGCACTCACCGCGTGGCAGGCGACTGACTCCCTGTGACGTCACGACGGGCGGCGCGGTGCCGGCATGCCGCTGTGGCTCGCGCGCAACACGCACTCGCACGCACTCACACGCACTGCTCGCGCACGCACGGGCGGACTCTTGCCGACTGAGCCGCTTGGCGGCCTGCGCCGGCATTACTATCCGCCGCGTGCCCCCCCCCCCCCCCTCCCCGCTGCCTAGCCGCCGGCAGACACCTGGACCCGTCCCCCCCTCCTCCCTCCACAAACACGTGCTCGGCCGGGAGCGCGTGGCGGCACCAGCAACTATTGTGTTCCCATGACTCGCTAAATAACACTGCGACCCCGTCACCCTTTTAGAATCATTGGATACAACGGCGGGGCGCGAGTGTGCGAATTCAAGATTTAAAGTGGCTCACGGACACGTGTGACACATTGGTAGAGACACGGAAAATTCGCGGGTTCAATGACCTCCATGATAGACTCCAATATCCTCTACACACTCGGGCAAATGCCAACTGTTCATTGGCTGCTGACTTGTGAGTCGTCTCGACCGAATGTCTGTGATTCGACACTTCTATGAGTGAGGGTCTCTAATTGGCCCTCAGTCCTCCAGATTAACAGTGAACCAATGGCAGAAGCAGCACTAAGGTATAATTATTTGAATTTTAGCATAACACGAAATGGACCCGCGAATTTTCCGGGTCTCTACACATTGGATTAGGGACTTACAAAAAAAAATCAGAATTTCGAACTGTAACTTTGTCAACTATTAGTGCTCCATTATGCTAATATGTGGCTCCTTAAAAAATTGTGCTACTTTACATAAAAAGGTTTTAGCATATTGTAAGGCGGTCGGCAACTTGACGTCAGGTTAGTGACCACCCATTGAAAATATAATATTTTTTAGAAATAAATTTTATGTCTCTAATTAGTGCTCAATATTGTGTTGCTCTTGATGTCTGTATTTTGAGGCTTGTTTAGTTTTCTGTGGCAAAGTGTCATAGTTTCACTTGTCGGGGTGTATTGTTTATCTCCAAGGCCGCACGAGAAAGTTCAGAGGTTCCTCTGAACTCTCTCAAGAGTGAGGCCAGATTTAAAAACTACCCAAACAAAACGCAAGCACGCAACAAAGCCAAACACTACCAATGCAAAAATAAATCACGGTTGTTTATAAATAGGGTTCAGGCACTTTACGCGAAAAAAAATCTGAACACTCATTAAACTGCAAATTGGTATGCCAGCGCCAGAGGTTTCTTCTTCGTAATTGGTGGCCGTTTGCAAGAAAAGTCCATGCCTTATAAATATACACCGGAATAATTATTTAATTCATTGATCTATAGAGTAGACTCCACTGTCCTGTGTATGGTAGGGTAAATGTCATATATTCGTTGGTTGCTTACTTGTGAGACATCTCATCTGTGTTGTCCATAGTTCGGCACTTCCTTAGTGGAGGGTTTCTCATTGGGTAACGGGTCTCAAGATGTAAAGGGTGCCAATCGCGGCAGCGATGCTAATGTATAGCGGTGTGAATTTTAACCTATCGCGAAATTAATCCGCACATTTTTCCAGTCTCTCATTATTAGTAGGGGCCAGCATACCAATCACTAGAGACCTGCAAAATTCGCGGTTTCGATGGCCTTCAGGATAGACTGCACATACCCCTGTACACTTGGGCAAATAACGCAAGTTCATTGGCTGCCGACTTGTAAGTCGTCTCAGCTGGTTTGTCTGTGATTCGATCCTTCTTTGGTTGAGGGTTTATAACTGGTTGACATTCGTTCAGATGAACAGTAAGCCAATAGCAAAATTATCTAAGAGGTATATGTGTTTGAATTCTAGCCTATCACCGAATGAATACGCGAATTTTGCAGGTCTCTACCAATCACTAGATACCCGGAAAATTCGCGGGTTCAATGACCTCCCGGATAGACTCCAATATCCTCTACACACTCGGGCAAATGCCAACTGTTCATTGGCTGCTGACTTGTGAGTCATCTCGACTGGGTGGCCTGTGATTTGACACTTCTATGAGTGATGGTCTCTAATTGGCCCTCAGTCCTCCAGATTAACAGTGAACCAATGACAGAAGCAGCACTAAGGTATAATTATTTGAATTTTAGCATAACACGAAATGAACCCGCGAATTTTCCGGGTCTCTACCAATCACAATGATTCAGTGCGGAAGCAAACTCTCCCTAAATGGCCAGGTCAAATAAGGCAATGGTTTTTCTTGCAGACGGCCTGCAATTACAAGGAAGACACGGCTTGCGGTACGCATAACGTGTTACAGTCTAATGGGCTTCAGAATATTTTTTCGCGAAAATTGTCTGCCCCTATTTGTATGATAAGGCCATTTAGGACGCGATTTATTTCGTAAGAAATAATAGAGACCTGCAAAATTCTCGGATTCATTGACCTATAAGATAGACCCCACAGTCCTTAAAATATTCGCGGAAATTACACCTGTTCATTGGCTACTAACGCGTGAGACGTCTCAACTAGGCTGTCCGTAATTCGGCACTTTCTTGGTTTAGTGTTTCCCATTGGCTCACAGTTCCCCGGATAAAATGTGGGCCAATCGCAGAAGCGGTACGAAGGTATAGTTGTTTTGATGCTAGCCTATCGCGAAATGAATCCGCGAATTTAGCATGTCTCTAGAAATTACTTGATTATTTATTCGTATGTGGGCATGTACCTAAAGGAAATTCATCCTATCCAGGGCCGGCGCGTCCATATAGGCGAACTAGGCAACCGCCTAGGGCGCCAAGTAGCTGGGGGCGGCGCAGCACGACACATAACAGCTGATATAATATGTTTAACGATTATTGAAACTAGATGAAAATGGATTTTTGTAACAGTTTGGAATGTTTATATTAATATAAGAAATTATTTAAAGTCCACGGTGACCTGTTTATGATTTGTTATAAATAATAAAGTAAAAACAAAAACACAAGCCTGCTTACATTTGATTGTTGACAAAATATTAGGCTTACGTGATGTATTTTTAGGCAAGGAAAATTTTTTTGGTGTTCCGACCGGAAAGGGGGGGGGGGGGGCAATTAAGGTTTTTCGCCTAGGGCGCCAATTTACCTTACACCGGCCCTGATCCTATCATGAAATACAGATAACAGTACAGTGTTTTAACACACAGGAGAACTCGAATTCGTCTCGCGAAAAATACATGCCCCTATTTATAAAGCGTGCAAGCCGCGAGATCTTTCCAACACCACAACTTGAAATTGTTACAAAAATGAAAACCATTTTTTTCTCTTGCATATTTATCATGATAACATATGCAAAATTTTAATAATTTCATTTAAAAGAGTACGTAAGTTTAACAATTTAAAAATAAATATATATTAAAAACATATCGTTGCCTTCTATGTACATAACGGCCAAATCTTTAAAAAAAAATTCGGAACACTTCACTCCAAATTACAGAGGTCGAAAACGCAAGCCGAAACGCAACAAGTTGAAAGTTGGTTGATACTTGCGCTGCATTTTTTTACGACTTGTTATTTATAAATTAATATATGAAAAAGTCGTTATTGAACATTCTACGTATTGCGTTCCTTGCGTGGTTTCTAAACCCATCCTAACGGTCCTACCAGGCGGTGAGGAGTGTTAAAACCAAGCCGCCAAAAGGGTGATCCAAAGTGGCCGGAGTGGAGCGGATATGGGTATAATGTGGATAAGGTGATTAGCATCTCGTAGTAATCGAGGTCTTCAGTAGAAAGAGCCACGATTATTTCGCGGGTATACATTTCACTTCAGGATAGACTGGAATTTACTATACTTGCTCATCGGTCGGCATAAAGGTCATGTTTTGTCGGGATACGCGTGATTAGGTAACCACTCCTCTTGGCTTATAACTGGCTCAGAGTAATTAAGAGCACTGTCACCTTCACCATCTTGAAACAGACATATATCTGCTTCAAGCCTACTTTGCGACGCGAATATTCGGCATGTAATAGTGGCTCTGCACTGTTAGAAATTACAAATAAGTTTATGGACTTTCAACGAAGAATTCGCTTAGAATAAACGAAAACTACCCCGTATTTAAACTCCCTATTTCTTTTTTCTTTATAAACAAGGTAAACAAGCATGAAAGAAATATGTGTGTACTTACAGTAGTCTTAACAAATTTTTAGTATTTTGCTAATACACCAAGGTTATTCTTTTGTATTCATGCTCAAAGTAAGATAACTTACTACCCACAAAATTACGAAAATAACGGTAATATGTAACCATATTTATACAGCGTTTCTGTCTTGTGATTGGCGGTTGTCTGCAATGTAAGTCTGTCTTATTTTACCAGAGCATTCAGGACGCGTTTCATTCCTCTTTGAATTGCTGGCAGTAGACATTTGTCTAGTAAAACTCCAACCAGTTATGAAATTCAGTCCATGCTATAGTGTTTCAACAACAGTCTCGAAATCTTTTCGCGGGAAATATATGCTCATAGTTATTAGTTGTGACGTGTCAAATTCACGTTGGAATGCAACTATACATGCTCTTGTATCACGAGTGTCTATATCGATACCGGATTACAGAAGAGGTCAACCCGAACCAGATTGGCCATGCACCACCACCCACCGAGTCAAGAAAGAGCTCTTAAATATTCCAATCTTTACGGTGTCAGGGAGAGAGAAAGGCACCTAAACTAGCTATGACGGTTTCAACAGATTACATTCCATTTCAATGTTTTAATGTTTACTGTTGAAAATGTGGTTTTTTTTTTGGCACAGATCTCAATTCAAGATATTTTTATAAACCACAACTAGGGACTCTAAAAATTAGCGGGTTTCCTGACTTCCAGGATAGATTCCACAATCCACTACATAGGCCTACTCGCACAAATGCCACCTGCTTGCTCATTGGCTACTGACTTGCGAAACCATTCAACTGGGATGCTTACGATTCCGATACTTAGAGCTACGGAAATTTCGCGCATTCATTTAATCGCAAGTTTGAATGCAAATCTTCACACTCTGGCACTATGTTCATGAATTGACCGCAGTTATTTGGACACGCCTCTCTACGACCGTGAGGCAACGATGCCCAGCTAGGAAAGAAATAAGCGAATTAATTAGTACCAATTAACAAGGATAAAAATGTTCTCACCAAGAAGTCAACCAATGGGAACGCAAAAATGGGTTGAGCACACCTATGACTTGGAACTCTATCTACCCTGAAGCCAGACGAATCCACGAAATATCCGCATCTCTATCTATACTTCATTGGCTGGAGATTTTTAATTGGCTCAGAATCCTTCATATAAACCGTGAGCCAATCACAGTTTAGATTCAAGCGCAACCCGAAATGAATCCACGAATTTTTTTTCCTGTCTCTAACCATAACATAATATACATTTAGATTAATATTAGAAATATCGTCATTCCCAAGAACTGAATTCAATACTTCACAGGGGAAATAATTTTGTATCAGTTAGAAACTATTTACTTCAGGCATCCCACTAAATTACATACTGTGCTTTTGATGGGGCCAAGTTTTGACAGTCAAACGATAGGAAATTGTAATGACCCAAAAAAAAAAACTGTTCAATAAAAGTTGGCGTCTTTGAGTTACGGACCAGCTGATATGTCAAAATTGTGTGGTGTTGACCATTATTCGTGGGTGGCAGGGTTTGCTTCGGGGTGTACTTGTTTGCTGTCAGCACACCAATCACGGCCGTCCAGTGCGGGAGCAGAAACGCGTCCTGAACGGTCCGGCCGAATAGGGGGGAGACGACCGCCCATCGCAAGGGAACAATCGCTGCAGTCCGATGAGCGACCAGGGCCGCAGAGAGCGGAGACCGGCGAGTGCCCGCGGGCGAGGCGGGCAAGTGGGTCAGCTCTGCGGAGGAGGGAGCTGGCTGGAGTCTGCGGGCTTGCTTCGGGCCCCGGGGCACGCACGTGCTCGCTCGCTCAGACACGCGCCGGCGCAGAATGAGCGGGAGCGAAGGACAACGAGTACAATCCTGCAGTTGCGCAGGGACCCGGAAAAATGAAAATTCGCGGGTTCAACGACCTCTTCACAGAAGAATTTTTTTTGTACCTTTACAAAATATTTTTTATTTTAAATCAGGTAATATTTGTAATACTTCGAGAAAACACCTATAAATTTCCACAACTTCAACAATACTATATATAGGTATATATATATATATATATATATATATATATATATATATATATATATATATATATATATATATAAGTACAGTTAATACTGGAAAGTCATTCAGGGAACGGTTTACAAATAAATTTGTCTATTGTAGGTACTGGGACAACACAAAACATAAATGCCCAGGCAAGAACCCGAGCTCAGTGTTACTGCGAATATTTTGTAATGATGGAGTTGTGATAATATAAATGTACACATTTACCTATATATACCTGAAATTAACATGAATATTTCTGTTCCATCTACAAAAAAATATACATTGTAGGATAGCCTCTAGAGTTCCGTAAAACTCGGACAAATGTTCTCTGTTATTTGCCTGCTTACTTGTGATACTTAAAAAAAAAAAAATTTTGGGATTTATCTGGGTCAGGCTAAAATTCACAGTCCTGTGTATACTCTATCTTAATAAGCTTTCTTATATCTTGATTTCTTACTCTAGAACCTCCCCTTCTTTTGAGTGGGTCACTCTACTGCTATTCGGTAGCTGACTGGCGCGCAGTCGTAGAGGGGAGTTTCGGAATGATCAATGACCCAATAACCAAACTGAAATATGGCATACCTGCACCAGCGGTTACTTCTTTGTGACTAGGAAGAAGCCTTATTAAAACGAGCCATCTCAGGACCCGTTTGCTTCCGCACTGATTTCCTGCGATTGGTGGAGGACAGGTACCCGAAAGAAACACTCCACCGATCACGGAACAGTTTTTTTTTTAATTTTCTGCTAGTCTCGAAATGTTTTCGCGAAAAGAAAAAAAACACAAGCACACACACGCCCCCGACATTGTTTCATTTAAATCTTCTCCGTTGAAGGAAACCTTTCGAAGAACGTTCTTTTTTCTTTTGTCATCGTTAACCTCCTCAAGGACGTTCTTCCTCGCAGCCGTCTCTGGTGGATGGTCGGCATTCAGCCGGGACGGGAGATAAGCCGGAAGGACAGCCTCCAGAGACCCGGGGAACCAGTCTTCATTGATACGCCGAGGCGTCTCGCCCCGCGCGCCGGCCATTAATATTTATGCGTACGGGGAACCGAGCTCGTCAGCCCGAACCGGCCATCACACACACACACACATATTTTCCTTCCCTCCTCACAGAAGTTAAAAAAAAAGAAAGGTGTTTACACTACGTAATGGCCGTCACTCACGCCTCAGGCGCGGCGCGTGCGGAAGAGACCACGCGCGGTTGTCGCTCGTGTAACGTCCCGGGTTACTCTTATTGTATTTTAATATTGTGTAATTCTAAGGACACCTGTATTTCGCGAATACCTCTCGTGTCAGGCTATTTCACACATAACTGTAGCTTTTTTCTTAGAGGTTTGGCGAATTGCGGGCGTGCAGCAGTACGGTAACTACGTCCTCATTGGCCCCGTCAAGTGCGGGAAAACAGCCTTCACCGACCACAGCCAATAATTACAAGAAAATTCTACAGTGATTTGTAAAATACCTTGACACGAAATGTATTCGCGAAATACAGCTGTCCCTAGCTAATGCAAAAACTGGGATGCTTACTGAAAAAAAAAACTACTACCATTTTCCTTGTCTAACTACGTGTGGAGGGATATAATTAATATATTATCACGTTTTAAGAAATGACCAAACAAGAATAAGATTCTTTCTTGTACCGGTCCAAAATTTAAAGATTCAAGACATATTAATAAATAAGTTAAAATTACTACTGAAGATATTTAGAATAAATGAATTTTATCAATGGGAAACCTACCATGTTAATTTTAATTAGAGGTTTGCATTTTATATAGTTGCTTCCAAATATTTAAGTTCTATCGAATACTTTCAGTGCTTGTAGTTATAATAAAGGAGGTCAGATTATTTTTTCCTTAGACGTGGAGTATCGTGGCGCCTGGGACCACGGCGTAGACGGCATGGCGGTTTATTCAGGGGCTCGACAGAAGTCGATGAAGGTAGAACAACATCCGGGTAGGAACACGAGGAATTACGGGTGGTATTCACCAACTGGTGTTCACGAGACTGTATCCACGAGTTCACTCACGAACCCTCTGTATCACGCGAGTAATACAGTGGTTAAACACATCACTAAACAAACAAGTAATATTCGAAACAATGGTGAGCTTTAAGGAGGTCAAATTTAAGTAAAAATTAAGAATTCTACTAACCAATTATGTAGGTTCAGTGTATGTACTCAACACATAGAAAGCAGCTATAGATATAGTAGATTTAGAAGTATGAATATTTTTCTTAAAACCAAACCCACAGTTTTTTTTCATCCCTGAAACCTCGTAAAGTGGTAAAACATTTATTTTATTATTACTTAATAATTTTCGTTATATCTATTAGTTTGGGAGATAAGATTTTTTTTAAACAATGGAAAACCTACTCTCTTTTCGATTTCGATATTTCAAAAGATAAATGCATTACGTACGGTAGCTACTTACCCTACATGCAAGTTGTTCTTCCTTAGTTAGTAGTCTAGTTATAAAAGATTCGGAAGTGTTCACTTTTCTTTTTAAAACCATTTTATACCCGTTAAGGGATGAATTTCGCAAAAAAGGTAACATTTCGACTGTTGGTTTTTGTATGTTTACTATTGGTACCCAATATATTTGCTTATGCTTGATTATAATAAAAGATATAATTATTTATTTGAATCCATATTAATACCATTTTCACCCCTTTGATGTTGAATACGCGTAATGGTAAAATGGTGATTGGAAATTTTTGCATGTTTATGACTGGTGTCAAATATTGTCACGTGCACCTAGCCGGTGCCACCACCATTTCTGTCACGATCCACCTTCAGAGGGGGGGGCGAGAATCGTAGCTCTTTACATAGAAACAACTCGCTTGGCATCAACTAGTCTTAACTTCATAAAATACTTTACTGTACCTAGGATCATAGGTTCGTCATCCCGTACAGGATGTCTGGTGAGAGCTGAACTAAGGAGATTTTGCAAAATAACATAATACTTAATTAAAATTATTTTATTCTTAAAGTCAAATACTCAACATCATTTTAAAGAACATTTAAATAGCGGGATTACAATTTAAAACAATAATCTCTTTACTTCCTTAACGATTGAACGACCTTACAAGAGAGAGAATGAGAGAACTTCACTAAACACTTCCCTAGTCCTTCCGAATACCTCAAATCATAATTAATACTTAAAATTAAAACAAAGATAAGTCCATACTCACATTTTCCGAAAAGCCTTTCTTGATCGATTACTTTAAAAAAATAACGTAGGGGCCTCTCCTGCCCTTGAAATCCCGAACGAACATTACATTTTAAAAACTATGACGCGTGACCCCTGACGAGGGCCATAGCCTCCGCCCGAAAGCTTGACGACTACATTATGACCTAACTTAAATTAAACGACTCGTGGCCTCTGGCGTCGACCATAGCTTCCGCCCGAAAGCTTGAATTCCTACATCACGAACGAACTAACAACTCGTGACCACAGGTGAGACGCATAGCCTCCGCCTGAGTGAGCCTGAATTCCTACATCACGAACGAACTAACAACTCGTGACCACAGGTGAGACGCATAGCCTCCGCCTGAGTGAGCCCCGAGTCACCACTCACTTGCGCTTAAATTCGCGCGCCCTGCCGCGCCTACCATAACAAAAGCTCGTTATTGAAGTCAAATTTACTAAACAACTAACTAGAACATCTGGGAAGGCTACCCCCCTCTACCCCGATGTGCAGGCCACACCGCGCGGCTTGTTACGACAGCGCGCCCCAGTAACTGCGGCCCGTGGCTGCGCCAGCGCGCGGCCAAACAAACAAACAAAATTCTGCAAGCCCGCAGCGCGCCGCGCCGGCCCCGTGCCCCAACTACATGGTCACGCCACTTGCGCTGACGAGTGAACAGAGCAGCCAGCCCAGAGTCCCGTCAGTAAAGTCCCTAAATTTGATTTCAACAACCCTGCAAAATTTCAACCCGCGACATAACCCTCCCCTCACAGAGCTCGAGCCCCATCGAGCTACCTCAAAATTACAAATTGTCTTTTTCCATTAAACCATAACTATAAATTCCTCATTTCACAAAAATAATAATTTTCTTAGTTCCTTGCTGTCTGAACATACATCTAGATTCTGCATAAGATTTATTTTAAAACAACAAGTATTCATAAAATTAAATGTAAAACTTTTATCTGGTTTGTTCTCACAGGAACCTTCAGAGGCTCGAGTTCTCAATTCTAAAAAAATTGTTCTGTTAGTGAAGCTCTCTTTACAAATTAAATTACTGTTCTTAGTTTCTCAGTATTCGTTAAACAATGTGCAAATTCTTGATAATTATTATTATTTTTTTTTTTTCGGTTTCCGTTTATTACCATACTTCTTTCGTTCTTCAAAAAAAATTAAGTGTCCTTACAGTGTTTCAATTAATTAAACTCTTATCTCGTGAAGGTTGGTGCAACTCCTCGAAGTCAGTGTTGTCGAGAAGAGTAGCTCCCTGGGCTGGCCATCAGCAAACACCACTCAACTCCAACAGCTACTGGACTGGCTTCCAGGGCAGCTCACAACTTCTCCCCACATCTGCTTCGGAGTTGTGCCATCCTCATCACGAACAGATTACAATTCTGAAACATCATCAACAGGCATTACCATCACGCCTGACAAATACAAAACTAACTACTAAACTGCAATCGATGGGCAAGGATGCAAACACACAAAAAAATAAAATTAATTAATTCAACTGCTAACATAAAGTATCCCACCCTTAGCATAATCTAATCAGGCAAATAATTTGATAGGAAAAACTTAAGGAAGGGAAACATGACCTCCAATGATTTTCCCTAACTCTTGAGTCTTGATCTTCTCTATACAGCAAATAGTCCCCACGAAGTAACTGGGTTGAAGGTCAGTTCACATGACCCACCCATAACCTCTTCTACTCTTCTTTTCTTCTGGGGGCAACCACAATGCCCACCAATCTCTCTCCATGGTGCCGAACCAGCTATCCCATGAGAGTAAACAACGTAGTCAATAGAAGCGCAGAGGGGAAACACCAATCTCTGGCTTGTCGAGTCATAAAACTGCTTTATCTTCTTCTTCTTCTTCTTCTTCTTCTTCTTCTGAGTAAAACATCTGATTAATCTTGCTACTATTCTTCCCAACAATAAAAAAAAAGTTCATCAGGTATCTTCATGAAAGAAACATTCTAACTAATAATTCTTCATTTTTCTTCTTCTTTATTTCTGTTAGTTGTAATAGAAGGCCATGTTAGGGAGGTTATAGGGAAAAAGAGTGGCCAATTCCCACCCCATCACCCACCTAGATCATGACTAATTAACTTTTAAACTTTCTATTTCAAACAAATAAAAAAAAACATTTTTTTTTATTCAAACTTTTAAACTATAATTACTTTTACTTCATAACCTCAAAAGCTAATCAATAATTCTAAATGAAATTGTGATTTACTGCATCCTTGTTCCACCCGATCTGTTTGTTTATAACCTTTCTTGTAAAGTATAAAATTTTCAAACATTACTAATTCAAAAAAAAATTAAATTCTGGTGTCCTTTGAGTTACAATTAACTTTACTATTTCTTAGCTTGAAATAATTTAAGTTTTCAGAACTATTTCATTGTCTAATTCACAACACTTAAAAATCAACTCAAAACAACAAATCATCAAAATCAATAAGATCATCTGACCTACCTATCAGTACTGTGAACTTGAACTGTTCGTACACATTTATAATAAGCTATTGTATTTAAATTCCAACCTAAATAAGGTTTAAAAAAAACTACTAATCCCTCTGTAAATTAAGAAAATTAACTTTAAAAATTAAACTTAAGGTATTAGTTCTTTTTGACAGCTACCACAACTCACTAGTTCCATTACATTACTATAACCTAAAAAGTTCTGTAAATAATGTTTATAACAAAAAAACTCCAGTTACTGTCTTCCATAAAAAAATAAAACTTTACATAACCTTATTAATCTCCACTTGTAAGTCCATGGCTGCCAGCTTTCTCTTCTCTTGAATCTTCAGTCTTGGCTCTTGTTTCAGTGATCTTGTATCTTGTCTCTCGAACTCTTGTCATCTTGTAAACTGGACTGCTGCTCAGCTCATCTTAAGGAATCTGTAACAGTTTCAAAAATACATGTTAATTTAAATTACATAATTCCTGTTCTTTGGTCCTAAAAAAAAAATTGTATTATTAGTACACATTACCCTGAAACAACATTATTATTCATTGTTTATTACTTAAAAAAAATGCTTTACCATAAAATCCTTTTTTGTTCTTTTCATTAGGCCTATTTATTTTCCTTCTTCTTAATTAAATTCTGCTTCAAATGTTAATCCTAACTTAAGACCTACCATCTATTTATTATTCATTACCTACATTATTTATGTTACCCTAAAATTCCCATAAGTTTCTAATACTTCCTATCAAAGACATTCTCTCTCAAAAAAAATTTACTTATGACTCTTAACTTAACAAACTTAAAAAAAACTTTTACACTAGACTTAACTTATTATTCATTCTTAGTTACTAAATTTCTATATGTAAACTTTAGTACTTACAAACAAAAACTGCCTATTTCTCTCTACCTCTTAATCTCTTTCAATTATTACAATAATAATGTTACCTTGCATCTTTAAACTTTCTTCTTTTCAATTAAATTAGACATCTCATAACAATAAAAATTCTGCCTATACTCTTCTTATGGGTGTCCAACCCAACAACAAAATTTCAAATTCTCAAGTTTCCTTATATTTAAATTATGCAATGCACATAACCTCTGTGGTGCCTGTACCCTTTTAGGCCTACCACCTTCTCCTCTCACAGCATAACTCTTATTCCTCGGGGTCTGTATTCACTGTTCCAAATCAAATATCTCAAATAAATTAAAAACAAATTTATTATTTTAAGAAAACAAAAATTTACATTGAATTTACTATGGAGCCTGGAAATCTTAATGTCTCACAGCAGCTAACATGACTAAATCCCATGGAACCCCAGGTTTACATAACCTGTGCCCAAAAATTTAAGCATACCAGGCTTTCTCTGCACTGGTTTTACAGCATCACACACTATTTAGGGCCCCTGATCTGCCATCAGTCCCAAGGAGTTTTCCCACAACCCCTCTCTACACAAGCGCCTACCGCATTCCTCTCAATTGGCTATCGGTTTTACGGCATTCTTTTGGGATCCGACCATCAAGTTAGGGCTAATCGAACACTAAACCTCCATACTTCCAAACTAATGTAAATCAATTAAATTTTCTCTGTAATTTCTTAAAATCCAAATAAAAATTATTCAAACATGCCCAAGAAACTTTCAAAAAAAAAATTCATAATCTTATCTTCAAACCCTTAAAATAAAAATAAATAGATTACTCTGTTTTCTCCTTAATAACTGTAAACTGTCAACAAATATTATGTCGTAAATTTAACTATGCTTACTGACTCTAAATCATAAAATCTCATTCGTCCTAATTAATAAACAACCAATTTCCTTGAAATCTCACTGTATCTCTCACACTCAAACTTCACTGGCTGAATATCTCAATAAATTCAAAAACAATTATCTAAACTCTTAAAGAAACTCCTCCCCAATTATTCAAACTTCTTCACATTATTTTATTTCATTACTTAAAACACCTTACTCAAAAAAAATTAATTAATTATCTAGCTATCTTCCATTATTATTTATTTACCGAACAAAACTTTCTCCTAAATTAATTTAGTAAAATTCAATTTCACATTAGGCAAGTACACTAACTCTCTACAGCAATGTTTCTCATTTCCCTCCTTCCTAACTGAATCCAATCTTACTTAACCTCCAGGGAATTTACCTCACAAAATAACCAAAAATTTCACTGTAGTGCCTATCTGCTATAGGCCCACTACACAGGGGGCTCTAACCCCACCAACAAACTTCATTGAAATGGTACCCTATCCCATACAGGATAGCCACTTCGGTACTACCATGGGGAACTCCTGCCCCAAACTACTCACAACTCTCAGGATTCTCCTGACCCTTAATTCCGTAGTCAGCCCATCTCCTATGGTCTGCGCTACAATTCCCTTTCTTCCCAGGGACACAACGCCTCACCTTAGGGTCCCTCGCCCTAATGAAAACATTAATTTTGTCTCTCTGTTCTTTTGGAGTAAATTCCCTCTACACACAAAATCTAGCCTTCCCAGTTTTCTCAATGCTTATCGATTTTATAGTGTACCTCCTTAATAATGTTTACAAATCCCAAAAAAATATTTTTAAAACCGAGGTAGAATTTAACTAACAAAAACATAAACAACTTACAACGAAACACTTCTAGCCTATACATCATACACTTCTTAAAATAAATTACTTACATACTGAAAGTTCCTCTTCTCCTAAAACACACTTAAATTTAAATTTATTTAACCAATAGTCTATTTTCTTATCGCTAAGTTACCGTACAGCTGATCAAAACAAGGTCACGGCCTGTCCACGTCTCCGTATGAGCCCGTGACGTCACCGAATTCCATCAGGTGCGCCAACCCTCGCTTGCGGTTCCTCCGTTCTCCGCTAGGTCTCAGCACCTCCCCGTCACGTGTTCATTCTGCCACGTCCACTGACGTGTCGTTCTGAAACAACTCTCAACATTTTTCTAATTAAAACAAAACATCACTATAAATTCTATAACTCTCTTTTACATAAACTCTCGTTTTCTCTTTAATTCCTTTCTAACGTTTATCCTTCCCTCGACTGATTTAATTCGTACGTCTCGTCTCCTACGCGCACGAAAACAAAACAAACTTCTCTTGAAAATAATTCCTATTTACGAAAAAAACTTTATTTTAAATTTTAACTCTCTTAACCTACAATCTTAAAATTAATTTCAATTAAATTAAACCACTTGCATTATCTCTATTAATCATTTAAATTATAACGTATTCTCCTCACGTAAAAATCCCTGATAAACTCAACGACTTAAAACAACTTATCACTATAAACTTTATCCTTACAAGTATACTCAAATAAACATCTGTTACGTCAAAAAAAATCTCAAAGACTTCCTCCACTATAGACTAAAATTCCGTAATCCTCTCCTCAAGTAAACTCTTAATAACCTGCTATCAGAAGCTGAAACTAACTTAATAATAAACATAAAAATCTACCTCTCTCTCTCTCCAGAAATAGAACCTATCCGGCGAACTCTACCATTTCTGTCACGTGCACCTAGCCGGTGCCACCACCATTTCTGTCACGATCCACCTTCAGAGGGGGGGGCGAGAATCGTAGCTCTTTACATAGAAACAACTCGCTTGGCATCAACTAGTCTTAACTTCATAAAATACTTTACTGTACCTAGGATCATAGGTTCGTCATCCCGTACAGGATGTCTGGTGAGAGCTGAACTAAGGAGATTTTGCAAAATAACATAATACTTAATTAAAATTATTTTATTCTTAAAGTCAAATACTCAACATCATTTTAAAGAACATTTAAATAGCGGGATTACAATTTAAAACAATAATCTCTTTACTTCCTTAACGATTGAACGACCTTACAAGAGAGAGAATGAGAGAACTTCACTAAACACTTCCCTAGTCCTTCCGAATACCTCAAATCATAATTAATACTTAAAATTAAAACAAAGATAAGTCCATACTCACATTTTCCGAAAAGCCTTTCTTGATCGATTACTTTAAAAAAATAACGTAGGGGCCTCTCCTGCCCTTGAAATCCCGAACGAACATTACATTTTAAAAACTATGACGCGTGACCCCTGACGAGGGCCATAGCCTCCGCCCGAAAGCTTGACGACTACATTATGACCTAACTTAAATTAAACGACTCGTGGCCTCTGGCGTCGACCATAGCTTCCGCCCGAAAGCTTGAATTCCTACATCACGAACGAACTAACAACTCGTGACCACAGGTGAGACGCATAGCCTCCGCCTGAGTGAGCCTGAATTCCTACATCACGAACGAACTAACAACTCGTGACCACAGGTGAGACGCATAGCCTCCGCCTGAGTGAGCCCCGAGTCACCACTCACTTGCGCTTAAATTCGCGCGCCCTGCCGCGCCTACCATAACAAAAGCTCGTTATTGAAGTCAAATTTACTAAACAACTAACTAGAACATCTGGGAAGGCTACCCCCCTCTACCCCGATGTGCAGGCCACACCGCGCGGCTTGTTACGACAGCGCGCCCCAGTAACTGCGGCCCGTGGCTGCGCCAGCGCGCGGCCAAACAAACAAACAAAATTCTGCAAGCCCGCAGCGCGCCGCGCCGGCCCCGTGCCCCAACTACATGGTCACGCCACTTGCGCTGACGAGTGAACAGAGCAGCCAGCCCAGAGTCCCGTCAGTAAAGTCCCTAAATTTGATTTCAACAACCCTGCAAAATTTCAACCCGCGACAATATTATATCTAAACATTGATTAGATTCGATTATATAACTAATTATCTTAAAACCACATTTACCCCCTTCCCTCCTCTTAGGGACTGAATTCCGCAAAATGGTAAGCTTTTATTTGGTAGTTTTTTTATGTTTATTATTTATACAAAAATATCTTTCTTTATGCTTGGTAATTTTTAAAAATTGAATTAATTATCTTAAAACCATATTTACCCTTTTTTCCACCCGTTTATTGGTGGAAATCAGTAACTATAAAGCCTTGTTTTTAAGTTAGCCAAAGACATTATCAGTAAATAACGATTCATCAATATTCGTCAAGTAGTTTTCAATTGATACTAGAATAAAAAAACAAAACATTTAAAAATGATATTCTTGACTTCTAAATAATGTAAACAGCCATCTCATATAGTTTTTCTATTATTTAAATCAATGTACAGACATTTTACCTCGAAAAGATTTATTATTTGTGTAGATAGATGGCACTTTTGAGTCTAGCCTGACGTGAAAATAATCCCAAAAACAATTTGGGCTTATCATTACCCATTTATCGATACATGATTCCAGTATGAACTCCGTACTTCTGAACACAAATAAGTGGGTGGCCTCTGCCACTATTTACTTTCCGGCCGGATTGCGCGTGACTGAATCATTTGAAATTTTGAAATGTTAATATTAGTTTCTCGTCTTTCGGGGCGTGCCGAAAGTACCCATTGTCACACGAGAACACAGTTAAAGTGTTAAATGATATGCATCATAAGAATAATTCTGCTCATTTGTAAAGACCCTATTAATTCAAAGTATACGTTAGAATACAAGGATAGACTCAAGAGTTGGTAAGCTTGTTATTGGCTGCCGTTTGTGTGTTAGATGCCGCTTCCGTCTTTCACTGATCCACATATGATTTTCACGACAGACGAGAAAGTAGTTACCAGTGACTCAATGTCTTCTGCAGTGTTAAAAATTTCCATTTTAATTTTACGTAGATCGCTGGTTACATATTATCCATTATGTACGGTTATCTTCGTAAGTTGAGCTAATTTTCTCTGAACAAGAATCAACAAGATTAATATTAACATACTAACAATACATTATAAATCTGGTTGAGTATACAGCAGAAACCTTCTTTTTACTTTCGCGTGTGTGTTTACCTTGTTTACAACGGAACACATAATTTGTAAGTCGGAACCCAGCGTAGCTTCTACGAAGATGCAATGAAATGGAACTACGAAGAACTCTCCATTTATTTGTGGTGGATTCTTCATTGAAAATTCCGTAAATTTACTGTAATTTATAAAAGTGTAGTACCTATCACATTAACGATTATCATTAGATCTGCGATTTTTACGTGAATTAATTTCTCTCCAGGCTAGACTCACACTGCCCGCATATGATGATTTTTAGAATGATAGATGGTCGATAACAGGGTTACATCAGACAGTTAGTCGGTAGCCGCTTCTTCTTCATGTTTGTAACTGGTCCAGGGCGTGGCAAGAGCACTGCATTCCAATCATAAACGTGAAGTCGATGCTACCTAATGAATCCGTGAAATAATCGTGACACAAATTATCATGAAACGTAATACACATAAAGGCACACAATTATAAATAATTTGTAAGGGCAGCAAAGAGACGAAATACCACGACACAGACATATGTTGTACAGAGATACAGGTTTTGAGGATCTCTTCTCCAACTATTTTTGATAACACAGCCTTCATATCCTATAAGGATGTCCAGGCTAATACAGAGATACAGTGTATTTGTCGTCGGCAATAAAACGAACTAACCAACTCGGCACGTGAGACCGAGCGGGCGAGGCCAGCCGCCGGGGACCGCCGGCGAAGGACCACCCCGGAGACTCGCTCAGCGCCCGCCGTCACAAAGGAGCCGCAGGGCGGCGGAGGTGTCTAATGGAAGACGCTTGTCCTGGAATAGCCGGCCGTCATTAGAGCCTCTCCAGCCTCCCGGAGGAGCTGCCGGGAGGAGGAGGACGGGAGGAGGGTGCTAATTACCTCCTGGTGACTTGGAGCTGGTCGCCGGCCCGGCACGCGCTCCAGGGGCTGGCGCGTGGACGGTCGTGCCACCGCACCCGCGAGTAGACACAGTCGCCACACACGCAAGGGACAACGCTCGGCGCGAACCGAGGCACGGGCGTCGTATCGCAAGCAACGTTCTCAATGCAGTCAGAAATGTGTGCTGGTAACTAAATTACATTCTCCAAAAATAAGTAAATAAAAGTGGAGTTGCTTCGCTTCTAAGGTTTGTAGCCGCGTCTAAGACGAAGATATCTCCGACGTTTCGGTCGACGTAGCAGTCGCCATCATCAGGTAAAATGCTTCCGGATGATGGCGACTGCAACGTCGACCGAAACGTCGGTGATATCCTCGCCTTCGACGCGGCTACAACCCAGAAGCCAAGCAAGTCCAGACAATGACCGCGAAAGTGGAGATGGTTGGCTCGTTGGTAATGAATAGAAATATGGAATATTTTGCAAATTCATCTGGCGAGAGGCTAAATTTCACAGTGTCGTGTAAATTATACTCTCCCCCCCTCCCAACCCAAATGCTTTATATTGGCTGGTTTCTTACTGTGGAACGTCGATGTGTTTCGTTCACTCTACTGCTATTTCGTAGCTGTCTGGCCCGCAGTCGTAGAGGGGAGTGTCGAAATGATTATGACCCAAGCATTAAAGAAATGCAAAGGTATAAATGTTTGCACTTTCACTTGTGATTAAAATGAATCCGGTGGGTACTGACTCTCTCAATTTCTGATTCTATTTCCACTAATTCTAAGAATGGACACGAATTTTTGTATCTGGTATTAGGTTAGACTACACACACTTGTACGTAAACATGTCAATCAGTGTAAATTCGATCATCTATCAAAATCGAATATGACTGCGTCATGACTTATTTATTTTTTCTCTAAGGCGTGTCAAAGCATTCCTTGGTCCCATAATAGCGTTATTTAAAGCACGATTGTATTTATTCTATCCTATATGGGAATTTTGCAGGTTTATATTCACGATTATCTAGCAGATTTTTTTTTGCTCCAGGCTTAACTCTATTGCTCTAAAAGAAATCAAGGCACATTGGTGTATTGATTCGTCAACATAAGATCAAAATTTTTAATATTTTTCTCTGAGTCGTACATGATTTGGAGAGTAGGCTAATTCTTCTCTCTCTCTCTGTTCATTACTGACTTCAAGTCGTTTTGAACGTATCAAGAGAGCTGCGATACAATAGTTTAAGAAAATCATACGTATATGCGTTTCAAGTATACTTTGCTACCGATCGAGCCCGCGAAATCGTCGCGCCACTACTTTAAACGTTTCACAAGATACGAATTTTGAAGACTTGTACTTGAAGTCTCCAGATGTCGTTGACTCTGTGGCAGAATATTCATTATAAAATGGATGATCGCTAAAGACATTTATCTTCCGCAAAGAACTTCGGGAATAGCTTCGTGTTAAAACCCTGTAGCATCATCTGTGCTTTCGTGCTTTCAGGGAGCGTGGCTGCTGTCGGCACACAAATCTTAGACAATTTGATACGAAAGCAAACGTGTCCGGAAAAGCCCGGCCAAATAAGGCGATTGACTTCTCTCGCAGACGGCCGCCAATCACAAGGATGAAACTGCTAACACACGCATTCCTAGAAAATTTGACTGTTTCATACACTTCAACGCTCTTTGTTCGCATTTATAACATGATTTTTATTATTGAATCTGGTCTGTGAAATACCTTCGTTCCGCGTTTAACGCAGCCATTAAGGGAAAACATACATAAGGATCGGACCAAATTCGCATACCCATAGGTAAGGACCAGAAGTATTCGCGTGTTCAATGACCTATGAGATAAACTCCAAATTTCTGTGTATGCTCGAGCAAATGTTATCCCACTCATAAACCGTCTTGTGACGTATTGCAACGCAATAGCCTGTGAATCGTTATAGCTTTGGTTGAGTGTTTCTCATTGACCCTGAATCCTCCACATAAGTTGTGAGCCAATAGCAGTGTTAGCACTAAGGTATAAACTATTTGAATTTTAGCCTATCACGAAATGAAACCGCGAATTTTTCCGGTCTCTAATGTCATAGATTTATTCAACAACATGCTAGAGTCCAAACACGTTCACATTCATACTACTTCAGTGATGGAACCACAGTTATCTGAAGTACTCTGAGCCAATGAAAAACCTTTAACAATACAAGTATAGAATTACCATAACTCCAGTTAACAAGTCTCACCAGGCAGTAGCCAATGAACAAGTGTAATTTGCCCAAGTTAATAAAGGATTGTAGAGTATATTCTAGAGGTGATTGAAACCGCGAATTTATACATTCTCTACCTTTAGGATAGGTTCCAAAGTCCTCTGAACACTCGGGAAAATGTTTTCTCTTCATTGGCTGCTGAATTGTGAATCGTCTCAACTGAGAAGCCTGTGATCCGATACTTAAATGGGTGAGGGTTTTCATTGTCACAGAGTCCTCCAGATAAACTGTGAGCCCATGGCAGAAGTAGCGCAAAGGTATAATTATTTGAATTCTAACCTATCGCTAAGTTATTCCACGAATTTTTCTTGTCTCTGCTCATTGCTCGAAAATAAAGACACAAATTTTGGTGGGTTATAGATGATTGGGTAACCACACTTCTAATCCTTGTTTATTACTGGACCAGGGGCATCCAGGAGTTTCAACTGCACTCTAGTTCAATGATCAGCCTATTCAGCGAACAAAGCTGCTGGGTTTTTTACGTGACGGATTTGAAGGTAACTATTCCCGTTAGGACTGATTTACCACCGACACGGCCCCCTTAGAGCCACGAGGAAACATACACGCCATTTCATAGGTACCCGGGGGGTGTTTGGGGAAGAGCTACAATGAGAGACTGAGGCAACCCCATCCAGCATCGTTGCCAGCCACTGCCTCTTAACCCAGTTTGTTAACCTCAAAAGGAATCCCCATCTTAAGAGTATCACGAGGCGCTTGAATAAGTCTATCACATCTCTGGGACTCCTCAGAAAATCCAGAGAGCCTGTGATCTGGCCGAAGTGCATCCAACCTCTACTACCTGTCCAGGCTAGTACCGGAACTGTGTCACCGCTCAGTGCGTCCTCCTATGAACTGGGTGGGGACCCCTCCGGGCGTGCTCTAAGCCCGTGCGACCCGGCCCAGCAGAGAAAACCTCAGAGGGAAATTCCAGTACACAGTTAAAAATTTTCCCCTTTATTTTAGGTAAAACGCTGGTTACCTATTATCCAGAGATCTCCATCAATTTACAGTACATTTACGGACACTGGCTTAATTTATTTTGAACATGAATCCAAAAAAAATCGTTAATTCTTAATTAAGAAATTCTTCTTTTGTCCACCTTAGTCTCGAAAGAAAAAAGCACACAACACATAATTCTAAATATAGCGTAGTTTCTACGAAGATTCAGTTATTTATAATTACGAAGAACTCTTCGTTTATTTGATACGAATTATTCGTTGGAAAGTCCATAAGTTCACTGTAATATCTAACAGCGGGTCAACGTGGGGTCGTCCTGCACTACTGCCTAGATTTTTAATGCACTCGAGGGCTAATACGGTCCGTTAGTCCCTGAGGTAGCCACAGGGGACGGCTCGGATACTTCACTGGCTCCAGCGCCCCGGAGCTTACGGCATTGAGCCCGGCCGTATCCCTTCCCAGAGGAGGAGCCACGTCCAGACCTGCCTTTGCTTTCACGCCATTGGTAGCCTGAGGGCCCGGCAGTGCTGAACAACCATACAAAGTTTCCGGACCAATTGCCGTTGTCTGCAGAGGAGGCTTCTCCGCCTCGCCAGATACCTCTTCCCAAAATTTGTGAACGTCGAGAGACGAGGTCTCCCTGGCAGAGCTCTCTTTGGTAAACACCCCTGGTGCAACGAGGAAACAGAAGGTTGCCTTGGCACAGAGAGGCTATGTATTCCCATAATGTGCCCTTTCCGTGGCCCTGATGGATATTGTCTCGGATACTAGAGCCGGAAGGGCTCCAACACCTCAAACAACATGAACCTTCCCCCCGCAGGGCCCAGGATCACTCCCTAGACCAATCATTAATGCGAAGCAAATGTATATGTGCTTCAAGTCTACTTTGCTAACCCAACAAAAACGTGACATAATCGTGGCTCTGGTGATAAGTAGGGTCATGCATTTCCATACCAGCTGTGTGTTAAAACTTTGAAGCATTGTCTGCGTTTCGTGGCTGGCTGGGTTAATTTCAGGTGCATGTCCACTGTCAGCACATCAATCACAGACATCCAGTGCGCGGCCAAACAAGACAATGGATTCTCTTACAGACAAGGAAACACTGAAAAAATTATTTTATGTCATTTTACAAGAGAGATTGTTGGAAACTCAGTTGCCAACGATATCACTTGTAAAAATAGTAGGCAGAGCTTTGAACCAAATTACAAATGATACTATTTTACCATATTGGATTTGCGTCGTCTGCTGTAGATCACCATTTTGTAGGTGTATTTAATAAAAAATGTTAAGATAGTTATAAAATTAATTATTGCTGTGGGTAGGTATTGAACCGAAGAAAGCAGTTGAACATGTTTATAACGAGAAGCATAGACTTTAGCCACTAGGCTACACGATCAGTGAAGAAGCAAGGATAACAATAAGAAGAAATTTACGTCTTCAAAGCAAGCTATATAGTACTTGTTTCTTGTAAACATCAGATTTGTCACGTTGGTGCTTAAGCAAGAGATGCTACTGCTGCGACCTGTTGCAACTGTCGATAACTATGCATTTATACAGGAGGTTATTGTGTGGCTTTATAAGAATTGCTCAAGCACATGATATTACAAGACACACTGTTGTACTTATACAATGGTTGGTGAAACTACAAAGAATTGCTTGTACATTTTCCAACATTATTTTAGAGTTAAACAACCCTAGTGCGGGCATACCTTATTGCAGCGTAATAACCATTCATAATTTTTTTTACTTTTACAAGGAAAATCTTTGGAAAATCATTTTCAGCCGTTATCACTTGTAGAACTGCAAGGCCGAGTTCTGCACCACGTTTCGTCCTTGACAATGAGTAATAAGCATTGTCATGCAAAATAAATGATTGTTCCTACAACTGCCAAATACTCTAATTATTAGGAATGCTTTAACTTCTGAGTACATAGAAGTTTGGTAAGTTTTAATTTTTAAACATTTCACTTCACTACCATTGTTGTATTTTGTTTTAAGTTCAGTTATTGCACCTATTAGATTTGTTGTGTCTCGTCAAGTATGTTACCCATTAGTTAGGAGTTAAAACGTAATCTTATAGATTCTTTATATGTTCGGTGTTATTACGTACGCAAGTACGATATACAAGACAAATATGAATTATAGCTACTACATTTTGCTGAAGATCAAAAAATTAAAGTTCCTTTATTTATTTATTTTTTTAGTTTTTCAAACTTAAAGTGGCAGTTAAAAATATGTGTTAAAACAAATTTAAAAAAAAATGTATAACTTGTAAGCTGACGCACAAGTTTGTTATTGTGAAAGGAAAAAAAAGTAGATAAAGTTAGGTCAGTCCCTATAAATGATACTTAAAATGGTCTTCAAAGGGACAGATTGTCGAAGATCTTGGTTATGGTGGGGAGGGGGAAGAGAGAGAGAGAGATTTGCGAGGGTCGTGGAACAGTGGCGGCAACACCCGCCCATAACTCACAGCGAATGTCGTCTTCAGCACGTGTCGGCCCGGCGAGCCATCGGCGCGCGCGCCGGGAGACCGTCCCAGGTCGCGCGCGAGGTATCAAACAGCGCCGTCGGGATTAACGACGTCCCCGATAAAGAGATCACGACGCGCGGTTTTTAAGTAGCTTCCCTGGTAATATATTGCCGTCGCTTCAGGCACTCGGCGGACGTTATCTCGTGCTGACCAGCTTAGCGACTTAACGGCTCGCTGCGCCGCTGTCGGGCCCGCGCCAGAACCTTCAAGCGTCTAGCATCTACACTGTTAGAAACCACAGTCACTTTTCAACGAAGAATACTCCTTTAGCCTAAGTCTCTCACGCTATCTTGATATACATATATATTACTTTTTGACGTGAAACCTCTTTAAAATCACACCGAAACCTACGGGCACCAGAACAGAAATTTGTACCGTAACGAAAAGGTCTACATCGTCTTGCCTTAATAATTCCATAATTATTGGTCTTAGAGACGTAAGTGCAGTGTCATTATCTAACGTAGGTACACAGTCATCTCACTGACACACCTTGAGTTTGCGTCGCGGGCGGGTGGGTTGGCGGGGAAGAGGAACCGCGCCGATTGGTCAAAACCGGCGCTCTCGCTCGTTTCTACTCAGTGCAGCTCACGACTCAGACGTGATAGCGCGGTGACCCGTTGCTTGTGTATGGAGGTTATTTAGATCGCTCTATTTAAGCCAAATATAGTGTATTTTGGACAACATTTATAAGCAAAAATGTAAAGTAAGCCTATAAAAAGTATAACAATACAGCCCGTGCAAGAGCCAGCAGGAAATATAAACCACGCCTATGGTTGGCAAGAGGCGGCTATGGAAGGCCAGTGTCTCTGGAGCGGCGCGAAGCTGTCACGGCTCGCTGAGTGAACCAGGCCGACACCACGAGTACCTCCACCGCTGTTGTGCTGCACCAGTGGACATGTCGAGTGAAGATTACACCAAGAGCGACTCGCTGGCACAGACGTTTCACGTTAAACCAACGGCCTTGTCTCCCGACGTAGCCGCACACAATTTTTTTCTCATCATTACTTTTATTTAAGGGATAATTTAATTTTTTTGAACACGGTACCTCCCCCGCAATTATTATTTTCTGTCACGAATATTTTCAACTGATATTTATTTAGTGTAATATAATGGGTTTAAAAAGGTGCACCAAGTGATAATAATTACGAAGACTTACGTAAAATTTTACATCCGCTATATTACACAACGAGAATATACGTAGCGGAATAACAAAAGCAAGGGAGGTGAAGAGAGAAAATTTGCAAGAAAAAATATAGCCGTTCAATAATATTGATAAGGAGAAAATTAAAAAAAAAAAAAAACATGGCGCGTAAGCTCAATACATAAATAAAAGTAAAATAAATAAAAGTATCTTCGTATAAACAAGCTGGATTCGGAATTACGAATTCTGAGGTCCATTGAAAATGGAGAGTACAGGAGAGAGAAAGGGGAATAGTGTCCTTATGCTATAAGATTGACAAGTTATTGAATGTTTTATTTAATACTTTAAGATGATTCTTGTTAGTTATGTTCAAAGCTATGGACAGTCTCTCTCACTTTTAGTTTGCAGCACAGACTAAATGGCACCCACGTTGCTAGATGGACACGACCCTGCTTGTTAACATAATATATTATACTGCATGCCATAGTTAAATAAAATAAGTTTTAATACTTTGTAATTCTACTATATTTTTAAAATTTTTCCAAGACCGTAAAATAGTGGTCATTGACAATATTATCACAGTTGTACTCATATTAAAAGAAAAAGAATTTCGGCACTAAATCCTAATTATTTTTTCACAGGAAAAACTATTTCTAGAAGTCGGTCACTATTTATAAAAAGGAATTCAATTAAATGATATGCTATGCTCAAATAAAATTTTTAATACTGACCAATAAAAATATTGTTGACCAAAATGGCGTATTTCAATTATGTCTCCTTATAATTTAAAACAGAATAATATTAGATGATTATCTTGATAAAATACAACAAGAAAATGTATTTCCAAACTTCTCATTCCAAATTTTCCTTTATATACGATGTTTCAGATATAAGTATATAGTCATATATAGTCTGGCAACTAATCTTCATTCTCGTCCGCTTAGTGAAGCTCGCGGTGGTCTGCGAACTAACGGCGCTAGTAGTCGTCCAGCCCAGGCTTAACATAGTGTTTAATGGGAGTTTCATATAAAAGTGGGCATATTTTTAAAGCTCTGTTTAGTTTTAAACGTCGGTTACAGTTTATCATTTTTAATTTATTTGGAAGCTTTGTAGGGGTTAAAAGTGTAATAATAACTTTTAACTTTGCTGCAATTGTCGGTTATATGTTGGAGTGTTAAGAATGCCTATAAAAACAGGAATTTCCCATAAAAAGAAGTTTTAAGTGTTAATTGCGTATTCAAAATAAGAATATTCGTTTACTACACATTTAAATCTTCGATGAAGTGGAATTCTTTCAAATGTGATTTTTGAGATCCCGAAATTATTTTTAATGTAAATAAGTAGAAGTTCGTTTTGTTTAGTCATAACCTAAATGCCAACGGATAATACACTTAAATCAGCTTTTATATTTGGTCAATTTTTAGGCATAATTAATGGAAAGTATTAGCTTTCCTTCTTTAAATGAATGCTATTTTTATATCATTTTAATTTTAAGCTGCAATTTGTGCCCAGATTATGATTTTCGAATTTAAACTCATTTTGAGACATTATTTGATCATATTAAAATTTGAAAAGTATTTTTTTCATCAAGAAGTTGAAGTATTTTTCACTTTCACGTATGGTTGCTGCAAAATTGTCACCCATTTAATGCTTGTAAGGAAAGTCAACACATGTGGTGGATTACTTTACAGATGAGGTTATAACAGAATCGTAACATAGATTCATTAATAACAATAATGATCTCCAAAAAGAATCCCATTTAGTACTATGTATTGGATAAATTGAAGGTTTTGCAGAAACATGACGGTTTTGAGCCGTGACCTTCAGTACAACCAGGCACAATACAAGAGCGAGTCATTCTCTCTCACCACTTCAGCTTAGCGGACAAATGCGGAGAACTTTTAAAGTATTTTGATACGGATAAGGCACTTACCAAGTACCCAAACGAGTGATAAAAATACGAATTTGAAAAAAAAAAGAGACAGAATTAGGAATTATATTATATACGGAACCCCAATTTAACACACTGTTAATGATGGGCCCAACTACTACTAGCGCCGTTAGTTCGCGAGATATCACTAAGTGGACGAGATACCCCAAGGTAAAGTTACCAGATCTATCTGTGTGACCATGTTTCAGATACTGTAAAAAAAATAATTCATTACCTTATAAAGTCTAAAACGTCTATGCTCTGTGGCATATATCTAGTAACGGAGCACATCGATACAATGTCAGTGCTAATTGCAGAAATTAGCGAACTGAAAAAGAGAGTAAATGCTTATTTATATGCAAACTAAGGATGAGATACGCTATAAAAAAACTCAGTACCTTTAAAAATTATCAACATATCCGTTGATTTACGAAGATCACTGGGTAATTTGTAACCATTTTTCTACGTAAATTTGAGGGGGAAATTTTTTTTTAACATTGTACGAGAATAGCTGCGACGCGTAAAACGTCGAGATGGAGTCGAGATGCACGAGCTGTTTACAACCTTTTAGTATTCGGCCGCCTCGGGAAGCAAGAATTGTGTCGTAAGAAGAGGCCAGAAGCGGTTCGGTCGCACGAGTTATCTCAGCCTCTGTCCGCGAGAGACAAACCAAGCACCTTACAAACATCATCAATTATTCACGCGTTGTAACCACGTGCATTCCGGCGACTCACTGTTGACACTCCCGCCTGAGTCCCGCCTGACTCCTGCCTGAGTCCCGCCTGAGTCACGTGCGCACGACGCCTGGCGCCACGCACGGGAAAAAAATTCCTTTCTTTTACAAAAGATTCCTTTGGAAACCAGTTGCCAATACTTCAAGAAAATTATGTAACTTATTTTTACAACACATGGCTATGGTTAATTTTGCATATATTAAATACGTTTGTCGAGATAATACTGAGAATTTCTTACGAAAATTGCCACATTGTACATACATTTTAATTGATGTTTCATTCCAGCGTGATTTTTTTATATCCATGGTAAAGTTAATTGAATATTCAATGATTGTTCTTCATTTTGTTTTATTGTGGTTTTTATGTGCGCAGTTAATACTGGAAATCTATCCAGGGAACGATTTACAAATAATGCTTAACTATTGGAGGTACTGTTCCATTTTAAAAAAAATTATAATGCAGGGGAATCCTATGATTTATAATTTTTTTCCTAACCTAACTAAAATTATGTGTATTTGGGAGGGTTCTGGTTAGGGAAGGACCTAGGTGCGTCTCAGGCCGAAGACTATACGCCTAGTTATGCTGGGATCAGCCACGCAGGGAGGGGGGCGCATGCATCGTGTGCTTTGTGCGAGGATTGGCCAGCCATGACAGCGATTGGCACCAAGACTAACTCCTCTAACTTAAAACTAGCTTAAAACTATGCTAAGTTGGGCCCAGGTAAAATATGGCCACAGACATGCGGGATGCAAGATCATGTATTAATTACGTAGGATTATACAAAATACAGAGAATGGTCTGGATGAAGAATTGGACATATTAGTAGAAAAGAGTCTATCATGCGGGGGTTGGAACTTGGACGTGTGGTCCGCTTTCATATTTTTTATCCATCGCTGGATTCATGACCAGGGGTGCTCTCATCCCTGGCGGTGAGTGACTGCACTGGCCACTCACTGCACCGCCAGTCAGCACCTGGAACTAGAGAATAAAGTAAACTAGACAAGTTTACGTACTAGACACTTGACAAATTAGTTTCTATGATATGCACAGCTCACAGTTACTCCAATTACTTCTATAAAGATAACAGTTACAGACGAACTGTCAGCGTATAGAAGTCACGTGTGAATGGGGAAACAAGCACACGTATCTAACTTATAGTTGTATTAATGTGCAAATCCAAATCCCATGCCTTTCAGAATCACAGCTGGCACTGGAGGTGAGGCCTGCCAGGCGGGCCGTGTCCATCGGACACAACAGGCACAGAACCTCCGGGGGCCGACCATACACCTGCGTGCTTCGGCCCATTTTGAATTAGCCATTTGATAAGTTAAAGGTGCTTGCTGCACTACGAATTGAACAAAAAAAAAATTAATGTTTTCTCACCAATCAGCAACGGCCGAACTGGAGTATGTTCTCGTATTTTACGCCACACTCTTGAGTGGCCAGAGAAGCCGGCCAATCACAGAGCGTCTACGGAGGACTCTGTTGAAGAATCGTCATTTTATATTTACGTTGCATATCTGCATATCCAATATAAGGAGTAAGAGGTTTCTACTTATTTCATATTTATCTTAAAATTTCTGAGCGGTTCTGATGCGATAATCCTCTAGAAGCTTGAGTTTAAGCTTCCTGTGCATGGCCTTGACGGGGCAATACACAGGCGCATCTGCCGCGGTACTAATGCTCTTGTTCTGAATTCTCTGTCACTTTACTAAATGCGTTTAAGTTTGCTCACTCTGGCGCCGCGTACGTTATTATTGGTTTTATTAGCACGTTATAAATTATCAAGCTGTTTTTAACAGAGCTACCATATCGTCTACTAATGCCGGGGTAAAGGGTCATGAGCCGTATGGGAGCTGCTTTTCTTTTCGCGTCTACGTGATAGCGCCATAGTAGTGCACGCCTATATGCTTAACAAAATTTAAGTTAGGTATTTGTTCACTGAAAATTGTTAGTCGTGGTCTTATTTATACTGCGATGGAAAATACTGTAGTTTAAACATGGCATTTATTAATTCAGCTAGGTATTTCAAAATTTCGTCAGGCAGTTTCTTAAAGAGTACCGCCTGAGTGCCATTATTTCCCGATGTATTATGTAGTTTCACACGCTTGATATAGCCTGTTTAACTTCCTGTGATCGATTTAAGTAAGGTTCTGAAGCTAAAGGCTGATTAAGTTTAATTCTGAGGTATCTATATACTCCGGCAGTAAATTGCGGTTCGCAGGGTTCGAGATAAGGTTGGAAGGCTCATTCGAGGGTATTCGCGAAAGCTCGTGCCTTTCCTATCGGCTTAAATGGGACTCCGGCGTGGGTTTGCAGTGGGGGTATTTTATCCATCTCATGGAGAAACCGCTCTGCCTTACTCCATGCTTCCGTCTTACAACTGAAGCTGGGAAACATCGATTGCTCCTCCATAGAGTTATTTCATCGAAAATTACACTTAGTAATTCATTAATGCGTGCTTTAGTGTCGCGCCTCTATCCTATGTTTTTTTCCTTGAGAAATCAACTACCTCATAGGCGCTGGCAGTTCATCCTGCTTAAACTTGGCTTCCTTTTCCCAAAGACTCGCCGACTCCTCATCTGGTCCGAACATATCTGCAGTTCACTGCTCGCTCATGAGTCTTCGCGGTAGGAATAACGAACACCTAATAAATAGTATAGCGTTTAACAATCTAACTGCCATTAAAACCAATATATATAAATATAAAAACCATGAACTAAAATTAAAAACATAATAAAACGAAGAAATAGCTTAGGTTATTATCTTAAGAATAGTTGAAGGCACGTAGGCTACGCCTTTGACAAAGTGATAATAACAAAACAACTCAGAACCAAAGAGAGAATCTCTGCATGACGTACACATAGTGCTAAGTGTACTAATCCAATGCCTTGTTTGTAAGTTTGTCTTTTCCTTCTTTTCTTAATTTTAGAAACTGGCTGGTGGCTGATTGAATGTGAGGTTAGCCACTCGCCACCAGGGGCGATTGCGTCCCTGGTTGTCAAAAATCCAGAATTGAAATAAACAACGAAAGTGGACCTAGAGTCCAAGTTCCCAACCCCCGCACGGTAGACACTTTTCTGACCAGACCAACTCTTCATCCAGACCATCCTCTGCTTCCTGTATTCTCCTGCGCTATTAATGCATACTCATTGCATCCTGCGTTTCTCAGCCCAGGGTTTTCCCCGTGTCTGTGAAGGTTTTACCTGGGCCCAAACTTGGCATAGTTTTAATCTACATCATGGCTTCAATCGCTGTCATGGCTGGCCAATCCCCGCACAAAGCACACGATGCATGCGACCCTTCCCTGCATAGCTGATCCCAGCATGACCAGGCGTATAGGCTTCGGTCTGAGACGCACCTAGGTCCCTCCCTAACTCGGACCCCTCCTTCAGAATACACAACGTTTTTGTTATGTTAAGGGAAAATATAAAGAACACCATTTCACGAGTTTTCATAAATTTAACGATTTTAATGTATTTTCAATGCATATGTCCTAACCTTACAAACATTTCATTTTAGTCTCGATCTCCTATGCTAACACGATCCGCTGTGTATTAAAACATTTTTTTTTAAAGTTAAACGTTGTTACAGTACGTAATATCAGAATCACAGGGTAACGGAAGTGAGTTAGTAACGGAGTTAACGTGTGCAAAGTAAGTAACGTATTAAACGAAGGTTGCTTGATTATGCGAGTTTTAAAAACAAGTTTTGAAATTAAACATTTCTATCAGTCAGTTACAGATAGAAGCAGCAGGGCATGAATTCTAATACTTTCCAATACAATCGTAAAATCTTACATACTTTCTCATTATTTCGCATACTTTGCATTTTTTTACATACTTTTCAATACGTTTGCGTACGTTTGCATACTTTTTGCTTATCTTCTCATACTTTTACCACTTATAATTCGCAACTCTAAACTCTCATCTCTGAGGTTGGATCCAGTGTTAGCATTAAAATTGTTACAATTTTTGTATACATTTTCCAATAAAGTTATGTATCATTTTTTAACTTTATAAAGCCATAAATATATTTTTAGATTCCATTGATGGTATGCACATACACTACACATACACATACACATACACAACACATGATTACGCATGTTTCAAATGTTGGTGAGCCCTAAAAGTTTCCTATCCCTCTTATTTGTGAAGTTTTACTTCTAACGCACGTGGCAGCCACTCACTCATGTTATTATTTTTTTCTTCACTAGTTGAGGACTCGAATGCACCTTGGTATAACTGTCTATTTTTTATGAAGATTACTTTAGTAAATTTATTATTTAGCAAACAATTTGACACATTACGAAAAAGTTTCCCAACGCTTATTTCCTTGGTGTGAGTTTTTTTTTCCAAAGATTCTAGTTTCACCTAGCAGCTTGTTGCTTATTACCAAATATTGTAGTTGGGACAATATGAGAAACTGTTGAGAAATACGCGAGACAAGTGACGGTGTCAAGTGTAACTACGTTTTTAAGTGCGTGAAACTAGAATTTATACTTTACTAACCATATTTTTAATATCACTCCAGTCCATTCACTATTTCATTTCTACTAATTATTTGCATGCAAAATCAAAATTTTGTTATCTCATCACGCTTAGTAAGAATAACTTCTAACGTGCCCATTTTTTTTTTAATTTTTATTTTGTTGTGAACTTTTTGCTTGTTGATATCTTTCATTAGCAACCAGAAAACTGAGAAAAAAAATTTTTTTTATGTACATTGATTCGTTCAGTTGTGTATTTCGTATTGGCTTTGTGAGATATTACGGCGACGACGAGGCGAACTGAAAGCCGTGCCGCCCGGGACTCGAACCCGGTACCTCACGCGCACGGGAGGCCGGCGCGCCTCAGGAGCTCTGTGTTGGTGCTCCGGGAAGGGGGGGGGGGTGCATTGCCGATTTCTTTGCGGTGCGTCTCTTCGTCTCTGTTGACCATGCTGTGAACGAGACGCAAAATAAAATAAAAAACCCAAAGGAAAGGACGTAAATGAATAGCTCGCAGCCACAAGCGTTGAGCCAACACCAGCAGGGATATCGACTGGCCGGATGTACACTGTTAAGCATGTGAGCGAGTCTTTCAGTAACGACCTCGGTAACGAGCGAAGGCACGTGTTCTCATGTTTGCAAATATGAAACTCGGACACAAAATTTAACTTGCAGTTCCTTCAAATAATTCCGAACGATACATTATATATATATATTGTGGCCGGCAGGGCCACATTTTTACTTGTAATTTATTTTTGTTGCTGGTCTCTAGTTTTATATGGTTTTTTATTTCACGTATTTTTACGCTTTTTTAATAAATGTTAATTTATCTGTAAATTCTTTTAATTATATTTGTTTCTGTTAATTAGTTATACGCCGTTTGGTAGCTATCGATTATGAGTTTAAGAACATCGATTGTGTTTCACGTAAATACCACTTGGCGAGCGCCCGGCGGTTGGCTGATGACGTCAGACATTCGGCTTGCCGGGGAGAAAAAATCAGCTGGGGCCGGGTGAGAGAGTGTGCCGAGCGACCGTCGAGGACAGAGCCATGTGACGGCGCGGACTGGTGTGCCGGACGGCAACGGGCCACGAAGAGTATTGGGCTGGAGGCTCCACGCTGGGTGACAGGGCAATGGATTGCCCTGTGATACTGAACTTATCAAGGTAAAGAGAGGCCGCAATTTTGATTTTTACCCTCGTGGTACTGCAGTGGTTTTTGGCAAACCTAGTGAACTGTGTATTTTCCCATACTAAATTTTATTTGGACGGAACTTTTATTAGCCAGTTTGGTGAAGAGGCCCATTTGTTTTCACACGTTGTTCCAGTGTGGGATTTTCTTAAAAAAAGGTCGCCCGTTTGCCTGTAGTTGCCATAAAAGTATAAGTTTGGAAGAAACGAACATTTTGCAATTTGTTTTTGAGACTTTGTCTTCGGAATTTGCATACTTAAAGTTGGCTTTAGCTAATATATCAGCTTGTGCAGTATTATTAAAAGTATGCGATCGGTATTGGACTACATGCGCAGCCTGATGTTGGTTGGTGCGGCCATTCTACGTTTTTATAAAATTATTGGCAAGTTAATAAAGAAGTAAGACTTTGTTTGAAGTATATGATAAATACTTCTGTGGTAACATAGTTATGTTACGTGAAGAGTTTTTGCTACATTTCCCTTAAAAATAAGATAATTTTTTTTTGATCATCGTTCACGCCTTTGTGAATTCGTACCTATGGCCCGGCGTGGCATTAGACTCTGGAGTTGGTGAGGAAGGTCAGGAAGCCAGCGCACGCCTAGGATATTAACTTTGTTTTTTTTGGCAAGTCTTTAGCAACGAACATCTGAAGAAAGACTAAACCGTTGATTGAGAGTTTAAGAACTTTATTTAAATAATTTGTTTGTACTTCAGTATTATTTTTGTAGATTTTTTATATATTTGTATTGATTGTCTTGTTTGATTTTTGGTATTAGGGCAGTCAGTAAATTTTGATATTTTATAGTGGCCACGCCTCACGCCCTTATATATTTTTATACTTGTTGTTATCAGTATTTATATTTTTACGATTTTTTAAAGGTTATTGTTAGTATCGCAAATGGGGATAAGATGCTGCCATTATTAACGTCAGCTTTTGTAACTAAGCTTGTATGGTTATGTATAGTAAAAATTATTTTTGCAAATTTCTATTTTTTAATAACATACGTCCAAAGTCTTGCCTCTTGTTTGTTTAATGGTTACTCTACTATTATATCCTTTGAATTTTTTTGGCCTGACCCCTGGGCAGTGGTGTGGGGAATTTATATTGTTTACCTTTTTATGCCTGGTTTTAATATTTATTTTTTCCCTTCGCGCCCAGAGTGAGTCGGGGACGCAACCCCTCTTCCAATTAAGGAGGAAGAATGGTTTCAACCTGCGCAACTCTGCTTGGCAGAGACTTTGGACTTTTGCGATTTTGCTGACTTTTTTGATTTTTTTAATAATGGCAGTTTCTTGGATTTATAAACTTCCCAAAGAACAGGTTTACGCTAATTTGCAAGCAGCGGGAGTAGAGAGTGGTCTGGAGGATGACATTGATACCTTACGCAGGAAATTAAGTACCCACATTAAAGAAGGGAGGAAAAAACCTGTTGAGGAAAATGTGGAGAATTCGGAGATCAGCCAAGTAAATTCATTGAATACTGCTATGCAAAGTAAATTGCTTTTTAAGGAACTGGATAGGTTGCCATCTTTATGCTCCGGTGGGCCAAGAGATTTAATAAAGTTTTGCTTGGGGGTAGATAGTTTGAAAACTAATTGTTGTTTACAAAATGAGCAAGAATTGTTAAGGTGTATTTCGACTAAATGTAGCGGGATCGCTAGAGACGTGATTACGTCAGGTATAAATAAGTCTGTTGGATGGTCGGTAGTGAAAGAGAATTTGTGGGAATATTTGTGCCCTAAGAGGGTGAAGGACGATCTAATTAAGGAATTGATTTTCCGTTTTCAACGGGAAAATGAAAGCACCTTAGAATTTATACAGGATATTAGAAATCACGTTAATGTATTTGGTCTGCAGTTAGATGATCACCGTTTTGTAGCTATTATTTTGGAAAATCTAAATCCTGCCATCAGACACGAATGCGCATTTATTGGCAGACCTAATAGTGTGGAGGAACTCAACACTTGGGCTATCCAGGTTGATAATATTTTTTACGCTAAATGTGAATTCGATAAGTGTAAAGGCAAAATCAATTTTAAACCGGTTTGTTTTAAAACGCCGGGTAATGAAAAAATTGATAAGACTTGTTTTAAGTGTAATAAGGTAGGGCATTTTGCTAAGGATTGCTCGGTTTCGGAGGTTAATAAATTTGTTTGTGGTTTTTGTGGCAAATATGGTCATTTAGAAAAATTTTGCTTTAAAAAGAAACCGGAGCAGGAAAAACACAAGACATGTTTTAGGTGTGGCAGCATGGACCATTTGATAAAAAAATGTAATCGCAAGAAAAAATTAGTTTGTGGTTTTTGTAATAAAGATGGTCATAATAGCGGGAAATGTAATTTCCGTAAGGAAGTTAAGAAATATCGATTTAACAATAAGCATAGTTTGGCGGTCATTCAGGCAAAAAGAGGTTTATGTGTCAAAGTTTGGTTGTATGATCGTGAGATAGAAGCTTTACTTGATACGGGGGCTAGTTGTAGTTTCATCCAGCAGAAATTTTTGAGTAATTTGGTGCGCGATCATAAATTTTTGAAAACTAAGATCGTAAGTAGTCAAGGCATTAATGTGGCCATGGCGGACGGGCAAAAGGTTCAGGTAAAGGTAAAAGTATTTTTACATTTTAAATTGGAACATTTATCTTGGACACGTGAATTCTGGGTAATGCCCGATTTGATCCATGAAGTAGTTTTGGGAATGGATTTTTTAAATGATAGTAAGGCTATAATAGTGTGCGGCGAGAAAGTAATGAGGTTCGATTTTAATGATAAAATTAAGATAAAATTGTGGGAGAATAAAAAAAAAAGAAAGGTGGTTTGTGGTGGTATCGAAGGGTTAGAGCAAAGGTTGGGTGAGAAGGAAAAATTGCAGATACAGCAATTAAGCGAGGAATATAAGGATGTTATCACTACTAACATTGGCAAATGTACGCTAATGCCATACAAGATCGTGCTGGTAGATGAAACCCCTATTAAATGTGTGCCGTATCAATGTGCCCCGCCTAAAATGAAAGCCTTTCGAGAAATTATTAATGATTTACTTGATAATAAGGTAATAGTCCCTTCTAAATCCAATTTTGCCTCACCTGCCTTTTTAGTAGATAAGAAAAATAAGGGCAAATATCGTTTGGTCCTTGACTATCGCCTCCTTAATGACAGGGTAAAACTAGATCCGTTTCCCATGCCTAAAGTTGAAATTGTTTTGCAATATTTGGGAAAAGCCAAGTTTTTTACGGTGCTTGATTTGAACTCGGCGTTTCATCAATGTGAATTAGAAGCAAGTAGTCAGAAATTTACCGGGTTTGTCACTCCTTGGGGGCACTTTGAATGGACTAGAGTGCCTTTTGGGGTGAATTTTGGGGCCCAATGTTTGTCACGAATTTTAGGGCACATATTACAAGAATATCAGTATAAATTTGTAATAAGTTTCTTGGATGATATTTGTGTTTTTTCAAATAGTTTTGAAGAACATATAGAACATATAAGAAAAGTACTTGAGAAACTAAAGGGAGCCGGCTTTACCGTAAATCCGGAAAAAATAGTTTGGGCCCGTAGCGAGATAAAATTTTTAGGATACATAATCCGAGAAGGTGAATTGGTCATGGACCAAGATAAGATAAACCCCATAGTTAATTTCCCGGCCCCCCGTAATGTTAAGGGAGTGATGCGCTTTTTAGGAATGCTTGGTTATTTTTCCCGTTTTATACCGAATTACGCTAACCTATGCGCGCCTTTAAATAATTTGAAAAGGAAAGATGTTAAGTTTGTATGGGGGGAAGAGGAAGAACAGGCCTTTAGGAATTTAAAGAAAGCCATAGCTCAACCCCCCATTTTAATACTTCCGGATTTTGAGCAAAAATTTATTGTGCAAGTGGACGCTTCGGGAGTAGGTCTGGGGGCGGTTTTGTTGCAAGAACGTGAGGGAGGTTTAAAACCGGTTATGTATGCTAGTAAATCCCTAAATAAGCACGAGTTAAAATACAGTGTATATGAGAAGGAAGCATTAGCGTGCATATTTGCGTTGGAGAGATTTGAGAGTTTTCTTGAACATGAGAAATTTGAATTATGGACTGACAACCAGGCTTTGACATGGCTTTTTTCCCACCCGCGGCAACTAGGGAAAATAGGGCGGTGGATCATGCGGTTGACGCGTTTTCGTTTTGACCTCAAACATATGAAAGGACAGGATAATGTAGTGGCCGATGCCTTATCGCGCATGTTTGATGAACATGAGTTTCAGTGTAAAGACGAAATGAGAACTGAAGACAAGGAAGAATGTAACATCCTGAGGGAATTCCCTCAAGGATTTATTGATTTGCGCGAAATACAAAAAGAGGATCCTGAGACTAAAGATTTAATAACGCGTTTGGGACAGGATACTACTATAGACTTAGGAATGAAAGACGGGCTTTTGTGTTGGATGAAAGATGGAGAACATAAAGTTTTTGTTCCTAAGGGGGTAAGGAAAATGATAATGCGGTATTACCATGATTCTAATATAGGCGCGCATGGCGGAATCGAAAAAACTATAGATAAAATCTCTAAAGAATTTTTTTGGCCAGGTTTGAAAAAAGACGTAAAAGATCATGTTTTAAGCTGTGAAGATTGCCAGCGCGCTAAGCAATCTAGACATAGTAAGATAGGTAAATACTCTGTTGAAGCTCTGACTAGACCTTGGGAAAGGGTTTATTTGGACATTTTTGGGCCCCTACCTAGATCATTAGGGGGGAATAATTGCTTACTTATAGCGGTAGATGGTTTTTCAAAATTTTGTTTTTTTTTGCCTTTGCGTAATATGAAAAGCGAGAATATTATTAAGGCTTTAGAAACTAAAGTGTGGGGTTTGTTTGGTAGCCCGGAGCAAGTAGTATCAGATAATGCTACATATTTTAAGAGTAAGTGTTTTGAAGTGATGTGTTTAGATTGGGGTATAAAACATATTACTACCAGCCCCTATTATCCCAACCCTAATTTGGTTGAAAGGGTGAATAAAAATGTCAAAGTGGCCCTCACGATTTTTCATCAACGTAACCAACGGAAGTGGGACAGTGTTATCCACGTATTAAATTTAGCTTTTAACATGACCATACACAGTGGTACTAAATTCACACCATCGGAAATTTTTTTGGGAAGAAATGTACCCCATCCTTTACTAAATTGTTGGGGTTTGCGTCCAGCCCTTTTGGAAACCCGAAGCCCCCGTTTGTTGGAAAAAATGTGGGAAGAAGCAGCCGAAAATCTGCAAAAGGTTAGAAAGAAAATGAGTAAGTTTTATAATAAGGGGCGAGTGGATAATGTATTTAAAATTGGTGATGAAGTGCTATGCAGGCAATTTGTTTTGAGTGACAAAGTAGGGTATCAGAGCTCTAAGTTAGAGAATAAGTATGATGGACCGTATAAGATTGTAAAGATTTTAGGGCCGGTTACTGTCTTGTTGGAAGAAGTTGAAAGAAATAATAAGGTAAAAAAGGCCCATGTTAGTCATTTGAAAATGTTTGTAAGGCGGAGTTCCTAAAATGAATGTGGATGACCCTTTTAGGGTGAATATGGCTAAATATTTTTATTTTTATTTTATTTGGAACTTACTCTGGTATGTTTTTTTTTTTTTATAATTTGTAGTTGTGGTTATTTTTAAAATTTTCTTTGCTGTTTAAATTTTTTTTTTTGTTCAAGGCGGAGGTTGTGGCCGGCAGGGCCACATTTTTACTTGTAATTTATTTTTGTTGCTGGTCTCTAGTTTTATATGGTTTTTTATTTCACGTATTTTTACGCTTTTTTAATAAATGTTAATTTATCTGTAAATTCTTTTAATTATATTTGTTTCTGTTAATTAGTTATACGCCGTTTGGTAGCTATCGATTATGAGTTTAAGAACATCGATTGTGTTTCACGTAAATACCACTTGGCGAGCGCCCGGCGGTTGGCTGATGACGTCAGACATTCGGCTTGCCGGGGAGAAAAAATCAGCTGGGGCCGGGTGAGAGAGTGTGCCGAGCGACCGTCGAGGACAGAGCCATGTGACGGCGCGGACTGGTGTGCCGGACGGCAACGGGCCACGAAGAGTATTGGGCTGGAGGCTCCACGCTGGGTGACAGGGCAATGGATTGCCCTGTGATACTGAACTTATCAAGGTAAAGAGAGGCCGCAATTTTGATTTTTACCCTCGTGGTACTGCAGTGGTTTTTGGCAAACCTAGTGAACTGTGTATTTTCCCATACTAAATTTTATTTGGACGGAACTTTTATTAGCCAGTTTGGTGAAGAGGCCCATTTGTTTTCACACGTTGTTCCAGTGTGGGATTTTCTTAAAAAAAGGTCGCCCGTTTGCCTGTAGTTGCCATAAAAGTATAAGTTTGGAAGAAACGAACATTTTGCAATTTGTTTTTGAGACTTTGTCTTCGGAATTTGCATACTTAAAGTTGGCTTTAGCTAATATATCAGCTTGTGCAGTATTATTAAAAGTATGCGATCGGTATTGGACTACATGCGCAGCCTGATGTTGGTTGGTGCGGCCATTCTACGTTTTTATAAAATTATTGGCAAGTTAATAAAGAAGTAAGACTTTGTTTGAAGTATATGATAAATACTTCTGTGGTAACATAGTTATGTTACGTGAAGAGTTTTTGCTACATTTCCCTTAAAAATAAGATAATTTTTTTTTGATCATCGTTCACGCCTTTGTGAATTCGTACCTATGGCCCGGCGTGGCATTAGACTCTGGAGTTGGTGAGGAAGGTCAGGAAGCCAGCGCACGCCTAGGATATTAACTTTGTTTTTTTTGGCAAGTCTTTAGCAACGAACATCTGAAGAAAGACTAAACCGTTGATTGAGAGTTTAAGAACTTTATTTAAATAATTTGTTTGTACTTCAGTATTATTTTTGTAGATTTTTTATATATTTGTATTGATTGTCTTGTTTGATTTTTGGTATTAGGGCAGTCAGTAAATTTTGATATTTTATAGTGGCCACGCCTCACGCCCTTATATATTTTTATACTTGTTGTTATCAGTATTTATATTTTTACGATTTTTTAAAGGTTATTGTTAGTATCGCAAATGGGGATAAGATGCTGCCATTATTAACGTCAGCTTTTGTAACTAAGCTTGTATGGTTATGTATAGTAAAAATTATTTTTGCAAATTTCTATTTTTTAATAACATACGTCCAAAGTCTTGCCTCTTGTTTGTTTAATGGTTACTCTACTATTATATCCTTTGAATTTTTTTGGCCTGACCCCTGGGCAGTGGTGTGGGGAATTTATATTGTTTACCTTTTTATGCCTGGTTTTAATATTTATTTTTTCCCTTCGCGCCCAGAGTGAGTCGGGGACGCAACCCCTCTTCCAATTAAGGAGGAAGAATGGTTTCAATATATATATATATATATATATATATATATATATACACACACACCCAAATTGAGTTTCCAACTACATTATTTCTGAACGAGAATCACAAGTAGTGTCCGCACACGCCGCTTAAATTCGTAGCTGGAGCAGCTACGTTGACTATTGACTCATTTGATTGGTAGACCGAAAGTTGAAAATAATAGTTTGGCTTTGTGAATTTTGATTCGGGCCATCCGCCAAAGATGGCAGCACCGTGGTTACACATTTCCGATCCATGCGACTTCCGTTTCATTTACGAAATTACTCCTGTCAAATGCCGTATACCAGGACCTAAGATGTTACACATAAAAAAAAATCCTCCTACCCCCCCCCCCCCCCTTCGTAATTTACGAAGAAAGCTGGTTTTAAATCATTCGGAAGTCTTCCTAATTTTACGTTTATCTGCGTATTTTTACGGGAACTGAGTTAAATTAATTTGAACCCTTCAAGTAGGGTATCTACATGTCATGAAAAAAAAAGTAGGGAAATTGACAGACTGATGACGAAAGGTACAAACAAGTTCATAAATAACAAAAAAGGTGCTGGAAGACACGAACCTTTAATTTACAGCAGCCTTTTCCTATATATATATATATATATATATATATATATATATATATATATATATATATATATATTACTCTTTTTTCAGTTTATAGCCGCCCGTTATTCAATAGTTTGAGACTGTCCACTTAATCATGTGAAAATTATCTCTCAAATGGTTTTACTACATAACACAAAAAAAATATGTACGTTCCGGCGAATTGTAGAAAATGTTTGCGTACTTTATTTGTTCACGTTTAATTTTGGTTGTATAACTAAATTTTAAAAAGTTGGTCATTGATAACACCTGTAGAACAATTTTTATTAAAAGGTTAGTCCTGCAATTAATAACAATAATCTTGGGATGGGCCTACTAGCAAAATATTAAAAACAATTGTTATGTTTTAAGCCAAAAAATAAACTTTTTCTTCTTCTACGTGTGTCCTTACCTAGTTTCTAACAAAAATCATTAGCTGTCTTTAAAAAACGTTTTAAATTCGACATATGAAACAAAACAAAAAGACTTTAATTAATAACGTACGGTAAGACGAAAATATATTTAAATAAGTATTTAAGAACAAAATAAAAATATATTTAATAATTTATAAGTGTCAAACTATTAAACCTTTGCCAGAGGAATTTTTTTTTCTTCAAAAATATAAGACTCCTAGTAAGGTTATAATAAGCAAGTGGAAAAAAAATAATAATATCGACGACGCGACGTATCAATGTCCAGCTTTGCTCGGGAATCGGAATTACGCAACGTAGATTCATCTATCTGAAATCACGAAGCACTGTTGGTGCTCACTCGAGGCGAACTGCCGGTTTGAAAGGGTCGGGAGTGCACAGTGAGTTCCGACGGTGTAGTGACTTGAAGCAGTCCGGAGCAGAGCGGCCCCCGTCGGGCCATTAGGTATTCCGTCGGTTCGCGAAGCGAAGCCAGGAGAGGCGGGCCGCGTTGTTTGGACAATGCCGGAGTACCGCGTGTTCCCTTTCCCCCCTCCGCTGGAACACGCTTCCCTTCTCGTTCACTTTCTCCCGAGCACACACGGGCCGCGGCGGTACGTATCGGGTCGCACGCGGAGGTAATGACGGTCGAAGAGGCCCGTACGGTCGCTCCGGTTCGTAAACTACGCACGACGGAAAGAAACGCAAGACGCAAAAAAAAAAAAAAAAGTTCGGCAATCACATTTCCGAGTGCCGGTTCATAAACTGCGCAAGACGCAATGCCGCGCCACCGCCTACCCGGGCACACATACGGCTTGCAGAACTCCAGAAGAAACCACGTGATTTAAATACTGCTCGAGATATCCGAGTGCTTTCTCTTAACGAAGAGATTTTTAAGTGCATGATGAGGACGGATGAGACGTTCTGTTCCCTTATTTAGTTTTCAAACTGTATTTTTAGTAGGGTGGAAATGGGTGCAAAGCGTATTTCCAGAGTAATGTTTAGGCATGAAACATCCAGTAGAGATTCTTGAAAGCACTTAAGGGACTTGCATTAAAACTTTATCTTCATTTCTCCGCCATGTAATTTTATGGTCACCGTTCGTATCGCAAAGGTGTCCCATGCGCGCCAATTCACAGCCTTGCGCTTAGAGGCGACACCGCGCTAGAAGCACCAGCGAGCGTCGCACTTCTATCATCCCACCTCATTAACACACAGATACAACCCTGACTTTGGGCCGCAAAGCGCGCAGAACTCTGGGTGTTTACGCACCATTTACAAACCGCTGTTTATCGAAGTCTCTGATTACGAATCGCATTTAAGAGCCATTGCATTTGTCTATACAAGTTTAGTTTCAGGTTTTCATATTTAAAGTGTACTTTCTGGACTGTGAAAGTGGCTAAAACCGGTGTTTTTAATGACTTTTCTTAGGTATGAAACATTGCACACACAATATATTATAAATGGTATAGACAAGTGAAATGAGCTTTTATCTCCAGTATTCACCGCTCAAACTCTTATAGAGGCGCGTTACCGGCGCGAAGACTGCGCGCCAGGTCGGTGACTGGCGCGTAGAGGCGAAGAGGCGTGTGATGCGCCAGCCAGAGTCGCCCTTAATGCGCTCGCGTTTTTAAAGCACGTGTGCCCGATCAGGCGACCACCTTGAGGCTCGGTCTCACACGGCATGTTGATTTTTTTTTAAATTATATCATTATTATTAATTAATGGGCTATTTCTGTAAATTTACCATACCTATACCTCTCACTTATTTTCGTTCCATTATACTTATTTTCAACATATATTTTAAAGTATAATACAATGTGTATAAAACGTTGCATAAGAAATAGTAACTAATAACATTTTAGAGAATTTTTCACCCATTGTATTTCACTTAGTGTAGGGCCTATGTCTGTTAAAAACTTTTGTGACAGAACTATGTCTGTTAAAAACTTTTGTGTTCAATTTTACAGAAATAGCCCTTGTAGCAGAGGTGAGTCATAAAGATTAAAAAAAAGTATGCGTGGAGTCCACGCGCGACAGAAGTGAAACTTCTTGCTAATTATATTATTAGAAATATAAAATATAATTCTCTTTGCCTGAGGTCGCAGATAAAAAAAATTCAAGTATGCAAACATAAAATTATATTTTGCAAGTATGCAAGTGTGAAAGTATGCGAGTATGAAGGTATGAAGTATGAATGTGTGCAAGTGTGGAAGTATGCAAGTGGAAAGTATGCGACTGTGCAAGTATGCGACTGTGTAAGTATGCGACTGTGCAAGTATGCGACTGTGCAAGTATGCGACTGTGCAAGTATGCGACTGTGCAAGTATGCGAGTGTGCAAGTATGCGACTGTGCAAGTATGCGAGCGTGCAAGTATACAAGTGTTCAAGTATGCAAGTGTGCAGGCATGCGAGTGTGCAAGTATGCTGCATCATTTCTACCTCTCCCCTGCCGTCACCTCTTCTCCCTGGTTTTCCTACCACGTACATAATTATTCCCCTCATGCGATCGGAATTTTTGTAAAACTCGAAAATTGAAGCCTCCTCAGCAAATAAGTTTTCACTTTAAAAAAAAATGGCGCATGACCCCGAGCCTTAACCGGGTGGTATCGAAAAATATAATGCTTTTTTTTAAATTCGTGTTTTTGATAATAATTTCATATAAATAATTAAAAATAATTAAAAGTAATTGTTTATAAATTTTTAATCAACTAAAATAATATATAATTGTTTTGAAGAACTTAAAGGTTAGTCTTTAGTTCAGTCCTTGCATTAACAAAGATTATACAATTGTGAGATATAAAATTATGGTTTAAATATTTGTCGTAAATTTATTACTTTTTAAGACATATTCGTAAATCAGTAAAAATTTGGTTCACCAGGCTATAAACTTAGATTGGGAAAACATAACTTATATTAATTTATGAATGATATTATAAAAATATATTTATTACTTTACCTACATGCAAACACCTACTTCAAAATTGAATAACTCACTATTTTATAATATAAATTCATGCCAGGATTCAAACATAAATTGGCATTGATGGTTCTCATAAACCATTAAATAACTTTTATTAAAGTGATAAAATCATTTATGAACTTTCAACTATAGTTTATCAGCAAAAAAATAGTGCGTGGAGTCCCTCCGCGCGGAAGAAGTGGAACTTCGTAATGTGGAAATAAAAATAGGAAGGGGTAGAAATTGATTTTTAGTGAAATCATATTGTTTCTTTAAGACAAACTTTATTAACATTACTTACAATTCACAATTGATCGCATCTTTTAATTATCATTTTCGAGTGGAAAAATATCCAAATATAACATTTACAATGGGATTATGATAACTAAAGTAAGATACGAAATGTTTGAATTTTATTTTTCTAACATTTCTTGCAATAACTGCATCAATTGTAGTTCCCCCTTTAGTTTTCACGACGTTCACACTGTTTACTTCGCTGCATAGCAAGATGTGGCCCCCAGGCCACATTTATATTATTTATTTATTTTAGTTATTGATTTTACGAATTATTTCCATTTTAAATGATTTATTTTTTTGTAAAATCTTATTTAATGTTATTTTGGTTAATTATTTAATAATTGTGATTATTTCCTTTTATATTTATATTCTGATTTGGTTTCGTTCTAGTTTTATTGTTATTCAATATATATATCGATTGTGTTTTCATGGCCGGCTACTGGGAGCGCGGGTTCGATTGACCGGTGACGTCATGAGCGCCCGAGTGCCGGCGAGCCCGGACTGAACTGTGGGCCGCGGGCTGTTGGTTTTTGGAGTCGCTGCGACCGGACGTGTGTCGCGAGGCAGGGAACACGGCTTTACGACTCTGCACCGGCCAGTCCTCGCCGGGGCCTGCTGAGATGGGGCCTTGCCTTACCCGGAGGCTAAGGTAAAGAGGCGACTCATAGCTTTGGCAGTAGCGGGTTGTGGATGAAGATATATTATTAAAAAGAAGCATAGTTTAGCGAGGCGAACTTTTATATGAACTGCGTATAACTGTGCAAGTTTATTGATTAGACCCTCCCGTTATTAAAATGGGTGAATGCTACTTTGCTGGACTTTGATAAATGTGAAGTGTAGAAATTGCCGTTATGCCCTAAAGAGATTTATTATTTAAATTATGTTTACCTGCGAGATTTGCCCCCAGGATTGAAACATTTTTAGTGCAGCCGCCTCGTTCTGATTGAGTGATATTTTCCATGGCACATATGACTGAACTATATCAACTCATTTTCTGAAGGTCACGGTTATCAGCGTTTTTAGTTTCTTGGAAGCAAGACGTGCAAATATTGATGGTCGTGCACGTGTATAAATCCGGCTCCCAGTAGGACTCTTTTTGGAACTTTTATAATTATTTTTTTTTATTATATAGAATTTTTATAGTATTTGTATTTTCTGATTATATAGGTATTTTGGTTCAGGTAATTGCTATGCATAAAAATTTAATTTTTCTGTTTATGAATCTTTTGAAAATGATCTTAATAATAAAATTTTGAGTAGCCTTAATCTGTTTGATTTTTGAAATGAGCCAAAGTCTTGCTGTATACGTTCGTAATTATTCTGCCTTTCATAGCTCGACCGCCCGGGTGCAACTTTTGGAGCGAATTACCTTTTTTTGGTTTTCCCTGTTTTTTGTATTGATAGTTACCCAGGGTGAGTCGGGGACGGGACCCCCCTTCCAATTTGACCGGAAGGCGGGTTTCAAAGAATACCACGCGCATGTGCTTGTGATCTACCGATTCACTCTCTTTCTCTCTCCTACTTTCTACCTTTATATATCTTTCTTTCTCTTTCCCTCTTACGTTGGAATATTGGACGCTACTCGTTGCTAACGCTCGCGCTGGCCTGTAACAGGTATACTACGCGCATGCGTTCGAGTGCCACGCATTCACTTTCGCTCTGTCTCTTTCTATTCCCCCTCCCCAGGAGCGTTGAACGTTTAACGCAACAGTGCTTTCATACCCCCTCCATGGTAGCGTTAAACGTTTAACGCAACCTTGTTGTAAGTCGCATTAGAAGTTTCACTTCAATAAAATTGTAAAATAATTTGGAAAACCTCCCCTCAACGCGTTGAGCTGGTGTGAAGGCGGGGTAGTGGGTCAAACTCACCCGCGTTCCCTACCAGTCCCTCTAAACACTGGGCGTGGTTAACACTTATTAGCACCGCGTCGACTGTTAGTGATAGATGTGTGTAAAAACAGCACAGTGATTTTTTTAATGCATGGATATCGTAGTTCAGTTGGAACTTCTAAAAAAAAAAAAAAAAAAAACTTTTTTCTGAGGATTTATCATAACTTTTCCACTTGAATCACTGAATTCAATATAAAACAAGTTTCAATTTTTTTAATAAATCATTGGAATTGGCTCTGGAGTGAACTTCACTTCTTCAATAACATATTCATACTGAAGACCACACACTCACCACCAATTAACAGTTTACAAAGTTTACAATAGATCACCGTAAAAGTACAAGGGCATGTAAAATAATTTCAACACAAGAAGACGAACAACCGTGAAATCGAAAGCCAAGTGGGTAAAAAAGTAATGTAATACATATAACCAAGGGCGTAGATCATGGATGGGGGGACAAGGTGGCCCGGGCCCCCTCTGGAATTGAGAAGTCCCCCACTAAGAGGGGCCTGCCTGCACTTGCAAAAGCGTGACTGTGAACAGGTTTTTCAAAACTATGTCTTACGGAAAACTTTCTTTATATTTTAAAGTTTTATGCTTATTGCATGCATGTAGGCCAAACTATGGGCATTGTTGTACAACACACAAGCATCGTATCCAGAGATGACGTGTCGGCTAACCTCACGTGCAGAACAATCTTATTGAACCAACGGTCCACACTATTAGAAAGTACATTGAATTTGCGGACTTTTTCAACGAAGAATTTAACTCAAATAGACTTAAAGTTCTTCGTAATTTCAGATAACTACATCTTCGTTGAAACTGCGCCGTATTTCAACCTCCGATTTTTATGATTCGTTATAAACAAAGGTAAACACACACGTGGAGGAAAAAAAGTGTTCTTACTGTAGACTTAACAATTTTTAATGTTTTGTTAATATACCAAGAATATTCTTTTGCATTCATGTTCAAAGTAAGTGATTCCAGCGTACGTAAATTCACGAAAAGGCCGTAAATTTACGAAGATCCCTGGATAATTTGTAACCAGCGTACTTCGTAAATCGAAGGTGTACATTTTTACAGGGTACGTATTCTTCTGCCAGTGTTTTTCTATGGGATGGTGTTTGTAAACAATGGCTTGTGGTTGCCAATGTTCGTAAACAAACATCTGTAAGGATTTTCAAGCTATATTTTTGTGGAATGGGTACTATTTGTGCTTTTTTTTTTAAAGAACTTTATACAAGTTGCAACTCCCAGACCACATGCCATAAAATCCTAACTTTAACTTTTACATTATTAAGAACTGCTCTTTTTTTGCTCGTTTTTATAAACAAAGTTTGAATTAATTTCCCTCTAATTAATGCTGCATTTCATGTGGAATATTTTAATATTTTCAAGTTTCTGAATTTCTAAAAAAAAAAAAAAAAAAAAAAAAAATAGCTGATTTCCTGTACTGCTGTAGTTAAAAATCAAGTGCTTTAACTCCCCTGATTTCACGAAATATTACATCACAATGAAAGCTGTAATTTACGTTTAGTCACAGAGCAAAACGTGCGCTTGGTGAAAGTAACCCGCCTAGCCCGTGCAAGGACATGTCGAAAAATGTAGAGGATTAATTTTTTTATTTTTTATTTTTACGGACAACTAAAAAGTATCGTCGACAAATAGGTCATTAGAAACTACAACACGCAACAAGAATCAGGGATGCGAAAGAAGGAATATCTACCTGTACTTTTACAAAAGATTCCTTTAAAAACCAGTAGCCAAGAGATAGTTTGTATAGCAACAAAAAAAATGTTTGTAACTTTGTACAACCCATGGCTATGGTTATTTTTGTATGTGTGAAATAGGTTTTTCGAGATGTTGAATATTTCTTATAAAAATTGACGCATAATGTTATATCGTCATTGATGATTCATTCAAGCATAATTTATTTTTAAACCGTGAAAATGATAATCGAATATTCAATTATTGGACTTTATATAGTTTCATGGTTCTTTTTAATGTGTGCAGTTAATGCTAGATAGCTAGCTATTTAGGGAACGGTTTACAAATAACTAACTGTTGGAGGTATTCGGTCAACACAAAGCATAAATGCCCGGGTATGAATCCGAACCCAGTATTATTGCGAACACTATTTTGTAGTGATACAGTTGTGTTCATGCAAATGTACTTATCTACAAATATGTGCTATTTTAGATGAGTATTTATGTTGCATTTACAAAAAAAATTATAGTGTACCATCAATTGCCTGGTGTGGTTTCGGGAAAACAAGGGAAACGAAAACCATGTTGGTCAAATCGAGATTCGAAGTCGGGAACTCCAGAACGCGTGTCAAGCGCTTTACCACTGCGCCAACTCGCTCCGTCTGTAAAGGCCTCTGCTCAACTTTCGCTTTCGACACCTTCCAATGAAATTCGTCGCATAATGTGGGTGGATCATGACGGGCCCCCCAAAAAGCCAATATGTCACTAAAGTTTGTCTGTTCAGTTGGACTTAAGTTTCTATCAATTATTTTGTATGTACGGCTGGTTCTAAAATATGTGGGATGTTTGACAGCACCAGCCAATCAGAAAATGCTCAACGAAAACTAAAAGGGCTTGCGTTTCCGTCTCAACTAATCTTTGAAGTGTCTAAAGATACACGGGAGATTAAATACGCTGAAAAGGCAGAAACATAATAAAATAAAAGTTGCATGTAAAGTAATTAATGGCGGGTCAATAAATTTTAAAGATCCCAGAACATTAATTTGTCTATGCAACGAGTTTAAATGTGATTTAAAATTATGGTTATTTTAAAAGGTAAGTAAGAACTGCGCATAACATTTTACAATAATTTTAAATCCCCCATCAAGCACTGCGATGCATTTTTTTTTTTTAATTTTTAAAATAAGATAAAATTGGAATAGTTTGAATTAGCTCAGTCCAATAAAAAAATTTGATAGAGTTACAGGATTTAAAACACTATTTCTGTTATCTGACCAACTTTATTTGATTTAGTAATTGAAAGCCATATTTCGTTAGAATTTTACCCCTCGAACTTTGTTGTAAAATAAGTTGGAGACGAAAATCTTTGACAGTGCAACAGTACCTTAGGGCTCGGTTATAATCACCGTGTTCATTTTTTACGTTTTATTTTTTTACTTTCATTTAAGGACTCCTTATAAATTTCAACTCGATACCTCCCTTTCATTTGGTGTTCTGCCACAAATACTTTCAAAATACATTTACTAAGTGTATAAAGGAGCGCAAGTCTTTGTAATTATGAACACTTGCGCACCTTTTTACAGCCATATTACACTTATTAAAAATTCTTTTGAAAGTATTCGTGGCAGAACAACAGATGCAAGGGAGGTATCGAGTTGAAATTTTAGTAATAGCCCTTTTAAAAAGAAATGACGAAAATAAACGGAACAAAAAATATCAACTGGCGTGTGAGGCCGAGCCATGAAGAAGATGTGTTGGATAATTAATTAACGGGGGAAGCAAGGACACGGGAAAGGTTGGTGGGGGGAAGGGGGTTGTCAGAACAATGAGGGCGATGCCATCTAGCGGCGAGGAGAAGAATGACCCGCCCGCCGGCTGGTCGGCCGTCCAACGGGAACACGGCGCGAATGCACGTCCAAGATGGCGCAGTAGCACGCATGTGGGGCGCCAGCTTCCTTAATTGGCCGCGGATCCACCAACGAGGCGTGCTTCTCAGCCATGCACTAGCGATTCGTGTAGACTTGAACCAGTTTTTATTTTCGCAACGCTAAAACAGTGATTTGTGCACAGAATGTATTTGTCAATATAAACTTCTGGATGATTTAAAATATAAAAATTTAGGACGCAATTTCTGGTTTTATTCTATACTCTGTTAGAAATTACAGTATATTTACGGACTTTTCAACGAACAAATAACGAAGAAATAAAAATAAATAATTGGATCTTCGTAGTGTGCTGTTACTATTTTCATAATGCACAGAAAGTTATGACTTATTTTAATGATACTATTATTTATAAAGTCTTATTATTTTGATTGTTATTATTATTATTATGAAATTTTATTATTTAATTTGTATATTGTTCGCCCGCAAAAGTTATTTAAATATATTTTATTAATTATGTATATCTACGAGAGCTATGCTCTATGACCTGAAATGGAATTATATGGACAGTCAATTGAGTATACCCCTCTAAGGACTAATGAACTTAACGAATAAACGATGATTTTATTCGGGGTATTACTTAAAGAAATTTTCATTGTTGGAAATTTTCGTTTTAAATTTACCGCATTTTTGTGTTTTCAATTGTATTAATAAGTGTTATTTACGGTATTTATATTGTAAATTACGCTAACCGATTTTGGTTTCGGCCAATGAGAGGCCGTGTTTTAGATGTGAGGCGTCTAGAACGTATTAATTAAGAGGTTGGTTGTATGAAGGCGTCTGATGCCGACGCAAAGGCGCGAGGCCTATTTTAAATTTGAAATATAGCTAGCTAGATTATGCCATCCGACACTCAGGATGAGCTTAAACGACGTATAAATAAATAATGTGTAAGATTATAAGGGCATATTCTGACGGATATGTTATTAGGAGTGAAAATCTGTAAGTAAAGATCTTGTATTTTGTATCGCCCATAGACATACCCAGCTGTATGTAATTTCGTCGTAAATAACTCCGATTTGACTACAAACTGATTAGTTTTCACGTAAAAGGTGTCAATTATCCTGAACTACGTCATGAATTATTAGTTCCAAGATTTAAATTATTATTTTATTTTGTGATACCCAGAGGTGAAATGGGAGTACAAGTTTCGTGTCTCTACCATATAAACTGAGTTAAGCCAAGGCAAATACGAACCCAAATATAAACATAAACAGTAATCATACTAATTATTAATTGTGCTATGATTTCAAACATTTTCTGGTATGTAAGAATGCGTCCGTAAAAACATCATTTGATTTATTTTCTGAACATACACTAACGAACTTTTGTGAACGATTCATGTGTGCTACGTATTTTCCTGATGTTTAATTTACATAAGCGTATATCCACGAGTCATGTTCAGTATCGTTAGGATTGTTTTTCTGTGATTTTTTTTATCTAATTATATTAATATTGATTTTTATCTCTACACATATGTTAGTTGTCCCTGATGAATAGCAATTTTTATTATTAATAAAAACCTGAATTCTATCCCTATGTGTTGATATATGTTACCTAGCTACCTGTGTCCAAGAGTGTGTGTTTTATGATAAATAACATTTTTTTTGCATGTTTCTAAGGGTCAGAGTACAAGAGCATAACAGTACCATTGACACATATATATATGTCTATATATATATTTTGAAAAATAGTGACAGCCAGTGTATATCGTCCCGACAACACACACACAACAAAAGGGTCTATATATAAATAAACGAGTACTATTAATGGTACTGGCACCAGCAGTAAGAACACACCGAAGAAGTTTAGCAGCAGTATAGTATAGAAAGTGGCGCACATAAACGTGGGCCCGAGTGTGTTGACACTGAGTAGTCGCACCTTAATTCAAGTTGTCATTTGATCCTGCATTGTGTATCTAATCCATTATAATAACATGGCACACAACCACCCCACATACTCGCTCAGGAGTAGGCATGACAGTATGTGTGAAGACTGCGATAACACAGGGAATTCAGGAAGTGACACGGCGACATCATCAGCAGGGGGTTCACCAGGGAACACTTGTGTGGAGGGACCTAGTGATCACTCTACCACCGTGGCTGAGAGGTTAGGGCGGCCCACGTCACCAGCAACAGGGGAGCAGGAGGAAAGGGAGGCCACTGTCCCTAACATCACACCATTGCCAGATAATACTTCTACATCACCTGTGACACTGGAAGCACTCATGCAATTATTACGGCAGAGTAATACTCAACTAAATGCGAAATTAGAACAGAACAATACTCAAATGGAGCAGCATAATGCATCCCTAAATGCAAAATTAGAACAGAACAATACTCAAATGGGGAGGCTTACGACTGAGTTGGGAGCGCTGAGGGATCAGACCAACTCAGGATTAAAGAGCCTGGAACACAGCATTGAGGTTAGGCTGGCCCAGCAACACGAACAGGTCCAGCAGATATCTGAGCAGGTATCACAGAACAGTAGTCGTGTGGACAGTCTGGAGACTCATGTAACATCCATACGAAACATGATCTCAAATGAACACCAGGGACAAGCTAGTGCTAGGGAGGAGGTGCGAGGACATCTCCAGCATCTCGAACATAGACTGGAGGACATGGAGGTGGCTACTGCCACACTACGAGATAGAATCGAGCACCTTAGTGTACACCCCAGTCCCAGGAGTGAGTCAGCTGACCGCCAAGCTCATGTACCGTCACACACAGCCCCTGTGTCAACTGTACCGACTGCCCCAGTAGACAGGCAACCGTACCCCAGTGAGATGTACACAATTCCACTGCTACCCATCCACAATCATCCTACCGTTCAAATGGATCTGCCCAGAGAAACCCCTGTATTGAGCCCATCCAACATTGATGCGGCCACGCTCATGCACCATCCAGCTAAGCATTGGGCAGAAGCTATGCCCACGTTTGCTGGCAGAGCTACAGAGAACCCCATCCGTTTTCTGAAAAGATTTGAGGAATACACCTCAACCTTTCATTTGAGGGATACAGAGATACTGAAGTGTCTCAACAGCGCCCTGAAAGGACCGGCATTTTATTGGTGGGAGATGCTGAGTGCATCAACACATAGTTACGCCCAGTTCCAGTCCCTGTTCCACAACCAGTATTGGAACATCCGAATACAGAGTCACCTCCGTGCACAGCTTCACACGGAGAAGTATGACCCAAGGAAGTGCGCGTCCTTGGAAGCGCATCTATCAGCAATGTTTGAGAAGACACGCTACTTGGATCAGCCCATGACGGATGATGAATTCATCGCGGCCATCCTCACGCAGCTTCCACTCAAGTATCAGAAGCAGTTGTCAGGCCTGCCGTACCGTGATGTGACAGAGTTCCGCGAGCGCCTTCTCAATTATGATAAACTTGAGAAAATGGACAGAGCACCCAATACCAAGGAGGAGAGTGAGAGGGTATCACAGCCCCACCGACAACAGCCAGTCCACAACTACTGGCAGAATCGCGAGGGAAAACCCAAGGAGCTCAGACAGGCAGCGGTAAACACAATGAACTGGCAGCCAAGAGGAGGAGGACCTAGCCGGAACGATCAATACCAGACAGGCTACAGGAAGACCCCCTATTACAAGAGAAAGACGTGGTGGTCCAACTCCAGGAATTACCACAGCGATGACGAAGCAAACCACCGCCGGAGGCAGGGGGACTACCGACACAACAAGCGAAGATCATTCTCGCCAGAGTCACGGCCACCCAGGGAGTCAGCAGACCGCCGCCGGAGAGCAACGTCAGAAGACGAGCTGGAGTACTGCAAGAAGTACCGCCGTACCGACGAGCCCCACTACAACGGCAAACCTGAGGACTACCGCCCGCCATACCACTATGCCCCCAGGACTCACGAGACGAGTGGCGGCCATGCCCAGAACAGCCACCTCTCGTACAACCGGAACACACAGATGACAACATTCCCACCACCATTTGCTGCACCGTCTACATCTCAGCAGACGACGTACTACAACCAGGGACCAGCAAATCAGTTGGCAGCAGAATTCAAAGCTGCTGTGTCTGAAGCAGCAGGGAACCGACAGTGGAATCGTCAAGAAGGAGCCAGATCACCAGCTCCAGGTGGACGTGCCAACACTGGCACGTTAAACTATTAAGGATCTCTGTACGATCAACCCTGAATTTATACCCCATTGTGACAAGGAGCCCGAAAGGACAAGACTACCCACAGGAGAAGAAGTGGAAGCATTCGTAAGAATGAAGCTCACAGCAGAAGCTGATGTACGAAGAAGAAGGAAACCAGCATCCAAATTGTCTAAATTTAATATCGGCGACCTTGTGCTCAAGAAAACATCTCCTGTCAGCAAGGCATGGGAGAATGTCACCAGGAAATTATTTTTGCTTTTCGACGGACCATATGTCATAACTGACATAGTTCAAGAGAACTGTTATGCTCTGGAAGACCCATCTACAGGCCGACCAGTAGGCCGGTATAATATTTCGCAGTTGAGAGCCTACAAGAAACCTGTGTCCCAGTGAACAAGTTCGACACAAGCTAGTGAAACACCTGTATAGTACGAGTATAGGTACTATAACAGCTGAGCGCAATCGGAATGTCTAGGTCAGAGCCAGGACCTGACCAGTATAAATGTGAAAGATATTAAATGGTTACTGTGTAATTTGATACGCCATGTGAGGCGTATTGCAACCACTGACAGGTACCTAATGTGTAGCGGAAGTGTGATACCCGCTTGGTACATTATCGTCGCGTCGATGCGGAAGTGCAATTCCCGCTTATTATTGCCTGTAGTGAGGTGAAGTGAAATGCCACCCACACAGATGTAATGAATCTTCGAATTTAATAGTGTATTATGTGTATATTATTGTTTGTCAGTTGGTCTGCGTTATTCTTCGTGTGAGTATAAGTTCACTAACAGTAATACCTGAATCTATGTAATGAGATGCGCCTATCTGTAAGTACTATCATACTAACTAGCAAAAAGAAATGTCAAGCTTGTGTGTTGTCGACTAACTTGTGTGAGAGAAGTATGGCCTAGCTGTGTAAACATGGGTGAGCACTGTTCTACAAAGCATCTAAGAAGCACATGAACACTTTGCAACTACTAGCATAATAATAAGGTTACCTTGAATTACTGATGTGGTTACTCCATTTTTTCCGAAGCACAACACACCACTGAATTTATTAAGAATCGCCGAGATTTATCATTTTCTGTTATTAAACACTGCTGCAGAAGAAGATAAAAAAAAAAATATTCTTTTTTTTTTTGCAAATGTAATACTTTTGTTTTACACGAATTCTATGATTGAAGTAGGGCTTTGCAAATGATCTCATAGGGTTGCATTCTGCCCTGAATGCAGAGTAGAAAAGTATGCATTCCTTTCGCATACAAATCAACTCAGTATTAGAAAGCTATTTCTTTAAATTAATTTGATTTGGTTATTTTAAATAATGATATTTATGAAATGATAACAAGATATATACGAACGACTGTGTCATTTATTGTGAAAAAAAAAAACTATACAAAAGATTTTAATTTCATTCAACGTGGAACTTGAGATTTTGTTTGTTTATGTTTGTAATCGTCGAGTAGGCGAATATGATGTCAAACGAAGACCTGAAAAACTCAATGTCTAACAACTATGTCGCGGACTTAGTACACTGTTGCAATAAATGTCAGCAGGCTGTATTATAAACAAGTACTAAGTTACTGCAAAATTGAGCCAGCCAGAAAAGAAAAAAAAATAAAAAAATAAAAAAATTTGCAAGCTATCATGAAAGCATTTTTTTTTTGTTTCACTTGGCTTTGTCAGGATAGAATTATCCTTTTCATCGAGATCATGAATCTCAAGTGATTTTAACAAGAAACAATTCCTATCAGAGAAATTTCTGAATGATATGAATACACAGTCAGGATCCTGCGAAGCCCGCATCGGATGCCTGAAAACGAAACTAATGGTTGAGATGAGAGGGAGACTGCTATACACTTTCCAAACAGCTGTTTGCGTTATATGAGAACCCAGCTGATTACAGAAAAAAAATACTACCTTGCGAGAAATGGTAGAAATAAAAGTTCACCAGACACTCGAGTAAAATAAAAGAAAAAGAAAGGCCGCCTTCGCCGAGCGAAAAGCTGCGATAAAAGAGAGAAAAAAAAAAAGGAAACACTGTGCGTTCCCTTTCCAAGCACAAGTTACACATGATGCGTGTACTTAAACGAAATCAAAACTATTGTTGATTTGTTTGCTAACATAAACAAATGCTTTTAATGATGTAATATATGAAATGTTCCTTGAAGTGATATTGTAAATATGATTTTATGTATATGATATGAGATGTTAGTGAGAATTATTAATTTTATCAATTGTAGATATTATGAATTTATGAAAGATTGTGAGATGATGCTTATGGAAATGTACGAGATGCATAATGAAATTGTACATAGAATAAAACAGGTACAACCTGAAGGCATAAGGATGCCTAACAATGATGTACACAAACCCTTTCATTAACATGAAAATCAGTTTAGTTAAAGTTATGCTTGAATGTTATCTAGCTAATAATACCTATTGTTAAGATGTAAAAATTTCACTTTGAAAGTTATTGAATGTTTAGCCTAAGTTACTATACTTATTATTTAATATCTGATGTTATTTGATCCCATTAGTTACTATTTGTTTTAATAGATTTAGTTTATACTGAACTGGCTTGTGGATAGGCTACGTTAAGCACAGAAGATGTCTTAGCCTGCCGACATTCGTGCGTTACAAGTGCACGATTCACACATGAGTGAAGAGTTTTAAGACTGTTTAATGACCGGGACACTTGTTAGTTAAAATGTACACAATACGGTTCGCAACGGTTGTGTACCTATCAGTGATGGGACCCGACGAGTGCGTCCTTGTGAGATGGCGGTTCCGCCGACACGAGCAGCACTGCAGACGTCCCGACGCCGCCTCTCACGTGTTCATGGGGTAGGGCGGCAGCTGCAGCCGCAGTTCGCCGCGGAGCTAGGAGCCGTGGTGTCCGGTGCTGCGAGCCGCCACACGCCAAACCCGCCGACGTCTGGTGTGGAGCAGGTGTTGGTGTTGGCCGCTTTGAGGTCGGGCGCTGTCCCGATGCCTCCTCAGCCGCCGCCGGGGATGTCGTTTGCACCGCGGGTGGACGTTGATCCACTGCCGTGACGTGTCCTGGAGAACGTCACATTGTTGACTCACATGTACATACACCCGTTACAGCCATATGAGATTGCTACTTACAGTAAGTATGTCCTCCCACGTCCCTCTCAACAGGAGCGGCTCAAGGGAGCAGACGCCGTCGGAGAGCTGCAGCAGGTCCAGCAGAGAAGATTTTGCGCGGGAAAACCCGTGGACCATTCGAGCGCAGGTCTGCTAGCGGCGACGACCCGTTGCAAAGTGATTAAAATTGCGCGAATTGTCTGGTGTAACGGGCGAAATGACGATAGAAAAAAAAAAATAAAAAGGAGGAGAAGAAGAAACTCAGTCGCTCCAAGTTTTTTTTTTTTATGTGTGGTGCGCGCGCCGCTAGGCGACAAGGCTATTCGTTGTACACAGTGCGAGAGAGACGGTAAACTGCCAATCACATTGTACTGTTTTGAACAGGTCAACGATTGCAGTTCAATATGATTGACAAGGGCGGCAATTCTGTGCTGTTACTATTTTCATAATGCACAGAAAGTTATGACTTATTTTAATGATACTATTATTTATAAAGTCTTATTATTTTGATTGTTATTATTATTATTATGAAATTTTATTATTTAATTTGTATATTGTTCGCCCGCAAAAGTTATTTAAATATATTTTATTAATTATGTATATCTACGAGAGCTATGCTCTATGACCTGAAATGGAATTATATGGACAGTCAATTGAGTATACCCCTCTAAGGACTAATGAACTTAACGAATAAACGATGATTTTATTCGGGGTATTACTTAAAGAAATTTTCATTGTTCGTTTTAAATTTACCGCATTTTTGTGTTTTCAATTGTATTAATAAGTGTTATTTACGGTATTTATATTGTAAATTACGCTAACCGATTTTGGTTTCGGCCAATGAGAGGCCGTGTTTTAGATGTGAGGCGTCTAGAACGTATTAATTAAGAGGTTGGTTGTATGAAGGCGTCTGATGCCGACGCAAAGGCGCGAGGCCTATTTTAAATTTGAAATATAGCTAGCTAGATTATGCCATCCGACACTCAGGATGAGCTTAAACGACGTATAAATAAATAATGTGTAAGATTATAAGGGCATATTCTGACGGATATGTTATTAGGAGTGAAAATCTGTAAGTAAAGATCTTGTATTTTGTATCGCCCATAGACATACCCAGCTGTATGTAATTTCGTCGTAAATAACTCCGATTTGACTACAAACTGATTAGTTTTCACGTAAAAGGTGTCAATTATCCTGAACTACGTCATGAATTATTAGTTCCAAGATTTAAATTATTATTTTATTTTGTGATACCCAGAGGTGAAATGGGAGTACATGTTTCGTGTCTCTACCATATAAACTGAGTTAAGCCAAGGCAAATACGAACCCAAATATAAACATAAACAGTAATCATACTAATTATTAATTGTGCTATGATTTCAAACATTTTCTGGTATGTAAGAATGCGTCCGTAAAAACATCATTTGATTTATTTTCTGAACATACACTAACGAACTTTTGTGAACGATTCATGTGTGCTACGTATTTTCCTGATGTTTAATTTACATAAGCGTATATCCACGAGTCATGTTCAGTATCGTTAGGATTGTTTTTCTGTGATTTTTTTTATCTAATTATATTAATATTGATTTTTATCTCTACACATATGTTAGTTGTCCCTGATGAATAGCAATTTTTATTATTAATAAAAACCTGAATTCTATCCCTATGTGTTGATATATGTTACCTAGCTACCTGTGTCCAAGAGTGTGTGTTTTATGATAAATAACATTTTTTTTGCATGTTTCTAAGGGTCAGAGTACAAGAGCATAACAGTACCATTGACACATATATATATGTCTATATATATATTTTGAAAAATAGTGACAGCCAGTGTATATCGTCCCGACAACACACACACAACAAAAGGGTCTATATATAAATAAACGAGTACTATTAATGGTACTGGCACCAGCAGTAAGAACACACCGAAGAAGTTTAGCAGCAGTATAGTATAGTAGACACTATGCCGTATTTTAACGTGCAAACTTTTTTTTCCGGTTTATAAACAGGCTAAATGGGCACGTTAAATAAATAAATGTATTTCTGCATGAGTCTAAACCAGTTTTTCAAATTTTTTAAATTGTATATCAAGATTATTATTGTGGGTTCATGTTTGTAGTAAGTGGAAGTAGTATGTAGTAGTTCCTCCTAAGCCAGGCGCCAGGCGGTCGTGTTGTAGTGTTTTCCGCCATCTTGAATTGTGACATCACGGCAGCCATCTTGGACTCAAAAATTCCTCAAAATTCCTAAAAAAAAAACTAAAAAAAAACTCAAAAATTCCCGTTTTGAGGAAAACTTTCTCGTTTTATTCCTCAAAAATTCAAAAAAATTAGGATTTCGAAAAACCTCAAAGTCATTTTGCCTTAGAAAGAACACCATGTCCATATAGAGGCTTAAGCATCCATGTCTACAGCCTCCGATAAGACTCTGACATCATCATGGATTATGTCATCATGGCATATGACATCACCGTTGCAATTTCCGTTACGGCCGCCATCTTGAAAATATTTTTTCATTATCCATTATAATTAAAAAAATAAAACTTATAAAAAATTTAATTAATAAAATTTAAATAAAAAATATTTTAAAAAACATACATTTACGACATGGAGCTCGAAGTCATCGGTTCGAACCTGGTAATGACCAAAAAAATAAAAATGGTGATCGAAACCTTCCTCCAAGGAAGCCGCTGGTAGACTGACTCCCCCCCACCACTTATGTCAAAGTATATATATCGTCACCTAGTTAGACGTCATGTCCGCCATCTTGAAAATCCGTAATTTCAATGCTATATATTCCGAAAAAATTCCGAAAAATATTTTAAAAATTGCCTACTTTAAATGTTTAGTTATTTAAACGATTTCGGTCCTCGGTTCGATTTCCGGCGAGAGTAAACCAGTAATTTATTAATGTATACAAAAATTCTCAGTAAAAAGTAATAAAAACATCTTACACCACACCCAACATTATGAAAATGTCAATTATCGTTATGGACACCATCTTGAAATTTTTTATTTTTTTATCTTATTTTAATGAAAAAAGTTCAAAATTCATAAAAAAATTAATTTATTATAATACTGATTGAATAGATTGATTCCCGTCCTTGGTTCGAAACCGGTAAGAGCCGAAAATAAAAAAACATTCGATCCTTCCTCCACGGTAGCTACCGAGACTGACCTCACACCACCAATACCAAGGTATATATATTGTCAACTGGTATGACGTCATGTCCGCCACCTTGTCTTCGTCCACTCGAGGCCGCCATCTTGTTTTCGTCTGCTAGAGTGTGTTAACGCCATGTTAGTATAATTTCTGTTCACCATATCTTTGACCTCGACTATTGGCATTGAACTTTGACCTAGACAATGAACTTTGACCTTTAACTTTAACCTAGACCTTGAACTTTGGCCTTGACTTTGAAATTGGACCTCGACATTGAAATGTGTTCTTGACCTTGAAATTTGTCTTCGACCTTGAACTTTGTCAATGACTTTGAAATTTAACCTTGACCTTTACGATCATATTGGATTCGATATTTTGTGTTTAGTACTCGCTACCAGGAACGATAGTTAACATATATTACCCGCTAGATGATATTGCCACCATCTTGTTTTCGTGTGCCTACGCTGAACTACCTGCAGAAATTACGACTCCTTGCTGTAGATTGGAGACTCTAAAGCGTACAAGCAAAAAAAAACAGATGCGCAGCAATCGATTGCTATGGCATCTGGACATGGAACTAAACCTAAGACTGTGATCGGTGATCTACAGGTGAATGATAATGGGTTCTACTTGGCGCAGTCTGCATTTCGTGGAACATTAAAAGAGTACTGTTCTCTAAATACGCTTAGTGAGTATAAAGACATTTGTAATTTTCTTAACGTTATCAGACAGAACATAATCAATCAGCTTACTGATGACGTAGCAACAAACGGACCTTTGAAATATAACTTGTGGTTGGACTGTATATATGGAAAGCCATATCCGTTCGATGACATGTTGAAGAAGTGTGCATTCAAGACTTCGGCTGCAGTAATTTACAGTTCTGACGATGTGAAACAAACTATTAAACACGGTATCCAGTGTGCTGTTACATGACTGTCGCACACACAGAAAGTGTATTGGTTTTATTATAAAAAACATTTTTTAATTTTTATTATTATTTGTTGACATTTTTATGTTTTGCTCTATTGTTGTGTATTTGGACATATCTAGGACTACCATACTCTATGGCGTAGCCCAAGTGACTTTGAACCTCAATTAGCAGGACCCCTCTAGGGAACAATTGACTTAAACGGCAAATTGAACATTTGACACGTAATTTGCATAACAAAACTTTCATTGTTGAAAAACCAAGTTTTAAATTTAAGACATTTTAGCATATTAAGTTGTATTGTTAAGTGTCTGTATTTTGTTTTGATGTGATAATTAAGTCAACGATCTTTGTGTCTGTGCCAATGAGAGGCCATGTTACTTAAGATAAGCGTCATTACTGTAATTAAGAAGAAAAGTCTTGGAATAACGACGGCGTTGGCTAGATAGCCTGGGTTTCAATCCCCTTAAAAATCAGAAATATATGAGCTAATTAGATCATCCTATTACTAGGATGTTTTCAATCGTCGTTTGAAACATAATTACATGTTGTTTAAATAGGGCACGTCCTATATGACGTGTAATTAGGAGTGAATAACCGTGAGTAAATCTGACTCATGATGCTATCCTGAATGAACTGTATTTCCGCATTAACGTATTTTAATATTGCCAACGGACATATAAACATTGAGTTTTGAGCTGAACACATTAAAGCCCTACTGAGATAAACATTTGTTAAAGCCAATTACGATTCTGATCTACACTTTAATTAGTTCTAACCCAGAGGTGAAATGAGACGGAGGTCTCATGGTGCTCTACCACAATTACACAATGAATTCAGCCGAGGTACACTAAATTAAATTGAACTACGAAGATAATAAACATTATTTTTTTCACACTCAAATTCGATTCTAGATTGAGATCAACATACATAATTAATTTGAACTTATGAACTTTTGTTGTGTTTTATCATGTGTGCAACATACCTCCTGTTATTTAAGAAAACATAATAGTATACCACTGGTCCAACCAATAGTTATCTATATTTTGTCAGATTAAAGCTTATTTGTTTAATCCTATGTTACCATGTTATTATTTTACTGTGCATATGCTTGTTTTCTTTATGACCTTAATTTACATGTTGTCAATCTCATGCCAATTCTAGATTTGAAGTGTGAAATTATTTCCTTTTTCTCTTATGTACCACACTACACTAGTACTATCCTAGTAACGAAGCTAAGTTGTACATAAGGGTGGCGCCCAGATACAAATTTAAAATAACCAAAGAGTCTATACTCGACAGTGTATTATTAATCATAGTAATTAATATCCAGAGAGAACTATCAGTATTTGTATTTATTACTTATAATATTATTATTTCTGACAACAGTTAAGATCAGAGTATAATTTATACATTACACTGCATAATAGTTCAGAGTGGCAACCCAACTAGTGGGGCCCGATTTGCTTGTGTCAAATCTGATAGGTTTGTTTACATTCAAGTATTTAATTGAACTGTAAAGTGGACAGGATATTTGTTGTAATTGGTAATTGTAGATGTATTAGAGATCTGACACAATGGCTCAGCAGACATACAATCTGAGAAGTAGGGCCAACAGTGTATGTTAAGAGTGTCCCACTACACACATCTCAGACAGTGCCACATTGACAGCCATGGAGGACGCTAGTTCCCCAGAAACCAGGGAAATGAATGTACCTACACAATCACACGCATAGCATAGTGAGAGGTTAGGGCGGCCAGTGTCACCTCTTCCCACAGGGGAAATAACGCAGAGAAATGACATGAAAACAACTACTCCAGGAACATCCACCTCGAGTTCCGGCATGACGCAGATGCTACAACAGATGTTACAATAACTCTCAAAACAGGCAGAACAATCTGAGAGTAGGATAATGTCCCAACTCACAATGCAAGCAGAGCAGTCTGAGGGCAGAATGTCACAACTGTCCAGTCAATCCGAACAACTCTCCAGGCAGGCAGAGCAGATGGAGGCAAAGCTAGACATCACTTGCTCCAGTTTACAAAGTCTGGAACACAGTATAGAGGAGAAGCTGGTACAGCAGCAGAGGGAGATTGAGCAGGTAAGGGAGAAGGTGACCCAGACAAGTGAACGAGTAGGGGAGTTGGAAACCCAACTACTATCCATTCGCGAGAATGTGACCCTAGAACAACATGGTCTGAGGGAGTTTTGTCAGCGCAGTCAGGTCAGCATGAGGGACGAGCTGCATGGGCAGACCCGACGACTTGAGGTCAGGCTGGAAGACATGGAGGTAGCAACCTCTAACCTACGTGATTGCCTGCAGAATATAACTGTAAGTCAGAGCCGTACACCTGACACAGCTGGTAGTACACAGCGCGAGGCACCTGAAGTGCCACCTACAGGTACAGGTAGACAGCTGTACACCACACCTGGGTGCAGTTATGACACCCACCCTGCAGAATCACTACCCAGGCAGTCTGTAGAGACTAGGGCAACAGTTGAGCCTAGAGCATGTCGTCAAAGTCAAGGTTAAATTTAAAGGTCAAGGACAAATTTCATGGTCAAGAACAAATATCAAGTTCAAGGCCCAATTTCACGGTCAAGGTCAAAATTTCAAAGTCAAGGTCAAATTTCAAAGTCAAGGTCAAATTTAAGGTCACGGTCAAAGTTCAATGCCAACAGTCGAGGTCAAAGGTATGGTGAAATAAATTTATATTAACATGGTGATAGCACACTCTAGCAGACGAAAACAATATGGCGGCCTCCAGCGGACGAAGACAAGGTGGCGGACATGACGTCATACCAGTTGACGATATATACCTTGGTATTGGTGGTGTGAGGTCAGTCTCGGTAGCTTCCTTGGAGGAAGGATCTATTGATTTTTTTTATTTTTTGCTCTTACCGGTTTCGAACCAAGGACGGGAATCAATCTAATCAATCAGTATTCTAATAAGTTCATTTTTTGATGAATTTTCAACTTTTTTCATTAAAATAAGATAATAAATAATAATTTTCAAGATGGTGTCCGTAAAGATAATTGATATAGTGGTGACATAATTCAAAATTTTGGGTGTGGTGTAAGATGTTTTTATTACTTTTTACTGAGAATTTTTTATATACATTAATAAATTACTGGTTTACTCTCGCCGGAAATCAAACCAAGGACCGAAATCGTTTAAATAACTAAACATTTAAAGTAGGCAATTTTTGAAATATTTTTCGGAATTTTTTCGGAATTTATAGCATTGAAATTACGGATTTTCAAGATGGCGGACATGACGTCTAACTAGGTGACGATATATATACTTTTACATAAGTGGTGGGGGGGAGTCAGTCTACCAGCGGCTTCCTTGGAGGAAGGTTCGGTCACCATTTTTATTTATTTTTTGCCCTTACCGGGTTCGAACCGATGACTTCGAGCTCCATGTCGTAAATGTATGTTTTTTAAATATTTTTTATTTAAATTTTATTAATTAAATTTTTTATAAGTTTTATTTTTTTACTTAAAATCGGATAATGAATAAAGATTTTCAAGATGGCGGCCGTAACGGAAATTGCAACGGTGATGTCATATGCCATGATGACATAGTCCATGATGACGTCAGAGTCTTATCGGAGGCTGTAGACATGGATGCTTAAGCCTCTATATGGACAAGGTGTTCTTTCTAAGGCAACGTGACTTTGAGGTTTTTCGAAATCCTAATTTTTTTGAATTTTTGAGGAATAAAACGAGAAAGTTTTCCTCAAAACGGGAATTTTTGAGTTATGTGAGTTGTTTTTGAGGAATTTTGAGGAATTTTTGAGTCCAAGATGGCCGCCGTGACGTCACAATCCAAGATGGCGGAAAACACCACAATACCACCGCCTGGCGCCTGGTGCACGAGGAACTATTACATACTACTAGTGGTCTTTGTACCCGTAAATTTACGTAGATAACGAAACATTTATGTAAATCCCTGGATAATTTGTAACCAGAGTTCGTCATAAATATAGAAAAATCTTGAAAGTACAAATGGATGAATACACAAACACATAAAAAACAAGCCAAAAACAGTCGATGTCAAAATTTAAATGCTTTGATGGCACAGAGAACTTGAGTACTTGAGAGTAATTAATCTGAAGAAATATTACAGCACAACGACGAGACATCTACATACAACAATAACCGTAAAAACAGATTTAAAAAACGACCTTGGACAACACAGCTACAAACAGAGGATCTTAGCGCGCAGTGAACGGGAGCAGATGTTAGTTCCCGAGATTTCGTAGCTCTTTGGTTTTAGGACGTTTCTTTTTTCCAGCTGATGGTTCACGGCTTGTCTGCGGAACACCCAGAGCATTGGCTGAAGAGACGTGCTTGCATTGTGGAAACAGTTTCATATAATTGTATTTTATGAAAGTAACTGTGTTTAACGACGAAAATTCTAAACCTTACACTGTTAATATTGTTTGTACATGAAACAGAAATATTTATGTCAATTTACAGATATGTGGACATTTATACATTAGCATGAAAACAATTGTATCGCTACATAATTGTGTTCGCTGTAATAATGGGTTCGAATTCTTGCCCCGGGCATTTATGCTTTGTGTTGCCATAGTACCTCCAATAGTTAACCGTCCCCTGAATATCTTTCCAGTACTAACTGAGCACATGCATACGATTGATAAAACAAAATGAAATCCAATTATTGAATATTCGGTTATATTTGAACCATTAATTGAACCGGGTCTCTATTCACGGGCACCGAGCTTGTGTGTCCAGTGGTACGGAGCCCACTCCGATGGGGCACAAAAATATATTCTGTACTTTTACAAAAGATTCCTTTGAAAACCAGTTGCCAAGAAATAGTTTGTAAGATATTTTTACTTTGTACAACCCATAACTATGGTTAGTTTTGCATATGTGTAATAAGGGTTTCGAGATAATACTGAGTATTTCTTACGAAAATTGGTGGATAATTATATATTTCAATTGATGTTTCATACAAGCATTTTTTTGAAACAATGGAAAAGATAATCGATTATTCGATAATTAATTGTACTTTATTTTGGTTTATATCTATTATAAATGTGCGCAGATAATATATGAAAGCTATTCAGGGAAAGGTTTACAAATAACTTTATTTGGGTAAGAATCCGAACCCAGTAATATTGCGAACACAATTTTTTTTAGTTATACAGTTGTTTTAATGTACGTAAATGTACAAACTTATAAATATCTGTTATTTTACATGCATATCTCTGTTACGTTTACAGCAACTAGTAAGTACAGCGTGGGAGTACCGTCGCATTAAGGCTTCGTGGATAGTCGCGCTATGAATTACCCTTCGTTTCCCTTCGGCAGCGTCGAGGCGCTGGAGGTGACCGACGTTTGGTTGTTTCTTGCATCCAGCTGGAGGTGGCCCTAGTGCAGCTAGTGGCTCTTACTGTCGTCAGCGAGAGAAGGCCTCGTTTCCAACTATTTCTCGGTCGAAACGTCTGAACATAAAAATATACAAGATATATGCGGGATATACAGGAGCTATATAATTTTATCGGTGGTAGTCTAGAACATATTTGGCGCCATCTCTTCGCAACAGGTTATACAAACATAGACATTCTTTGGCTTCTAAGTATGGCTTAAAATAATGATTCCCTTCCTAAGCGTGAAGTAATGTGAAATTTCCTCATGTCCTAAATTTTTTTTATTTCTCTTTAAGACAACATAATGTTTTATGGTATTTATTTTTAATGCGCGCCATTTAAACTGAGCTGTTTTAGGTTTTATTTTCGAGTCATTCTTGGGAATTTTCTTGATGGGATTATTAGGTTTATTATGTCGCACTAATGCTGGAAAGTATTTTAACCCCGTACTTAGACTTCTGAAATATGACTTTTGCCTTTACAAAGTGAGTTACTTCGTCTAATAACGCTGGAAATATATTTTTTAAAAATTGTGTTTAAAACGTTTTCGCTCCTGTGACTTTCGAACAGCGATACAAAATCTTGCATAGCTAAGATAAATTTGAGTTTTACAAACATAATTCCGGGGGGTCAGTGTACCTGATTTATATCTGTGTGGGTTCATGGGTTTGAGAGAAACCTCGGGTATGATATTTTTTAAAATTAATTAATAGGCATATTAAAGTCAATTGACATGATGCATGTAAGCTGATATGAAATGAAGAAGAGGGAATCAAAAGAACCTGGTATCTTGCAATTAAAAAGTAGGTCCATTATTGAGGTCCACCGCATTGTTCCCTGCCATGCGATACGAGCGTTGATACCTTCTACTTCGGTCTGTGATTTGTGACTATCACGTGACCCTCCAGTGACAAATTTGTTTCACTGTTGCCTGCTTGTTCGAGCGCGTTCTATCTCGCACGGGCGAGATTGAGATACTGCCTCTCCTCACCGCCGGACGATGATGGAAGATAACTACAAAGTCGTGGTGCCAGACCACTTGGATGATTCACCTAGGACCACTTGGAAGATCCTTGGCTTAAAATAAACACTAATCATTTAGCCTACAAAATAAATTAACTTGTAAGGTAGGGTTCCGTTATCCAGTGCAAGCATTTAATTACTCTCTTCTGTCTTTATACAAGTTGATTACTTGACTAAGCTAGTGGCGGATGCAATTGGAGAGGGTTAAGGTTAACTCCCTTCCTCCTGAAGTTATGAAAAAAAATATGCCGGATCCTGGAATCATGAAATCCATGAATGTCAAGAATGATAATGCAACTGCCCAAACCCCTTTCTGTCGACGTAAGGTTTTGAATACAAAAAAAAAACAATATTATTTTATTTATTATTTAAAGTCTCCTCCCAATATAAATTCCTGTGTCCAACACTGAAATAAACCATTCGTCCTGTTCGGTTACAACTGTCGTCATAGATTTGCGTGTGGGTATGTCAAGTGAATCGTCAGTCGTTTTTGACGTTGTTTTAAACACTCTGTCATTTTTATAGTGCAACCTAAACTTATAACGTATTTTATACTGTGCATCACACCTCCAGTCACCATGTAGCATTGGCCCCAGCCCTGAACACACCTCTTGAACCATCAGTTGGTATAACTAATAAAATATTTAAAAAATATATTTTTGGCACTTCTCTTTAGAGATGTGATAAATTTAATACGATACATTTTTTTTTCATTTCAAGGAATTGTAGTAGTTTTCATTTTTTTTTATCTCCCCATTTCTATCCCCTTAATCCAATTCTGTCCATTAACAAACTTAACAGATGATTTTCCATCTCTATATATAATATATAATTACGATTATTATTAAAATGAAATAAATAATAATCGTAATGTGGAAAAACTACCGGGATCGTAAATGGATAGCCCAATCAAAGATTTTACTTCACAGATTTATTTATTGCCAATATTTACGTCACTAACAAATAATCTTCTAAAAATGCCTAATAATTAAACACACTTAAAACATGTTGCTTCCCCAGTCACACGTTTTTACACACCACACAACTCGCTGGGCCGCGCATCTGGCGCAACTCTCGCCGCAGCACCCCTCGCGGACCTCCGTCGCGGGACTCCGCCACCGCCGTCGCACTTCCCTTCGCCGAGGTTCCGCTCGACGCTTCGCTCGGGACTTCGCTCGGGACTCTCTCGCCCCGGAACTCCGCCGCACCAGCGACACTATCTCACCGGAACTGAACTCTCCGCCCTGAAACCTTCGCCGTTCCGCCGTCCCGAACAGGTAATGCATATCCTGATGGGTGTTCCCATGTTACTCGAAGTTTAGGCCTCCTTCCTTTCCTCCATAGCGGGCTGTACAGTCTCGCCAGATAACCCTCTCTCGCAGCAGATGTAGCTTCTCTTGTCACCCGGCGACACTTCTGCATCGCTGATGCCGCATGTCGTTCAGCCAGCTGCCCGAGCCGGACCGACCGTTGCCTTGGACGGGCCCGATACCCATGACAGCATTGCTTATTACTTCCCAATGGTTTGCTTGTTTCTTCCCTTGTTTCTTCCCTTTTTCTTTCTATTCCTTCACTCGCAGCTACTTGTTCACACAGCATTTCTTCCCGGCTCTTCTTCGCCTCTTCTTGGTTCCTCATTCCTTCTTGGTTCTTCTGAATCTCGTCTGGATTGCACTTAATTTCTTCTTGTAACATCTTCATTACTCCTTGTGTACTCATTGTCTCTTATCGGTCTTACTTCACCTCCTCTTGGTCTTTCTTCACCTCTTCTTGGTCTTTATTCACCTCTTCTTGGTCTTTCTTCGTTTCTTCATGGTCTTTCTTATCTTCTTTGCATTTCCCCAACTCTTCTTGACTCGTGGTCGTCATTTGTTAGCTTTTCTTCAGCTCTTCTTGGCATTTCCCCTCTCCCCTCTCTCTCTCTGGTTTATTCTCATTTCTTCTTGTTCATTATTCCTCACTTTGTGACCCATCTTCATCACTTTTGTGCTCTTCTTCAGCTCTTCTATCATATTCATGTCTGGCTCCTCTCCTTGGCTATTTTTCTCTTGATTGTTTTTCTCTTCGCGGTTCTTCTCTTTGCTGTTCTTCTCTTTGCTATTCTTCTCTTGGGTGGACTTCTCTTGGCTTGTCTTCTCTTCGCTGTTCTTCTCTTTGCTGTTCTCTTCGCTATTCTCCTCTTGTCTGGTCTCCTCTTGGCTGTATTTTCTCTTGGCTGTTCTTCTCTTGGCTGTTATGCTCTTGGCTTTTCTTCTCTTGGCTGGTCTTCACTTGGCTGGTGTTAAGTTCTGGGCTTATCTGCACTTCGGTCTTCATTTCATTCTTCAGTTCTTCCTGGCCATACTTATTTTCAACCTGACCCTTCTTCATTTCCTCTAGGTTATTATTTGACCCGCTCTTCGTTTCTTCATGATGGTCCTTACTCTCATTATTTTCACTTTTCACTTCTTTCGCAGAGTTCTTCGTACTGGTTCTCATTGCCCTCATGTTATTCAAAATTCAATAAAACTGTTTAGTAAATTCATTAATTGGGATATCCTTTTACGAACCCGGTCGTAAAATACTAAAAAGAAAACATACATTGTACTGTTTGGTTTGACCTACCATTAAAAACATGTGGAAAATAAATGTATTTTAAAATATGCGAACTGTGTTCGTGGTGGGAACCATTCCTTCGCCTAAGTGAATGCGTTGACGAAATATCTTCCCTTGTAAAATACCTGAAGCTTATTTCCTTCTGTTCTCACTCCGCAGCATTAAGTAAGTATGACGCCCGGTGGCGTAATCTGCAACGAAACCGCCGTGGCTTACACTGTAAAAATATACATTAAAAAAAATTTATGTGGTGGTAGCAGTGTTTTCGTCAACTTTATGTATTTTTACTCCTTAAAATTTTGGTGATTTTTTTAAAATTTGTTTTTAGGTAACTATGCTATCACAAGTGTAAAAGTACAATTGCTATAATTTGGTAAATGTACAAAAGCTGTTGTTTTATTTTTACTGCGTGGTATGTCAATTTAAGTATGTCATGCATGTGCAAATTTATCCTTTATTTCAGTTAATTTAACTACAATATTTAACAAATCTACACAAACTGTGTGTGGGTAAAATTATACTCCTCCCAAAAATATTTTTTTTTTGTAACCTGAGTGTGCATATCTACGATGTCTACTGCAAGTCTAGAATGAGTTTTATCTTTTTTTATTAATAACATAATAAATTCAATTCAACTGAGAAGAGGAGCGAATATATGACATTTTGGTACCCATGATATGACCTTTTCTTCATCGTTCACACTGATATAAGTATTACACTATAGGTAAAAGCAATAGCATAACGATGTGTTCAAAAGTGTTATACAGACAGGAAATGAGATTTTTTTTGTAATTCATACATAAAATTTAAAATATTTGGTTTTTGTAAATTTTCTTTGAAAATTATTATGTATGATCATTTTACAAAGCTATACATGTATACAAAAGCTACAATATATCATTGAAAAAAATAGGACATTAATTAATTTAACACTAAATGAATGTGTATTTCACTATACTTCAAATGTGCAATTCAAAATGTTAGCCTTAAAATATATCGTGTAATTTAGTCCTGACCTGTAGTGCAATTTTGTTTTTTCTAGAAATGTGTGTGTAAAGTTACACAATGCACTTTTTGACACAGGACAAAAATGTAAAATTATTAAACATCTGTACATGTTATTTTAAGAATATTTTTATAGTGTCGTTCACGTATAAAGAACCCCACCAGTAATTGCTTTCACCAGTGAGTACGGACGGCGGTCAAGATTAAAGCCCTAGTTTCATTGAAGGCTGTACTTCATTAGACTCTGTTTACTTTCCACACACCAGTATTACCTGTACGGAGTGGCTAATTTACGGAGTTATTTAATGACTTAAGAGCACAGGTGCGCGCCAGGAAGAGGCAGTGTTTAATTTCTCTCGACGTCGTTTGTTATTGGTTGTTTTTTTTTTTTTTTGGGAGAGGAAAGAGGAAGGGGATAGAAAATTAAAAAACTGACGTACGAGATTAGCGTGGCGCCTCGTAGCCCGCGGCCATCAAGGCTGTCGCGATGAAAAACAAAACATTCAAATAATTCCGTGGCGGTCTGAAACTTGGGTCCTGGGCGTTTCGGAGATACGATCTGTGAAATAATTCCACGTATCTGGTGTCTGACCGGCGGGACAGTCATCAACCTGGGGAGGACAATGGGTCGTTAAGTGCGCCGCGGGCTCCGGTTGTTCCCGTTCCAGCTTCCACTCGGGTGAACGATTTACCCTCGGTTCTCCAGCGACGTCGACAGGCTACACGGAAAAAATAAAATTATCTACTAATACTGTACAACACATGGCTGTAGTTATTTTTGCACATATGATATACGTTTTTTTTTCTACAGATAATACTGAGTATTTCTTAAGAATATCGGCACGTAATTTTATATTTTAAACGATGTTTCATTCAAGCTTTTTTTTAAATCATAGAAAATATAATCGACTATTAAATAATTGTACTGAAATTTTTTTTAATTATGCTTATTCATGTCCGCAGTTAATACTTGAAAGCTATTCAGGGAACGGTTTACAAATAACTTTAACTAATGCAGGTACTGGAACAACACAAAGCATGAATTATCGGGTAAGAATCCGAACCCAGTGTTAATGCAGACTTTTTTTTCGTGGAGTAATGTAAAAAATTACAAATACCTGTGATTCTACATGATAATTTCAGTTTAATTTACAAAATATATATTATATTATATTAATTATATTACATAATAAATATATATACATATATATTTAAGTTCGTGTTGTTATTAAGGGGATTGGTGCAGGACAAAAAACAGTCATTCGTCAGAATTTGTTGGAAATGAGCTTAAGTGTTTTATAAATGCTTGTTTATTACTACTGTACGGCCAGCCAGCACGTATATAAGCTAGCGGGTGAGATTTGGCAAGTTAGTGGCGAGAGAGCTTCTGTGAGGGGAGGTTGTCGAATGTTGCAGCTCTGAGGCCTGCCATCTAGCGGGAATCTTTCGAAGGTCTTCCACAATATCGCCTTTCTCTCTTTCTCTCTCTCTCTCCAACACGGACACCCAACCAGCTCTTATCTTCGCTTCCCATCTCGCCCTATCCTTCATTCTCGGATCAGGTAGCCGCCCTTCCCCGCGTAGACTTTCATGTTACTCCAGGAAACCAAGACAACCTGTGAAAAATTTGTCCAAAGCTGAATTTTTGTACTGTGGTAGAGTTGACTATGCTTGATAACATACCGAAAGTTTACCGCTGAAGACCTTGTGCGTTATCACCGAAAATTTGCATTTAAGTCCTAGGTGACAGCATCAGTCCATTAAAATACTACCCATTTATACAGTTTTTAATTTTGACTGTCCGTAAACTTACCAAAATAATCTAGAAACTGTAATACGCCCATTAATGTTAGAAAAAATTTAAATTTTTAATATTTAAGATATGATATAAAGCGATTAATTCACGACATATATTTATTTTATCTTTGCCACCCAGATAAAAATACGATTTACACCGATTTGAAGAGCCCAATAAGAAAAAATGTCTAAATAAATGTTTTTAATTATACTTTTAGCTTTAAGATAGTATATTTATAAAGAGTCTAGCATAATTAGTTGCCTCATTAAAGCTGCCCGAGCGTTGCAGTGTACTGCGGCCGTACTGATCTTTCACGGCCGGCGGGCTTTGAAACACGCTGCGTACTGCGACACTCAATAAACTTGGTCTTATTTAGGAATTACTTAAAATATATTTAATGCATATGATAGGGTGTATTCATGTTACATCTATTGAGATATACATATTCTTTTTTCTTATATGAATGATTTTTGATACAATAAAATTAACAATAAACAATTTCTGCTTGGAACTTGTAAATCAAAATTCTAGAGGACATCTATTTTTATATATGTGTGTTCGTATTTTGTTACAAAAATTTTATTATTAAAAAATATTTTAATACCAAAAAATATAATTATTTTTTATTTCTAATACATTATATTATTTTAGATCAGAACTGTGCAAAATTTTAATGTAGCCTATATTATAAAATACATATATATATTTAATTGTATGAAATTAGTTTACTATATAAAAATTGAAGAAAACGATACACCGTTAATGTGCTTATTGAGTTTTGTCCCTTTTATAACATAATTCGTATGATAATATTATTTTTTTCCAGAAAATAAATAAAACATAAGTTGTGTTTAAAATGTATTGATAGAATTACATATTTAGTATTTTTTTTCTAAGTTAATTCATTGGAGTGCTGCGCCTAGCTTACTTCGTTGAATTGCTAGTGGCAAAGAGCGGTGGTGGATGTTTTTGCAAGAGTTTGACCGTATTTTATGACCCCAGCTGTGAGAGGGTGTTCGTCCCAGAAATCTTAACGGTCAAGGAAAATAGCCTTTCTCTGTAGTCACGTACGGGTCTGCTACTCGCGTAATATCGTCAGTTTATCACAACTTTCCGGGAAGTTATATTGTTATTTATTTATAATTTAGAAATTAAAGAGTCGATAATACTAACATTTTTAACTAAGCAAATCGCATCCTGGAAGATTTTTATCTACGTAAGCAGCAAAAATCACCTGCAGTTAGGAAACTTTTATTCTTTCAGAGTAAAATTCAGTCTGGAATTACCATACATTAAAAACCTTAGTTTTCTGGAGCAAAAAACATCCCAGCACGAGCGACTTTAACACTGCTGCACACACACTACGCAGCTTGAAATACATCAGTGGTCAGACTATTGTACCAGACACTCAAAATATACACATTAAAACCTTAAAAAAAAAACACACAGACAATATTTATGAAGTGATTTTGACGCTACACTCAACATATTTATGTAACATGTAGTCAAATTTCTATAAAAAATATATTTTTCTTACCTTTTATGATTAAAATTACCAATTTAATAATAGGACGTTTAAACATTGAGGTGTTTATCACAGTTTCCATGTAGGACATTCTTTTATATTACTTTGGTGCCATAATGAGAACCGGCTTAAAAAAGTATTAAAGTTATTAAATTACGAAACATTTTTGTGGATCATTGTAGAAATTATCATTAAGGACTCAACTGCTCATTATTGGTGTGATCACAAGGTTTCATCAGTAAACTTTTGACGTGTTACTAAGAAATGTTCATTCTACTACTGTACAAAATTTTTGCTTTGGGATAATTTTCCATGTATTAAAAATGTTTGTTTCTTAACAGCGAAATTCGTCCCGACCCGAGCCTACTTCGACAACCTCGCAGTAGTATACACTACGCGGCTCGGATCGCTTTAGTGGTCAGACACATTGTACCAGGCTCTCAACAAATAAACTAATTTAAAATTTAAGAATTAAATCATGATCGTAAAATGGCTGCCATGGTGATTTGCGAATTTATGGAGAAATAAAAGCAGTTAAAATCTTATGTAGTTTCCAAGAGACATTATTACATCACCAATCATCTAAAGTAACAGGTTTACAAAATTTCAACATATTCAGTAACTAGTCAGTTTTTTTTTCAAATGTGTTAGTATTAACAATCTGGACCATATCTAGTCTGTGAGGTCTGTATTGTTACAGACTATCTGTATTCCGGTATTTGGATTTTGAAGCTACTTAATGATTCGCTTTCAATGTATATTAAAATATACCTAATGCTGATTGCAGGAATATTTCTACTCGATTTCAAAGTTATAATTCCTGAACATTTGTAGCAGACACATTTCAATGTAACACTTACTGATTTTCGAGTTGTGTTGAGGTTTCACATGCGTGGCCCCTGCTCTGGTAACAATGAGTCATCACAACCGGTGCCGTCTGTACGAGCGTCTACATAAGTTATCCTGAAATATGTTCTTAAATATTAATTCAAGTGAATTCTTAAAATCCTACACACCTTATCTTAAGTGTCGTAAATGAATCGTTATATTTTATAAATCCATGTAATATAGGAGCCATAATGGCGCGAAGCAATGGACGCGATACGAATAATATTTTTTTTACCAACCACTACATCAGTAAATATTTGTGGTTTCCATTCGCTATGAATTCAAGCATGTAACATGCTTCTTCAATTCGGCCACAGTTAAATGGGAGGCTCTGAATCACTGAAAACTCCTCAACAAAATCAACGATGAATCACAGGCATTTCAACAAACAGTTGTCACAAGTCAAGTAGGCAATGAGCAGGTGACATTTTTCGAGTTCGTAGAGGATTGTTGAGACTATCCTACAGGTCAATGGCAACGCGCCCTTACGCGCATGGTTAATACCCCGCATGAGTAGAGTGTAAAGGCGTAAGCCTGAGACACATCTAGGTCCTCATCTAACCGCGCACACTTAGATTTAACTCAGGATAGGGTGAAAAATATTTACTAATTTTGCAGTCCTAACAGTCACCAACGAATAGCCAGCATAATAAATAAATAAGCTCACGAATATTGTTCGTGAATGAAGGCGAAGCTGATACTTTGGAAACGTTACCAGCAGATATTAAATAATTTTTAACTATTATTTACGTAGCTTACTTCTTAAAACTGCATTCATGTAAACTGATTTTGTGTGAGACTATGTTGAGTGTTTTCTGCTACACTTAGTTTTCTGAAAAAAGTCTATTGTGGCTTAATAAACTTGTTAACATTGGTGCCTGTCATAAAAAAAAACTCAAACGTAATTATACGGATACATGTTGAGTATAGTTAATGAATGGTTCACGCATTGCTGAAAAAACAAAAAAAAAAACATGTTTAAAATTTTACACATCTTTTTGTTGTCGCATCGCGTCCATCGCGTTGTACATACGCAACTCTGAAAAATAAATATAAATGGTAAAAAAAGCTATAATAAAATAATCTCGTATCTTTCTTTATTCTTTTTTCTAAGCGCTCTAATGGTTTTCGATAGTTTTGTTCTTTTGTGTACGCTGCTTGGTGGAGGTTTCTTCTGCATTTTATTCCTGAATAAATCTCACGCTTACAACAAAAAACATCTAGCTAAATCACTGTGCTAAATAATAACAGAGAATAACCATTCAATTATACGCCGAGTTATACCAAACACGTTCTCTTATCTACTGAAAATGAGTACGTTGACCTTCATATCAGTTTCCCGCGAAATCCCGTCTCCCCTTCGTAAACAGCAGACAGCTGTGGCTGGGTGGGAACGAGCTGCAAAAAGTTTGGAAAACTGTCGCAAGGTGTCACTACTGTCCAGCGCGCTCCATAATTCCTCGTATCCGAGCTTGCACGCTGCTCAAATTTCTACAGCTACATTTTTACTTTAGGTCCGACTGCAATAAGCTAAAGACTAAAATAAAGTCAATCATTCAGCCGACATATATGTAGGCGTTTGAATTACAAATGAAAACGCGAATGTTATTAAATTCGCAAATGAATATCACGTAATTTCGTAGCAGCTTATTTATTAAAATTCAAATTGTAAATACGTTAAATTAATAATGATTACAGATAAAATAATGGTCACAGTTATATCTCCCGTGTCTGAAAATTTATCTGCGAAAGTTTTACCACTGAATTCTTTATAGTTTTTTAATAAAGCTTGAATTTAAAAAATTCCCGAAAATCAGCAATAACTTAATTAAAATAAAAAAATAAAAAAATAAATTTTACACCAGAATGGTTCAAATCTTCTCTAGCAGCTGAATCATTAACAAATATATTGTTTTTTTTAATACGATGCTGGTGCACCAATCCCCTTAAGTTCATATAGTAATTTTCGTAATGACTGCATCTTAAAAATGGTGATAGAAATTTTAAAACACATGATATCCAGCACCCCAATACTAATTTCATTATTGTTATTCAATTCATATATGCAGTCATTTTCGTAATGACTTTATCCTAAAAAATTTCGTAATGACTAAATCCTAAAATTTTTGTATTGACTATATACTAAAATTAGCAATAGAAAATGTATTAAAAATCATATTGTTATTACTGATAGAAAATTTAAGACAAATGAGATCTAGCCCCACGCTTAAGTTATGAGTTGTGAGCGAGTTTTTTAGTTTTTTAAACTATAAGTTTATTAAATTATTTTTAGTCTCAAAATACAATACAAATATTGAACAAATTTAAATGAGATGGAGACTTCAATGGCTGGTGATTCGTCAACAACTATCGAGCATCGATGTCGTTACTGTGACAAAATATTCTCGAACAACAGTACCTAATGCTAAACGACACGAGAAGAGAGAATTTGCTAAGAATCTTTCACGCAAAATGTTAACATGTAAATAGTGTCTTAAACAAATTTACAAGAAATGATACGTTAAAAAGACACTTGAAGATATATAAAGGTCCTGTTGCGCGGCAGAATGTAAATATTTCGCTATAACAGCGGCTGATTGATTCGCTTAAGAGTACATCGGGAATTGGAACAACTGCAGCATCATCAGTATCCGGTTAGGTTCAGAAAGGATCTTCTTCATCGGCTAGACATCCTTGTGGCTACTGCGATATGTCGTTTGCATTTTTCCATGATGCACGAAGACATGAGCGGAGTAAATGCATGAAGAATCCATCTCGTATGAATTTTCGCTACGATAAGTGTCATGTTTGATTTACTAATATTGACAATTTGAGATGTCATACGATAAACTGTAAAGGTGAAGTCCGTGTGCCTACTGTTGCAGACATTTCGAATCCTCGCTTTAGATTGGAGACTCGTATGCGTTAAGCACAAAAACAGATGATCAACAACCAATTGCGATAATGACTGGACATTAATCGAAACCAAAGACTGTGCTTGGTGCTTTACAGGTAAATGATAATGGATTACACTTGGCAAAATCTGTATTTCGTGGAATGTTGAAAGACTACCTACTATTATATATATACATTTACTGAGTCAAAAGACAGATGTACTTTTTTTTATGATATCAAGAAGAACGTAATCAATCAGCTTACAGATGAAGTATCAACGTATGAAATTTTAAAATATAACTTGTGGCTGGACTGTGTGTAAGGTAAATCGCATCCGTTTGAGGACAAAGTGAAGAAGTGCGCATTCAAGACAGTAGATACATCCATTTACAATTCCAACGATGTGAGGCAGTCTAAACACAGTATGGAGAAACTCTTTCGGGAAGAAAAAGACTATGTAGGAAATGGATCAGGCTGGTCTCTGTCTTCGGTAAACACCTTGACTCTGAGAATGTCAGTTTATGCCAATGCAAAACTAAATTATTATTAGTTTGCTAACTTTAGGATGTGTTCCTATAGTAGTGTAGGATTTATGTAATAAATTAAAGTTGTAAACATGTGACTTTTATGGTTAAATAAAGTGATATTTAATTAAATTTGTATTTTTCTACCAAGGCTCGAAACAAGGACAGTAGTCCATCGATTCTATCAGTAAATTAATGAGTGATTTTTTATGTCTTATGGAATTTTTTACGAATTTATAACTTAACTAGATGCAATCCCCGGCGTCACCCGGGCTGAACACAGGGTGATATATTGTCCGCGAGTTAAAGCCAAATGGGTAGCGCCATATGACGGTGTGGTGGGCATAGGCAAAATGACACGCAATATACTGTTCGTATGTCTATGACATATGATTTTCTGTTTACCCGTGGCGATCGGTTGAACGGTCCACTTGGTGTATTAACTTGCTTTTTGGTGTTATTTCGGTTACATCGCAATTCACCATATAATTTTGTCCCTACCAATGAATCAACAACACAGAATTTTCAATCAACCAAACTAAAAACCAAAATTGAGATCTAAAGCAGGGTTTTACACTCTTACTCCAGCCAATTCCACGACTCCTCTTTGTCCCATATGTATTATCTTCCTGACCCATTATCATCACTTATCTGGCACACATTACTTATCAAAAAACAAATCAACTCCATGTGAACAATTCTGCCTGTCAGAAAATGAAAACTAATAAAATTTATATATATATATAATATTATCATATTATATATATATATATCGCAGAGGCTACCGCCCCCTCGCCCCTCATGACCGCCCACCACATCATACATGCGCGTGCAATACTTAATACTTATTTGGCTACAACACAAATACTTACATTTTAAATAACGCTATATCTTTTGAATGAAACGTCCGAATTGAATAATTGAAAAAGTTCTAGAAAGGTATTCAATTCTTCTTGAATATGCAGTAATTTATTTTGATAAGGATTAATACCAAGGTACACAATAAAGAGTTTTTGAAGCGACAGCATTTTAATTATTTAAAAAATAAAAGAAAACACTAATTGTGGGATAACTACAATAGTTAGATATATGGTTACGCGATATTTTTTGAAGACAATTATATGTTATGCAAAGTGGTAGTACATTGTTTTGTTCTATAGTCAATAGGTTTCGCAGCGCACGCCGTGTAAGGATTTTTTCGGGTCATTTTTTTACACCTTGGGTTACCTTATTGGACTTTTAGTAAGGATCTCTAATGTTATTGATAATATAATATAGCCTATAGACTTCCTCGATAAATGTACTATCCAAAACTGAAAGAATTTTTCAAATCGGACAAGTGGTTCCTGAGATTAGCGCGTTCAAACAAACAAACAAACAAACAAACAAACTCTTCAGCTTTATAATATTAGTATAGATATTACAAAGTTCTAAGATGTAAGTCAATATATGTCATCATCGGTTTACTAGAGGCTCGTAAAATAGGAATTTAAGCTTATTTTGGGACTTTCCACCAAATTTATATTTATTACTAAAATTATTTTTTTTTAATCCTTCAATTACTAAACCAAGGACAGGAATTAATCAGTATATTAATGAGTGATTTGTTTATGAATTTGGGAATTTCTTCAAAATTTCTGGTTTAATTAATACAGATATCCAAGATGGCGAGCACTCTGGCAATACATAATTACTGCAATCTAGCGGATGAAAAATTAACATGGCAGTAGCGCTCTCTACTAGGCGAAAACATGATGGCGGCCTCCAGCAGACGAAAACAATGTGGCGGCCTCTAGCAGACTTTACAAAGATATCAGATGTGACATCATACCTTCCAGCGATATATATACCTTGGCATTAGTAGTGGGAGGTGAGTCTGTAAGTGGCTTCGATGGAGGAAGGATCTGTCGCCATTTTTATTTGGTCCTCACCAGGTTAGAATTGAAGACTTCGTGATGTTAGTTTATTAATAAAGTTTTATTAAAATTGGATTTAAATATTTTTTTATAAATTTTATAATTGTTCCCGATTTTTTTCCGATGCAAATACGAATTTTTAAGATGGCGACCATTTCGTCATAATCAAATATGGCGGAATGATTTTTATTAGTTTTTTTATTAATTTTGAACGATTTTTCCCAATACATAGCATAAACAATACGGATTTTCAAGATGGTGGTCCTAACTGAAAGTGTAACGGTGACGTTATAATTCAAAATGACGGCCATGGCTTCTTAATTGTCAAGGTCATGCATGACCTTGGTGACTTATGGAGGCTTGTGTAGAGGCGGACTTTAAGCCTTTTAGTGAGCTTTTCAATACGTCGGCATTTCAGAGGATTAAAACGGGAAATTATCCCTTTAAAACGGGAGTTTTTCCTTTGAAATAGAAAAAAAAAATTTCAAATTTGTTGATATTTTTGGCGGAAATTTTTTCCAAAAAACTGGAAATTTTGGCGGATTTTGGCGAATTTTTGGCAAATTTTGGAAAGTGTTGAAACAAATTTGGCAAATTTTGAAGGTCAAGGACAAGGTCATCCAATGTGGCCGTCTTGACGTCACAATACAAGCTGGCGTCGACAGTCCTCCAATCCTCAGCCTGAAGCCTGGCGCCGGAGGAACTGTCCGACACTCCATCCTCCGTCCGGCTCCAGAGGCGCGTCGTGTCTGATCGAGCCTAATTGAGCGATCGTCGGCCGACCGGACGGCCGGGGCGTGTAAATACCTGCTGGAGAGGCAGCGCATCCATCAGCGACGTCCCCGGGCAGCGCGGCCCGCGGCCCGCTCTGACGGCGGTCATCAACTACCCTCGCGTCTCCTGCCCGAGTGGTCCCTTCCCCGCGGCCACTCCTCCGAGCCCGGCCAGGACGGGGGTCACGCGATGCAACAAGCCGAACCAATATCTGAACAAAACCTATCCTGGGACTAGCAAATATCATCGCCTCAGGGCCGGCGCGTCCATACAGGCGAACTAGGCAACCGCCTAGGGCGCCAAGTAGCTGGGGGCGGCGCAGCACGACACATAACAGCTCATATCATATGTTTAACAATTATTGAAACTAGATGAAAATGGATTTTTGTAACAGTTTGGAATGTTTATATTGATATAAGTAATTATTTAAAGTCCACGGTGACCTGTTTATGATTTGTAATAAGTAAAAAAGTAAAAATAAAACACACACACAAGCCTGCTTACATTTGATTGTTGACAAAATCTTAGGCTTACGTGATGTATTTTGAGGCAAGGAAAAAAATTTTTTGGGGTGTCCGGCGGGGGAGGGGGGGGGGGGGTATTAAGGTTTTTCGCCTAGGGCGCCAATTTACCTTGCACCGGCCCTGCATCGCCTACACAGAAAACATGCACCTTTACGAAAGATTCCTTTGGAAACCAGTTGCCAAGAAATAATTTGTAATACTACAGGTAAACTACGGTGAATTTTTACAACACATTCCTATTGTTATTTTTGCATTTTTGAAATAAAATACTGAAGATATATATATATATATATATATATATATATATATATATAAACACATGTTTATTCGCACTTACAAAAATTTTTAAATATTGATGTTTATTACAATCATGATTTTTTTATAAACCATGAGAAAGATAAGCGAATATTCAACCATTGGTCTTTACTTTTTTATCATGCTTATCAGTGTGCGCAGTTAATACTCGAAAGCTATTCAGGGAACGGTTTGCAAATAAAATTAACTAAGGAAGAAACCAGGACACTTACAAACCATGAAAGCCACGGCAATAATCCGAACACATGTAACGAATTTCATTTCCATTTCGGAAGGGGGGAGGGAGGGAGGGAAGCGATATAACCACTTCACCCGCTGTTTATTTTCATATTATTTCCATGCGTTGGTGGCAAAGATATATAGCGCGAAATAAACCCGCGAATTTTCCTGGTGTCTACTAATTGGAAGTCACCCAGAAAGTTTGCGTATTCTTTTAATTACAAGGGAGATTGCAAACATTTATACCATAAGAAGGTTTTTTTTCTAATTGGATCCCATCTACGACTGCGGGCCAGTCAACTACCAAATAGCAGTAGAGCGACCGAATCACATTGGTTCGGATTCTTGCCATGGCATTTATGGTTTGTGTTGTCCCGGTTTCTTCCTTAGTTAAAGTTATTTCCCTTAATGGCTTTCTAGAATTAACTGCGCACAATAATAAGCATGATAATATGAGTTTAAATTATTTGTGACAGAACAACAAATGCAAGTGAGTTATCAAGTTAACATTTTATAAATACGTCATAAATAGCAGTAATGTCGAAAATAATGCAAAAAACCTACATGGTGTGTAAGAACGAGGTTTAAAAATAGCTGAGAATTATGGATAGCGGATAGAAGCCCTGAAGATTTTAACGAGTCAAGATGTGTGTTACGCTCAGCTGTGGGTGGTGTTAAGACGCGAATGAGTTATGAGCTGTTAAAGAAATGTTTTAGCCATTTGTGCTTGCAGTGTTTTTTTTTTTATTGTATTCATATGAGGTTACGGCCTGGGTTTAGTTGTTAAAGTTTTTTTTTTCTGGACAGTCAAAGGTCCCAAGTTCGATTCCCAGTCTTGACCGGGATTCCTCACTTGAACTGGCTACAACACCTGGTGTTGTGTATCCCTTTACCTGCATTCTGCGGAATGCATTGGCGCACCACTGCAGCCTCACCTCGGCTCGTACGCCTCAGTCATCCCATGGCCACCTTCCCGTACTGGGGTGCAACGCAGCCTCCCGTTCGGTCAACAGATCACATTCATCATCATCATCTGCCGTCCATCATCAATCATCCATCATCATCAACATCAGCAACAACATCTACCAATAATTACTCCTCAAGACCGTACAAAGGGAGCAGGGAGGGGAAGATGGAAAGGATTTACCCCCCCACCCTCCAACCCGAATTCCTATATATATATATATATATATATATATATATATATATATATATATATATGTATGCGGGAAAGCGGTTCTATTGCTCCCCCCCCCCCCCCAAATCAACCCCCATGGGCCCGCCATTAAAATGATATCCTGCGTGCGTGCTTGTCCATCCTCAATATCCATCATCATTATCATAATAAAAATATCCAAGTATCACCTCTGTAAGATGTGTGGATCGGATGATTCCCATTTGAAACATTAATTACAAGTTCAGTTTTTGCAGACCTCAAAATGCACTGCATCTTGACCAACTGCTGTGATTTTTTTTTATTCGGCTATGTTTAATGTACTTACTTAAACGTTCTTAAGTTTTGTGCAGTAAATAGGATAGTTCTAAGATTACGCCAATCTAATCAGGATAATGTAACAAAACAAAATAATTTTGCAGAACATGTTTTATTTGTTTATTTTTAAAGACTCATTTCAAATTTTATTAGTATTAAAATAACATTTGCGTAAATTTCAACCTACAACAAGGTTTAAATTTGGTCAACAATATATATATATATATATATGTATATAAATTTTTTAATTATTCTTTGAAGAATGAAACCCATATTTTGCAGTGGAATGAATATTAACTGCACTATACTCGACTAATAATTACTACTGTAGTACATTCGCTCTATTTCAGACACTAGGAGTGATCTTTTGAAATCGTCCCGGTCTACAATCATACAAGCTTGCCCCGTTGTTCAGCTGTGGACGTAACTTAATTCTATTTGTGCTGTGTGTTCAACCCAAACTTTACAACTTTGGGCGAAGGTATGGTTAGATAAGCAAGTTATAATTTGGTCCTAAGCTACGCTCACTGGAATAGGTTGTTTAGTTAAATATTTATTCATTTATTTTAGTGCTAGCCAACAGACTAATGTCCAAAATAGTTAGACGCTTTAAAAGTGCAATTAACAAAAACAAAAACAAAGAGAGATAACACATACAAAGACACAATATACGAAAATAATATACAAACAAAGAAAATAATATAATTGAATAAATAATAATTATCCCAGAAATGTCACGTAATAAACTGTAACTATCGCAATAATGTTAATAATAAAAGTAATGCTTTTGGACAGGGCCCTCGACAGAATTCAAGGGTCCTGGGACAAATAGTTATATCGGGCCCTTTCCCCATTACTTAGTGTAAAAAAATTTAAACCCCACAATTAAAAATTATCTTACGACTGCAAACGTTACAGTGGCTATTACTGCAAAAGGTACCTGAGCGTTTTGCATAACTTCTAGGTTTTCAATTATTTATAAAAGTAGGTAATATACTTGTAACTTCGTCCCTCTCCCAGGGTAAACTCATGCCTTAAAAATAATTTTGAAACTCAACTGGGTTCTCCTGGTGCCAGGGCCCCGGGGATTTTGTCCCCCTGCCCCTCCCTCTTGTAGGCCCTGCTCACAATGTAAATAAAAAGTTAAAGTAATATGATATATAGGCCAATTTTATAACTGTATTTGCACTAATGTGATAAATACCTTAGATAGAGTTTATGAGGTTTTTTGAAGGGATTGAAAGATTTACAACAAATATTATTTTATACAAACACATATAGTTACATATACATATATAATTATATACCGTCAGTTGGGGTAACATTGGCCCTTTGAGGGTAACTTTGGCCCAAGACAAAAAACATGTTAAACCATGTTACATATGTATCATCACATCTAATAAATATTTTGAAGAGTTGTAACATGGTTTAACGTGTTTTTTGTCTTGGGCCAAAGTTACCCTCAAAGGGCCAATGTTACCCCAACTGACGGTATACATATATATATATATATATATATATATATATATATATATATATATATATATATTATATAGATATATATAATCACACAAGTGCAACAGCCTGTCATAAATAGATACAACGATTACGGTACAAATGAAAATTTTTATAATTTTAATTTTATAATTGTTTTTACTTCATAAAGTGTTCATTTTATCGTGAAAAAACTGCATATCATTGCCATAATAATAGTAATAAAGTTGATACAATTCTTCATTAATCTCTTGACGTAAATAATTTGTTTTAAGTAGGTAAAATTTTGATTTACCATTCGCAATTAAAAAAACATATATTAATGAAAAACCGATGAATGTTTTGCAATATACTTGTTTGAAAAACGATAATTGTTTTATTATTCCTTGAAAAGCTTCCCTTTCAATTTAAAAGATGGCAGTGCAGTTAGCTGTCGTTTCTTCGATTATCTCGAAGCGCAGGTTAACCAACAGCTCGACAGTCGAAACCATGCAGCGCATTCGTGCGGCACATTGATTAACTAAGTCAACCCACTACAGAATGATGAATTTCTCATCACAAAATAAATTTTCTATCGTAGTACAGTGAAAGTACATAACGTCGGCATACAGCCAAAAGTGATCAAGTCAAAAAGTGGCAAAAATTATATTAAATTACTATCTGCCTAGTAAAGAGCAGCAGTATTATTGGAAGAAATGTTCGAGTCAGTACTTCAATAAAACCATAGAATATATATAAATAATTATATATATAATACCTATATATTCAATGATAAAACCAAGCTACATTCACATTTGAACGCAAACAGAACAGAAATAGCACGCTCGCACACGCTGAGCACAGAATTCGACTCTAAATTCGCACACAACACAGCGATTCGAAATATTCTAACATTTGTGTTCTTATTTATTTTTGTGTAAATATTCATTTTCAAGTGTATGAATTTTGTTATCTATTATTATATGGAGCACCTAAATTCAAACACTCGATTACGCCATTTAATTAGGAATGATTTACTACAAAACTTTGCCACGCAAATGAATACCAATTTTAAATTAGTTTCATTTGTTACCTTTTAAATATGCATATCAAAACAACCAGGGGCGAAACAACTAAATTTCCAAAGAAGGGGCAATATACCTTTTAATAAAGAATCATCGATCCCCCCTATTGAAGTGGGGGGTCCGGGGGTCCTCCCCCGGGAAAATTTGTATTTCAAGGTGGAAAATGGTGCTATTTAAGCAGTTTTATTATCTAAAAATTGATCACACAGTACTTTCTTTGCCCCCGTTTGCCCCCACTTTAAGGTTTCAGAGGGGGGGGGGGGGGCAAAATACCCTTGCCCCCCCCCCCCCCCTGTTGTTGCGCCCCTGAAAACAACCCTAGCGACTCCATGCCGCTGACGAAGTGTTTATATATGGCGTAATGTAATTTGAATGTCGCTATTCTGATCAAGTCTAAATAACTAATATTTTTTCATAAAGAATTTGACCTTATTCAGTTTTTCCACTTTTTGACTTAGTCATTTTTGGCAGTATGTAATTAATAAGATTTTGGTATACATAGGATAGCTATAATTAACTGTCAACTAAAAAAAAATCTATAACTAGTAGCTGTTTAGGTAAATTAGAGTTTAACTGGAATAAACAAATAATGTGTTAGAAACTGGTATTTTTTTTTACAGCTCATTGCAACAAGATAATTAGAGACGAAGACCTTTTTACAAGCCAAGACACTGGAATAGTCATCCAAACCAAAACCAGGTTTGGTGGACCGGGTACACCCACCACCACTTCGTATCAACGTGTTAGCCAGCACACAACGCGAAGATAAATGCGAACATAAATAAATTAAAATAAGTAATTATAAATAGGTAATGTAAAGAAAACTGCTCTATTAATGAGCAAATAGCAGCCCCTAATTTCATTACACTTGTTGTGAATACGATGTTTATAGTGTAGCATTGCACATAGTTACTATCACGAGCGTAACGGTTTTGGGGGAAATGGGGAAGGGTCCGAAGGAGGCTATCAGGCTATATTTTGTTGGCCTTTTTCGGTGCGGTCTGGGTGGTTGTGGTGGTGGGGGTTACGAAATACCTTTCAGGCAAGCATCCTCCGAAATGATTTTAAAAATTATGCTTGAAACCACGTATTTAGTCTATCTGAAACCCTTAGAACCTTTTTCAAAACCTTAAATTGTTAGATGAAAATTACCACTGATGAAAGGTAACTCACACCACCACTGCTTATGATTGTGCTCTAATATGTGTTTAAAGAGCAGAGGATAATCTATAATTTTGCATTTTCAGCGATCTCTAGCCAGGGGTGTATCTGTATTAGTGAGGCGGAATGATAAGTGCGACGCTCACTGGTGCTTCTAGCGCGGTATCGCCTCTAAGCGCAAGAATGTGGACTGACGCGCAGTCTTCTCGTGTGTATAGGACAACTATGGGCGGTAACAAAAAAATTTATATGGCGGAGAAATGAAGATAAAGGTGTAATGCAAGGACCTTGGGTGTTTTCAAGAATTAGTACCGGGCGTTTCATGCCCAAAAATTATTCTGAAAACCGCGTTTTAGACCTTTCCACTCTCCTAACAATACAGTTTAATAAGGAAATACGGAGGAAAAAAAAAACACTCCTCATTCACCCTCAGCGCATTCTTAAATGCTTTTCGTAAACAGACACCAACCACTCTGAAGCAATTTTTTTCTTCTATTTTTTTTTTCCTTCTAAAGCTCTGGACACCGTATGTGTGCCCAGATAGGCGGGGCCTTGTCATTTTAAACTGATGAATATGGTGTATTATTATTGGAAAATAATTCTGGTTATAGAGGGCCCCACCCTGCTCCTTCATGACTTTCTGTGTGATTAGCTAAACCCGAAATGACTGAAACACACAAAAAAAGAAGATAAATACTACGTAGCCTACTTTAAAATTTGATGCGCCGCAGAAAATAAGTTTAATTAATTATACCAATTTTACTCTGGTCAAATTTTTACCGATATATCAGATGAACGCACCCATTAAAATTATTATAATTATTACATATTTATTTATTTATCAAATTGTTACATGCCTACCGACGCGACGGCATAAGGCCATGGGTGGTAGGCACGATAAACATAAAAAAATTACATAGACAAAAACAACCACATGAAACAAAATTAAGAACATTGAGGACAATACTATAATAACACATACACAAGACAACACAGCAGGCAACTAACAGATAAATAAAAATAATTTTCATAATTATATAATAACAATAAAGATAATCAAGAACCTGTTTATAAAAAAATACATATGGTAGCATCATTAACCTTAAACATATTAAATTTAAATTAAGATAAGAGAAATTGTTTTATATTTAAATTATTTTTGATAGAGAGAAATAGCAACCATGTTTATTAAAATTTGATGTAATTCTGTATAATATATCATTTGTTTTGCCTAAGGAGCATAATAAAGGTGCATGTCGACTGTTATAGGTGGGTACTTTAATCCCAGTATTTTCTAGAATATAATTGCATTTTGTTTTATTAGAATAACAGTTATAGATAAAAAGGGCATCTAATAGCTCTCTTCTTAGAGCTAAAGATCTGAGAGAGGATAGACTATAAGAATTGTTGGTAATGTTGGTCTTTTGATTAATGATGTTGATTAATTTATTTGGTAATTTATCTAGTTTGTCACTATCTGTTTTTGTAAATTTGTTCCAGACCACAGAGGCATACTCAATCTTGGCTCTTACTAAAGCTGTATATAAAATAACAATAGAATCTAAATTAGTGGCATTGAAAGTAATATATTTAATCAACGCTAACAATCTATTACATTGTGATCTAAGAGATTCTATATGGTTATGAAAGAACAATTTATTATCTAGTAAAACACCTAAATCTCTAACACAAACTGACTTCAAGATAACATGATTACCAAGTTTATAATCAGAAGGAATGATATGATGTTTTCTGAAGAATGTTATAGATGTAGTTTTCTCATAATTAAGGTCAACCAGATTTGATGAAATGTAATTTTGAAAAAGTTTACAGTCTAGATGAAGAGATATTTTTCTGTAAATCTTAAGATCATCAGCAAAAGTAGGCAATTAGAGAATTTTAATACTTTGGTAATGTAGTCTATAAAAATGTTAAAGAGAAGAGGGGATAATGTTCCACCCTGGGGTACACCAGAACTAACTATATGTAGATCAGATATTTATATTATTAATTGAAACATAAAAGAATCTGCCTAATAAATAGCTATTGAACCATTTTAGATACTTATTGCTTAATCCTATATTAGATAGTTTTGTAAAATACAGTGGTTAACCATGTCAAAAGCCTTGGCTAATTCAAAGTAACATGCGTCAACTGGACCCCGCGTTATTACTTCTGAATAGATTGGGTTAACAAAACTAATTAAATTAGTAGTAGTAGATTTCCCATTTCTAAACCCATGTTGACAGTCAGAGAGTCTATTTTTAAGATTGAATTCAAGATCCTTACATATAATTTTGTCAAATATTTTAGCAAATCCATTTAAAAGCGATATCGGTCTGTAGTTTGCAACATTAAGTTTACTCTTTTTCTTATGTACAGGTAATACATTTGCAATTTTCCACTTTTTGGGGTAAATTCCACTATTTTTTACCAGTATTGAAAATAAAATTAAGTATAGGGGCCAGAATAAAAGCACATCCTTTTATAATAAAATTTGGAATACCATCAGGTCCAGTTGACATAGTGGATTTCAAGGATTTAATTCCTCAAAGTACAAGGCTCTCAGGTATGGTAGTCATAGGAATAAAGAACTTACTGTTTTCAGAAATTGAGTAGTTTAAATTATTTGTAGGAGTTACATAAATTCTAGAAAAATTATGTGCAAAACTGTTAGCAATAAGTACTGGGTCATTGGTAATGTTATCATTAATTTTAAGAGATAATTTCTGTCTGTATCCTTCTTTCATGATTTTTACATAGCGCCAAAACATTTTTGGACTTTTTTTTAACTTTATTGTTAAGATTTTGGAGCCAAAATTGTTTGTCCCGAAACATGAGATTTTTGGCCTCTCTACGATAATGAGAAAATAAATCATAATAATAGGGGTTCATATTTCTTTTATATAACTTATGGAAATGTTTTTTGGATTTTAATGTTTTAATAAGTTGTTTGGAATACCAATGCGGGTAACTGGATTTTTTATTTATTTTATTCGGGATGTAGTTCTTGATGTAATTAGTCAAAGAAGTAGTGAGAAAATCAACCATTAGATTAACATCATCAGATTTCTACAGTGTAGCCCAGTAATGTTCTTTAATGGCCATAAATATACTTAAATAATCACTTTTTATGTAGTCCAGATAAGAAGACGTAGTATTAACGTCCCTTGTTAATATATCCATTCTGATATTAACTATGATAGCAGGATGATAAATATCTTTCGTAACAAGGGGTTCTAATGATTTTCTGACAAGACAATATTGCAAATGAGAAAAACAAAGATCTAAAAGATGGATGGGCTGCTGAGTATAATTGAATTCAGACAAGCCTAAACCTGTTGTGAAATTGCATATAGCCATAGCGTTGGCTGATAAGCCTCTATAACTTATATCATCAGACTGAGAATTTAGCCAGTGTATTCCAGGCACATTGAAATCACCAAGTATAATAACGTTATCTAGACAATTTGCAAATTTTTCTTCGAGATCTTCAAAGTAGGACTGGTAGATTGCCTTAGAAGTATCAGGAGGAATATAAATATTGCCAAGTATTAAAAAGTTGGTAGGTGACGTTTTGACCTTAACCCAAATAGATTCAATTTCATGATGCTCAGTTATCTTAATCGAGAAAGCAGAATTGAATTTCTGCTTGTTGATAGCAATTAAAACCCCACCACCTCTATTTTTGTATGTTAATTGTGCGTTTCTATCATTTCTAAAAATCAAATATCTATCATCAAAGTAATGCGAATTAATACAATTATTATTAAACCAAGTTTCAGTTAAGCAAATAATGTCCAAATTATTAATAGCTAAATTATTATAAAATTCTATTGATTTAGTTATCAGTCCTCTCACATTTTGGTAAAGAATTTCCCACTCACACAAGTCCAGTATGCGCAACACGGGTTTCAAAGTGCTCCTCCAAGCACGGGAATGTGATCTTGGACAGAAGAATTCAATGCAGAGTTGTTTGTTTCATGGTTATTGATGTTATTGTCAGCTTTCTTGAATATTTGATCTGGGAGTAGCTTACCATAAAACGGGCTGATAAGGCAACCGCTCGGCCAGAAAACTGTATTGTGTATCATGTCAAAGTCTTTTTCTAATACTGATACATGGAAAGATGCATAGGTGTCATATTTGGATCGTAGTTTAACGACTTTCAGTTGTGATGGGTTAAGATCACTGGTTATAATCAAAGACTTCTTTTTCTTCCACTGATGGGTCAAAACGGGTTACAAATAATGTTTTTTTTTTTTTGAAGCTGGTTTTGAAATTTTTTAAGAGATGAGATGTTCCGAATCCCAACTTGTATTTTTGATTTCTTTTTGTTGACAAACTCAGGCTGGTTTTCGTGGCTACCGTTGGATTTGTTCTTACGTGAATAATGCACGGTGGTAAAACCTTGCTCATCTGTAGTCCGCTTGATAGGAGAAGTGCTTACGGAGTTGCTTGCATCAGCGTTGCTTGCAACACGGGGTAAAGTACGTTCAACCAGCGCGGCGACAGATGTTTCAACTTTCCTTTTATGTTAAATCTTCTTATGTTCTGTAACTTGACTATAAGTTTTATTGGTTTTCTTTGGCTCATTTTGAGGATTTTTTCATTTTTGATCTTGAAGACTTCTTCACTTATCTTCACAATCTCATTTCTGGAGTCGTCCAGTAAAGTTTTTAATACCTGGTTTTCATTTTTAAGGTCATCAATTTTAGTATTATAGTTTTAACAGGATCATATAATTCAATAAGTTTGCTCATTTCCATGGAAACAGGTGACATTACTATATTACCAGATGCATCTGAATCCTTTTGGGATGATGATGATTTAGAAAGCTTGTTTGAAGTCGCGTCCTCTTCTGGGATAAGTGTTACTTTCAGAGCATTAAAATTAGTCGGAATTCCGCTCTCAGTTTGAAACTGATTTGGCTCAGTTTTCACATTCGTTTTTTTTTTGTCGGAGACCGGAACACGTTCAAGTTTACTATATGGTCTGATTCACAAATAGTTATTTCATTCGTTGCATCACTAGAGGATAGAGAAAATCCCTCAAAATCCGACTGACTGAGTCGTGAGGAATTAATAATGATTATCTCGTTCCACTAGTAAAGAACAATAAAGATTATCCGTCCGCTTGGGACACACGGCCGCGACTGACCGCTTGGGACACACGACCGCGACTTAAATTAATATTTGTCGCAGGAATGTCCTAATTCATGCTAATTTATTTTATTGTGTGTGTTTTATTTATCGCACTGGTTATATTTTGTCAACTAATTGGTCTAAGACAACAGAAAGTTATTGAGTACACAAAAAAGTGCCGACTATAAACGTTTTTATTGCTAAGTATGGATTTTGCCGCTAAAACTTTTGTTCACGTGAATCACCATGTTACTGAATAAGTAGCTATCGCAGAAGGTTTTATGAATGGTACATTTTTGCACAAACCTTCAAGCCCATAATCACTTTTGAAGTTATGTTATGAATGTTAAAAAACATAACGTGGAAAAGGCAATACAATAGCTGACCACGTAATATTTATATATGTTTTTTTAAAGACTCTGCACTAGTTTTTCAAGTAAAAACATTCACAAATTAAATTTTACAATATGCTGAGATGGGAGTGGCACTTGCTTTGTGAGACAACCAACCTCCAAAATAAAATCCTGGCTATGGCACTGAAACCTCTACGTGATGTATACTAATATCATAAAGATAGAATGAGAATTTATTTTATTTGTTTGTAAGAAGTAAACTCGAACACCACTTAACCTTCTTCGAAAATTCTTTCAGCGATATAAGGCTACAATATTCCAATGGATATACGCTACCATTAATTTTATTTATTTAATAAAATCATTTTGTTTCAATAAGATATATCAATATTTTGTTACTGAAACCACAGAGAAAGTCCACACTGACTGTTTTTGGCAAGCTCATGTCGAGTACAACGTTAAATACTTATATAACGTGTTTATTTAACTTAGACTGTACACTAGAATGCAAGCGAAATGTTTATTGAAAGTTTAAACACAAGCAGTAGGTTACTTCCTATTCCTGTCGCTATTGTAGGTAATGTCCCCGTGTATTTTTATTTTTAGGTAAGTGTGTTTTTATACATAACTGATAAAAAAAGCGGCGAATACAGGTATTAAAAAAAATATTTTGTATTAAAAAACTTCCTTCAACAACAAGGGGTTTCGACAGTTACATTATCATTCCCAACGAGCTTCACTGCCAATGTGGTTTGTGATTCCAGTTGTTGTAACAGCTCCCTTTGCATCACTCAAAATTACATACTGCCTACACCGAGATATCGCATATTTTACCCCCTCCCGCCTCCTTGCGTGCGCCTCTGGAAAATTACCCTATGATATCATCTACATATTATTTGATGACCTGTGCGGAGCCGGTCATTTGGTTCTAGAAATGAGATAAACGAGGGATTTCAACTACTACGATGTGCAATTTTATGCAAGCCATGGGATGCTTGCGAACCTATGGAGCATCGCGCTGAATCTGAACGTCCGCATGCAAATAACATTTGCGCGCTGATGGATCTCGCAGGCACGCAAAGAACACAGCTCTGTCTTGTCTGCGAGATCGTTTCTGTGGCGTGCCGACGAGCCGGCACGTGCGACGTCCCCAGCTGCACGTGAAGCCGGACTCGCAGTGGTCCGTCTCGTCCGTCCGTCAATCACGTGGCATGCGGCCAATCAGATGGCACGAATATTTCCAAATTGAAGCACCGAGATTGTGCAATCTACGGGACTTAAAACTAAAAAATTTCCCGTTTTTCATGTGTTTGTCCTACAGACTTGATGTTCCGTGTATTATTATATGTTTAGCCTTGGCAACTCCGGGTACTTCAGCTAGTACAGATATAAGTAGACGCGTGTGTCCGTGTATTTCACCTTGCAGCCACAACTACCCACCGGAGAGCATTGGTGTTTTTGTGTGGCAGTAACCTCACGGCTCCCATGCTGCCAATCGTCGACGGAGGGACGGATTAAATTATAACTTCAAAAATGTCTGATAGGGTTTGTCTTTATTTTAAAAGTTTTTTTTTTTTTTTTTGCTAAGCTGCTTTCGTACCTATTATGTTGTTGTTTTTTTTAATTTGCTTAAACACGTTTTAAGTTTGATGCTTGAAACAAAAATTTTCTTAGACTCCAAATTAATTAATAATGCATGGTGATAAATTATATTTATATAAATATTTTAGAGTTGGTTTTATATTATATTAAGTTCTTGGCGTGTTTTATAGTCAAACTGGTAAACCTTTGCAAGATAAAGTTCCTCAAAAATATAAGCCTTAATTGTTGTTTCCAGTATCAAAGTATAAAAAAAATTATGACGGTCGTGCGGATCATTGTGAATCGATCGGCTTGTTGACGGACGGACGAGTGACGGACGGATAATTGTGAGTCAAGCTGGTCGCATTAAACTTAATCAGTGACTGAGTAATTATAAGTTAAGTAGTGACTTCTTTCAATTGACGGACGTAGCGGCACACACGACACAAGATCTGCAGTGGATTTGGACCCTTCCTTTTCCCCAGGCATATTGAATTTTTTTTAAATTTTATACAATAATAAATTTGGTGTTATTTGTCCACATGTTTGTCATGGCAGGGTTTAAAAAAACACCCTTCCAATATTGTATGCCTTGGTACAGTCTGTTATTAATCAACAGACTCCAACCTCTAAACACTGAGAGGAAATTTCTGATTGTCAAGCGACTTCAAGAGTCATAATGAATATACTACTCCATGGGTACCGACTTCAACAAGAGTAGAAATATAGGTCTTATGTCTCGTGAAGTCATAAATAAATATAAATTTATTAAAGTGGAAGCAGTAGGTACTGAAAGCTGCTGTGGCTTAATATTTGAAAAAAGGGGCGGGGGGGGGGGGACCCCTAGTAAGGGTATTATGATTCACACCCAGAAAGGCGAGATTAAACGGCCATTAACTACGTGTTTTTGTCTTAATGTAGGTACATAACTTTTTATTTATTACTATAGCCCGTCCCACTCTTAGATTGCAGTACACGGCTTATGGCGCGCGCTGTTGCCAAATCTCTAACACATTACGAATTTCAGGAGATGCGTGTCTTTGTAATTTGGATAGAACAAGAAGCATTTTAAGAAATCATATCGTAATTTATAATATTTTATACTATTACACATATAAATTTGTAATAATGCCACTTTTATGTAAATTTCAAATAAAAACTACCTATTGCAGACGAAATTTTCTTATAGTTTTCTTTTCTGTTCTAAAAATCCCATATATATACCTATATAATTATATATATATCACATTTTCATGGGCCCGATAAATGCCGTATTTTTGGACAAGTCATGTCCAAAATGATAAATAAAATACGGTAATGGAAATTCTCGGTCGAGTAAGTTATGGGAAAAATCCGAAAAATTGGTTCGAAATGGGGAAGATTTTTTGAAAAACAGAAAAATCGCAACAACTCCCATAATATGAATAATATCGAATCCGTTTTAACGTATGATAACTCGGATTACCTAATGCCGAAAAATGTTTTCTAAATACATTTTTGATACGACCAGCCATAACTGCATGGGTTCGAAAAAAATTTTCACCGGACAAAAAAAACGTAACTGCCTTAGTAGACACATTATCAAATCTGTTTAAATTGTTTGTAATAATATCATAATTATTTTCCAAAACTTTGTCTAAAACAATGTTTGATTAGATGCTTGGTGAGAAGGATAGAAAAATAATTCAAAATTTTGTACCATGATCGCTATTAAATTCCTTCGTATTTATTTCATACATTTTAAATATTATGTTCAAGAATCGATTATAATATTTTTTGTTGACTAAGGAAGCCATGTATTTGAAATTGCTTGTAGGACAGAACCCCACTTATCTAAACACACGGCCCTGTTTCCTCTTACGACGGCAGCGCGCGCTCTTGTACTGATAAGACACATCTTTAACAGCTATTTTCACGGAAACTGTAGAAGCAATTGAGATGGCGCTGCTTTTAAAAACTAATTTAATTCATTGTGAACATTTTTCTCGCTTTCGTCCCCCATCTATCTTTAATAGAAAAAAAAATTTCCGCGGGTCAACTTTTTGATGTGTCAGTTTGTGAGAAAATGCATTTCAATATATTAAAAAAATTATTTAAGTGAAACCTGTACAGTTTTTGTCTTAACATTTGTTCGGTGGCGTCCTAAGGCATTAATTTACTAATAAAAAAAATCTGAATGAAATACACATGTAGGTATTTTTTTTTTGATGTGAAACATATCGGAATACTTCAAAACAGTTCGCAGCGAATAAGTTATGTTTTTTAATTTTTTCGGACACTTAAAATATTGTTAAGTATTCAAAACAAGCATTGCCTGATGCGTATTTTGATTCTATACAATATGAAAAAAAGCTTAGTCCAAAAATTAAAATTTTAAATTTCGTTTGATATTTGGCAACAACGCACGAAGAAACAAGGACAGTACTAACGGCAATCGGCGTGTGTTAGAGAGAGAGAGAGAATGCGCCCATTTACTTCCATACTGCAATCTAAGAGTGGGATGCTCTATAGTTGATGACAACACGCTTCGGATTTTTTTATTTTATTTTTTTGCTTTACAAAAATTACATACTTTAACCATTCTCCCAATTACTACAATTGGATGTTCATTATAATCTTTATTTGAGTCTTGATGAAAAGCTTCGTGTTCTGGACTGTACAGTTATGTTCGATAGTTGAACCTCCGCCCGCTCTTACTAAGGGAAGGTTACTAATTATATCTCTATTCTGTTAATTTCTTTCATCCGCCTGTGCATCTGTTTCTCTTTCTCTACTCATTCGTTGTCTTATTCTAGTTGTTTTACTGACATTTTCGCGTTGCTATTTCGTCTGATTATCTCTGCTCAGTTGATAATATTGTCGTAGCAATTTTAGACGTGCTTCCTTTCTTCTTTGATTTCATTTCTCCGCACCATCTTTTGTTTTTGCAATAGGATGCGGGATCACGAAAATTCTTTCTTACGCTTTGGATTTTTTTTCTCTTTGCATTTTCACTTTTCAGACTCCACTACTCATTTTTCACTTTATAACTTTTCAATCTTTCTCTTTTTCTCTTATCCGTTCCCTTTGTTTGTAAAATGGGAACTGATGCATGTTCGCACCGCTTCGCCTTATGTAGAGTCAGAATGCATCCCCGCCACCCACACATAACTGTCCTCGAACATTCCAGAACCAAACTGTTATAAGCGCCTTTAGTTCGCTAGCAGTCGCGATCTTCACTAAGCGGATGGGTTTCGCCAAGGAGACGGATAAAAAGTTTACAGACCTTACTATATGACAGTGAGCGGACATTGAGAAATAACACAAACTCACTGTTTGTATGTCTATAACCTAACTCGTATGATTATCTATTATAAAACTGAATTTTCCCCTTTTTTACTCCCTTAGGGACTGAATTTCATAATTATAAGTAATATATGTCACTCTTTTCTGCCCATAAACTAATTATATGCGAAAAATCGTGTCGATCTGTTGCTACTTTACTCCGTGATAGAAGGACAAACAGACAAACACACTTTCGCATTATGTTATTAGTAGGGATTTAATGAAGTAAATTAATAAATAATATTATGCAAATACTTAACATTTATATCGGGTATCTGTAGCTAGCTATCTCCCAATGTCAGCTGAAACTTACCATGCATGTAACATTGGAAAGGAATTAGAATTTTAAAATATTATGCCAAAGTTGCTGTTCAAACCTTGTATTACATTCTGCGACTTGACAGGACATTAGGAATATTGTTAAACATTTTTTTCTTATTTTACTAGTGTTAATATTATTGCATTGTAATGCATAATGGAACAAATTATTTCATACCAGAAATTATTGGCTTTAAACAGATCGTTTTTACCGTTGAATGAATAATTTTCATTTGTTTATTTAACGTAAAAAGCGACCGCAGACACTTAAAAAAAAAGACTGGGAAACTACTTTCCCTGCTCTGATATGCAAACAATGATGAGAAATAATACAAAATAGGCATTTTAGGGGAAAATATTTGAAAGTAGAAAGAAAATAGATTAATTATCTTAATTTATTTTTGTTTTATTTATAAACACCGTTCAGTGCCAACGGCATTTATGTTTTCCCTGGCCCCATAAAGGAGCAAGAGTTGAGAGTTGTGGGGTTATGGGAAGTGTCCCGATACCCAGTTACAATGATTATAGTTTTGAAAATACCTACTAAAAAAGTATGTCTTGATTTGCCGTACTTGTGTTTTATTACAGCAGTAACATTGACAAGCGCAAGTGCTAAACGCATCAACTAGCTGGACTGTTGACCGTTAATCAGGTAGAAACGGACGCGAACTGTTCTTCCAAATATTATGTGAAGCGACTTGAAAATATACGAGAAACATTGATTCGTAGATATTATGAAGTATTTAAAAATATGGTTAAAAATGTATTGTAATTTTTAAGACCGGTGACTTCATCAAATTTTTCAGTTGACAGGTAAACATTTTTCCATGATTTCTGAGAAAAAAATCTGTAAATGTTTGGTTACCCTAATTCTTTGTAAAACAAATTTATTTATTTCATTTAATGAAAAAAAAAAATCTTTTGGGGAATGACAGCTTAATGCCTCACACGAATCTGTCAAAAGTTCACTCGTTCAGGATAGACTATAATTGAGAGAGAGATAGAGAGAGAGAGAGAGAGAGAGAGAGAGAGAGAGAGAGAGAGAGAGAGAGAGCTACTGAAGGGCTAATTATTTTACGGTATGACTACATAGACATTAACAGGCGATGCTCTCTTGCGTACGATTTTTGAATTTTGTAATAACCTTTACTGATAACAAATATTTTCATTGCATTAAATTTTGAAATAACTATTGTAAACGACTATGAGAATTATTTGTGTAAAATATGTTTGTGAAAATCTTTTAATTCTGCCTGTTCTATGGTATCTGTAGCTAATGTTGTTCACCTCAAGCCTCGAGTAATCTGGTTGTATTAAAGTTTCGACCTCAAATACAAAAGATGTCATAACGTATAAATTGAAAATTGTCACATGGCAGTCATCCCATAGGTAATCAAGTTTGTTTTCCATTAAGATTTACGTGACAGCTGGATTTCAAATTTTTTTTTCAACCTGGCCAGTCTTGAAGCAGGTTATGAAAATGTTCATCTTACACGTGTAATCAACGTGCGTCCTCCTATAGACTTCGCTCACTTTTATGAACTCCATAAATAAAAACTTCAGTTGCTGCAAATATAACTAGGGTAACTTTTTAAATTCACGGTGAAATGAAAAAGCCAAGCTTCCTTTGTCGCGAGGTTAAACACGACCCGCTCCCGCCCCGCGAGGTTGGCAGCGCCGGTGGCCGCACGAGTTAGTTCCCGCGCCCGCCGCTACGGGGCCAAGGTCGCTGCCGCATGACGTCAGGAGCGCTTGGTTTGAAATGTTCAAACAGCGGGCGTCACGCAGCAGTCAAGCGAGCGCGCCGCAGCTGTTGTTATTGGAGTGTTCGAGCCCTCGGCGCTTCGCCGTCTGCCCGAGAGTAATCTAGGAACATCGCGGCGCTTCTAAGGTAAGCGTGGATCATTTAAAAACATTTTTTTTTCTATAAATTATTTTCCAGTTGACTTGCTACACAGTAAAATATTTTCCGTACTTTAAAGAAAAATTCATTTGCAAACCAGTTGCTAAGAAATATTTTGTAATACTACAATAAATAAATTTTTAAATTTATATAACACATGGCTATTATTTTGGCATACATAAAATAAGTTTTTCGAGAAAATACTGAGTTCTTATTACGAAAATTGGCACCTAATTTTATATTTTAATTTCTGTTTCTTTCAAGCATTTTTTTTTCAAACCATGGAAACTATAAACGAACATTCAACCATTTGACTTTTTTTGTTGTTTTACCATGCTTACTATGTGTGAAGTTAATACTAGAAAGCTATTCAGGGAACAGTTCACAAATAACGTTAACTGTTGGACGTACTGGGACAACACAGAGCATGAATGCCCGGGTAAGAATCCGAACCCGGTATTACTGCGAAAACTAACGTGTAGTAATGTAAATGTACAAATTTACAAATATCTGTAATTTTATATAAATAATTATGCACAAGTTACAAAAAAAGTACAGTGTAGCATAGTACTGTGTGTTAGGTTATTTAGATAGCATATCTGATCGTATTCATGAAATTGGGGGTACCATTCTATGCTGAGGCTGTTTTTTTTTTCACACACACTCTAACTATGAATGAGAAAAAATTGTTAAAATAAGTAAAATTTCTATCAAAAACGAACGAAAAACGCTTCACAGAAATCGGGAAAACCCTACTTGCTTAATTCAGTGACCTTGTTAAAATTAATTTTATAATTATTCCCATTCAATCTGAGCGAATTATGCAACCACGGACTCTCAATAACAGTGTATTTCAACAATTCGCCAATCGTATCAGTATTTTGACTAACTTCACCTATTACCATACCTGAATCAGCTTAAAGAGTTCATTTTAATATTCTCACCATGAGCAAATGCAGTAAGGGGCGTAGCCAAAATTGGGAATCAGATGACATTTTTCCTTATGAAATCTGTAACAAACAAAATTGAGCCTGGTATAAATATTTTTATAGATGCAAATTTGCGAAATGTTTATGATATTGCGCGTATGGCATGTTTACTTTTATTGCTACTTGCTGGTGTGTGTTATTTAAAGTATAATGTAAAAGTGCCTCGTCTAAGCTGCCTACACATAACACAAAAAAATAGACGAGACTAATTTATACAAATCATTGTAGTAATGTCAAATGTGGTCTAAAAAATATTCTTGTTAGGGCCCTTAATGCCTTCCAATGTGTATCCTTCTAAACCATGTCATAATTTAAGTTGCATGGCCAAATTAATTGATAACTTTCCTTGATAATATATGTGTAATTATTATAACAGTAAAATGTATCAATAACACACTAAATGTGTGTAATTGTTTTTCAGGAATGGGTTCCTGACATATCCTTTCTTTTAACCAGCGGAATTAGTGGGAGACGGCTTGCACACTAAAGCACTTGTCAAATTTAAGCTACAACAATTATTACGAAAACAGGTTTTAAAATATTTCTGTTCCCCGGGGAGAAAAGAACTTAAGCCCTTTTGATTAGCGTGCGGACCAGCACACTCCTTTTTTATTTTTATTTTTAAAAAAGGGAGGAGGGGCTTTTCAGCACACTCGATCGTAGAAAAACACAATTAACAACTTACGTTTTCAAAATATTTTGTAGCAAGTAACTCTGTAATTCTTCTTACCCTTGTGATCGGCGAAAAAATAGTATTTTAAGTGACTTAGTTACACTGTATTTTTTTTTGTAAATGGAATAGAAATATTCATGCAAAATTACAAGAAATTTAAATTTGCGCATTTATATTAAAATAACACTACACAATTGTGTTACCCGGTTGTGTTCTCCCAGTACCTCCAATAGTTAGAGTTATTTGTAAACCGTTCAATGAATAACTTTCCAGAATTAACTATGCACATTAATTAGCACGGTAAAAGAAAATAAAGTTCAGTTATTGAATATTCGCTTATCTTTTCCATGTTTTAAAATATATACTTGAATGAAAGTTCAAATAAAATATAAAATTAGGCACGAATTTTCGTAAAAAGTACTCAGTATTTTCTCGAATAACGTATTTCATACACGCAAAAATAACATTAGCCATGTGTTGCACAAGATTGAAATATCTTTCATTTAGTATTACAAACTATTTCTTGGGAAATGTTTTCCAAAGTAAAAATTCAGAAAAATCTTTTCAGTGTATTTTATTGTGAGTCACGGACGTTCTGTATTGCAGTGTGTGTTTCCTCATTGGCTGAGATAAGTGCGAAAAGAGCCAATAGGGGAAGATACATGGCAAATGCGGACTGGCTGTATTTTAGCCTATCTAGCGTTTAAATTTTTCCGCGATATATCGTCATCTCTATTCACAAACCATTCGCACAACTATTCACATACAAACATACATTCACAAATCAGAGTAAACAAATTAATCCACATGAATTCAATTGAAATACTACACGTCATAAAAATAACTAAATGCAAAACAATACGGACACAAGAATTTCTTGGATTCATTCGGCAGCTAGGTCCAATTGGAGCGCGTGTCAAGTCGGTCAAGAGTCATTCAAATAAACTGCTGCACAATCACTGAAGCAACAAAAATGCAAACGTTTTATGTAAATTTCAAAGAAATACTATTTATGGTGCGACTTCCGGAAAATATTTATATGTTTTTTTTTTTTTTTTTTTTTTTTTTTTTGTTGCTGTTTCATGCTCCATAGACTCCAAAAACATCGTCAACTCAAAATTGTGCGTGTGTATGCAGTGGCGGATCCAGGATTTTGGTTTGGGAGGGGCTTGACCCAGCTGAGGCTAGGCTTTATCAAGGCAAACACTAAAACAATAGTGGATCCAGATGCTTTTGGAGGGGGCTTGAGCCCCTTAGCCCCCCCTCTGGATCCGCTACTGTGTGTATGTGTATATGTATATATATAATCACAATTTTTTGCGCCATTTTCACAAATCACTTCCATACTGATACATAAAATCTAGAAATGGAAAATCAGGGTCAGTTCGTTAATGGATAATATTCAACCAAAGGGGTAGAAACGGGGAAGGTTTTATGAAAAAACAGTAAAATCACTGTAACTCTCATAATATGGAAAATATCACATCCGTATGAAAGTATTATAGGTAACTCGTAGGAGTAATACCAAAATCTTTTGTTTTTGATACGACCAACCATAAGTGTAAGGGGTTGAAAAAATAAGGTTTGGAGGACAAAAAAAAATCATAACTCCCTTCGTAGGCACAACATCGAATTCGTTCGCATGTTTTTAAATCTTATAATGTTTATATAAAACTTTTGTCTGAAATAATATTTGATCTGACGAACCATTGCTGCTAGGGGTTGGGAACAAAAGAGAAGAGTAGTAAAATTTAAAAAAAAAAAATCCTCACTCCCTTAGAAGAAACACTATCAAATCCGTCCAAATTATTTGTAAATCCTATAACTTTTATTTTAAACTTTTTTATGAAACAATATTTGATGAGACGAACCATTGTTGCAGGGGGTTAAAATTATAAAGGGTATAATTTAAAAAAAAATCACATATATTCCCTACCATGTACACTATTAAAACAGTCCTGTTTTTATTGTAACACCTTAAATTGTTGTCTAAAACTTTCGTCTGAAATAATTTTTCTTACGACCAACTGTTACTGCAAGGGATGGAATAAACAAGAGTTGGAGCACAAAAAAAATTTCATCTCTCTCGTCGTAGGGACACCATCAAATTTGTTGGATTCTTTGTAAATCTTATTATTTTTATCTAAAACTTTGTCTGAAACAATTTTTGGTTAGAAGAGCCTATGCTGCAAGGAGTTGAAAAAAAAAATAAGGAATAGAATTTAAGACAAATCCTTAACTCCCTTAATAGTTACTCTACAAAATCCGTTGAAATTGTTTGTAAAACTTATAATTTTTATTTGTATTCTAGCCTATCGCGAAATGAGGTTCGAGAATATTTTTCAGGTCTCTAGTCATTGGGTGTGGTCGGGGGGCGGGGTTTTCCTGCACTCGATGGGGCCAATGAGAATGTGGGTAACGTTCTGCTGCACGTCTAACGATTCGCCAACACTAAAATAAAAAGCTACAGTGTTTCGTGAAATACCTTGACACGAAATGTAATCGCGAAATAAAGGTGTCCCTAGCCATAGTCCTCTTGAACCGCCATTAGTTGCTTAGTGCGCGATATTCCCCGGTGCTAGGTTGTGCTCCACAGGCGTGTGCAGAATCAAGGTCGATGTGCTTCCTAGTCACATCACCTCTTATCTCAGGGTCGCGCGTGATTCGCGTGTTTGTCACTGGCTTCTGCACAGAAAAAGAAAAGAAATAGAATTCGGTACGTTTACAAATAATTCATTTGGAAACCAGTTGCCAATTAATAGTTTGTGATACTACAAGAGAGCTTTTGCAACTTTGTACAACACATGGCTATGGTTATTTTTGCATCAATGGAATACTTTCTTTTAGAAATAATACTGAGTATTTCTTACCAAATTTTATAATTTAAGTGATTTTTCATTCAAGTAATATTTTTTTTTTTCAAATCATGGAAAAGATAATCGAATATTAAACTATTTGAATTTATTAGTATGCTTATTAATAAGCGCAGTTAATATTGGGAAGCAAATTTGAAAATTTAGAAGTCTAGTCTTTCGGGTTTACTGTAATCGTATAACTAACTGTATATGGATCAGTTGAGTCTGTCCAGGAGAGTAAATAATCCGCGAAATAACCGTGGCTCCACTGATAGACATTTAAGATAGCATGCGCTCTTAAGATGTGACCATGCCACGGCAGCACAAAATTTCATGTTCATGTCTCACTTTTCATAGCGGTACTGGAAACAATCAATCAATTTTTAATCCTCAAAACCTCACCTCAGTCAAAAAATAATTATTACGTAAAAATGGTTGATTGAAATCCAATATTTTCATTATGTCGTTTTATCTTTTAAGTATTTTAATTTCATTATATCTAAACATTAACTGCCAAGAAAATAAAAAAAGTTAATATTGCCCTAAAGGTTTAAACAAACCTTATATCTCATATGCATATACTTAATAAGATTCTCTTGTAAAATACTTCCATCTTTCCCTTTAAAAATAAGTAGTTTGACTTGTCTGTATGAATGGACTAGGTAATAAAATCTTTCCATTTAATTTTTATCCACTTTCGACGTCCGAATGTGTTGAAATTTTGCATACATATAAAGAACCTCTGACAATAAAATATTTTGATGATTTAAGATCTTGGTGTTAAGGGGGAGTGGGGAGGGAGGTCAGTGGGTCAGAAAAATCTAATTTTGAGCTATGGGTAATAACTATGTATTATGTGTATCCATGAGGTTGGGGCATGGTGGGGTTTTACCCCGGGGTCGACTGTGCCCCTGGAAAGGGGTGGTTAAAGACCCAAAATTTCGAAAATTTTATAAATCAATGCTTTTTAGATTTTGAGTGTTTCCGATCCAAAAGGTCGGGTTATGGGGGAAAATGTGCCCGGGATTCGAGTTTCTCCCCCTCGCAGGGGGAGGGATTAATGACCTTGAATTTCGATGCTGTGTAGAACACTGGGACTGATTTTAGGACAAACCCGTACTCAGTTAATGTGTATGTAATATAAAGAATATCCCTGCCGAGTTTCAAGCCTGTAGACATATGCTTGAAAGACGGTCAAGAGCTTTCATTTTACCTTGAACTCACATCTCTAGATCAGTCTTCCTTTAAGTTAGCTTTTCAAAACCATAAACGTTTGTTTTTTAATTTCATAAAAATTTTTAATTGGCAAGCTAAAACCGTTGTTGACTTAATTTTTATTAATTAATGTATGCAGTTCTGTGGTAGTGAATATTTATGACTCATTTTAAGTTCATTCTAACAAATAAAGACTTACCTCACTCATATTTAAATGTTTTATTTGTTTCAATTACTCATAGTCAATATTTTTATTTTATTTTGAGACTAAAAATAAAAAATATATACTTATAGTTTAAAAAACACTTTTATATTTAAATGAACTAAAAATAAAATACAAAATAAATTTAATTTTTTTTGTTCAAAAGCCAAATAATGCACCATAACTTTGAATAACTAAAAGCGTGGGGTGCTTGATATTATTTGTCATAAATTTTCTATCAGTAATAACAACATGATTTGTAACAGATTTTCAATCTCTAATATGGCCAATACGAATTTTTTTTGGATATATAGTCATTACGGAAATGACTATATGAACTTAATAACAATAATAAACTTAAAATTAGTAATGGGGTGCTGAATATAATTTGTCTTAAATTTTCCTTCTCTAATTTTAAGACATAGTCATTACGAAAATGAAAGAAGAGAGCGACCCACGCTTTTAATTACTTATACAGAGTTGTGGTCATTATTCGGCTGTTGGACAAAACGTTAAATTAAATTTTATATTTTTAATTTTTAGTTAATTTAACGATAAAAGCGGTTTTTTTTTTAAGTTTTTAACTATAAGTTTATTAATTTTGGTTGCGCTCGGTACAGGAAAATTTTAAAGTTGAGCTTCTTCACTTTGCCGTAATGGAAGAATGTCAGTAACCCATTTTCTAAATAAAAAAAAAATTGCACACATTGTTACATTTTACGGTTAGCATAATTACACATAGGGCCTACATTATCAAGGCGAGTTATAAATTGATTTGGCCACGAAACTTAAATTATGACATGGTTTAGAAGGATACATATCGAGGGGCATTAGAGGCCCTAACAATTTTTTTAAGGTCGTGAATAACCGTACTGCAAATTATTTGTAGAATCTAGTGTCGTCTGTTCCGTGTGTGCTTTTTACCTGCCCATGCGGCACGTGGCCATGTGGCAAGCCGTGGGTTCTATTCCAACTTCCCGGCATGATTCAAATTTATGAATATGAAGGTCGACATCGTGAAAACGTATCATTGAAAAGGAATAGGTGGGGGAAATGTGATTGCCCCAAGAAAACCCAAGGGCTAAAGGCAACGATTGCCAAGTTTCCCACTTGCGAAAATATCCTGGTTTGATCCCGCCAGGAATTGAATCCTGATCAATCCAATTACCATATCTCTAAGCGTATAAGTAGCCTCTGCTGGGTCGTCTGGAGCACGCTAGAGAGTCAGATTTCCCGTCAGCCTCTGCGCACGACGGCGCGACGCAAAGTAAAGTCAAGGCGTCACGATCATGTAGTTAGAAGTTTGTTAAACCCAGGCGTGCATCGTAATGAGCGGGCGATAGTTCGGCGCGCATGTGGTCATGCACCCACGGGTCAGAATCCTTTCAGGACACGACAACGCAATCTGAAACTTCAAAATTATGAAAGCTTTCAAGATATGTCCGAGTTAATTTACTTAAAGTCGTTAAAATTTTGCATCTATGCGATTTATACGCTGAATAAACAATGTAAGCATTTTTAACCTTTATTATGTTTTAAATAATGATTGGAATGGCAAGCAACTTGGAGACAAAATAAATCATTAAAAAAAAAAAAAAAACAACTTTAGTTAGCAAAGACGCACGATGAAATATAAATTTCAAAATGAATAATTTAATTCGTTTGCTTCTATCCATTAACCCAGTAAAATATTTTTTAACCTTTTTAAAAAAAATATCTTAGTTAATTGGTTGTGGTTTGCTTTTAATGTAACAATTTCGATTATGTTAACCTGATGATTACTTAATACGTTAAAAATACAACTATTTTTGTTTACAAATTTGCAAAATCAGTATCTAGGTCATATATGTCTTAATATTAAATGCTTTGTTATATTTTAATTTAGAATACAAAAATTATAAAATGAATTATATTATGTTCATACAGTTATATTATTTGAGATTCATAATTTATTGCAAAATAAATTATGTTAGAACCTTTTTTTGTAACCATAAACAATTATATTTCCTTTTTTCGTCACATAAGTCACGAAGGTTTCGTTAACAGCTGTTTGGCTGTTATCTGCTCCTTGTCTTAGCCTTGTGTTGATACATTCCGTTACGATATCATGTGTTGTTTAAAAAAACATACACTTATCTTATCTCTTTTAACTGTTTATAAATGAGCTAAGTCCACATGTTTCCTTTACGATGAATATATTGCTACACTACCTACAGCAGATAAACCTCTGACACAAAAATAACAGGTCACTCGTGTCCTTACAGACAAATATTGCCACAATATGTTTTTGAAGTGAAACTACTTGAGCTGGTAGGTTGCTTGAAATATTTTATTTATGTTGCATCATTTTCATGTTACGACGGGATTGTAATTTACCACTTATCCACAAATTTTACCCGGACTTAAATCACGAGAAAACGAATACAGATTTACCGCAGAAGTGGAATGTGGTAAACGTCATAAACGAGTATATACTAAGAATACTATTATTCATACATAAGGAGAAACGCTATTTACAAAAAAAAATCTAGATATTCATTTATACAACACAAGAAACTCCAATAAATTGAGGATAACAGGTCATAATACCAGTCAGTATGAAAAGGGCACAAATTACATAGGCATAAAAATCTACAACTTATTGCCACAAAATGTCACAAATATAACTGATTTACCTATATTCAAAAGAACAATCAAACAAGTTCTGTTAGAACATCCTTCCTACTCTCTGATAGAATTCTTTGACCTAATAACAGATAAGAAAACTAAACTCTGGTAAATTTTATTTAAATACATCACAAAACGAGAAAAATATTGATTTTTGTAAACTAACTCTTCACTCTGAGGTTTAGACTTCAGTTTATACAATTTCTTGTGTACCCATGTTCTTTTTTATGTACCCATGTATTTTTTTTTAAATTTTAATCTCTCTTTCTTACTTTTGAAATGTAAAAGTACTGTGTAATATTTAGTTTTTGTGGTTGTAAAGTTTGTTTGTATATATGTATATATTTGTATTAATTGACTTGTTCTGTATCCCGGAGTACTTACCTTCATATGGGATCTACAGAACCAAAATTGAATAAATAAATAAATAAATAAATAAATAAATAAACGTCGCTGTTGATTATTCTCATTTCTCTCACCAAATACCTCCCGTCAAAGATCATTAGTCAGAAATAAATTTTTATCGTTTATTATTAAAATTTTAACTCCGTTAGGGCATACCACATTATTTAGTGGAATAACTGAAAAATAATAATAACCTTTAACTAAAATAATACTAACGTCATGCTCTAACAGGCATTACGCCCCAACGAAGACATATCTTCGAATATAAATGGCAAAAATAATTATATCGAATAACGTATTGACTCAAAATATCTACCTCTCTCTTCCTCCCCCTTTTTTCTCTCATTCTCCTTCCCCTATTCCTCGACTTACAAACAAGTTTAAGGGAAAATATTTATACAGGAGATCCGAAGCGCAGTCAATGTAATGTTCGCCAGTTTGCAACACTAGCCTCAACTTTCATCTTGTATTTACAATACTATCCGTAACTTGGTATTCATAAGCACTGTTGTTAACGAAATATAAGTTGAAGTCATATGACTTGGCAACACAGCATTTTGGCCTCCTTTGCACACAACATATGTATTAAAATAACCACAGATTATAAAACAAGTTCGGTTATGAAAGAAGTAAAACGGCATCTTCTTTATTCTCGGCCACAGTTATTTTTTCGCAGTTTTCTTAGTTCAATGAAAGCCACGTTTGTTTTGAAACACTGCAATACAAAAAAAAACTAAACATATTTTGAAGTCCAGGTACCTAGGTTAAAAACTTAATATTTATTTTGCGAAGACTTCGAAGGTTACGTTCAGTTCTTAAGATATGTTTTACAATGTTATTTCTAGTAATTCTCTGCTAAATATAAATAAATACATAAAAAGTTTCTAAAATAATTTGAAAGCAAAGTTAACCAAATTGTAAGTATTTAAACACTTATATAGCCTTTAACACATAAACACATGAATAGAATAAATATATCAGTGAATTTTCTCACGTGATAAAATATAAAGTAGCTTAGGTGCGCTAAATAAAATTTAATTATAAAATTTAATTACAAAATGTCTGTTACCATGAGTTATTACTCAGTTTAGCTCTTTTTTCTTTAACTTAATCTTCTAAGAACAATATCATTAACTCCTGAAGGATGTTTCAGTAACATTTTCTTATTATTTTATATTTCACGTTTCACTTAATCTCACTTTCGTACATATTATTTCATAAGTCCACCATTCTGCCTTGATAGTTATGGTCAGTAGCAAGTTAACGTCACCATAGAGCATTGTGAATAGATCCAAATATATTTAACAACAGTAGCATGACTACTAACCTTAACAACGAGATAAGGCCACCCTAAAAAGTTAGTGATAGACCCACAGGTCCACCCAGGCTATGCCGGCTCAAATTCATCGAACTTCGCAGGTTCAATGACCTATAGGTAGAGACCGGAAAAATTCGCGGATTCATTTCACAATATGATAGGATCCAAACAACTGTACCTTTATATTGCTTCTCTGATTGGCTTACAGTTTATCTGAATGACTTTGAGCCAATGAAAAACCTTTAACCAAAAAAGTATCGAATCGCAAGCGTCCCAATTGACACGTGTCACGAGTCGGTAGCCAATGAGCAGGTGGCATTTGCCTGAGTATGTAGGGGATTGTGAAGTCTATCCTAGAGATCATCCAAAGCTCGAATTTTTGGTCTCTACCTATAGGATATTCTCCACAGGCACAAACGGGCAAATTACACATGTTCTTTGAAGCCTCAACTGGGAAACCTGTGACTCGATACTTCTTTGGTTGAGTGTCTCTCGCTGGCCCAAAGTCCTCCAGGTAAACTGTGAGCTACACGCAAGTAGTATAGGAATGGGCATACTGGGACTGGGTTCTGGGTGTGGATTGTGATTGTCGGTCCGCCATCTTGGATTTGTGACGTCACGGCGGCAAAAATTCCTCAAAATTCCTCAAAAATGACTCAAAATGACTCAAAAATTCCCGTTTTAAGAAAAAAATTCCCGTTTTCGAGGGAAAAATTCCCATTTCGAGGGAAAATTTCCCGTTTTATTCCTCAAAAATCCCAACGGCTAGAAATGTCCTGATAGAGGCTTAAGCATCCTTAACTCAAGCCTCAGTTAAGCCTCTATCAGGATGTGACCTTGACCTTTGACCTTGACCCCGACGGCCATCTTGGATCCACCATCTTGGATGACATCATTTCGTTTTCTCGAACATTCCGGCATTGTGTTATCCGCCATTTTGAATTATGACGTCACCGTTGCAATTTACGTTACGGCCGCCATCTTTAACTTTTTTATTCATTATCCGATTTTAACGAAATTTTTTTTTAAAATTATAAAAAAATTTAAATAATAAAATTTTAATAAATTTTTTTTAAAAATCACACATTAACGACACGGAGTTTGGAGTCCTCGGTTCGAACCCGGTGAGGGCAAAGAAAAATTAAAAATGGCGACCGATCCTTCCCCTACGGTGGACGCAGGCATACTGACTCCCTCCACTTTTTTCAAAGCATAAATATATCGTCAGGTAGTATGACGTCATGTCCGCCATCTTGTCCTCGTCTGCTGGAAGCCATCATCAGTGTATCGTCGGCGAGAGTGCGCTGACGCCATGTTAGTTTAATTCTTATCCGCTAGAGTGCAGTAATCATTTATTATTGCTGTGACACCCGACATCTTGTCATTTGGCTGCCATCTTGAAAATCCATAATTATTTAGCTAGAAATTCGGGAAAAATTCCAAAATGCATTAAATAAATTTGTAATCTATATACTGATCGATTAGGTCGACTAAGGTCCTTGGTACGATCTAGGACGATGCAAAAAAATTAAATATAACATCAATTTAACATAATAGTAACAGGTTCGAGGAATTAAACACCACAAGTTCTTTTACAAACATAATATTTATTACATAATGTCTATTCTACTACAGGATCATTTGCGAAAGCCAGCAATCTTATAATCATTTAGTTCCGCAGCGGTGTGAAATGACTAATTCTTAGCTCCAATCGGTTTATACTAGACAGAGTCCAGCCAGAACCTTTACAGACATAGTCCACCTCTTCTTGACAGAGTTTCTGGATACCGTTTTTAACAGTTTGCTTCACATCGTTAGAACTGTAAATTACTGCAGCCGATGTCTTGAATGCACACTTCTTCACTTTGTCATCGAACGGATATGGCTTTCCATATATACAGTCCAACCACAAGTTATATTTCAAAGGTCCGTTTGTTGCTACATCATCAGTAAGCTGATTGATTATCTTCTGTCTGATATCGTCAAGAAAATTACAAATGTCTTTCGACTCACCTAACGTATTTAAATAATAGTAGTCCTTCAATGTTCCACGAAATGCAGACTGCGCCAAGTAGAAACCATTATCGTTCACTTGTAATGCGCCGAACACAGTCTTAGGTTTATTTTCCTGTTCAGACGTCATACCAATCGGTTGCTGCACATCGGTTTTCTTGCTTGTACGCTCACGAGCCTTCAACCTAAACCGAGGAGTCGAAATTTCTGCAGGTAGTTCAGCAGTAGGCACACGGACTTCACCTTTACAGTTTTTCGCATGTCGACGCAAATTATCAATTCTAGTAAACCATTCATGACACTCATCACATCGAAACTTCATGCGAGATGGATTCTTCGTGCATTTGCTCCGCTCATGTCTTCGTGCATCATGGGAAAATGCGAACGACGTATCACAGTAGCTGCAAGGATACCGTGGTGATGAAGACGATCCTTTCAGACCCGATCCAGATACAGACGTTGCAACAGTAGTACCATTTCCAGGCATCCTCTTATACACATCGATGCATCGTTGTTGCGACGAAACCTTTACTTTCTGCCGCACAGCAGGACCTTTGCATGCCTTCATGTGCGTTTTCATATTATCTTTTCTGGCAAACTGCTTATGACATTTCTCACAAACAAACATTTTACGATATAGGTTCTTGGCACATTCGCTCCTCTCGTGTCGTCGAGCATTGCTGCTGTTTGAGAAAATCTTGTCACAGTAACAACACCGATGTTCGTTAGTTGTTGTCGATTCGGCATCCATTGAAGCCTCCATCGAGGGCGAAACGAAGTTCGTCGAGTTTTCCTGCACAGCCAGCACTACCGGCATTAAAGTCTCTTCTGCTGGTGGTATCGCGTCTGATGAAGTCTCCTCCAGTGTTGTCGCCGTGGTTGTCAACGGAATCTGCTCCTTCTCCGTCGTAGATGTCGTCAAGGTTCCCGTAGTCGACGGTACAACCTCCATCGAGTTCGACGTTAAAGACGGTAAAGACGCCATCGAGGTCTCAAGAACAGATAATTGACACGACTTATGCACCAGAAGAAACAAACTAGACGATCCTTACACCGCCGACGTCAGTAACAAACTGAGCGATCTACTGTCTAGGACTCGCTTATATACATGCACCGTATGGAATAATACGCTAGTCAAATCAAGAACCATGTACAATAATACTAGAGTCAAATCTACAAAATTAAAAAAGAGGATCATTTGATCGAAAAAAAATTCGATCTCTCCAATATACGCCAGGCTCCAAGAGCTACAATTCACGTCATCAGATCCATCTACATTTTGCTCCTATGCTTCAATTGACCATTAGCTGCAAGTTCTCCAACAGCTCCATCAGCTCCAACACGTAATGTACGTAATGTACGCGCAATACATGCAATTTACGTACAATAAATGTAATGATTACACAGTACACACAGGAAACGGAACGTACACACAGTACACACAGGAAACGGAAACGTACACACAGTACACACACAGGAAACTGAACGTACACACAGTACACACAGGAAACAGAACGTACACACAGTACACACAGGAAACGGAATGTACACACAGTACACACAGGAAACGGAACGTACACGCAATTTACGCAAAGTACACGCAATGTACGCAATGTACGCAATGTACACAATATATATGCAATGTACACACAATGACTACGCTTCGTTCGCGCAGGACAAGCATTTAATGAAAACGAAGCACGTTTGGACGGAAATTCTATAAAACGAAAGCTCATTTAACGAAAAGGAGGCACATTCTCTCGTTCATTCAACTTGGTAGGATACGATCGTCAATGATAAGTTAGGATATAATCTCTCCAACAGTCTATGAATCCAACAGTTTATATTTCCATTAGCCATCGACTCCAACAGTCATTGACTCCAACAGTCATTGGCTCCAACAGTCATTGCCTCCAACAGTCATTGGCTCCAACGACCTTTTGGTTCATCAGCTCCAATGATATTTGGTTAGAATGCTACGACTCTAAGAGACTATGAGACTACAATTCTACGAGTGTACAAGACTCCTCCAACTACCTTCAAGTGTACAAAGCTCCAACTACTTCAGCAGCATTATGTTATAAGATTACATGACTGCTTGTTTACATAGCTACAAGTCAACGAGGTTACTTGGCTACGTAGCTACAAGTATACGAGGCTCCAAGCCATCATGACTACGCGACTACGAGCCATGAGGTAACGAGACTACGAGACTACGGGTATTCAAGCTTACGAGACTGCGAGGCTACAGAGATACGAAGCTTCTAGAACATACGTTTACGAGACTGCGAGAATACAGGACTACAAGTGTACACGAGTACTTGACTACTTCTTAGCTTCATCAGCTCCAAATGGCTCCAACAGGTCCAACAGCCTCCAAATGGCTCCAACAGCTCCAACAGCCTCCAAATGCTTAACACAGCTCCAAATGGCTCCAAATGCTCCAAACGACCTCCAAATGCTTGACATCTCCAAATGTCTCCAAATGCTTAACACAGCTCCAAATGGCTCCAAATGCTCCAAACGGCCTCCAAATGGCTCCAACAGCTCCAACAGCCTCCAAATGCTTAACACAGCTCCAAATGGCTCCAAATGCTCCAAACGGCCTCCAAATGCTTGACAGCTCCAAAAGGCTCCAAATGCTTCAAAAGGCTCCAATTATCGCATCTGTCTTCGTCGGCATTTTCTCTTTTGCTCACACTGCTCCAACAGCATTATGTTATATGATTCCATGGATACTTTGTTACGTAGCTACAGGTCTACGAGGTTCCAATGCATCATGTTTACGAAGCTTCCAGAACACAGGGTTACGAGACTGCGAGGCTACAGGACTACGAAGCTTCCAGGACACGAGGCTACATGGCTACGAGACTACATGACTCTAACTGATTACAATAGCACCACTCAGTGGTGAGAGTTAGGTTATCTAATGCAAAGCAAATTGATGCAAGTAGTTCTGGCTGTCATCAACAGATGTAGCCACGTGTCCTGGAAGCTTCGTAGTCCTGTAGCCTCGCAGTCTCGTAACCCTGTGTTCTGGAAGCTTCGTAAACATGATGCATTGGAACCTCGTAGACCTGTAGCTACGTAACAAAGTATCCATGGAATCATATAACATAATGCTGTTGGAGCAGTGTGAGCAAAAGAGAAAATGCCGACGAAGACAGATGCGATAATTGGAGCCTTTTGAAGCATTTGGAGCCTTTTGGAGCTGTCAAGCATTTGGAGGCCGTTTGGAGCATTTGGAGCCATTTGGAGCTGTGTTAAGCATTTGGAGGCTGTTGGAGCTGTCAAGCATTTGGAGGCCGTTTGGAGCATTTGGAGCCATTTGGAGCTGTGTTAAGCATTTGGAGGCTGTTGGAGCTGTTGGAGCCATTTGGAGGCCGTTTGGAGCATTTGGAGCCATTTGGAGCTGTGTTAAGCATTTGGAGACATTTGGAGCTGTCAAGCATTTGGAGGTCGTTTGGAGCATTTGGAGCCATTTGGAGCTGTGTTAAGCATTTGGAGGCTGTTGGAGCTGTTGGAGCCATTTGGAGGCTGTTGGACCTGTTGGAGCCATTTGGAGCTGATGAAGCTAAGAAGTAGTCAAGTACTCGTGTACACTTGTAGTCCTGTATTCTCGCAGTCTCGTAAACGTATGTTCTAGAAGCTTCGTATCTCTGTAGCCTCGCAGTCTCGTAAGCTTGAATACCCGTAGTCTCGTAGTCTCGTTACCTCATGGCTCGTAGTCGCGTAGTCATGATGGCTTGGAGCCTCGTATACTTGTAGCTACGTAGCCAAGTAACCTCGTTGACTTGTAGCTATGTAAACAAGCAGTCATGTAATCTTATAACATAATGCTGCTGAAGTAGTTGGAGCTTTGTACACTTGAAGGTAGTTGGAGGAGTCTTGTACACTCGTAGAATTGTAGTCTCATAGTCTCTTAGAGTCGTAGCATTCTAACCAAATATCATTGGAGCTGATGAACCAAAAGGTCGTTGGAGCCAATGACTGTTGGAGGCAATGACTGTTGGAGCCAATGACTGTTGGAGTCAATGACTGTTGGAGTCGATGGCTAATGGAAATATAAACTGTTGGATTCATAGACTGTTGGAGAGATTATATCCTAACTTATCATTGACGATCGTATCCTACCAAGTTGAATGAACGAGAGAATGTGCCTCCTTTTCGTTAAATGAGCTTTCGTTTTATAGAATTTCCGTCCAAACGTGCTTCGTTTTCATTAAATGCTTGTCCTGCGCGAACGAAGCGTAGTCATTGTGTGTACATTGCATATATATTGTGTACATTGCGTACATTGCGTACATTGCGTGTACTTTGCGTAAATTGCGTGTACGTTCCGTTTCCTGTGTGTACTGTGTGTACATTCCGTTTCCTGTGTGTACTGTGTGTACGTTCTGTTTCCTGTGTGTACTGTGTGTACGTTCAGTTTCCTGTGTGTGTACTGTGTGTACGTTTCCGTTTCCTGTGTGTACTGTGTGTACGTTCCGTTTCCTGTGTGTACTGTGTAATCATTACATTTATTGTACGTAAATTGCATGTATTGCGCGTACATTACGTACATTACGTGTTGGAGCTGATGGAGCTGTTGGAGAACTTGCAGCTAATGGTCAATTGAAGCATAGGAGCAAAATGTAGATGGATCTGATGACGTGAATTGTAGCTCTTGGAGCCTGGCGTATATTGGAGAGATCGAATTTTTTTTCGATCAAATGATCCTCTTTTTTAATTTTGTAGATTTGACTCTAGTATTATTGTACATGGTTCTTGATTTGACTAGCGTATTATTCCATACGGTGCATGTATATAAGCGAGTCCTAGACAGTAGATCGCTCAGTTTGTTACTGACGTCGGCGGTGTAAGGATCGTCTAGTTTGTTTCTTCTGGTGCATAAGTCGTGTCAATTATCTGTTCTTGAGACCTCGATGGCGTCTTTACCGTCTTTAACGTCGAACTCGATGGAGGTTGTACCGTCGACTACGGGAACCTTGACGACATCTACGACGGAGAAGGAGCAGATTCCGTTGACAACCACGGCGACAACACTGGAGGAGACTTCATCAGACGCGATACCACCAGCAGAAGAGACTTTAATGCCGGTAGTGCTGGCTGTGCAGGAAAACTCGACGAACTTCGTTTCGCCCTCGATGGAGGCTTCAATGGATGCCGAATCGACAACAACTAACGAACATCGGTGTTGTTACTGTGACAAGATTTTCTCAAACAGCAGCAATGCTCGACGACACGAGAGGAGCGAATGTGCCAAGAACCTATATCGTAAAATGTTTGTTTGTGAGAAATGTCATAAGCAGTTTGCCAGAAAAGATAATATGAAAACGCACATGAAGGCATGCAAAGGTCCTGCTGTGCGGCAGAAAGTAAAGGTTTCGTCGCAACAACGATGCATCGATGTGTATAAGAGGATGCCTGGAAATGGTACTACTGTTGCAACGTCTGTATCTGGATCGGGTCTGAAAGGATCGTCTTCATCACCACGGTATCCTTGCAGCTACTGTGATACGTCGTTCGCATTTTCCCATGATGCACGAAGACATGAGCGGAGCAAATGCACGAAGAATCCATCTCGCATGAAGTTTCGATGTGATGAGTGTCATGAATGGTTTACTAGAATTGATAATTTGCGTCGACATGCGAAAAACTGTAAAGGTGAAGTCCGTGTGCCTACTGCTGAACTACCTGCAGAAATTTCGACTCCTCGGTTTAGGTTGAAGGCTCGTGAGCGTACAAGCAAGAAAACCGATGTGCAGCAACCGATTGGTATGACGTCTGAACAGGAAAATAAACCTAAGACTGTGTTCGGCGCATTACAAGTGAACGATAATGGTTTCTACTTGGCGCAGTCTGCATTTCGTGGAACATTGAAGGACTACTATTATTTAAATACGTTAGGTGAGTCGAAAGACATTTGTAATTTTCTTGACGATATCAGACAGAAGATAATCAATCAGCTTACTGATGATGTAGCAACAAACGGACCTTTGAAATATAACTTGTGGTTGGACTGTATATATGGAAAGCCATATCCGTTCGATGACAAAGTGAAGAAGTGTGCATTCAAGACATCGGCTGCAGTAATTTACAGTTCTAACGATGTGAAGCAAACTGTTAAAAACGGTATCCAGAAACTCTGTCAAGAAGAGGTGGACTATGTCTGTAAAGGTTCTGGCTGGACTCTGTCTAGTATAAACCGATTGGAGCTAAGAATTAGTCATTTCACACCGCTGCGGAACTAAATGATTATAAGATTGCTGGCTTTCGCAAATGATCCTGTAGTAGAATAGACATTATGTAATAAATATTATGTTTGTAAAAGAACTTGTGGTGTTTAATTCCTCGAACCTGTTACTATTATGTTAAATTGATGTTATATTTAATTTTTTTGCATCGTCCTAGATCGTACCAAGGACCTTAGTCGACCTAATCGATCAGTATATAGATTACAAATTTATTTAATGCATTTTGGAATTTTTCCCGAATTTCTAGCTAAATAATTATGGATTTTCAAGATGGCAGCCAAATGACAAGATGTCGGGTGTCACAGCAATAATAAATGATTACTGCACTCTAGCGGATAAGAATTAAACTAACATGGCGTCAGCGCACTCTCGCCGACGATACACTGATGATGGCTTCCAGCAGACGAGGACAAGATGGCGGACATGACGTCATACTACCTGACGATATATTTATGCTTTGAAAAAAGTGGAGGGAGTCAGTATGCCTGCGTCCACCGTAGGGGAAGGATCGGTCGCCATTTTTAATTTTTCTTTGCCCTCACCGGGTTCGAACCGAGGACTCCAAACTCCGTGTCGTTAATGTATGATTTTTAAAAAATTTTTATTAAAATTTTATTATTTAAATTTTTTTATAATTTTAAAAAAAATTTTCGTTAAAATCGGATAATGAATAAAAAAGTTAAAGATGGCGGCCGTAACGGAAATTGCAACGGTGACGTCATAATTCAAAATGGCGGATAACACAATGCCGGAATGTTCGAGAAAACGAAATGATGTCATCCAAGATGGTGGATCCAAGATGGCCGTCGGGGTCAAGGTCAAAGGTCAAGGTCACATCCTGATAGAGGCTTAACTGAGGCTTGAGTTAAGGATGCTTAAGCCTCTATCAGGACATTTCTAGCCGTTGGGATTTTTGAGGAATAAAACGGGAAATTTTCCCTCGAAATGGGAATTTTTCCCTCGAAAACGGGAAATTTTTTCTTAAAACGGGAATTTTTGAGTCATTTTGAGTCATTTTTGAGGAATTTTGAGGAATTTTTGCCGCCGTGACGTCACAAATCCAAGATGGCGGACCGACAATCACAATCCACACCCAGAACCCAGTCCCAGTATGCCCATTCCTATACTACTCACGCAGAATTAGAGAAAAGGCGTAATCACGAGTATTTGAATTCTAGCCTATCGCGAAAAGAATCCGCGAATTTTTCCGATCTGTAAGTAATCGTGCAAGTGAACACCAAACCGCGCATTGCATCCCACCAAGATTCGAGTGCCATACCTCATCGTGCACAATTAATGTTGTATAGTGTGGGCTGAACGTCTTGCGAGCGGTCAGCGCGGGGGTGAATAGCGTGCGAGTGGTAAGCGGGAAGGAAGGGGAAGTAAGGAAAGGAATTACGTATCACGTATTAGTGCACGGGAAAAAAAATCTGTATTTTACAAGATTCCTTTGGAAACAAGTTGCCATAAAATAGTTTGTAATACTACAAGAAAGATATTGCATATTTGTACATCACATGACTATGGTTATTTTTGCATATAAGAAAAAAAAATTCGAGATAATACTGAGTATTTCTTCCGAAAATTGGCGCATTATTTAATATTTTAGTTGATGTTTCATTGAAGCATAATTGTTTTAATTGTTTAAAACATGGAATAGATAATCGAATATTAGAAATTTTGACTTTATTTTCTTTTATTGTGCTTTATTAATGTGTGCAGTTAATGCTGAAAAGCTGTTCAGGGAACGTTTTATAAATAACTTTGACTATTGGAGACTCTGAGATATCACAACGCATAAATTCCAGGGTAAGAATCTGAATGTAGTATAACAGAAAAAACTCTTTTGTTGTGAATGTACAAATTTTGTAGTAAATGTAAAATTTGCAAATATCGTAAATATTACGTGAATATTTCTGTTCCATTTTACCTAGGCAAACTACGGAACTGTGAACTGTCGGTTATCCCTACAAGATCATCAACTTGAGAAACATGAAAGTGGTTTTATCATGAATTTAAAGTACGATAAACACAACGTTAGTCAATAAAAAAGGTAAGCTATTAATTAATATTATGTCTATGTCTATGAAGGTATGCGATAAAAACCTAAAATGTGTTTTAAATGTGTATGGAAAAAAATTGGAAATGTCACGTTACCATGTGGAGTAGCAACAATGGATTATGTTTGAATCTCACAGCGTTTCACATAGCTAATATAACGATGGGACATTGAAGAAAAGCGTATCAGTGTTACTTAATTATCTGTACTTCTGGTATAAGGCACAGTACTTGTATGAAATATGTTGCATAGTTCATCAAAAATTCCGACCACTGAATGAAATTTCTTGCAGCAAGCACGCCCTGTTGTCTTCTTCGTCTTACCTAGATTCAGCATGTAAACAAGCGATAGAAAATAATAATAAAAATTTAGCGCTCGTATTTATAAGTAATAACAGTTCGAGAGATTAGTGAATTTAAAATTAATTAAAATGAAATAATATATGTGTAGAGATACGAAAATTTCGCGCATTTATTTAATCGCAAGTTGGAATGCAAACCTTCACAATCTCGCACTGTGTTCATGATTGGACCGCAGTTATTTGGACACGCCCCTTTACGACCGTGAGCTACAATGCCCAGCACATGTAGTTTCCTTTCCCGCAGCTAGAATTCGCTGTCGGAGCAGCTACGTCGACTATCGAATCATATCATTTGTAGACATTAATTTTACACTATATAGGAAACGGCTCTGATGAAAGCGAAAAAGACTTTAAAAGTTACTAAACTCCGGATTTGGACCTGAATTTCGACAACGAATTTTAATAAAACACTGCCCATTTTGTTCAAATTTATGAAACAGTTAAAACTCTAAGGTTTCCCTTTGGCTTTGTAAACTTTTTATTCACGCCATCCGCCACGGACGGCAGCACCGTGGTAACATATTTCCGTCCCATGCGACTGCAGTTCCATTCACGAAATTACTCCTTCCAAACGCCGAGAGCTAAGATGTCATACATTAAAAATTCCTGGCTCGATGCTGCCTGCAGAGTGTAACCCTGTGTGTGTGTGTGTGTGTGTGTGTGTTCTTGTGTGTGTGTGCTCTGTGGTTTACGCCTGTGCGCTAACAGGGCCTGCCGACACGGCACTATTGTCGCGACTGGCTTTCTCCGTCAGTAACAATGAGCAATGTTCCGAGACTGTTTTTGTTCCGCTGCTCCGAGGGAAAAAAATCATAGAGTTGGGAATTGTCAGGAGATGGCATGCTGCGAGTGTTTAATGTCGTTTTCATACCTGACCGTCACCGTTTTGCATGTCAAGGGCGGATCCAGAATGTTGGTCAGGGGAGGGCCAAATTAAATTTTCAAATACAATTTTAGTACATTTAGAATTTAAAATATTTAGTGAATTTTATTTGTGGTTCATAAACGTCCTATTATCTATAGCACTGCAGTAAAATAATACTTTAGTAAGTTTGGTAAACTATGTTAAGGAATTAGGAGAATATATTTAAAAATTATTCAGTGGCATGCCGTTATGACTAAACACCCCCCCCCCCCCCTTTTTTTTCCCCATAGATCCGCCAGTGATTGTAACACCCGAAACATTGCTTGACCACTTCTGACGATGGTTAAAAATTTACGAATAAGGGTTTACGTCGTTAGATAGCCACTGCCTTTAAAACTGATTCTACGATGCAAACACTACACTTCACTCAATGTTTTGGTTGATCCCGATATCATGGCGCAAAACACCAAGGCCGTAGCCAGGATTTTGTAAATAAGGGGGGGTCCAGTTTAACCATTATATCATTATTTTAATGAGTAGATTTTTTATAGTTGAAATTGAAAAGAAAATTGACACAATTAAAATGTCAGGGAATATCATCTAGTAGAATTTTTAGAACTCAAACGTTAACTCATATAAATTTAACTAATGATTTTTTTTTGTGGAAAGAAAACTGAACTTGTACATTTTGGTTTCTATTATTTTTTACTTTGTTCTTAATTCAAATATTTGATTTCGTTCAAATAAAGATATAAATACATAGTACATAGATATTATTTAATACATTAAACACACGTATTTCAAATTTGTGTGAAAAACATTCTTAGAGAAACATGAGTTGCATACGGGCATTAAATACAGACTACTAGGAAACACACTTTGCCGCTCCTACGTATGAGGCATGTCAGGCTGTAATGGGGAGGAAATACATTATTGTAACCCACTAAGGATTACCATAACAATTCTAAAATAATCTCTGAGTAAACTTATGTAGATAAGTTGCTATAATTTTCCTATTCTGTGCCCCCCGCCCCAACGACTACGACTTGTTACCATCTGGAAAAAAATTGAGCTTCACGAAGTATACATTCATGCATGGCCTCCCACTGAAATACATGTATGGTGGCCGGAACCTAACGACAATTAATAGAGGCCCGGAAATTACGCGGATTAATTTAGTGTCAGGCTAAATTTCACAGTCCGATGGACTGGCCCACAGTGGTGAAGGCAAGTGTCAAGAGAATTATTCTAATCCAGTCATTAGGGACATGCATTTCTGGCGAAAAGATCAGATCGCTCATTAGACTGCGCTAGTGATTGTCCCCTTATGATTGGCGGCCTTCTGCGAGAGAAGGCACAGCCCTGTTTGGCCGGACCATTCAGGATGCGTTTGCTCTCGCATTGGATGGCTATGATTTGTGTGCTGACAGTAGATATGTACCTGAAATGAGTCATTCTACACAGTTTTAAAGCTGGAGTTGTCATGCCACGACAAACACGACACGACAAACCCTGACAAACCGTCGTACAGCGTCCCAGCACGACAGATTTAATAGCGCAGGGGCACAATACCACGACTACATTAACCCGGCGGTTTCTGATTTGGCTTTCGGCAAATCGAGCCAAATACTTCCATAAAGTGCAGTATAGAATGCGCTAAAAACAGCGTAGAAGAGAAAAAGAATATATCTCAGCCCATACTTCTTTTTTTTTTTTTGGCAGATTTCTGTAGTCCTTCAACCCTATGTCATACAGAATATCACGAGCCTGAAATTTATTAATTAAAAGTTCTTCGTTAAACTCGTCCATTCTTAAAATTAAATCTTCACCAATCTACAGTAACAACATTGGCCATAAACACGAATATATCAGTTTGTATAAACAGATAAACGGCAGCTACAAATATTAAAATGTGCCCAATCGTAAAACGAAATTTCATTTTTCAGCATTGATATTTTCCAAGTAGATAAATATTTTGGAGTTTAGTTCTGAAAGGTTTCCGTTTCCGTTTCTGTTTTGATTTCTGTCGGGCAGCACAACACGACGAAATAAGAAATATAGAATCGATTCCATGCGGGCCGTCGGGGCGCGTATTTTGTCGGGGTGACGTCACGTCAACCTTGTATTTCATTGGCTGCTGAGCGTGTCGTTTCCGAAGTGGCATTGTGACGCCAGCTTAACACACATTCCTGCCCTAGCATTTGGAGCGAGCGGACCTGTCCCTCTGCTACCATGCCTCGAAGAACTAGTTTTCAAGATCGCTACGAGAGCGGAATCTCCTCCGACTTCAAGGGCCCGATTTTCGCCGCGGAACTTCACGCACCAAGTGGATTCCCGGCGGACCTAGGCGCGCAGCTCTCGCAGCATCCATCACTGTGCAAGGCCCACTTCTCGCCCTACCTGGAGGACAGCAATAGGGCGAGAATCTACATGTGGAACTCACAGCAATTGTACAGTCTGCAGATTCTTGTGACGCTCTCGCAACCTCCGCTGCAAATCGACATCGAGGAGCAGGCGGTGCGCGTGTGCTCAGGTCCCACCAAATATGTCTCGTGGATCACATACCAGAGCATGCTGGCGGTCGAGCTGGACACGGCGCCGCGCGGCCAATACAGCCCCCTAGTAGTAACACCGAAACCAAAGATCGAAGTCTGGACGCAGTGCTCGCTAGCCGAGCCTGCCCCAGAGCTGCGCCACAGCAGCTGCCAGACGGACCCAGCTGTGCGGAGTGGGCACCAGTGGTGCCAGACGCCCGCCCCAGCCAAGTGCCAGGAAACTGGCACCCAAGCAGCTGTTGTAACAGCTCAGAAGAGCACCACTGCAGCTCTTCACGTGGCACAAGATTACTCTCCACTGCTGCCGCCGCCGGTAGCTTCTGCAGCTACACAGACCGCCCCCAAGGCGGCCTCGGTTGCGGGGAAATCGGCGCGGCAGCCAGCACAGGAGCAGCCCAGTCAGCGCCCACAAGATCACCGCGCGCCCTGGAACTTTGTCGTCCTCAGGGGCGGCAGAGGAGCTGGGGCACCTGCCGAAGAAGTCGATGCAGCCTTGCGCTCGGCCGGCCACAAGCCGACCAAGTGCTGGCGTGTCTGCAGCAGGGCAACAGGGCGCCTCACCGGCCTCTACAGAGTGGCCTTCGCCACTGTTCAGGAGGCCACTCGCCTGCTGGAGGCCGGCCTCACCATCAGAGGCGCCCACTGCGCAGCTGAACCAGCCCACACCAGACAGCAGCTTCCCAGGGCCTGGGGCCGCACCGAGCTGCAGTCTGCTCCGCGCGGCGCAGTGCTGCAGTTGGCAGAAATGTTAACTGCGGTGCTGAGCCGCGCTAGGTACACACCGAGCCAGCCGTGGGCAGAGGGGACTCGTCCCCTCCGCCGGCCTAGCCCCTCTTCCCGTTAAAGGGAGGGGGTCAGCAGCCCACGGTCTAGGAACCTCGCCACACACACAACACACTAGCTAACAGTAAATCAGTCCAGCCTTTGCCCACACGCAAATAAATAAATCAACACGTTTTTAATAACAACATATAAATCAAAACAACTGAGCAGCCAAGGCCAACTGCTCAGCTTAAATTAATATTCACCCCCCTTCCCCCCCCCTTTGAATTTAAATTTTAAACTTAAAGGGAGGGCTGGACAACACACGAGTTTAAAGTAGAGTCACCACACGAAATTAAAGTAGATTATACCAGGTCATTTGCAACAAAACACAGCTTCGCAGCTTATTTAGAAAGTCATTCACAAAAAGTCAAAACCGAATTCACAGTAGGCAAAACAGGAGGTTATGGGTCGGCAGGAAGCCACCTGGTACTCCTAAAGGGTCGCGGAGTTCGATGCCAAGTTGCGGCATTCGGGCCCCGCGGCCCTCATCGGCGATGATGTTATCCCTTTATCAGTCAGACGAGAGTCTGCTGAGGGGGTGCTTCATTAAGCACTTGATACTGAGCTTAACACACAGCTGGTCTGGAAACCTTTTCGTGAGAAATTCGTGTCCATACCTATCGTTAGGGACCGGAAAAATTCGCGGGTTCAATGACCTCTAGGATGAACTCCATAGTTCTACGTACACTCGGTCAAATGTCACCCACTCATTGGCTGCTGTCTTGTGAGACGTCCCATTGTAGCAGCCTGTGATTCGATAAAGCTTTGGTCGGGTGTTTCTCATTGGCCCAGAGTCATCCAGGTGAGTTGTGAGCCAATATCAGAGGAGACACTGAGGTATAACTATTTGTATTTTAGCCTATCGCGAAATGAATTCGCGAATTTTTCCGGTCTCAACCTATCGTCAAAGTTATTCATAGGTACGCACGTTTGCAGTGAACATTGCGACAGGAAGAATCCGCGACATTTCCGTTTGTCTAGACGTAACGGTAAACCTATTTGGAAATACAGTATTTGTAACTGATCCTTCTAACACATTGGCCTGTTATAAACTATGATTTAGTATGTTAAGTGTACGGATAATTCTGTTAGTACTTCTTTATAAACCTGTAACACAACTGTTCTGTTGGCGTTTATTTATCAGCTCGTGTTTTTGAGCATATGGCAGCGGTAACTGGGTTCGAAATAAGTATAGCTCAATAATAATGGCTACATAATAATATTTTTTTGCTGATAAAAGTTAATACCATCTCGTACTTACATATATTTGTTATTACATTCCATAATTTCCAGTTTTAAAGTGGATCTAAAGATAAGTTACAGGAACCTACGTTCAATTGTAGCACGTATTCCCACTAGTCAGTTTTAAGTAGGTATATTTGCTGTGCCATGCCTTTCACGCAAAAATTTCTTGGACGGCGTGTAATTCAGTGTTGACACTGATCAAAGCCTTTTTTATTTCTTATTTCTTTTATTTTTTACAATTTTGGCTCGGAGGTAATTTTGGTTACCAACGAGTCGGCCATCCACTTCCCCATTTTCAATGACTTATTATCGACTGGTTGACACACAAATCTCATCTGACGATTCATTGCATATGCGACAGATTTTTTGACTATTTAAGGCGGAAACACACTTACGCCCCTGGCTTGCGCGGGACTCGAACCCAGAACCCCTGGAACCGAACGTCGGCGTGGCCCCGGCAATCCGCTTCCGCTTCACCGATGACACCCCTCCACCCGGGGGGGGGGGGGGTGTATCTGTACTTTTACCAGTGATTCCTTTGGAAACCAGTTGCCAATAAATAGTTTGTAATACTGCAAGAAATATATTTTAACTTTTTGCAATACATGGCTAAGGTTATTTATACATAAATTAAATACATTTTTCAAGATAATACTGAGTTATTTTCTACGAAAATTGGCCCATAATTTTATCATTTAGTTAATGTTTCATTCAAGACTAATTTGTTTTAAACCATGGAAAAGATAATCAAATATTCTACCATGTGACTTTATTCTGTTGTATCATGCTTATTGTGTGCGCAGTTGATAATGGAAAGTTATTCAGGCAATGGTTTATAAACAAATGAAACCATTGGTTTATACAAAACATAAATGCCTGGGTAAGAATACGAATCCAGTATTACTGTGAGCACTATTTTGTAGTGATACAGATGTTTTTATGTAAATGCAAAAATTTACAAATATCTATATGTTTACATTAATATTTCTGTTCCATTCCAAAAAAAAATGATCGTGTGAGCTGCCTCGTATCACGTGGACTAATGTGAGTCTCGCCTCCAGGGGGGGGGGGGGGAAGGGGGTGGAATTTCCAGATTATTAGCAGAATTCATACGAAACCTTACAGGCTACGTTATAGAGGCAAATCACATTTACAGTTATGGCAATAGAAACGTTTGCGTGTTTTTATATATCCTTTTATTTAATTGCGGAAATTGAAAAATTGTACATTAAGGAATGGGTAGGGGGTCCGACTGAATTGAAGAGCTTTCGGCAAACACAACCACAGACCTAGAATGAAAATATTTCAGGAGAAGCAAAAAAAAAGTTCCTCCTTTTCTCGTTGATACTTAAGTGATGTGAAACCTATAAAGTAACATAAGTAACACTTCCTTACTCCTCTTGTAAGTTTTAATCAACATTGCTATGCAAATATAGTTATACAATTATGCTTATAACTTTCTTGGCTATGGGCTAAGGTTGTTTTTGCTGAAACAAATTGGAATAAAAATTTTAAAAAAAAAGTTGATAAATTTTTTTGATTCAGGAAAGCAACTGTTAATAAATAAGTAAACAACATAAGTGTCAAAAAGACTCGTTTTCAACATGTATAGGATAATCAATATATAAATGATATTGTTACCAATAAACACAATGATTATTTTTGCTTAAAATACTGTGGAATTTGGACAATGGTTATTTTGACTTAAAATGCTGTGGTAAATGGTTATTTTTGTTGAAAATATGTGTAAAATGGTTATTTTGGCCGAAAGCACTATGTTTCAGAGCATCGTATCGCACCGACTACGGGTGGTACTGCTTTAACGGTTCTATGCATGTTCACAAATGGGATCACCACAGGATCGACCAAAAAACCGCAAAATTGAATTTTTTGGACTATAGTTGTTTTTTCCAAAAGCTCTTCTGCAGTATGGATGCAGTGATGCCAACCGCATTGTCATCACAATAGTAAGCATTGCATTCCGAGGGATTTCACCCCCTCCCCCCACAAGCTTCAACTACGTCTAGAATAATTATCATGAAAATGTCGTGAACAAAAATAGCAACATTTAATTTTGCCGCTCTTATTTCCAAAAATCATCGAATGGACGTATGATTAAGAGTTGCCTTGCAATTGAGCTCCACGGAAACTACTTTCATACTTTATATCTCACGTGATCAGTTAGGATAAAAAAAAAACTTTTGTTCATTCTTCTTCTATACAATTTCTGTTCCTTCTTTTTTACGAAATATAGCAGTTATAAAATACATAACACAATGTTTCATTTTGTTTCTAAATTCTATTTGAATAAAACTAACCACTGTAAAATACAAGTTACGATACTTTAATTTAAAACATTGTATTTTTTGTTCTCATAGTTAATAATGCTAAGATCCGCACAAAGTTCCAAGCGACAAGAGTTTCACCCACTACCACTGATGAAGTAAATGCCGTATTAAAGTCTTGATTGCTTAGAAAAAAAATAAGTTTAAAAATACAAAACAAAAAGTATGTTATGTATCTTGCCTCAGATTTGACAATTCTCGAAAGATCCGACCACTGGTACACTTCTGACACATTTGTTCCGTCAACAGTTTTGTCAAAAGTTTGTTATCAGGGGTCGTGAACAAACATCAAGAATGATGCAGAGCATGCGACTGTTTGGGAAGAGAGTCTCAATGGTGCAGCCACTGCTGAGAACTGTCGAGTCACTTGACACACACTTCAGTCACTGCGCGGAGCAGCGCGTGTTGGTGCCAACACAGGAAAATAAAATTTCTGTACGTTTACAAAACATTCCTTTGGAAACCAGTTGACAAGAAATATTTCGTAATAATAGAAGACAAATATTGTAACTTGGTACAACAAATGACTATGGTGATTTTTGTATATATAAAATAAATTTTTCGAGGTGCTGAATATTTCTTACGAAAATTGGCGAATTGTGATATATTTTTATTGATGATTCATTCAAGCATTTTTTTTTCAAACCACGGGAAAGATAATAGAATATTAGTTTATTGGACGATATTTAGATTTATTGTGCTTTTTAATGTGCGCAGTTAATACTGGAAAGCTATTCAGGGAACGGTTTACTAGTTGGAGGTACTGGGACAACACAAAGCATCCCAGGTTCGAATTGCGGTTCGTCCATATCGATTTCGGTTTCCATGCTTTCCCCGAAACCACCTGAGGTGACAGTTTCTTTCCGTATGGCAGACCTTTGGGGTAGCAATCACTTCAGCTTGTCTCGCGCTCAGACTGAAGTACAGAGATAATTTAAAAACAACTAAAATGTTTTACATACATTATAAATAATCCATCACATTATAAAGGTGTATCTAAAACTGTAGTAATCTTTGTGTATATCTGGCAACAGTGCGCACCGAAATAAGGACAGCGCTAATAGATATCTTGCGTTGGAAAGAAGGCGAGAGAAAATACCCATTTAAATGAATACTGCAACCTGAGGATAAGGCACGCTATAGACGGAAAATTATTTGACCGAAATGCCGGAGAAATAACTATCGGTCAAATGACTTTTCGGTTGAATGACTCGGTTTACTGCATGTCGTTTAAAAAACTTTCAACGAAATAAGAAACGAATGTTTTTCTACTGCAAGTCGATCAAAAGATTTTTGGTCTACTGCCGCAGTTCGGTTTTTTGCTGACAACTGGCGGCCCGCGGGCCACAATCGGCTCGCAACATCTGTACGCAAGGCTCTTTTTAAAGCATCTTTCTACAAAGAAATACTATCATGGTATACTGTTGTGTGTTAGTCGTCTTTGTTTGCATATACGTAGAGTAAATTGTCAGTAGAAGTGTTCATCAACCACAGTATTCTCACAGTAATACTAGAAAGTATAATTTATATTTAAATAATATTTATGTTGTTTCATGGCAATTATTTTTTTATTTTTTTTGTTTTACTTTTTTAGAGAATTGTTATTTTTAAAATTTTCACAAGACCCATATTATACTTAATGGTCGCTGTAAATAACTCAATAAATATTATCAAGTAAACTGCACTCTTATTAGTTTCAAAAATTATATCTAACCACGAGAACCGAGTAAGACATAAAACCACCAAAAATAATCAAATACATCTGGGGTAGTCTAAAAAGTTGTTAAGTTCCAGATTCTAAAATCTGCGGGTGTTTTGGGGTAGCCAAGAACAGAGAGAATGGTTACAGTGCCCAGAAGAAGCCAGAAAGTGGGCAACATAAATTCTTAAGAATTTTTCAGACATAAAAAAAATTGGCAATTACAATTTTGTCTAATATTTTACAGCAAAGCACTTGTATATATCACAGAGAAAAAGGTTTGTTCGATATATCAAATAATAAAATTGTTAGCACATGGCGAAAAAAAATTTTAGTTACTGTAACATATTTTGTTGGCTTAGCAAAATTTTACGTGCACCAAAATTGATTTTGTGCACCCAACGAAATATACAGTTCAGTTGCTGAAACCATTTTGTTGGTCAACAAAATCTTTTGCACTACAAAATATATTTTTTAATCAACTGTATACTAAACTACAGTTGATAAGCCAATTAATTAAGGTTTTCAATAAAAAGAATTCAAAAAGTGTCATTAATTTCCAGTTGTAGGAATTTTAACAAACTGTTTTTAATCAACCATGATATTAGATAATGTGAAAAAAAATTTGCTACGCAAACATAAATATATTATTTATAATAATTCAAAATAATTAAAAATGAATATATATTTTGGGAAAATAATTTTGCACGACTTATGCGGCAACAATTTTTAATCAGGTAACTTTAACTACATACACTGTAAAAAGAATTACTTCTCTAACATAGCAAGTTAGTTTCTTTAATTAGCCATATTTTCAAGAAACTTGCTAATTTAGCAAAGTATTTTTTTTTTTTACTTCAATGTATGACCAGTAAAATTTACATGATTAAAACTTTTTGGCAGATAAGTTTTCCAAATTTGAATTATTAGCAGTTGTAGAGTCATTTATGACTGCTTAACAAATTAATGTTTTTAGTCACAGTATCTAATAATTTGGCGGTGATTGGGTATTTAAAATATTTTGAAGAAAAAAAATGCCTGTTACTCTTAAACTGCGATTTTTTTATTTAGAACCTTAATTAATTGGCCCATACACTGTTCTCGGCATGACTTTTAAGTTTTTGGGACACCCATACATTTGTTTCGCCATGTACAGACAAATACATATTGTTCAGGCAAACAAGCCGTCCTCTCGGCGTCTTTATTCCCCCCCGCGACCCCGCGAAATATAAATAATATCGTCGCGGACAGTGGCGTGTGTGGAAGCGCGGAAGGGAGGGTTCGAGGGGACGGTAGGAGGCACGAAGGAGTGATGACCCTAGCTGACGGGACAACGCCGGGAGTATTGACCAAGCCACAGCGACGACTGCACGTAACCCTGGAAGGACGTAGGAGAGAGGGGGTGGGGTACCCAGCAGACAAGACATACTTTCACGACACACATGCACGAATGCAGACTGGCAATTCTTCGCCAATGTCTCCGAGAAAGGGGGAGGTCGACTCGACAAAGTTATATCATCTGCAAGATTTCCATCGCGGGTGACTTTCACGAGACATGCCTTACAGCTCGTTTGCTATCAACATCAGAAACACGTCCCGAAACTATTATTTCATCAAAAATATTTACTCAACAATTGGAATATTTACTCAATTTTATCATTAACATGACGTACACCTCTTTTTTGATTTCAATTAATAAATAAGGAAACATGTTATTATCTTATTTTAGGTCGAAACTAAACGCTCATCACATGCTTCCTATTTGAGAATAATTAAAATACAATACTTTTTGATTGCAATTCAAGTGTTATAATAATCAATATTAAAAAAGTATGGTATCTAACAAATTTTACAAACAAATTAACGTAACTCTATTCATGGCTCGGATCGAAGTTAGTTTAATTTACTGGCCTATGTCTCCTAATTTATACTGCATCGATGCAGTTACTAAATATGTTTTTTTTTTACAATTAAAACAGCAAGTTTTTGAATGTGATTCAGATGCATCACTCTATCTGTTCATGCTTATACTAGGCCACAAGTAATAACATGTGATGATGATGTTGATGAATGAATTAGGGTTTAAAGCTCGGTTTCACTCGCTGAGTTAAATATTGAACTTTATTTTCATTAGAATTAATCAAGAGATTTTCTTATAAATGTACTAGCTGCCCGACCCGGCTTCGCACGGCTATACTAATGGAAAAAAATAAAGCCACATCTCCCATTTACAGTAATGGTAAATAAAAAAAATTCAGTGAAAATTTATTACAATGCTGTATAATGTACCGATGGTTTCCCGACTCGTGCACGCAACGTACAACTGATGTACCCGTACTTCACTACGGCAGTCTACAGGCAGATCACTCTTGCGCCGCTCATTATACATGCTCCTCCTTGTGGGTACGCCACTGCCGCGCGATGCCCGTTGCCATGGAGACGCAGAAGGCATGAACAATGCAAAATCCTGTTCTCATGCAGACAAAGTACCCACTGTTGCCTGGTTTTAACCACCCATGGGATCTAATTTTCGGAAAATGTCATCCTGCGTAACATAAGGAACATTACTGTGAAGTTTCAAGTCTGTAAAATATATATACTTGAAAAAAAAAAAAGGGGGCAATTTTTGATATTTAAAGTACCCGCAAAATTTCAACGGTGATGAGGACTGCACTATCAATGAAATAGTCGTTGCCATAGAAACGAATGAAGCATCAACAAAGCAACAGCCGTTGCCATGGTGATTTCCTACCAAAAATTTTGTCTAAAAAATAAAAAATTTAGGGGTGGACTACCCCTAACATTTAGGGGGATGAAAAATAGATGTTGGCCGATTCTCATAGATACCGGATAAGCACAAAAAATTTCATCAAAATCGGTCAAGCCGTTTCGGAGGAGTATGGCAACGAAAACTGTGACACGAGAATTTTATATATTAGATGTATTCCCTTAACTGCTTGTATTTATTGTCGGGTCGTAAATTTTCTCATCGGGTATTTACTAAAAGTTATTTTCGAACTGTACAAGATCACACAAGTGATCAAAACTATATTAACAATTCCGATGATGTTTACAGATATTTAGTAACGATCTGATGAGAGAATCTGATACGAAACACAAAATTTAAGAGAGAGATATCGTGATGAATTCACAGGAAAAAAACCTCAAGTAATGGCAATGACGATAAAATTGCCGACATCGAAGTCGTCAGAAACGAATGAGGGGTAGGATGGTGAGATTGAGCAGTGAATGAATTCATTGGTGGGATGAACTGAAACACCCAGGTTGAAGAGTGTACTATGTAATATTATGTTTTTATTATATTATTAATATTAAAGAATATAATTTAGTCAATATCTAAGCTACATTAAAATTGTATTATATTATAAATTAAATTATTAAATTATTCTAATTATAACACAGGTTAATATAATATAATAAAATTACTGGATGTGTATAATGAATAAAATTATTAATACAAAATAAATAATACCCTCACTTTTCCACCATGTTTCAACCAGGCGCGATTCTGTTTGGCCGATTCATAAAGCCGTCCTATACAAAAAAAAATATATTTTTTTTACCAAAACTCAAGTCATACAACTTCTCTAAAAAAACATGGTTGCACTTGTGCCATTTTTGGTGTCGTCATAACCCTCCAACAATGTTTGGCTAGCTTTATTGGAAGCTAAAGTTTGATAGAGCGACAGGGCCTACAGTAAGGAGCGAACAAATAAATACATTTTGAACAGTATCAAGAACTATCAGGTACAACAACCACCCCGTAAAAACACAACCAAAAAATAAAGCTTAGGATTGAATACGTAGTTACGCACTGAGACTCAAGACAACGGAACTTTAAAGAATGAGCAGGTGGGCTTAATGTTTGAAATGCCAACGATTAGAATCGAACATTTACAAAAGCATGACTCTCCAGAGATCATTTCTAAAGAACATGCAAAAAAAAGTCTAGATCCCTGCGAAGGTTTATGGTTATTTTCTTTTTGATTGTGGATTGTTATTACATATTTACAACTACAGTAAGTCAAACTGCAAAAAAAAAAAAAAAATAGTATGGTAAAAATTAACGCAACTCTACTCATAGCTTTGATCGAAGTTAGTTAATTTTACTGGGCTAAGTCTCCTAATTTATATTGCATCGAAGCAGTTACTAAAGCTACTTTCGTTTTAAATTAAAACAGCAAGTTTTTGAATGTGATTCAAATGAATCACTCTATCTGTTCATACTGATACTAGGCCACAAGTAATAACTAGGTTTTCCGAAAAAATTTGTTTGTGCTATCACATGATAAATGGTATTCGGAGATCAGTTAATGGGGTACCCTTGATCAAATGCACGAAGTGGATGGAGACTCGAGAGAAGCGATCGAAGGGACTGGGAAACACCCAGCAGAGAGCGCTGGGAAAGCATAGGAGATTCGCGGGGTCAAGTGCCAATCAACGCCACTGGAGCGAGGCAGATACAGTTCTGAGATTCAAACAGAGAGCGACGAGTTGACACGAGTCCAGTCGCTGCTGGGATGCGCAGCCAAAGCCACTTCACTGGACGGGTATCAGTCAGTAACGGATATCAGTTTGACCGAAGTGTCGGAGAAACGGATGTCAGTAAAATGTATTTTCTGTTAAATTAATTTCGCCAATATGACTTTCGGTCTAGCGCCTGTCAGTCAACTGCCTGTTGCCATCATGAATATATCCCCCCCCTCCCCCAACCCAGAAACATAAAGATTCTGGCTATCGGTCAAATGCCTGTCGGTCAAATGATTTTCGATCTGCTGCCTGTCGGTTAGATGCATTTAGGCAAAACGACTGTCGGCCTATCTCTTGTCGCTCGATAACGATTTTCAGTTCTGCTCTCTTTTAAATGATTTTAGGCAAAAATACTGTCTTTCTACTGTCTGTCAGTCGAAAATAATTTTTGGTCTGCTGCCTGTCGGTTAAATAACTTTAGACAAAACAATTGTTAGTCTACTGCCTGTCTGTCAAATTATTATTAGTCCGCTGGCTGTCGGTTGGATGTATTTAGACAAAACGACTATTGGTCTACTGCCTGTTGGTCAAACAATTTTCGATCTGCTTCCTGCCGGTTAGATGGCTTTATGAAAAACGACGGTTCTTTTCATCTTTATTCTTTAAGCCTGACAAATTTATGAAATGTTGAAATCTTCGAATCCATCTAAGCCAATATGAAGGCTCTTTGAAATTAAACACTTCAGGAGGAGAGATTTGGTAATACTTGCTGGGTGTATCTTCAATTATTTGGATTATCCCACTTCTGACACCATGTAATGTTCAGTCTTATAGTCTAATTAGGTACTATTGCTTGATAACCAGCACTTTATTAATCGGGACTATCGACATGTCGCATTCCTTACCTTACTTCCAAACAAACTCGCCACAGATAAGATATTTCATATGTGGGATGCGGGATGCTCTCTCATGGTCGCATGAGGACTTCACTAGAATTCAAGGAGAAGGGAAATCATCTTGCATGGTAGTGTTTCTCAGCCTTTTCAAAGCATAGTAATCGTCTGTGTAATAAATATTTTATTTACTGTGTTGTGCAGGCAGTCGCTCTTCCATGTGGGATGCGGGATGCTCACACACGTTCTCAAGAGAAGGAAGGCTTCGCTAGATATCAAGGAGAAGGAAATTCATTTTGTATGATAGTGTTTCTCAACCGTCTCAAGGCGGAGTAATCGAATCAGTAATGAATCTCTTTTGTTTGAATTCCACAAAATAATATATATAAATATAGGTATATAAAGTGCTGATTTGGTAACAATCAAACGAAACTCTAAATAAAATGGTTTGTCTTATTTAGAAGAAAAAATTACATGCAAGGATTGTTTTCTCAGGAATAACTAGAAGGATATGTGGAGCACCAATAGAAATATTGCCAAAAAAAATCGGTAGCATATGGAGAAAACGAACAGAAGTCTTTAAAATCCAGTTCAGTGAATGCTACGTTTAGACGATATATATAATGACTTGCATAGTAATATTCTTAGCATATCTGTTACAAATATGCATATGCATAAAATGTATATAGCTATGGTAGGCATATTAAAATATTAAATATGTATGCATACATCTAACGATCAACGTCCAATGGGTGGAGCTGTGATACTGCTTGCCAATGATTTCTGTTAATCTTTGCTCTTCATTCCAAGATCAACACCAGCAAACGAGCTGAGCGCGTGAAGAATTCGAATCTCTGGAGACATGAGAATAGCAACTAATGGACATTGGGCGACGACAAACTACCGGCTGAGCCTACAATACAGGAGATATCTTTTCCACCGAACTTCTGTCATCTTCAGTCATCAATAGAATATCTAGAAAATAAAGTTTTCCCGAACATCACCAACAACTTCAGAAATCATGATTGGCTTTGTGAGCGTGCTAACTTAGCTCCAAAGAATGATGATGTCAATCGAATCGTAATTAAGATTCAATTGAAAATTCCCGGTGCCGTTACAGAATACAAATCCATTGACACAGTTATAGAAAAGGATAAATTATCCAGTCGTATTTATCAATCAATTGGAGCCATCTGGAATCCCACCACAAACTGACAAAATTGGCTCATCAATACTGCTCCTTCGGAATCTGAACACGCCAAAGTTATGCAACGTAACCAGACTTTCCGTGTCAAAACTGATGCCAAATGTGATTGAAGCAACAATAATAAACGGCAAATGTAAAGGAGAAGCTGTCCTATTATTCCCACTGATTTGCCCTTCACGTTCAAACGTCTGCAATTTCCTGTGCGTCTTGAGTTCGCGATGACAATAAACAAAGCTCAAGGGCAGTCGTTGCTTGTTGCCGGATTAAATTTAACAAATCCATGTTTTTCGCATGGTCAGCTATAATATGTTACTTGCTCCACAGTAGAAACTCCAATAACTCTATACATCTACACACGAGATCGGAAAACCAAAAATATTGTTTATCAACTTGCGTTACGTTAGATGTTTGTATTAGTTTAAATTGCTTTTAATTAGTTAATTACATAAATAGAATAGTCTTAAAATATTGTTCATTGAAATGTATTATTGTTTAAAAAAAATTTTGTAGTTTATACCAATAAATGTAATGAAATCTTATCACTATAAGTTATCTTATATTTTTCCAATTTTTTTATAATGCACTATAGTTTATATTTAAAATACAAACCATTCATTTTTAGATAGTAAAATATAAAATTGTGCGCCGATGTTAGTAATAAATACTCAGTATTATCTCGAGAAATGTATTTATTGTATGAAAAAATAACCGCAGCGACGTGTTGGACAAAATTACAATATCTTACTCGGCGACTGGTTTACAAAGGAATATTTTGTACAAGCACAGAAATATTTTTCCTCTGTGTAGGGACAGTCTGTGGTAGGCTGAAAGGAAAAAGGAGGGGGGGGGGGGCGACGTGCGCTAATGGAGGTTTTTACTTCGCGCAATCGATGTGGCGGTGCCAGGTGGCGACCAGCCCGGTGTTTCTTCGCCCCCGTCGGGAGGGGTGGAGGGGGGAGGAAGGGAGGATGGTGTTCGTAATGCGGCGGGCAGGTGTCTCGGCGCTGCAGTGCAATCGGATACGCCCCCGGCTGGCACGGCCCGGCTCCCGCGGGGAGGGAAGTAGGGGTGGAAGAAGAGGTGGAGGGGCCACGGCCCGTCGTCTTGGCCTCCAGCTCCAGTGAACACGTCCAGCTGAACCGCACGGCTTCTTAACCGATGAATAGAGACATGCAAAATTCGCGGATTCATTTCGCGATAGGCTAGCATCAAAACAACCATACCTTCGTAACCGCTTCTGCGATTGGCCCACATTTTATCCGGGGAACTGTGAGCCAATGGAAAACACTAAACCAAGAAAGTGCCGAATTACGGACAGCCTAGTTGAGACGTCTCACGCGTCAGTAGCCAATGAACAGGTGACATTTCCGCGAGTATTTAAAGGACTGTGGAGTCTATCCTAGAGGACAATGAATCCGCGGATTTGCAGGTCTCTACCGATGAATATACGGACATTTTCAAACACTCAATCAGCCGCAAGTTAGAATGCAAACCTTCACGCTCTCGCACTGTGTTCACGATCGAACTGCAGTTATTTGTACGCGCCCCTCTACGATCGTGAGCCAACGATGCCCAGCTAGAAGAGAAGTAAGCGAATCAGGCAGTGCCTATTGACAAGGATAAAAATTTTCTCGCTAACAAATCAACCAATGGGAAAGTAATCACGTGTTGAGCATACCTGTGACTTTTAATCCTACCCTGAGGCCAGATAATTCCGCGAAAATTCCGAGTATCTACATAGGGGCATGTATTGCAAAACCGATTTCGAGACTAGCTGGGAGTCAAAACACTTTAGCATCGTATGTGTTATGTGATTGTACGAATTTTTTAAAGGTTATTTAGATTTTTTTTTTTAATATGCAGGTTCGGCCCCATCTGGGCAAGCAAGTGTGTACCTTGTGATTTGATAAACGAGCAGTGCTTGCAGTGAGTGTTTGGGACCAGATGGGACCGGCCTCAAGGGAAACTGCAGAGGTTGGGTTCGAGGATGTGTGAGTCAAACGAGGGCATCGCACCAATGGACTTCTCATGGGAAATCGACGAAGCAGCTGGGCATCGAGTGCATTTTAATATATCATAAAAGAAAATAAAAATATATTTATAGTAGGTATTTTATACATGAAGGCAGACCAAATTTTGGGATTCGATGACCCCCTAGGGGACTCCGCGATCGTTAAAACATACCTATATGATGCAACCGTTATCATTTTTCGATACTTCTTTGATTGAGAATTTTTCATTGGTTCGGAGTGCTGCAGATAAACTGTATGCCAATAGCAGAAACAGCCAAAGGTTTGAATTTTAGACTATTGTGAAATGAAGCAGCGAATGCTACTTATCTCTGGTATAGTGTTATTTAATTGGCACTAAAGGTGGTAGTTTCCCAAATGATTTTGTAGTCCCTATGATGGCTGTGTGTTATTTTTGGTGATTATTTAAATTTAAAAAAAAATTAAACAAAGATATTCGGAAAAAAATTAATAATTCGTAAACAAAATTACTTGTTAAAATAATGGTTGATTCGATCATCTTGGTGCAATCCTTGACTGATGCAAAAAAGTTAATTTTAGGTAAAACACTTATTATTTAATTAATATTACAAAAAAGTGTCAGGTTCGATAAATAAAAACCCCACAAAATTAAAAAAAAAAAAATTATATAATATCTACTCTACTACAAGAACGGAAAAAAAAATCACAAGCATATCTCGATTTCTACAGTCTTCTTAGAGTGCAAAGCAAGTCCTTTACGTGTTTTGGCATATCTTTTCAGAGCAGTTCCACACGATAGTTGATTACCACACCTGAAAAATTCGCGGATTCATTTCGTGACAGGCTAGAATCCAAATGCTTTTACATTTTTGTTGGTTCAGACAAGGGCCACATTTTATTTGAAGGACTCTGGACCAATTAAAATCCTTAAAAAAAAAGAAGCATCGAATCACGAGCATCTTATTTAATAGGTGTCATGAGTCAGTAGCCAATAATCAGATGTAATTTGTCCGCGTGCATAGAGGATCATGGAGGATAACCTTTAGGTCATTGAAAGCGCGAATTTTTCCTGTCTCTATTTATTATTGTTATAATGGTTTGACAACTTTAAAGATCAATTTTTATTTTCAACACTAGCAATTAACTGTTTGTATATGGTCCTGGTCGCAAAACAAATTAGTTTTAGCATATCATTCATAAACAAAACAAAAAAGGCTTCCTAAACCATCTTGGAAAAATTATTTAAATATATTTTTTAAACATTTTTCACGTTTTGAAATTAAAATTAGTTACAGCCAGAAGAGTAAGTCGAGGCGATGAGTCATCTGAACGTAACGAGCAACGCTCAGGAGTGGAGAACTCGATGGCATCGTGAAGGAGGGAGAAGGGGGGGGAAAAAGAATAAAGTAGAGCGTCAGACAACTGTCTTTGCAGATTTCTCGTCGTTCTGTTTGTTACAACGGTAAATCCTCAGTGTGAACCACCATTGTTTAGTTTTATCATTCAAATAAATATTTAATATTCTTTTTATCATTCAAGTGGATTGTTGAAGTGTGGTGGTTTCACTTCTAAACCACTTGGCAGCCACGCCCCCAATTATTTTCATGGTAGATGTTAGCAATAAAAGTCAAGATCAATTGTGAGATGTTATTGTTACGAACAGCTCTACTCAGGAAAATTTTCTGTACTTTTACAAACGATTCCTTTAGAAACCAGTTGCCAAGAAATAGTTTGTATTACAACAAAAAAGATATTGTAACTTTGTACAGCAGGTGTTATGGATATTTTTGTTTAAATTAAATCCTTTTTTTTCTCTCGAGATTATACTGAGTAACTCGTACGAAAATCGGCGCATAATTTTATATTTTATTTGATGTTTCATTCAAGCATATTTTTTTAAACCAGAAAAAAGATAATCGAATATTAAACCTTTTGACATTATTTTGTTGTATAATGATTATTATGTGCGTAGTGTGTTTAGGGAACGGTTTACAAATAACTTTAACTAATGGGGATACTGGGACAACATCATGATTATTATGTGCGTAGTGTGTTTAGGGAATGGTTTACAAATAACTTTAACTAATGGGGATACTGGGACAACGAAAAGCATAAATTCCTGTGTAAGAATCTAAACCCAGTATTACTGCGAACACTATTATGTAGTGATACATTTGTTTTCATATAAATGTACAAATTTTAAATATCTGTAATCTTACAAGAATATTTCTGTTCCATTTAATCTAATTTAATATTCTGTGTACGGAGACCAGTTACTAATATAAAAATTTTAGCGACTGAGGACCATTGTCTGGGCTTCTTATCACATGGTTCAAGATTATCAAACACATTTTGCGTAATTATACTTGCAACTTGCATTGGCCTGTAGATTCATTTTGGCCTATGGTAAATCCTCTAGTAACGAAGGTCAGAATGATGTCAATGACCAGTGATGACATAAAAAACTAGTAATCTCGCATTCGCTACTCGGCGCGTCAAAATGTTGCAACTACAAGATTATACTCAGGGAACAGCGCTGATGCAATAATGGTAGGATGCTTTAGGGGCATGTTTTAAAAACATGTTTACACATTAGACCTAACTTTTAAAACATGATGACGCATTTGTAAGTCTAATTGGCTAATATGATTACTTTGCGTGGGTAAAATGTTACGTAATAAGACTGGCATTGTTTATTCTGCATACAGTTACGATTTGTTTGATCTAGAGGTGGGTCGAAAAGTATCAACATGATACTTTGTCACTGATACGCGCCTGTATCAGGAACGGCAAACGAGTACACTTGAAAAGTATCAGAGACTTTAGTATCAGTTCAGAATTCACCTGGAACAACACCACGGCCAATGAGCGCAGTACCCGATCGCAGATGACGGTCACTTGGGCGGAGCTTGTGAAAGGGGAGGGAGCAGGAACGACGAATAAGGGATAAAGAAGGGAAAGAATGTAGGGGAGGAAGCGCAGGGGAAGGCGTTGAAGCCTTGAAGGAGAGGCGCAAAGCGATATTGTTACAAGCAGGGCTGCCACTCATGGGTTTTTCCACCCAGATCTGGGTTTTTCCAATGGTGTTTGGGTTTCTGGGTTTTTAAATAATGAATTCCAACAATTCTAGGTTTTTTATAATTTTAATTATTTTTATACCTAAAACAATAATAAAGGTAGTAGCTACTGTATCTGTTGCAATATCTGTTTGATAAATGCAAACAAGTCTATGTGTTTCACACACAAAAATACATATAAACACAAAACTAGTTTTCAAGAAGCTAAGTCGAATATTAAATTAGACACATTCTTCAAAGAGGCTTGCAGAACACAAAACCAATGCAATAATTAACCTTCAAACCAATCTTGTAGAATCAGACTCTGAATAAAGACTAACGTACATGATGCAGTTTTATAAAAACATTTACCGGTTTAAAGAATGCAGTGATGGTGTTTGTTTTGTCATGTATATATTTGTAGGTTTTTTTATGATTTGTGCTGGTCCAAGAATTACTTATACAGCCATTTTGCTGCAGTGTAATTTTCTTGTATTGGTTGTATTTAACCGTTTTCAGTCTTGTAAGGTAATTAATTGTTTTATATTAAAACCAGTTATGTTTATATTTTTGAATTAGTATGCAAACATTTTCAACAATAACATTTTAGACGCATCTGGGTTTTTTACCCATGCGTCTGGTTTTTTTTTTTTAGGTTATCTAGGTTTTTCATGAATATCAGAGTGGCAGCCCTGGTTACAAGTCGTTTTGTTTATTGTCCTACTTCAAAGTACGCTCAGTGCGCAGTGCGTGCACCGTCTCGTTCAATAATAAAACTAATGAAATTTTAATATTAAAAAGTACATTAATACAAGATATAATATTTATATTTGTGCACCTAACAGCTATGAAAATGCAAATAAATTCTCAGTTGACACTAATAACAGATGTAATCAACATATGGACTTTCTTTTTTCGAAAACAATTAGTAACTAGTGTTTTTATACATTAAAAATTCACGATTTTATCAAAAATAAAAAATAAAAAAACAGATAGGTACATTAGTGAGCATACTATATCAATGTTTACGTTTCAAATGTTTCTTCAGATTAGTCGATGATTTATAACTCAGTTTTTGTTTACACAAATTACAATTAGCAAACTCATTATTTTCCGTGAAAAAATTCCACACAAATGAAGTCTTTTTCGTGCACTTATCCATTCCTTATTTCACTATAAAAATACTAACTACAAAGCATGACAGCCCGCAACATGGTGATACACGGCCAGGACGAACTGAATGTTGAACTGATTGATACTGGTTGTATCAGGCGGGCATGAGAGTATCAGAGGTAGAGAATTACCAGGCGTGATAAATAATGTATCAGATTCTCCTTCCGGTCGCACGGTCTGCGTACGCGGAGCTTTGTTGCCTCCTGGGACCGTCTGATACAGAAGTATCAGAGACTTGTAATATGGTACAATGCTGTATCAGTATCAGGTTGGGACAGATACCGAAAATTGCTGTAACAACCCACCTCTAGTTTGATCATTATTCATTTCATACTCAATGGAATTCGATGCACAACTGTTTCTTTGAAGAAGGGCATTTTATTTATTGGTTTTATATGATAAGCGAGAACTTTTTTTTCCGTTGAGATTTGGTAAAATTAAGTTTTAATCATCTTCGACATCAGAAAATACAATATTCAGTACCTGAGTTATAAATTAGGAATGCGTTTTTATTTAATTGGCAGTTTTGCACAATAAGGCAATCGCATATTACATAAATGTTAACGCACACATTGTCGCTCAGAAGTAAGAAGTAAGGGAGTTGGTATGCGTAACATTTGCCCTGTTTGGTCATAATTAAGTTTATTAATTCCTTGCAGATATTTTGTTATCAAGTTTGTTTAGCAACATTCTCACTTCATGATGATATTTTTAATTATTATGTATAGTTCCTTTCAAGCTTTTAAAAAAACTTCTAGCAAATTATCTTTGATACAGCTTCGATTTGTTTCGCCAACCATTTGCTAACCAGTTGATTTTAACTTCAGAACAGACACCTAATCCATTGACTAATACCTCTATGTTATAGCTAGTTAAAATGAAACTTTAGAATGGTACCTAAATACTATTCAGTTCGTAGAGATATTAGTCTACCTAGCCTTCTTCTTAATTCTAAAATTCATGTTCCCTGATTCAGGTTTTTTTTATATTTATGAGTAGGTATACTTCAAAGTTCAGATGCTTGTGAGAAAAAGTTAAACATGATCATGTCTTTTAATAATAAATGTCTTAAGGAAAAGAAAAAGAATAAATAGATTATAATATAATTCTTTAAAGGTTTTCCTTATTAAGTTGTTAGCTTCACGAGACAGTGACAAAATAATAATAATAACAATAATCCACTGAGTTTTCTTGTAACCTACAAAATTGTATTATAATGTAACATGTCTGTGTACTACCTAAGGTAAGCATTAATATAAAGTATATCCACTTAAGCCCACCGCACACGGTACAATATTTTCTACTAGTTTGCTTACTAGAATGCTTACTGGTTTCTGTACTGTGTAGGCTACAAGCTGAAACACTAGGTGCGCTACAAGTTTCTGCTGCACACGATTCTAGCTGGCTTACTAGTTTTGTTAAGAGAATATTCTCCACAACAAATTGTTATTATGATAATTCACATTCTTTACTGCATACAAATAAGGCTCTTCTTTGTATGCATTTATTAAAACGAGGAGTTGGTCACTATTCCGCTTATTTCCGTCCATTTTTATCACGACATGCGCGCTTAAAAGTGTAAACAACCCCTCGTGCTGTTTTCGTGAGTTCTGATTGGCCACTCCTTAAATATTGGAACACAGCAAGCAACGAAAATATGACGCAGTTTATTACGCAAAACCAGTAGCCCAGATAGTACAGCTACTAGTATCCAGTTTGAATTCGAGTGAAGAAACTAGTAGTAGAGCCAGTACGACTCCTAGCTTACAATATTGTAAGGGATATTGTACCGTGTGCGGCGGGCTTTACTTGCATGATATCACACGCGTGGGAATAGCACTGGGCAGTGGTAGACTAGTGAAGGGTAGACTGATGGTAGACCTGGGACTTATTGTATACGACTAAATGGCATTTGCACCCGCGCAGTGCCCCGCATAGCCGACTGCACTGCACTTCCGTCTATCAATGTCTCATTTATTTACTTTTAGATTTATGGCTTTGTGGCATTGTTCTGCGTACTTTGCAAAGCGCGCAACTTACCTGCATTTCCATGTTTGCACGGCGGAGACATCTTGCGACCACCACGTAGCCAATCGCAACTCTGAGTTATACTGTAAAAAAATGCGCAGCAACAGTGTTCTACGTGGTGCATTATGATATAATCGCCAAACTTATATTAATAATAGTGATGGGTCAAATCCCAATTTTCTCATTTCGAATCCTAAGAGTACCTACTTTGAATCTGTCTCTTAAACCCGGATCTAGGTCTCAAGTGTCCAAAGTGAAATATATTTCAAGAACTGAAAAATATTATCTATGGTGTTAAAACATTTAACCCATAAAATGTTTTATTCATGAAATAAGTTTCCAGAATAAATACAAATTTAATTTTATTTATATAATTACAAGTTAAAAAAAAAACAATATCTTGGGAAATGGTAAAAGGAAAGGCATCAAGAAACAAATTGACCTAGAACATTTAAGGTTCTCAGTTTTTTTAAATTTACTTTATTCCCTCTATTTTTACCATCCATTTCCTATTAGCTTGACCTGTATGTATGAATGAATGGAATGAATGGACTATGTAATAAAATCGTTCCATTCAATTTTCACCCACTTTTCGATGTCTGAATGTGTTGAAATTATGCATGCATATAAAGAACATCTGACAATACAATATTTTGATAACTTAAGACCTTAGTGTTAAGGGGGAATGGGGGTTCAGAAGGTCAGAAAACATAATTTCGAGCTATGGGTAATAACTATGCTTTATGTGTATTCATGAGGTCGGGGTATGGTGGGAATTTGCCCCGGGGTCGACTGTGCCCCTAGGGGGGGGGGGGGGGGGGGGGTAGATGGTTAAGAACACAAAATTTTGTAAATTTTAAAAATCAATTATTTTTGAATTTGGAGTGTTTCCGATTCAAAAGGTCGGGTCATTGTGGAAAATGTGCCCGGAGAGAGAGGATAAGTCCCTTAAATTTCGAAAATTTTAAATTATATTATTTTCGATTTAGTGTGTTTCTGAGGTCGGGTTATGGTGGAAAATGTTACCGGGTTTCGACTTTCTCCCCCTCGGAGGCAGGAGAGGTTAATGACCCCAAATTTCGGGGAAAAAAAAAAAGGTATATATTCTTTTTTATTTAGAGTGTTTCCGAGGTCGATTTATGGTGAAAAATGTGTCCGGGGTTCAACTTTCTTCCCTTTGGAGGGGGGGGGGGGGGGGAATTTTTAAAAATATATTCTTTTTTTTTTGTTAGGAGTATTTCTGATCCAATAGGTCTGGTTATGGTGGAAAATGTGCCAGGGGGAGGTGTTAAAGCCCTAAAATCTCTAACGTTCCTGTAACCCGTCTTGAAGGCTGATTTTAGGAAAACCCCCGAGCTCAGTTAATGTGTACGTAATATAAATAATATCCCTGCCTAGTTTCAAGCCTGTAGATATAGGTATACTTGAAAGACGGTTAAGAGCTTTCATTTTACCTAGAACTCACAAAATATGATTAGTCTTTCTTTAAATTATGTTTTCAAATCCATAAAAGTCTGTTATTTAATTTCATAATTATTTGTAACTGGCAAGCTGAAACATTGTTTTCCTAATCTTAATTAATGTCTGCAATTCTGTGGTAGTGCTGTAGTGCTAATGTGCTGTAGTAAACAACGAAGTACAAAATGGGCAGTGTCAACTGTATCAAAAATGACAATTATTTTAAGAATAAAAAAACCTTATATTTTCAAAAAACTAAATAAAAACGCTTTTATCGTTGAATGAACTAAAAATAAAAAAATCAAATTTAAAATTAAGGTTTTTGTCCAACGGCCGAATATTGCACCACAACTCTGTAGGTAAAGGTATAACTATGGCTGTATCCGAATACTGGCCTAATGGATCCCTTAGCTAAGGGATCCACTAAAAGTGCATCGTAGTGGACGCGGCCATCTTTGTGTTGAATCCGAATTCTCACAAGGGATGCCGATGCATCCCTTCACGCATCCACTAATTCGAGATTTCTAGGGATGCGACACTCGCATCCACTAACGCGTCCCTACATCCATTAGCTTCGGAATCGGGTTTTATTTTGTTTGTGTATAATATTACTTCAGATTTTCAGCATAAGATTTGTTTAAAGCATTATAAGCGAAAGTGATAACTTAAACATAGACAAATGAAGACGTTAATAAATATAATAAAAATACGAATTTAAACTTAAAGGATAATTCAAAACTCATAAGTATTTTTAAAGTTAACAATTTATAAAATGTATTTTATTTGGATCGCTAACATGTATAACATACACGTTACATTATTTTTTTAATTGGTAGGTATTTATTATTTACGTTTTGCTGAATATTCTAGATATCCCTACACAAAATGGCTGTGTGAACATTAGTACGACTGACAGTCAACAGGTGGTGCGAGCAGTAAAAGTATTCGGATACTATCCATCCATTAGAAATGCGTCCTCTACATTGTGGCTGCATTTGCTAAGGGATGTAGGGATGTGTGTGCTAAGGACGCATCCCTATGTATTCGGATACAGCCTATAAGAGTAGGGTGCTTCATATCATTAGTCTTAAAATTTTGTCACTGTTTTTAGGATATAGTCATTACGAAAATGATTTTATAAAATTAATTTCAGTATTAACTTTAAAAATTAGGTGCTTGATATCATTTGCCTTAATTTTTTTATCAGTAATATCAAAATTATTTGTAAGATAATTTCTAACATTAATTTTATGATACCTATACCTAGTCATTTCTAAAATTTTGGATGTAGTCATTACCAAAATTTCTATATAAAATTAATAACAATAATGAACTTAAAATTAATAATAGGATGTTGGATATAATTTGTCTTAAATATTCTATTACTAATTTTAGGATATAGTCGTTACGAAAATGAAAGCAGAGAGCACCCCACGCATTTAGTTATACAGATTTGTGGTGCATTATTCGGCTGTCGGACAAAAACTTAATTTAAATTTTATTTTTTATTTTTTAGTTCATTTAACGATAAAATTTTTTTTGAATACAAGTTTATTTTAAAATCTTTTCCTTCCGAATTGAATCCTTCGAATACCTACTAAAGATTTTTTTATTATTTTAATTGGCCCATCCCTAAGACACAATGGTTGAATCTTTGTTTGTAGGTAAATCCAAGGATATTCTTGAACGTCATCAAAATCAAACAACAAAGGTTTACTTTCCAACAAAATCGCGCAAATCACCACGTACTTATCTTCCTGAAGCAAATTTAGATTTTTTAATGATAATTTTTGACTGATATTTTTCGGTCTCGTGAAGATGCATTTCATGCGCAAAATTGACCAGGAATATTAGAGTAGAAAACTTGTCCTCATTTTGCGCAGTTAATATGACATAAAGAAACACGGCTGACCGGTGGCTTCTGCAATTTTGAGAGAGTAAAGACTCTAGTCGGTTCTTTCTATAATGTTGAACGGGGGGGGGGGGGGGGGGGGGGGGGGGGAGGGGGGGAATTGGTTTCGAAAAGGGTGCCGGAGGGGCTTATTGACCTTGCTTGACGATGCCATGACGTAACGAGGTCATTGCCTTCGGTCCTTCGGTCGGTGTTACGTGTTGGGGGAGAGATGGTTGACGCACACAGAGATCCCGATGTTGTGATGTGGTGTATGTGCCGGTTAGAAGTGAGTGTGCACTGCCATTTTAATTTTTCCGGGCAGTGCATTACGCAATCGTCAAATGTGATGAAGCAACGGAGGATCGCCATGAGTGAGAATGCCCTCAAAATGATGTCAAGAGTTTCACCTTCACAAGGTTATCGTCTTCCTACAATGCCACAACCACTCGCAGCTTCGTAAGCTTTCGGTCGCGGTTTCAGAACAGTATTATGCATGTGTGTTTACAGCTTGACGAAGATTAAAACTACAGCTGACGTAGGTAAAATAACCTTAACTTATTCATTGTTAGAATTAACTGTCATTGTCGAATTAAAAATAAGCTAAGATAGGTACATATGTAAACAATTACGTACCGTAAACTGGGGATACTTTGAACACTTTTTGACTTTTTTATTAAATATAATTTATATTTACAATGTATTAATTGAAATTTTTTTCACCAAAATAGGAGGACCATGAAGCCAAAATGATACCATAGTTTAGTTGGTCAGATAAAAAAAAATTACTATTAAAATTAAATAAAAATGCAGTGTTCAATGTTTCCCTGCAATTGGGGTAACATTGAACAACCATTATTTTATACTGGCATTCAAACTAATATTGCTAACAATCAACTTTGAACACCTGCTAGGTTTCACAAACTAAGTAAATTAATAAATTATGTTTTTTATGTCATAACATTAAATTTAAAGCACAACAACACACAAATTTTGTTTGTAAATTTTTAGAAACTACTTATTTTTATATCAGATTATCTTAGTCCAGAAATTTCAACTTTGCAGAGTTTGAAATCACATAACTGCATCTAATGAAGTGTTTTTAGATACAAATCTAGCTCATTCTCACTGAAAATTAGAAATCCTCGTCTATCAACCCTTGGAGCACTCAATGACCTCACTATGTCTTCCTTGCAAACTGTTCCTTCATCAGCTACATTGGGCCAATAAAACTTCAGTGCCATTTTATGACTGTGCCGAAGAAACTTTACATCACATGTTGATCCAACATTATCTTGAGACACATTTATAATCTTACCAACATAATGTTTTACGGATTTCTTCACTTGAAACTTGACCAAACAAAAAGCCTCTTCTACTAGAACATGGTCTGAGGAACCATTCAAAATTTCCATCCCATACTCATGCTCATCATCTTCATGTTCACTATGATTGTGTTCACTATTTTATTGTAATGCACACACATCTTCATCGCTGCTTGTACCATTGTCATCTTCCTCTACAATACTCTTCTGGCTTTGTTGCTGTTGGGTAGAACTACTTGCTAATAATAGGTCAAATGCAGAGATACTTTTTCCTGGCACAACATTAATTCTTCTTTTCCTCTGTCTTCTCACTGGCTCATCAACTCCTCTCATTTCCTTGAGCATGCTGACGACTGCCTCTGACACAACTGCATTGGGTGCAAGTTCCTTTTCTGTAGACTGGTCACAAATTCCATCAGGTAGTCTTGCCATTACCATGGTAGGATTCAGAGGGTATATTCCACATTTTCTTAACCCTGCAGTCAAATTATTACTAGTATCAGCCACACTAGAGTATAGTTTCTCATACAGTTTGGTAAGTAATCGTGGAAACTGATCTTTACTGAGTGTTTGGGATTTCTTTTTTGATGATGACTTCCAAAAGTCCAGCACATTTCTCCAGTACCGCTTCAATGGGCCATAAAATGCAATATCCAGAGGTTGCAGCAGGTGAGTACCATTTGCTGGTAAACAGGTGAAGGCGATGTCATTTTCTTGTGCCAGCTTCAGAACACGTTCGCTGAAATGGCTGCTCAGGTTGTCACCTATCAAGACTTTTTTCCCAGGAATGTTCTTCACATGTGGAACGAACACTGTCTCAAACCAGTCACTGAAAGTAACAATATCGAACCATCCACTCTTGCTGCGATTATATCGAGTGTTTGGTGGACCACCTTCTGTCCAAGTGGACCATATGTGCTCTGCCTTATAGACAACATATGCAGACAACATAGAACCACATGCTGAACCACAGAACATAATGGATATTGAGCTTTTGGTACTGCTTCGAACTCTATCTGTATATTTGACCCCTCTCTTAAAAATGCATTTCTTTTGGCCAGGGTCATCAGACAAATTAGTCTCGTCATAGTTGAATATGGTTGTTGGCGAGACTTCAGTACCATCATCATTTAACAGTGTAGCAGTCAGATTGTCAAAGTACTGCTTTACTGTTTCAGCAGATAAGGAAGCCCTACTTATGCTGATGTTTCGACCCATACGTCTGGATATTTTGGCTCTGTGCCTGTTCAGAAAGGCTAAGGCCCAATCACTACTCGGAATGTTATTCTTAAAACAGGGTACTGTGCGGCCTCTAATGTTTAAATATGCACTAGCCATCATTCTCAGGTCTAATGTGTTGAACGGAAATCCCCATTCAGCAACCTTTATCAAGTGGTCAACAAAACTATTTTCTTCATCGGCAGAAAATACTAATGGTCGTCCAATGCTATTTGTGCGTTTATTTCTTAACTTATGGCTTAGGGTTCCCAATGGAATAGAAAATTGCTTACTAGCTTTTCTTAATGTCATTTTCCCTTGCAACACATTTTTCAGAGCTTGATCCAGATTTTGTGTGGTATAATTCTGGTATGCACGTGCATCTATCCTACGAAAATGTTTTCTTGGCATTATCTGTCAAACAAAACAAATACAGACTCATATAACACAACACAAATAACATTTTAACAACAAAGTACCATAACTGAATAGTAAAACAGCATAAATAGCGAAGAGGGAATGAATGAAATAATTTATTCGGCTTGGGGGAACTTTGAACAATGTTCAAAGTTACCCCATTTTAGATTAGAAAATTTCAAATTTGTAGTTATTGAACATAACATGCAAATATTCCAAATCAATGCACTGTTCATGAGTAAAATATATTACCAACATCTTTGTAAACTAGAAAACCAGTAAATAAAGTGGTTAACTTAAATACTAACCTTTTTAGAGATTAAAGTTGTCCCAGATAATAATTTTAGTGAAAATTAGCAACCATTTTGAATATCCACCAAAGAGATATGAGTAAAACCTCTGTAGGCCAGTTGCACCAAAACGCTTAAATATAGTACAAAAAACATACCAACATAAGTTTTACCTGTGAAATTAGACAGGAAAACTTTCTATAGACGTCAATATCAATTTCTGAAAAAGTGTTCAAAGTTTCCCCCGTGTTCAAAGTATCCCCAGTTTACGGTATGTAATTAGTCTTATTTCTTTCATCATAACGCAACTGTTAAGAAACATTTTACTATTTTCTGTTGGAAACTTTTGACCACTTTTATTTCCTCCAGGAACCATAATTGACAATCATCTCATAAACTGGAAATTAAGCATGTTTTATGTTATCTTATTAGAGTTATGCGAAATAATGTCACACATTTAACACTTAACATTTTAGGCCTACTACAGGTTTTTTTCTTGTGTTTGCTAATTCCACCAGTATGGTATATTTATAATAGCATGAAATGTAGTCCTTTAACTGCAGTATCTCCCGGAAATTGGGGTGGTTTGGGGGAGGAACTGAAGTTGCAGGTTTTGCAACCCAACATTTTATCAAGCAGTACCTCTCAGTGCAGATAATAAATGTTACAACTATCTATGTAAAAAAATTTTTATTCTTAAGCTGCCTAGGCCTATTTGAAGATTAGTTTCAGAAATTTTCCATACACGAGAAACTAATTGTTCCTTATTGAGTAATTTTCCTTTATAGGGGATTTTTAGAACGGAATGAAAAAAATCTGCAAACATTGTTTTCACACACTACACATGTCCCTAAATTTACCCTGAAGGGATGGTTTCTTAATGTCTACTGGTTTGTGAAAAAATAACAGTTTAAAGCTTACTTTACAATACCTGTGTTTTCACACTGCCGCCACCATTCATTTTTTACCTGCTATTGTGTATCTCTTTGTTTAACATAACTGTGGCCAACTAAGTATGGAGAATTACAAATATGCTAATTTTTTTGTTTCATATATTGAAGTTTATCCCTGAATCCCGAAGGCTTGATCCTGTGGTACATGATGCTCGCTGTTTTAATTCATTATGTTGGAAGATCGTTTACTTAAAAATATATATATTGTCATATATTAATGATTTATGATAATAAATTGAATAAAAAGGATTTTTTTTCAACCTACAATCATATTTTTTTCTTATTTCACAATTTCTTTCATGTGCAGGATCTTACGATGTACTGAACTAAAACAGCAAGCATCATGTACCACAGGATCAAGCCTTCAGGATCTAGGGATGAACTGGGATACGTGAAACACCTGCCATATCAAACACAGAATATACGATGGCTGTAATCAAAGAATTCCTTGCAGATACTGCAAAATTCAACGTGTCGGCTACTTCAGTATTCCACACAGAAAATCAATGACATTAAGTAACAATTCTATTCAAATTTTTCCTCCCTTTAGACTCGTCCGTTCATGACTCAAAACAGGATGTACTGTAAATGCAATGTATCAAACAAACACTTTGTAATACAATTACTTATTCTAATAAAACAACAAACATGGAATATAAGCATTGAAAATTCCTTATAGTGCAATACAGTTGTTATTTAAACAAATTTCATTATTACATCTACATTAAAATTCTCGAAAAAAAAAATTAAAACCCACACAGGTAAACAATGAATGTCGGTGCTGGCATGAATACACAGGTATTGGAATATAAGATATGAAAATATAATTTTTTTACAAACTAGGAGGAATTATGAAATCATCCCTTCGGAGTAAATTTAGGGATGAATGTAGTGTGTGAAAACCATGTTTTCCAATTTTTTTTCTTTCCGGTCTAAAAAGCCCTGATATCCGAGCATTACCCCTTATTGTGTACTATAGATTTGTATTTTTTAATTCAATGTTAAAATAAAGGAATTGTTTGTGTTTGTTATACAAAGCTGTAGAATTACCAAATTATATTTGTTTTTTCAAATATGTATTAAACTTTAAGGAACATTGTTCCCGGGAGAAATTGTTCTGTGTAACATATCTAAATGTATTTTAACGTAAATTATTAAAATAATGTACCTAAGTGGTTGATCATGTTTGTGATTTGAAATTATACAATTGCCAACATATATTTTTATTTTGAAGATAGACATTATAGGCCTAATGCTTTGATAAAAACTGGAGGTGTGATAAGGAACATTGTCCCCAGGAGGAATTTTTCCGAGAAATTTATCCAATTGTATTTTAATATAAAATGTTAAAATAAAGTAGGTAAGCCGTTAAATGTGTTCGTGAGGCAAAACTGAACCATAACCGAAATTTTTTTTTTTGAGTATATGAATAACAACACTTTGGATATAAATTGGTTACCTAGTAAGGAACAATTACCGGAAACACATTCCAACAGTGGTGAGTCCAAGGCAGGGCAGGAGCTACTTGGGAAGCACAAGTATCCTAAAAACAAGACCCTCCCATCATGAGCTTCTGGATCCGCCACTGGGCAAGGCCGTCGCCACGATATTGTGAAGGAGGCGATTCGATATGACCACTGCATAATTTTAAATGAGTATATTTTCTTTTTATTTAGATTTCAAAAGAAAATTAATGGTCACACTAAACCTTACAGAATCATATGCTTTTAGAACTTTAACGTTTATATACTCATGGAAACTTAAGTTATGATTTGGCTTGGGAAAAGAATACTAAACATTTTACAATTATATTTTTATTTAATTGTTTTTAATACTTAGTTCTTAAGTCAATTGTTTGATTATTTCGTTAAAACAAGTCATAAATACATAAAAATATTGATGTTATCAAATACAAGAAACGCACATGTCAAGTCTGTATGAAAGACTTCCTTACTGTAACACGTGTGCAAACCGGCAATACCGCTTCTGTGTACGAGGCATGTGTCATGCTATAATGGGGAGGAAAGACATTATTGTAGCCCACTAAGGATTACAATAATCCTCCCAAAATAATCTCTTCGTAACCTGTTGCTGTGTGGCTGAATTGTTGTGTATTGGCTTGTTTTCTTCTTCTTTGAGATCCTGGAAGGGAGGGATCCAGACCACCCCCACCCCCCACCCCCTCCCGGACAGACCTCCTCCCTAGCTATGCCCCTGCACCGGATTACAGTGCCCGGGGGAAGGAAGAAGGATCAAGGAGCCCTCGCAGTGTCATGTTTTGCAGAAATCCTGTGTAGATGTGATCATCGTCAAAATTTTACTTTAAAAATCTATCGTTGAAAGGTCTTTAAACTGGCATTCTGTGGTTGGGCTTACTCTGTAATCCGGCTATAGTCAAGCTTCTCTCGTCCAGATTATTCAGGTGGATTCCGGCTGTTTACCTTGTTTACCAGGTTGTGTTACTGCGCTGCCAGCATTTTTAGTTCCCTCAGAGTTAATCGTTACTGTCGGTTTTCATTTTTGTACAGTGTTTCTGGTTTTCATGTTTCACATTCCCATAAACAAGGGCACCCATATGATAGTTTGTAAGAGGGGCCGAGACTTTTTGGGATATGGAGTGTTTTTAATATTTTGGAAGACAAATGGTGGCTTGTAAATAGTCATAAAAAAGTTCCAGTTCCGACCCTGTTAAAAACTTTGACCTGTTACTAAAATACTAGGCCATGATACTCATACTCTATAAAATAGAATGACACATTATTTTAACTAAGTTACATCATTGAAACCAGTGAATATTTAGAAACACAAATGCAGGAGCAGAGTCCTTGTACTTTAATACAGAAAACAAATTTATTATGCTTGGATTAGTTCATGGATTTGACACTAATATTTATCTTAAAAACCAACTGTAAATTTCTTTTCTTCTTGCTGAACAAGCGGTGTCGAATCCTCAGCCGAAGTAACACCCAACCCAAGATTAAACACATTCATATTTCTGTCTGAAATTCATGTCAAAAATGAAGTATATATGTAAAAACTCCTATATAAAAATATTTTAGTGTTGAACGACTTCTATGTAATACCGAATTTTGTATCATTTTCTTGAAAGAAAAACACCTGACTACACTAAAAATATTTACTTTCTGTGAGAGCTTGGGGGGGGGGGGGGGGGGGGGTCACGGATCCGCCTTGTTCCAGGGCAAGGGCACTCATGCCCGTAAAAACTATATTTACTTTTGAACTGGCATTGGCCTGGTCCCTGTACGAACAAAAATATTTACTGAAATTTAATAATTGATTTAATTAGGTATTTTGATTTAGGTATTATGATACATTCCAGTTTTTTTTTATCATATTGTAAATGTTTTAGGTACATCATTTGGTAAAGCAATTCAAATTTTAATCTAAATCAAGGTTCTTGTGATGTAAATTAAATTAGTGCTGCAGGAGTGTTTGCAATGCTGCAAAATGAAAGGAAAAAAAAACATGGTCAGAGAAATCTTCAATAAGCATGTGGAATCACAGTGATGAAAGCTCAGGCTACATGTTTTTTTTTGTTTGCAGATGAACTTGAATGATATGTGACTTATGTCAGCAATTACTTTTTTCATTGAGGCTTAGTTTATCAGCAAGGTCTTTACTTGAAGACTGTCGCCACAACAACACTATCAGAGATACTAGGGCAGGAATCTTGCAGTGAAGTTTAAGAACCAGATAAAATAAAATAATAGTACTTATGTTTTCAGGTTGCACTGTTGTCTATTTGTAAATTGCGAAGCATTTGGGGCACACGGGAGCTGTATTCGCGATGAGTGGGTCTGGCATGGGGGATTCTGAGGACCAATCTCTTTGAAGCTTCATTCACTTACAAGCTCATGTGATGCGCACCACAGATAAAATATATGCACACAATATTTATTTACTTACAAGCTCATGTTGTGCTATGCACAACAGGTAAAATATATGCATATGGTTCCAGTTTCTTGGATGGATTCATTTCTGCAAAACATTTAATAACGACAGTATTTGCTGATTATTTTAAAAATTACTGTATTAGGGTCAATATTATGTGGTGAATTGCGATAAAACCGAAATAACACCAAAAAGCATGTCAAAACACCTCATAACACCGAAATGCAAGTTATGTAATGTAACTAAGTAGCATTTAACCAAAACTTAATTCAAAACATAAAAAAAGTAATCCTGTTATGTTTCAAATTCAAATAATGTTGTTATTTCCAGACAAATAAACATTGTGTCAAAAGTGCATGGATCTGAAAATTTAATTTAATTGGTTTTATTGTGCATCTCTTATTGAATTACTGTTAAACCACAAATGCTTGCTAATTTAATTTTATTGTTTGAATTTATCTGTTTTGGACCAATTTATTATAAATTATTTTATCGTAAAAATGCAAAATATAAATTTAACAAAACCCTGTTTTAAAATTGAAATTGAACTAAAAATAAAACCATAAAATCTTGTCTCTGTGTACGAGGGGACCAAAAAAAAACAACAGATTTTTGTCATAATAATTTATTTATTACCCTTTTTACAAAATTCCTTGTCACCTACAAAGTACTCTCCATTAGATGCGATGCACTTGTCAATTTTTTTTTTCCCCACTGTTTGAAGCATCTCTGGAACTCTTCAACTTTGATATCCTCTAGCGCCCTTTGCGAAGTTGTTTTTTTTACCGCCTCCACATAATCAAAACGCTTCCCTTTTAGATTTTTCTTCATTCTCTGGAAAATGAAAAAGTCGCATGGGGCTAGTTCTGGCGAATACGGAGGATGGGGAACGACAGACCACCCCTAAGAGGCCAAATAGCGGGTCACTCGTAAGGCCGTGTGTATGGGGGTGTTGTCATGATGAAGGAACCAGTCACCTGATAGCCAAAGTTGCGGGTGTTTGCACATCCTCTCGCAAAAAACGTCTTAAAACTTCCAAATATAAAAGTGCTGGTTAACAGTCTGGCCAGAGGGAACAAATTCCTGGTGCACAATTCCACGAACATAAAAAAAAAAAATGATCATTGTCTTAACATTCAATCTCACTTGTCTTGCTTTTTTTGGTCTGAGGGAGTTGAGAGTCATTCACTGTCTTGACACTTGCTTGGTTTCTGGTTTCATACCTGTAACACCAACTCTCATCACTTGTAATGATTTTGGTCAAAAAGTTTGGAACACTTTTAATCTCTTTTTTTCAAGTCCTGGCTCAAATTCAATCAAATTTTTTTTTGGTCCTGTTTGAGAAGGTGAACAAATTTAGCGACAATATGTTTCATTTTCAAATCCTTAGTCAAAATCCGCTGGCATGAGCTCCAACTCACTCCTGTCTCTGCTGAAATTTCATTGATCGTAAAACGACTGTCCTCGTTGATTTTTTGAACGTTTTCAACGTTTCAAGATGTTTAATGGCACTCAGAACGATCATGGTTTTCAACACTCATCTCACCACGTTTAAAGTGCCCAAACCACCAAAAACTTGTGTGTGGCCCATAGCATCCTCCTTGAAAAAGTCTGTTGAAACATTTGGTAAGCTTCCGTTGCCAATTTTTCAAGCAGGTAACAAAACTTCAAACAAACTCTTTGTTTGTTTAAATATTTCATAACGACTCTTTGTTTGTTTAAATATTTCATAACGACTCGAAGGTAGAACATGAGAACAGTAAGAGAAAAACAATACTACGATCAAATGTTAACCTACAAACTGACGCTGTCTGTACAGCTGTTTATTGAAGGTATCTACTAACCCAATCTAGTGGGAGAACTCTCTGCTACATCTACGAATGGCAGCGCACTCTCAGTCCAATTATTTTTGGGTCCCCCTTCTTATAGTTATATCTCATATCTTGGCAGTAGTTAGTTGGCAGCAAGTAAAAGTTAGGCGATCTGGTGCCTGGTGTTTGTAGAGCTCTGCCTATTCGTAGGATGATCAGCCTGAGATTAGAACTCAGGTCCTTTTGAATGCGAGTCCAGCGGCCCAGCGTCTTACCACTCTTAACCTTCGCCACCTCACTTCATGTCTTAGGTATTAAAGTAGGGATACTAAGAGTTAAAATGTAAAGAAAATCGTGATCATAATGACTGAAGTTGTTGAGTTATAAGCAAACTAATAGTGTAGTTAGACAGTTAATCTTTTATTCCAATGTTAAATATTTTGTCTATCTTTCAATAATAAAAACTATCTGATAAGGAATTTGGCAAAAAAGTGAAACATCCGAAACTATACTTGATAGAAAAGTTTTTATTTTCAACAGTTTTATTTCATTTTCAAATTAATGATTTGAAATAGGACCGAAAAAATTCATTTTTTAAATGGCATTGCATTTTTTGAATAATTTTTTTTCACATTTTGCTATTGGTAGGAACAGTGGCCGTTCAAGAGGGAACATCCACAGTTGGCCCTCTTTGTGTCATTGAGGGCCTAACAGCTCTTATATTGCTGTGTCAAAACAAAATGTGCTTGCTGCTGTTCTGACTTGCGTAGTGAACAAGCATTGAGCCAAGTACACACCTAGGTCTTTCTTGTATACTAGAAGGTCCACACCTTGTACACGTCGACTCGTGGTGAACTTGCGTTGTGTGAATGGATGCTGAGAATATGACTTGTATAGCTTCTTGCAAGTGTGCTGTAGGGATGGTTCTATTTTTCTTTACCTTTGGTGCACAAGTTAATTTTGATTGCGTTGAATTGTAAACTTAAAGAAATAAATACAGATATTAATTTTAAATGTGCTTATGGGTATAACCCATAAAATTTCAGAAAGTCCTGATATAGTTGATGATTAACTTTGTAGTGTTCAATATCTGTACTGTATAAAGTTGGCTAGTATTAGTCTAAATCCAATATTGTTCTATATATTGCATTACTGCATGTATGTTTTGAGATTTCACTGTTCCATTAGTATCACTATTCCATTAGTAAGAATAATGTGTGACTGGTTTTTTTTTAGTACCTTGTCATTAATCATATGATTCTCGCTTTTCATTTTTTATGAAGTGTAGCTGTACAAATCATTTTTGTAGGCTCTCAAGAAGAGATTCTCTTAAATATACTTTCGAAAACTCTCAAGTTAAGAGATGTGTTGTTAATACAATGCAATTTAGTGAAAGTGTTGGCTGTGTAATTAAGACAGTATATTCTTAGAACTATGACTTGTGAAGAAGTTTTGAAGGAGCATGTAGATCAGCGAACTACTTAACCATTAGCATCTATTGAAGATGTTTGCTGTCTAATTTTTATGCAAGTTAGGTATTGTGTTGAAAATTTCAGGATAAGTTTATGGTAGTACTACTTTAAAACAGTGCTTTGTTTGCAGTTATTCAACATCATAACTCAGTAACTTAGTAGGCTCAAGGACACAACATATAGAGATGATAAGATGATATTTTCTTATCATGCACATATCAACTCTGTGTACACCTACAATACACCAGAAATGTGCACTGTGTTATTTTTGTCACATATTCACGCTAATGTTTCCATGTTGTAACAACTAAGAACAGTGTGACAAAGTTCTGTGTTAATACCCACACAATGGCATGGGTTGTTTGTTTCCATTTGCAGACTTGCTAATTCGAATTTTAAGTTTGCCCCGTATGTAACTTAAACAGCGCCAAAGATTCACAGACAAATTTGGAAAGTTTTTCATTAGGGCGACAGTGTTCGAAGTACAGTGTGTGGGACTAAACCTGCTGTAACTGTGTCTAATACAAAACTGCCACGGAGGACGAGCCATGTAGCTTATGGTTATCTACTATGCACATATTTTAAAAGAACTGAAAACAAAAAGACTTGATAAGGATTATTTCTGTTTTAACTGCACTACAGCGTAAGTAGTTCACCAACTCAAGCCATCCATTTTTGCTTGTGTTGTTTCTTGAGCTGTAATGTTTAAACAGAAATGATCTATACAATCTAATTCCTAGTTTCATGTGTACCACTCAGTTGACTGACATGTTACTCACATTCTTGATGACTTTTACTGATAACGGGGTGTAACGTTTGTGTGCAGCTGCTGAGTTTGGATTTGATCGCTCGAGCAAGAACTGTTCCTGCTGTCGCTGCCATGGCCACGAAGGAGGATGTCATGAGGGTGTGGAAGTGCGCGGACGCTGTGTGTTTCGACGTGGACTCAACGGTGACCCAAGAAGAAGCAATCGATGAGCTGGCCAAGTTCTGTGGCAGGGGCTACGAGGTGTCTGCCATGTGAGTGCTACGAGGGTGGTTCTATAAATAAATTGTTTTGCATACTAAATAGCTAGCTCTAGCTCTAACTAATTACATTTTCATCCTATGAATAAATAATCTGTGGTCTCAAGTTGTTTTGAAAAAGTTCATTGTTATGCAGTTGTTGGGACACAAGTGTGAGAATGGCCCGAAGAAAAAGGCAATATTTCACCATGACAATGTGCCGGTGCATTCAAGCAGTGCAGCTCAGCAAAAATAGGTCGAGCTGTGATTTGAACTACTTCTGCTTCCTGGCTCTTCACCAGATCTAGTTCCCTCGGACTGCCATTTATTTCCGAACTCAAAACTTTTCTGGCAGGACCAAAATTTCGGTCAAATAAAGTGGTCATACAAGAAGTAAAATAGTATTTTGCAAGTCTCGAAAAAATTTATTTCCGAAAATTAAGTGCGAAGCTGGTGAAATGTTGGGGCAAGTGCATTGAACTTCGAGAGGACTGTGTTAAAAATAAAGTATAAGATACTCAAATTGTTTTCCTTAATATCAAACCAAGTAACTTATCAAACCACCCTTGTATGATTAGGCCCCGTTTAGTCATGGAAGGGTGCAGTTGGGGCTGGCTGTAGTAAAAGAGGGATGGATAATTCTCATTGCTTATTTGGTTTGGGTTCTACGTTATACTTTAATGCACAGTGGCTTAAGGGGACTGGACCTTCAAGGTATTTTTTATAATTTTGTGTAATCACATATAAACTGACACAAACTAGCAAAAGTCTGCATGTATTTTCTATTGCTGCCTTGGCAAAATAGTTTGTATAAATTCTTCAGGCCTATTTTGAAAAATGGAGTCTTGTTCAATAATCATATCAGTGTTTAAACTTTTGGTATCCTTAGGTGTTTAAAAAAAAGTTTCAATCAGAAGCAACACAGAAATACAGTACAGTATAGTCTCTTATCCGACCTTCGCTCTCCCGACCATCATCCTACAAAAAAAAATCTAAAACAAGATATACAAGTTGTGATAGTGAACGTAGTCTATTTTTTTTATTTATCCCAACTCACTGCAACTAATTAGTTACTCAGACTTGTTAGTTAATTTTTTCAGTTGTTTCATTCTAAAACATGATTCTTAGGTTTATTATTTTGTGTGAAATCATAAGAGAGTTTGGAGTTTAATAGGCTTTTTTTTAATACCTCCCTATTATTCAAAATTTTTACTTATCCAACATCTGCCGGCCTGCTTTTGTTGGATAAGCCAGACACTACTGTACAGCAAAAATTGAGTTTTGTGACTGTATCTACAATTCATGACATTTTTTTCCGGGGACTAGAGTGAGTCCTGAGACTCGGAGAACACCCAGAGGTGTGTGGGCAGTTTATTAGAGTGCCTGTTGCTGGCCGTGTTTGTTCCAGAACGAAAGAAGCCATGCGGGGGAACCTCAACTTCAAGCAGGCGCTCACCCGTCGCCTGGACATCATCCAGCCGTCCATGAGCCAGCTGCGTGAGTTCATACGCACCCGACCCTCCAAGCTGTCCCCAGGAATAAAGTGAGTCACGGGGCTCGCCTCAGACAACGCTCGTGCAGTTCAACTGTATGCTGTTGTCCTTGTTGTCGCTTCAGTTTATTATTGCAGATAAGATTTTATGATTTTGTATTAGGTCAATTTTGCTTTTAAAACAGAAGATTTTTTTGAAGTGAAAACTTCTTTAGCAGCGTTGAGCAATTTTTGGTAGGGGCATAACTAATGGGTTTGTGTCACCGATATACTAGTGACATGTTGCACGGACTGGCGACGCGCAGTGGCCTGTGTACATGGGTAAAATCTTGTGAGTTCGCATCACCGACATGCTGTAGTAGCAGTATGTGAAATTAAATTGACCGCGTTCAGCGATTTTCTTTTGTTTATTTATTTATGCAGTGAATGTTGATTATTTGTGGATTTAAGTTCTTTTGAAGTGAAAACTTCTGTAGTCGCGTTGAGCGATTTTTGGTAGGGTCAAAACTTACGGGTTCGCGTTAAACATGCTAGTGACGTGTTGCGCCAGACTGGCAAATTGCAGCGGCCTGTGTGCATGTATACGCACATATACACTAATACATTGTATTAGTGATGGCCCAATATCCAAAAACCCGATACCGATACCGATTCCGATATTTCCAAATTTTCTGATCCGATACCCGATACCCGATATTCCGATAATAGGCCTATCTCATTTCTAACACTGATTCTATAAAATTGTGGTTTTGGAGTATTGTTAGAGACACTAATGAAAAATGTTAAATACTAATAAAACATACTTATGTGAATGTATATTATTTTTATTAATTGTAAAATATTGTAAATTCTCATTAAATGAAAGCTAATAATGAAATTATCATAATAGCCTACAAATAAGCTCTCTAAATTCAAGGTCTTAAAAAATTAAATAATTTTTCAAGGCCAGATAAAGCAGTATTCTGTTGTAGGTATTACCTACAGTATGCAAAAAACATATTGTAACTACAAGGAAACAAATTTCAGATTTTTGTGGAGAAATGTTAGTATTTGAATGTGTTCAGGTGAAAGGCAATTCCATTTTTTGGTACAAATTCCACCTGCAGAGCTAAACAATCTTTCAGAATGAATTGAGGCAGGTGGAAAGCCAAGATATATTCTGGCTAACAATTTCAGTCTCGGAAAGGTAGAATTTGCCTTCCAGTACGCCAGTGGGCTGTCATTCAATGGTATGTTTGGTTCTGATAGATACTGTGCAACTTCATTTGATAAACTATTTTCAGTTTTTGAGGCTGTCGGTGAATCTTCAATCAACTGTGAACAAATAACTTGAAGAGCTGATTTAAATTTCTCTGTATCACTTTTCGGCGGCATTGCGCATTGTACTGACAAAACAATAATGCTTATAACCCGGACAGCTCTATACTAACAACACAGGTGGGAGTGTGAAAAATAACCTAGCGTAAAGAGGCATGCCGTCTGCCATCTATTGGACTGAGGTGAAAACAACGCCACGTTTTCACACAAAAATCTTGTAGCTGGTCCGGTATTAGTCTCTAGTGTATTTGCTTATAATGTATGAATCACGAGTCACTGCATGTACTTAGTCCAGTGTCTCAACTGTAATTTACGAAAAATATCATCCGAAAAACATCAAACTTTTGTACCCTTTGTAAAATTTCATCATGGTAAACAACATGCTAGAAAGGAAGGTCATCAATTAGCAAATTTTATGACCATTGTTTAAGTGTATCACTCCATTTATTGGTGCAAAAACAAGTTAAAAATATGTGAAAAGTAATTTCAATACAACTTTGGAACGTACTGCAGAGTTTATAAAACCACACATTTTTATTTATGTTGTTGGCAATGCACTCAATGTGGCCAACATAATACCTGTGCTGCAACTTGCCCTACTTAAACACGTTTCATATTTTAGCTTTTGCAAAACTTACGTAACGTCTTTGTATAGAACAGCAGTTGGCAACCATGAAACGACACGGAAAGAAAATGCCTGTTGTATCAAGGAGCAACTTTATTCTTCTTCATGTGTACTTATAGCTACACAACTTATTAAATTAAATATTGTAATTATTTTTGTTTATGTTTTCAATTTATGTACACTTAGTGAACTTCGAAAATTGATCAAGCGAAAACACTTTGTGAATATCTGAAACAAATAAATATGCACCAATGACTGGGATTTGTGTACACATGGAAGAATTGTACTGTTCAGATGCATTGCATATCAGAAAGAAGAAATAGGCTTGAAATTGTTTCATTGGAATATATGCTTGGAATTACTAGGTAATACGGTGACGTGAAGAAAGATAAATTACGCCCGCGGAAAATAAGCTTGGAATTACGGTTAAGGTTATGTCAGAAGTATTATTGGCGAGAGCAAACATTGGTTATCAAAATATCGCAAGTATTTACCGATGTCCGATATTGAAAAATGTGCCGATATTACCGATCTCCGATATTGAATATCGGGCCATCACTACATTGTATATACTCGACTGTATCATGTGCGTGTTGGACTCTTTTTTGGATGAGTAAAATCTTGTGAGTTCGCATCACAGACATGCTGTAGTAGCAGTAAGTGAAGTTAATTTGAACACGTGAATACATGACCTAGGTCTGACATAACTGGTAAGTCATAGCTAGGAAATGAATTTTTACTTAAAAAGGATAAATTATATCATGCTGACATCATACTGATATAATACCAAAATCATTTTCTTACATACATTTGACGTAGAAATGATGTCATATTACACATTTAAAAACAAATTTTTAAGTTTTCACTTCTGTTGACAGTCCCCATGACTGGCTATTTTTTTTTTTTATTTTTTTTTTATATTTTAATGATTTCTGTTTTTGTTTTTTCCCCCCATAAATATAGCACATTATTCAACAAATATGACACTTAAATGTTTCAAGATATTATTTCACCAAAATGAGTCATTTTGGCTAATACATAATGCACTTTTTACTATATAATGATTTTAATAAACATGTCTAAATACTCGGAACAATAAAAATAAATATGCAAGTATTTGTGTGCTTGAAAAATGTACCAGTGTTGTAATGTAAAAAAGAGTTATTAATAACGGTTACAAGCTTAAAAAAGTTAAAAAAAAAAAAAAAATCCATATTACTATTAAGTAAATAAATTTTGGTACAAACTTCATGCCTAATAAATTACATTTATTGAACTTTATCTATTAAAAGATTATACATTTGTAAGTTTTGATTTAAAATGCTGATTAATTTAATGATTTTAAATGCTTTTTGTTGTTATATGATGTTTTGACTTTAATTTCTCTATACTATGGTGTTTTGACATGCTTTTCTGTGTTATTTAGCTTTTATCGCAATTCTCCATATAATCTCATATTTATGCATTATATATCAGGATGTCTCCATTCTGGAAAGTCAGGGAAGTTGAAATTGTCAGGGAAAGTATGATAATTTACTTAATATCCTGAAAAAGTCATGAAAATTTCCCAGTGGTAAAGTAATTTTAAGGTAAAATTTCATACTCCAGTCGGCCATCACCTAGACTTTAAAATAATTTTTATATATGGTGTGTTTTCGCATAGCCATACACACTACAAAATGGCATATGCAAGGTTCTGTTTGAATTGTTCTTCTTGTTACATTGTTCTAGGTCAGCTATGGGAGTGTTGAAGGCTGTATATTCATTATTTCTTTCAGAAAAATGCAAAATATTAAAATAATTTAACAAAATAGTCAGGAAAATTTTAAATTTTGGTCATGAAAGGTGAGGGAAATTTTATTGCAGATTTCTGAGTACAGCTTGTATATACACTCAGCGCTCTTTAATCCAGTATTCTTTGGTTTGGCACATTCTGTAGTGTGGCACCAATCAAGCAAAGCTATAACTTTTTTACAGTAAATCATGGATTTGTGTATAATCCATTGTGATTTGAAGAGAGCGCTGAATTACGGACACTACATGATATCAGAGACTTTTTTAAAAACAAATGCTCGTGTTTTTTTTTTATATACATCAGCTTATTACTTGTTTCATATAACATTGAACTGTATTTTAAATTATCTTTGGTATTAGTATTAAAACTATTTGAACGTTTTATAATCCGCAAATGACTAATCTGGGACAGCCATGGTCTGAACTTGCCAGATTGAGGGCCCTGCCTACCTGGGTATACATTCAGTGTGCAGAGTTTCAGAAGAAACCACACAATTTAAGACCTGCTCAAGATATTCTAGTGTTATCTTTTTATGAAAAGCATTTATGAATGAATAGTTATGTTTATGTATTTAGTTTTTAAACTGCATTTTTAGGAGAGTGAAAAGGACTGAAATGTGTGTTTTCAGCATTATTTTTAGGCATGCAATCCCTGGTACAGATTCTTGAAAGCACTCAAGTGACTTGATGTAATCCTATCTTCATTTCTTTGTCATGTAATGTTATGGTTACTGCTGAAATTTTGTAGTTGTCTATGCATGACAAGAACACTGTGTGCCAGTTCAGAGCCTTGTGCGTAGAGGCGATAACATTCTAGAAACATCAGGGAGCATCACACATATCATCCCGTCTCAATAATACAGATACATCCCCTGACTAGGCAGGCCCCTTTAAAAAGCCTTTACTGTACTTACAAAAAAAAAACAGTTTTGGTTCTTATAGGGAAACAAGTACATATTACTTTATACTGAAATCTGAATAAATATTAAACATCTTCTAGGCATCTAAAATTTCTATTGTGCTTTAAAGTGAAAATTCCTACTATGTGTAAGACTTGAGTTAGCTCGAAAGGTCGTATCGATCTGCAAAGGCGGAAAAGTGCTTTGTGAAAGTGTGTTAGTCAATTTTGTAGTTCTCTATGGTAATCCAGGTCATTTCACACTTTTAAGTGCGTAGGTTTTGTTAATTTCTGTAAACATCAGCTCATTTAGCAACAAATTAACCTTTTCAGAAACTTATAATATTGTCTTTTGGTTTACATAGGTTTTTTAAAATTCATATTAATAGATTAAATTTACGCGGTTAATCCATGAGTTAATTCATCTGTAAAAAACTAAACATTGACCATGTAGTTGGTGGTGGGTGAGAGAGAGGGTTATCAACTTGTCAGGCACGGAGTGAATGTACACTGGCTTGCCCACATGTGTAGTTGAAACCAGGAGCGTACACAAAATTTTATTTTTGGAATGGGGAGGGAAGGTCATACCACTTTACCCACTGTTTGCTACCAAATTCTTTCCATTTGTTGGTGGTAATGAAATATATTTTTTACATTTGTGAGGTAAGGTGGAAAAGAGAAATTATCCCCTCCCATCTCACCACCTGTGTACACCCCTGGTTGGGACACCCGAACACTTCGACTCGCTGTACTAAAAGTTCCATCTCACGCGACCTCTTCCCTGCAGGTCACTGGTGGACGTACTGCACAGGAAGTGCATCCCTGTCTACCTGGTGTCTGGCGGCATCCGGGGGATAATCACTCCTGTGGCCCTCGAACTGGGAGTTCCCCTGCAGAACGTGTTCGCGAACAGGCTCAAGTTCTTCCTCAACGGTCAGTCATTGTTCCTGTACGTTATCGCTGAGCGATGTCACTTTCTTTCAGAGTTTTTAAGGTTTTGTAAGTGTGTTTTTACCAAACTCAAAATGAATGACATTATTAATTATTTTATGATAGTTACAACATATAAAGATATGTTGTAGTTATCTTTATCATCCTTAACCAGAAATAAATTATTATACAGATAATGAGATCATAATATTTACACATAAATGATAAAAAAAATTTATGATTATGTTTTAGTTTACATGTTTTTTTGAATGTTGGACTTATGGGACTTCTCAGCTTATGACATATACTCATATTTTATGTATAAAACAAGAAACGATGCTATTGGAATTACATAACTTTATTAGCAGTGGGATAGAATATTTATGATTGATTGGTTTCAATATCTTTCTGTGCTGACATAAATTGTAATCTTAATTGTACTATTTGTCACTTTATTACGTATTGGTATTAGATACTGTTATTATGTTTTTAAAAATCTCTCTCTCTCTCTCTCTCTCTCTATATATATATATATATATATATATATATATATATATATATATATATATATATATATATATATATTGATAGCCCATGTTTCCCCTAAGGTAAACTACCTGTATGTGGGACCAGATATTGACTGTTTTAATTTACGTAACAGTCCCACTACGGATGTGTCCTGTTTGCTCATTGTACGGATGCGTGGCCTCTATCTTCATGCTCATTGTACGCATGCGTGGCATCTCTCTTCCACTCTATTGGAACAACCATCGATTTGACGTTTCAATCATATTTTCGTCGTTTGAATTATTAATATTATGTAATTTAACGATCGTCCACCGATTTTCATCACAATCGGTACGGTTATTTAAAAGTAATGTTGAATATTCAAATACGTTTTGAACCAACAATGGTGTTTTACAGTTACACATAATAATTCAAATTACACCTGGAACCTTTTGCACAATGTTTTAAAAAAATATTGTAACACATTATACATAAGTTAGGTGTATTTGGGATGCGTATTTGTTATAAAATCGTGTTATAAAAACGAAATAATATTATTCCCCTCCCGTGAACAAAATTGTTATAAATATGTATATAACATCTGAAATTGTTATTATAATTATGACCTCGTGGCTGTGCGGTCAGCGTAGCTAACTTCCATTCCAAAGTTTGTCGATTCGAATACCGACAGTTGCGAATATTTTTTTACTTGTAAAAATAAATACAGTGCACGCAACATTTAAAAAGTAATAAATATATTTGAATTAATGAGTGCAAATAAAAGTAAGTTTATTAATTAAATTGTACATTTAATTTCACTCCTTTGTATCCATACAAAATAGTGATAATTCAATAAAAATGATTCAATTTTATTCATAAAAGTATGCAGAGGTTTATTTTATTATACGAAAGATAGAAAAATTAAAAAAAAAATTTCTTCCTCGAAGAATATAATATTTTTAATGCCTAAATGGTTTGGTTGCAAAAACCTATTACGGCTCAGTCTCAGGCCGAATATATTTCCTTTTCTTCTGGATCAATCATTTCATCAATGTTTTGTTATGACATCACGTTAAACTATCGTCCGTAAACCGACTTTACAGACAACCATTTTTTTTATTTTTCCATTATATTTAGAAAAAACATTCACTAGATACTACATAATTTTTTTTTAAGATAGAACCTAGTCATTAATTTTTTTTAGATAAAATTTTAAAGATTTATTAATAAATTATGTTTTAGTAGAAAAGGGAACCACACATAACTTAAAAACACACAACTTACAGTCATAACTTAGAAAGCTCCAAAAAATTCACGTAACCTAGAACTGTCATAAGTTAGAACGATCATAACTTAGAAACACGTAACTTAGAAACACACAACGCAGAATCACACAACTTAGAAATGCCGTAATGTAGAAAGTCATAACTTAGAACTATCACAACTTAGAAACACACAACTTAGAACTGTCATAACTTAGAAACAAGCAATGATTAATCACAACTTAGAACTATCATAACTTAGAAACACGCAATGCAGAATCACACAACTTAGAAACGTCGTAATGTAGAAAGTTATAACTTAGAAACACGTAACTAAGAAACACACAATCCGAACCACATAACATAGAACTATCATAACTGAGAACAGGTATAACTTAGAAGATTCTATCTTGTGTGTTTCTAAGTTGTGACAGCACCCCAGTAGAAAATATAAGGCTATTCAGGTGAGTTTGGTTGCATTTTGTGTTTTACTTAGACTTCCAGTGTTAGGTGGGGTGTTAACTTTCATCTTGGTGTTATCTAAGTTTTACCACTATTTGCCATATTAATTAGCCTCTATACCAAAGCAATTATAGCTACCGAAGACCCCCAGAATTCTATGGTCTTTGAGTGATACCCCTTATTTGGTTGAAGATTGGCCTGGACTTAAATCATGTCTTTTACAGCAACCTGCAGACCAGAGTCCAAGGGGTGAGGTGGTGATGCTTGCCTGCAGGAGACTACGCCGGCTTCGACGAGACGGAGCCGACCTGCAACAGCGGCGGGAAGGCAGAGGTGATCCGGCGCCTGAAGGAGAAGCATGGCTACTCCAACTTGGTGCTTGTGGGTGATGGGGCCACCGACGCAGAGGCCTGCCCGCCGGCGGATGCATTCATAGGCGAGTCCCTTCAACCAAGTGTCTGCAGGTCTTCCTTGAGGCCTTAGTGAGAGGCTACACAATTTATATTCTAAAAATGCTGGTCGATATTAGTCTAGTTCTTATTGACCTTCTGCTATTGGTTTTTGTTATGTATTGAGACTGTTAGCTTTAAGTAGGGTATTTATGTATTCACAAGTTGGTAGCTAGGGAACTTCAAGGTAGTGTGCATATGTGTTAACACTGCGATCAACCTTCGTGTACGTTTTGGGCGAGAACAGACAATGGATCTGTTGGGATGGTGATGGTTACCACGATAAATTGGTATAAGAATAGTCATGAGCATGGTTATGGACAGTACGAAACAGTTTTATTTATGGATGGGTCAATCAAATCCTTAAATACCATAAAATCCATGGTATTTTAGGATTCGTTATTTGAGGAAAAAGATTTGAAGAAGAATATGTATTAGAGAAAGTAAATAAAAAAATTAAACACCGGTCTGAAGTTTACTAAGTCAATTTTTTTTCTTCATACCTGTTATGTTACCATTCCCCAAGATATATTTAATGTTTCAACATCATAATAATGTTTTACATTTCTTGTACATTATTTTATTTTGAACCCTTTGACACCTAGATTTGGATTCGAATTACTGTTTGGGATTTGGATTTGAGAAAATTGTGGTTTGACCCACCATTAGTTATATTAAATAAACATGATCAAGGAAACTGTTATTTTTTTTCAGAAAGGAACTTAACTGTACTTACAAGTACTTAGTAAGTACTAGAAGAGACTTAATTTTAATGCCCATATCTTTGTAAATAGGCAATTATTCTCGCAAATACATATAATTAATATAGCTACATGAGCACAGTTTCTCACCATTATAGCAAAATCATGCATTCCTAACATAATATATTTAACTACTAATTGAAGTACTTAGTGTTGCCTGGGTTTTATGCAGAAGGAAGAGATTTCATTTAGGGAGAAGAGAGCAATTTTTTTTTTAAATATGTATTGGGTAGACAGTAAGTAACCTTCCTCTTGCTTTGGTTAAGGTTGCAAAATCTCATCAAGCTGGGATCATCAAGCTGTATAAACGTAAACCAACAGATGCAATTTTCAGCCATGTGATATTGATTTATCTTTAACATTAACTAGCAAGAAACAAGTGGTTTCCTTGCAAAATAGACACACAAAATTGTTTATTGATTATTGAATGCATAATGTGCAGGTATGTTTGTTTTTATTAAAAGTAACTTAAGTTTTGAGGGTATTGAGCTGAAAATATTATGAAGTATTGAGTATCCAAATTATGGTGTTGTCTAAAATCCATGACAAAAATTTCCATGACTTATTGTTATTGAAAATGAAAGAATAAGTCCATCTGGGACTACTCATCCCAGGTCATCAGAAAATCCAGGACATGCCTGGTGCTAAAAAGACCCTCTTTAAACTAAACAAGCATCTTACCGTGTATCCAAGCTTACTATAACACTTTAGGAAAAACAGTGGAAAAATCTCACTGCCTGTATCTGTGTTTAATCTAATTTAACATGAGTACTCCTAGGAGACCATGGTGGTTCAGTAGTCAGATTACATAAATGCTTTCTTCAAGGTGTCCTGCCGGGCAAGCATGACGCGTCATCGGTATGACTTTTCGCTACTAAAAGCGAGCATGGATCTTTTTTTGCCTTCTGGAAGACTCCTTAGCTATGACATGCCCGTCATACGTAAGGCGCAATGGCTTGTCAGTTGTAGACCCGTCATAGCCGTCATAACCCCGTCATACAGCTGACTACGTGTGTAACTTTCATTTAATACTGGGAAATAATTCTTTCAAATGAGTTAAATAATATATTTTCGTGAAATTTAAGGTTTTGCCTTAATTCTATTTACTCAGAAATTAAGTATGTGAGTTATACGATGTATCTAAAAAAAGGTTATGTTTTTCTCTGAACAAACTTCGAAACAACTTGTTTCCGATAATAATCACGCCGCATAAATAAATAGTTTCTATGTTTCGTGTGAATAAGACACATTGATTCTTTTTTCTCGATATTTTTAACTGCACAATACTCAGTTTACCAAAATATATCATACTAAGAAAACTGCCAATCTGCCTACTTTTGCCATATAACTTAATAATAAAATAAAGGTCAGGACAAAATAACGTAATATTTCAACTAGATAGAAGATAACATCACATTAGTTAGTTATTCTGTATAAAAGTTAAGCGTAAAACGCCTATAAGCGTGTGGCTTATTAAACTTCTAGAAACAACTAATTTCCCCTTCAGCTTCCATACGTGTAATAAAAAAAAATCACTTGTAAAAATAAAATACACGCATTGGTAAGGTTGAAAATACACAAGAATGCCGCTGATAAATACATAGTAGTCTGATGGTTAGAATTCACCTGGAACAACACCACGGCCAATGTGCGCAGAACCCGATCGCAGATGAAGGTCACTTGGGCGGAGCTTGTGAAAGGGGTGGGAGCGACACGACGAATAAGGGATTAAGAAGGGAAAAATTGTAGGGGAGGGGGAAGCCTAAGATGTACATCAAGTTCTGTCCCTGCCCGAACACGCCCGAATATTCACCTTCGGCCAACCTCGGGTTTATTTATTTATATATACGTATTTATATTTCTCTGTTTATTTTAATGTAGCTATACTAACCTAACTAACTGTCCATAGTGTTCTAAAGTGTTTTAATGTAGCTAACCTAACTGACCACTTTTAATATTTGAATTCATTTTTCTTGCGCAAAAAAAAACAAATCCCGAGGTTGGCCGAAGGTGAATATTTGGGCGTTTTCGGACAGGGACAGAGCTTGATGTACATCTTAGGCTTCTCATCAAAGTACGCTCAGTGCGCAGTGCGTGCTCCTTGAAAAGATTGAAGACTCAGATTATGAAAGGCGTGGAAAGAGAACACCGATACCTTTTTTAGACTACGAAGAATGAAAAATGAGAAAACTGATACCTTTTTACGACTACGAAGAATGTAGAATGAGAAAACTGATACCTTTTTACGAAGAACGTGGAAAGAGAAAACTGATACCTTTTTACACTGGTGATGACGGCACGGAGGATGTGTAACCTGTAACGAGAATGCTGATACCTTGTTGCTTCCTGGGACCGCTACTGCTGTAGCTGATACAGTAGTATCAGCTACTTGTAACCAGTACATTACTGTTTCAGGAACTGGTTGGAACAGATACCAAAAATTGTTGTAACAACCCACCTCTAGTGTGAATAAAACTTACAGTGCACTAGAAAATATGCTATAATAAACAAGTCTAATGATAATGTAATTAAATATAACAGTAGTAGTATTTTTTGAACAGTCTTTAAGGGACGTATAGCACACCGAGTTGATTTGGTGCCTTCAAATCGGCAAATTAACTTAAACGGTGACGAAAATTACCAAATAATGATTAAATCAGGTCTAGTATTGTAATGTTTCACGTCGAGTCACAAAAGTGTTTTTAAATTTTTTTTTTCATCATAAGTAATAAAAACTGACCATTGAAAACAAAATTAATAATAACGGGCAACACGTTTCACAAGATCGCTAAATAATATTTTCATATTAAAAATTACAAACTTTCACAGTTTCTAATGCACTCCTTAACCTTCTTATATACTATTTAATAATCATAAAAGACTTTGCTATGTAAAATAATTTTATTATATTTTGAGACTGAGACGTGACGGGTGTTTTACTGGGCCAAAAATAGTCTGTAAAACTTATATTTACAGAAAACCAACAGGCGTACAATGAAAAATGATATAAATATTGAATATAGTTGTGGAAAATATATAATTCGATAGACACATCATGCCTAAGTTTTATGAATGTCCACAAACTTGTTTTTGTGTAGGTAGTTTTCTATTGGCTGTAAATTGCTAGCAGATACACCAACTGCCAAATAAAACACCTCCTTTCTGTAAATTCACTGCCAACCTCTGCATATAATCGATTGCCAAGCCTTCGTAGGTAAGGCGCCATAGCGATGATGGGAGAGATATGACGATGGGATCCGTGCTCGCATTTTCAAGCGGCCGTCACAACTCAGCCGTCATACCGGCGACGCATCGTCGCTATGACGGTAGCAACCGAAAGAACCATGCTCGACCCACTGGGTTAGATTCTTGGAGTCAAACTCACTTTCAGCAAGTGGGAGATGCAGCTGACATTAATTTATTTTATTTTATATAAAAAAAATGGGTGCGTGTACTTATGTACACGTGTGAGAAGTTATACTTCTTTGGCATCATTAAAAAATAGTTTTTAATTGCATGCAAATAATTAATTACAATAAAATAATAAAAGGGCTGGAAAAAGATAGTCAACACAGTCAATAAAGTTCAGTTTAAATTTGAAAAATTAAATAAATAAAATTTAGAGAATAATAAATATATATTACACAATTTGTACTAAATATTATAAGATTCTTAATGTTAAATATTTATTATTGATTATTTAATATTTTAAGAGAAAATAAATAAATTTAATAATAAATTCAAAAATTTAATTTAAGTTTAATTATTTTTTAAATATTTATTATTTTCTTCATTTAATATTCACTTTTAATTTTTATCAAAAAGTTTTCATGTATTCATAAATATTTATTATTTATTCAATTTAATAATAAAAATTAAAAATTAATATTTTAATTTGATGTTTGATTTTAATTTTTATCACAAATTTTTAATTACATATTTTATTAAATTTATTTCTTTATTTTGTAAATATTAAATAACCAATTATAAATATTTAACATTAATAATTTAATAATATTTAGTGTTAATTATATTAAATAATAATATTTTAATTTATATCAATAAATAATACATATGGATAGTTAACCTCAATTATATTGGAGCACTTGAAAAAGTATAAAGGCACAATTTTTTTACTAATATTTACGAATAGTAAATAATATTAATCAAAATATTCAATTTAAATCACAACTGAATATAATTTATTAGCACAGATATGATTCACACTTATATGAAACTAAAACACGTGTTGTGAATGTAGAAACTAGAAACATGAGGATAAATATTATAAATATGAAAACAGTGATCAGAAGTGACGAGCGTGCCAACATGCGCGACTAATAGAGGTTCTATTTCTATTTGTTGGTAGCTTTTTTTCGAGACTTATTGAGCGGTTTAGCGGGCAGCTTCAACCTGTTAATTTTGTGTTACAGTGATGCACGCGCATCTTAAAATTAAACTCTCATCTTTTTTTCATAACGCGCCTAAAGTATAACTTCAAAAAAAGAAAACAATAGTTCTATGGTGTTTTTATTTTTCAATTAAAACTACACTAAATTTATTTTTATATTATAAAGGTTTTTTTTGACTTATGGTAATGGACAATGATTTTAGTTTCATATAAATTTTTTCTTGCAATGAAAAAAAAAAGAAACTGCCTATTAATCATGATTTAATTAATCATCTTCACAGATGGCTTCTATGTAAATAAACATTCTGTTGTTTTAAAAACATTAAAATGTTTTAGTCTTCCTATACATATATAATAGTGACTAGCTGCCCGACCCGGCTTCGCACGGCTATACTAATGGAAAAAAATTAAGGCACATCTCCCATTTACAGTAATGGTAAATAAAAAAAATTCAGTGAAAATTTATTACAATGCTGTATAATGTACCAGAGAGAAAATGAATAGCACCGATGGTTTCCCGACTTGTGCACACAACGTACAACTGATGTACCCGTACTTCGCTACAGCAGTCTACAGGCAGATCACTCTTGCGCCGCTCATTATATATGCCCCTCCTTGTGGGTACGCCACTGCCGCGTGATGCCCGTTGCCATGGAGACGCAGAAGGCATGAACAATGCAAAATCTTGTTGCCTGGTTTTAACCACCCATGGGATCTAATTTTTGGAAAATGTCATCCTGCGTAACATAAGGAACATTACTGTGAAGTTTCAAGTCTGTAAAATATATATACTTGAAAAAAAGGGCAATTTTTTATATTTAAAGTACCCGCAAAATTTCAATGGTGATGAGGACTGCACTAGCAATGAAATAGTCGTTAACTTCTAGCGCCTGCGGCATCGTCAACACACACATAGTTCGTGTACTGCATGTTATATCTAACCCCCTCCAACGCATTTGATTCTAAATTGGACTTTTAGTAAGGATCCCTAATGTTATTGATAATATAATATAGCCTATAGCCTTCCTCGATAAATTTACTATCCAACACTGAAAGAATTTTTCAAATCGGACCAGTGGTTCCTTAGATTAGCGCGTTTGTTCCGTGACAACGGGAACGAAAACTTCCAACAAACTTATTCGATAAAATTGAAGCAGCGCCTAGCACCGACATGTGCTTAGGCGGCCATCTTGAGTAGACTGTCTTTTGTTTTTTCCGGTGTCTGGAGCACAGCTTGCTATGAGAAATTCTTCCGCAACGCAGCACACACAGCAAGAAAAATAGCCCAAATATACTTAGATATGTCCAAGCTCAAACAACAACAAATGTCAAGATATACACAATATAAAGTTACCGAACATCCCGCCCACCTTGAAAGAACAATTTCAACAGTCTTGGGGTAAGGGGCACAGCTTTGTTATAGGTCGGGTAATCAGTCCTTGGAGCGTACGAAGTTGGGCTACACGGACCACTCCATCAGATCCTGGAAAGGTTTTCACAACTCGTCCAAGTCTCCAGCGACGTGGAGGCAAGTTGGGATCTTGAACCAGAACAAGTGTGTCTGGTTGCACATTTACTCCAACTTGAGTCCACTTTCCCCGCACCTGCAGCTGATGCAAATAATCCCTATGCCATCGCTGCCAGAAACATTGGTGGGCTTGCTGCAACAGACTCCATCTTGACAGGCGATTCATAGGCACCGAGGTCACATCCTCCTCGGGTAAGATTTGGGAAGGGCCCAACGTGAGGAAGTGACTTGGTGTCAGTGCTGTCAGATCACTTGGGTCATTTGACAGTGGTGTCAGTGGCCGTGAATTCAATATTGCCTCGATTTGGGTGAGGACTGTATAGAACTCCTCATGTCAGTAATTGGCTGCCAATCACCTTACTCAAATGAGCCTTGACGGACTTCACTCCGGCCTCCCATAGGCCTCCAAAATGAGGTGCCCCAGGTGGATTGAAATGCCAGGTGATTCCATGGTTGCCCAAGTCATGAATGATGGCAGCGTTGGTGGTCTTATCCTCAAGGAATGATTGCAAAGCTTTCAACTGATTGTTGGCACCAACAAAGTTGGTTCCACAGTCACTGAAGATGTCTGAGCAAGAGCCACGTCTGGCCACAAATCTACGAAATGCAGCTAGAAAAGCATCTGTAGATAAATCAGACACCAATTCAAGGTGTAGCGCCTTGGTGGTAAAACAAACAAATAAACAAATATATGCACGATATGTTCGCGGCTTTCGGGCCCGAGCCATTGTGATGGTAAATGGCCCAGCATAGTCAACTCCAGTTTTCAGGAATGGTTTGGCCTGTGTTATTCGTTCAGCAGGCAGGTTACCCATTTTAGGGACTACTGGACTTGGCCTGACACGAAAGCAGATCATACACTTGCGCAGTTGTTGCCTAATGGCATCCTTGCCATTCACGACCCAAAAGTCTTGTTGCAGGACAGCAAGCAAATGTTGAGGGCCTGGGTGCAGCAAGTCCTTATGTAGCTGATCGATGATCAGTTCCGTCAAGCGACACCTTTTCGGAAGCAAGATTGGGTGTTTTTGGTTATATGGCAAGCACGAGGCCTGGAGTCTACCACCTACTCTGAGGATTCCATTGGAATCTACGAAGGGGTTTAATTTCTTCAAGGAACTTGGGCATTGTTCCCTTTTCACAGAAACGAGTTCACTGGCAAATTCAACAGACTGGGTCCTTTTGACCCACACCCTGAGTGCGGCTTGGAGCTCGCTCACCTGAAGAGCATCACTCCTTTTCTCCTTGTCAGAACTGCGAATTTTGATAAACCGCAAACAGTAGGCGGTTATCCGTTTGATTTTCGTGAGGGATAAAAATCGATGAAGTAGCGACAAATCTCCCACTGTGAGAGTGCCGACAAAGGGTTCAGCAGGCTGATTTCGCTGTTCCCTGAGCATTTCTGCATTAGTGGGAGGCGACGTCCAGTTGAGGCGTGGCCATGTGGTTTGTTCTTCACGCAGCCATGGTGGGCCTGTCCACCACAACACATGGTTGACCAGCTGGGAGGGCAAGAGACCTCTGGAGGCGCAGTCAGCAGGATTATCTGCTGAAGGAACATGGTGCCACCACTCAGGTGAAGTGTTTGTTTGGATTTCTCCAACACGATTTGCCACGAACGATTTCCATCGATGAGATGATGAACGTATCCAAGATAGGGTAACAGTTGAATCTGTCCAAGCAAAAATGTTCTTCAAATTCAAAAATGAAAAAACATCCAAAATATAACGCAAAAGTTTTGAGAGTAATACCGCTCCACAAAGTTCGAGACGAGGTAAGGTAACCCTTTTGGTTGGCGCTACCTTGGACCGACCCATCAGCAGATGCACTTTCGCTGGACCCTCACGTGGTACCTCTCGAAGATAGACTACAGCAGCATATCCTAACTCTGAACTGTCAGAGAAACCATGAAGTTCGAGCAATGTGTCATGTGCACTCACAAGAGGTCCCCTAGGTATGGTAACTTCCTCCAACAACGACAGCTCCACCTTGAAACGGATCCACTTCCCTCCTAACCTGACAGGCAGGTTGTCATCCCAATCCACACCCTCTAACCACATCTCTTGTATCATTGACTTTGCTAATAACAACAGAGGCGATAGCCAACCTAATGGGTCGAATATTCTTGCCACATCGGACAGAATGCCCCTCTTAGTGCAACTGCTGTTCCTAGAGTGTACATGGTACGAAAAATGGTCTAACCTAGCATTCCAGTGAAGACCCAGTACCTTCAAACTTGACTGCCCATCAGCATCAAACAAATGAGTAATAGGTTGTTGTAGTTGAGATGGTGGCAATTGGGCAAGAAACTCTGGACTGTTGCTGGCAAACTTGCGGAGGTTGAAGCCACCGGACTTGAGAAGACCCACCAGTTCGTGTTGCAATTGTACGGCCTCCTGTACTGTATCTGCGCCTGACACTACGTCATCCACGTATGTGTCGGCAACAAGAACCCCGGCTGCGGGAGGGTACTTCGATTTCTCATCTTCTGCCAATTGGTGAAGTGTTCGAATGGCAAGGAACGGTGCCGCAGACACACCGTATGTTACAGTCTTCAGCCGATATTCCTGGATTGGATCCTGTAAGTTGAAACGCCAAAGGATTCGGTGATAGTCCTGGTGCTTTGGATCCAGCAAAATTTGTCTGTACATTTGCTGAACGTCAGCAGTGAATGCAATCTTGTGGAGTCGCAAACGAAGAATCAGATTACTTATGTCACACTGTAACTTCTTTCCTGATAGCAACGTGTCATTTAGGGACAATCCAGATGAAGTTTTTGCCGAAGCATCAAAAACAACCCGAAGTTTTGTGGTGGTGCTGTCAGGTTTCAGTACACAGTGATGGGGTATGTAATAACCCAGACTTACATTGTGTTCTGCTTCATCCACTAGTTCCATGTGGCCTTCTGTAATGTAATCCTTCATGAAGTTTTGATACTGAACCTTGAGCTCTGATTGCCGATAAAGTCTCTGTTCTAAGTTCCGCAACCGCCTAAGTGCTTGAGATTTCGACTCTCCCAGTTCCGAGGCCGTAGTTCTGAATGGTAAAGTTACTGTATAGCGACCACCAGACCCTCTTTCGTGAGTAGTTCGGAAAATGTCTTCACACTGAATTTCGTCTGGGGTTTCAGGAATCACGTGAGGAATTTCTTCCAGTTCCCAAAACTTCTTCATGGTCTCTTTCAGTGGCACCAGTGAAGCCTGAAGACAAGTCGATAATCCAGACACTAGAGAAACTGACTTCGATTCAATTTTTCCCATGACCAACCACCCAAAAATGGAATCCAATGCTGTTGGCGAGCCAGGGATGCCTTCAATACGACCACCAGTTAACAGAAGAGGGAAAAGCTCAGCTCCCAGTAGCATCTCAATTGTACCAGGTATTCCAAAGTCGGGGTCTGCCTTTTTAAGATTTGAGAGATGGTTCCACTGCCCAGAAGCGATATAGGCATTAGGCAACTTTTCACTTATTTTGTTCAAAACCAGTGTGTCAATGGTGAACGATTGAGCATCATCACCAACAGGTTGCAGTTGACAAGAGACAGTTCCTTTCACGGATGTAACAGACACACCTGAGAGGCCCTGAATCAGCTGTGAACATTTGCGTCGAGGTAAACCTAACCTCTGAAGACACTGGCTTGTGATTAAAGTTTGCTTGACTACCAGAGTCTAGGAGCACTCTACATTTTTGAATGTTGCCACTAATATCCCTAGCACCCACAATTGCTGTTGCCAATAGCACAAATGATGAAGGACCAGTACTGGTCAAAGTTGTGGTGGACAGTTGCTCATTACTGTCATCAGTCAAGGGTGCCTCCGTGATTTGTTCCTGATTGGTGTCTAAGGTGTGGCTGGATGGTATGGAATTGTCAAAATGTAGCAATGTATGGTGGCGTGATCCACAGGTTCTGCAGTTGGTCTTAGAATAGCAGTCTCTTGCCTTATGGAACTGCCGAAGGCAATTTATGCAAACCTTCAGCTGTTTGGCTAATTCAAATCGCTGTGTCGGGGAGGTTTCCACAAATTTGGAACATTGAGATAAGGAGTGAGAGCCCTCACACAGCATACAATGTTGAGACTTATTTGCTCCTGAATGACCCAGAAATGACTGTGTAGAAGGACGACCATAAGACCGCCAAGACGCAGCCTGAGTTTGTTGTTGACTTGGCTTTTGACCAGCGTTCAGCCTTTGACCATTCCCTAAGGATTCCAGCACCCGTTGTCGACCTTCCAAAAATACAATAAATTGTTCCACTGTTGGTATGTGGGTTGGATCTGTGATGCTCAGCTCCCAGTCTCGTCTCAGGTTTGCATCCAATTTCCTCTCCAATAAATATACTAGCAACGGGTCCCACGTATTCACCGAGATGCTCAACACCTTAAGGGCAGCCACGTTTTCTTGGATAGCTGACAATAACTGCAGTAATGTGGAAGAATTCCCTGTGGCAGATGGTGCACTCACCAGTGCCGCAATATGGTGATTAACAATCAATCTCTTATTATTATATCGCCGTTGAAGGAGCTTCCACGCAACATCAAAGTTCTCCTCTGTAAGTGGGAGAGACTGTACTAGAGACAAGGGCTCTGCCTCCAAAGACAATTTTAAATAGGACAGTCGCTCCACATTGGTGAGTTGTTTCTGCTTAGCAACTAATGTCTCAAATAAGTTGGAGAAGTTTTGCCATGACTTTATTTCACCTCTGAATGATGGTAGTTTGATGGCTGGAAGATGCACTTTTGGCGAATCCTGAGCAATGGTTGATGAAACATGTGTTGAGCTGGGTAGGGTTAGCTTGGTGAAACAATCAGAAATCGATCTTATTTTATAGTACAAATCATCGAAGGTATCCAACCTTTTATTGTGGGCCTCTTCGTCAAAGTCGGCGATTTGTCCTGAACTGGTAGCAATTATAAGATGATCCTCCTCAAAACCCTTCCGTATCTGGTCCAGGTCCCTGCAGGTGGCTTCCAGTAGCCTGTGCTGAGATGGGTCAGCAGAAGCCTTATCTGCGAGAGTTGACGCTCTATGCTGACGCTCTATGCAAACGATTTTCCGCTCGCGTCAACCTGAAGTGGACAGCTGTCAGCTGTCTTGCTGTCAGCGTTGCAACCTAGAAGTCCGCAAACCAACAACAACTTCTTTCTTACGCGGCGCGGGCTCTTTCACGCTTCCCGCACTGTGCCGCGTGACCCGTTCGTCGCGAACGAACCGATTCGTTCACTCGCACCCCCAAAAAAAGGTAATCGTGACCCGAACAGTTCAAGCAGGTGACCGAGTCTCGAGACCCGTTCACATGACGTCACCAGAACAAAGGATCACTGCATCTGACCAAGACAAAGACGCGCCCGACAGAGTAACGCTTATTGTTCCGCTTTTTCACGTATCAAGAATTGTTTCTCACAAATGTCCGTAACGCTGCTGTGGGGACTGTTAACAGCACGCAGTTACGTTTCTGCACCAAAGTTTTCTTCCACAAACCGAGACGCACACGCACGTGCCGCGGACGTTTATGGCTTCTAAACACAACTGTAACCGAACCGACCCGCCGTAATTATCACGAAATGCGTGACCGATCCGGCCCGGAGGACCAAAATGTTCCGTGACAACGGGAACGAAAACTTCCAACAAACTTATTCGATAAAATTGAAGCAGCGCCTAGCACCGACATGTGCTTAGGCGGCCATCTTGAGTAGACTGTCTTTTGTTTTTTCCGGTGTCTGGAGCACAGCTTGCTATGAGAAATTCTTCCGCAACGCAGCACACACAGCAAGAAAAATAGCCCAAATATACTTAGATATGTCCAAGCTCAAACAACAACAAATGTCAAGATATACACAATATAAAGTTACCGAACAGCGTTCAAACAAACAAACTCTTCAGCTTTATAATATTAGTATAGATTCACTTTTAGATTAATACAAGTGGCTGATTTCATTGCTTATGGATGCGATACTGAATTTAATTTAGTGTTTTCATGAAATGAACCACTGGATTTGCGGTTTATGAAAATTTCCTGTTCCTAATATACAATATTCCGTTATAGAAAAGGGACAGTATTATGTATAGGGTGCATTGTTATAAACCAAAAATAACACTGCAAAGCATATCAATACAACATGTGACACCAGAATGCAAGTTAATACATTATTTAGCACCAAAATGTAACTCAAAAGTTAAAACATAATCAGCAATTTGAATTAACTTGTCTCAAGCCACAATTTTTTTTAGAATAGTAAATTTATTGATTGTAAATGTAATTTATTAAGCATAAATTTTGTAGCAAAATGTTTAAACTAAACAGATTGGAAAAACTTAATATTACCTTGTTTCATCTTGAATCTCTTATTGGTAAAACCTTTTAATGATGTTAGTACATTTTTCAAACACACAAAAATTTGCCTATTTTTTTATTTTTTTTTTAATAGTCCCGATTTAGTCATAATTATTATTAATGATTAGAGCCACTATTATTTCACAGATTCGTTTCTATTTAGGCTGGACTCAACTTGCATGTACATAATCAAGCATGTTTAGAGAGCTCTTTGGTTTATTACAAGGTTACAACCTATGGCGGGCTACACACATTTGGATAACCGCTTCTTCTCCTTGTTTATAATTGTCTCATAGTCATCAAGGGTGTGTCAAGAGCACTGTAGTCCAATCATCGTGAAGCAGATGTATATGTGCTTTAAGTATACTTTTTCACCCCATGAATCCACAAAAAAATTATTGTGACTACTAATGATTATACTGTATAAGTGCATCATGAGTCTGTCAAAATGAGATTGTGTTGGTGAAATAAGTGCTAAGAAATATTATAGTTATATATTTGTTCATTATTACACTATTTTTATGAATAAACACAATGTATGAAGAAAAAAAAACAGTGACACTGATAGCTCATGTTTTCAAAACGAAACTGACCTAAAAATAAAACCAAAAAATCTATTTCCTATTTATATACAATTTAAATTGTAACTTTTTAACATTTCGGGCAGTTGTAGTTTTTTTCAAGTAATGCTGCAAGTTTGTATTGCAAAGTGTATACACACAGGGCCTTCCCGTCTACTTCCTTTGTAAGAGGTGTTGGAAGCGCAGGCTGAGGTCAGTGATTGTGTGCAGGGTATGGCGGGAACGTGGTGCGTGAAGAAGTTCGAGCTAAAGCCAAATGGTACGTGAGCAACTTTAAGGAGCTGCAGGATGCGCTGTGAGCACACTCGAGGCTACTTCTACAACTCACGGTTTGATGGCGCCACGCTGCCTGCCACACAAGTATTACATGCATGCAAGTGTGCATTTGTAACCCCTGTTTCTTGATCTCCCGTTGCTTGTTGTTTGTGAGCGTCACTGTACTCGTGCCACCAACGCTCCAGCTCCAGGAATCTTTTCCCAGCGAACGGCAGGACCGATGGGATTTTTTGGTTGTGGCGTAGGGGATGGTTTCTCTGTTAAATTGTCTTGTGTCATTGGATAGCTAAACTGTTGAAAGTAAATGTGTTGTTACCTGTTTAAATAAAGGTTGTGTAATATTGTGATGGTTTTGTGGAGGAATTAGGAGTAATTAGGAGTAATTAGCTTCAGAAGTTGAGGGGTGTATTCTCGTTGCATCACAGCAACATATTAAAATACTTTTTGATGGAATAAATAGCCACATGTAGTGACATGAACTTCAAAAATAAGACTAGTAAATATGCACTGTGAATCAAATTTCTACTTACAACTATTGTAATTTTTTTTTTTCGTACAAAGTTGAACTTTTAATTTTGTAGAACTTGACTTTGCTTTCAATTGGCATTGGGCGGATATTTTTTTTCTCTCTATTAAAGGAAATTTTGCAATGCTTTTTTAGCTGAGTTCCTTGTAACAAGAGAGTTGTGTTGCAGCTTTTTCTGCAATGATATGTAAAGGGTCAGGTCAAAATTTACTGACATTTTTCGTACATTTTTTCAGTAGAATTCTTTAATGATTCAAGAAGATCAGATAACTAGTCTTGATTTAGCCTAGGTATTTATTATACATCAAATGAACTAGTAGGCATAGATTTTTGTGTGTACAGCTTCATAGAAATAATTGTTAAGACCACTGAAGGTCTGGGGTACTGTGGTAATAATCATCCTGTGTGTTAGGAACTTGGTCAGTGGGCATGGGCATATCCAGGAAAGGGCTGCTATCCCTCCCCTTTTCCAAAGTGACAGAATAAATAAAACAAGGAGCAAGGCCCTGATGTTAGAGAAAATTTGTAACTAATCCTCACAAACTGTTGTTCAAAATATATATTTTTTAATTAATAATATTTTTTCCCTTGGACCTCCCCCCCCCATCCCCCCCCCCCCCTTCCCCCTCCCCTTCCCTTCCCTTTTTTCTGTTTTGAGCTGGATGCATCATTGTCAATGTTTCAGAGTTTATCATTTTTCATTTTTGTCTTTCATTTTAGTTCAGCGTTGATCATTTTTGTCTTTCATTTTAGTTCAGCGTTTACTGTTTTCTAGCGGTTACATTTAAAGGGTACATTTCCAGTGATGTTTTTTTGAAGAAGACCGACACTCTTTAATTTTTTTCTTCTTTGGTATTCCTGTTAAAACTATGTTGACATTTGATAATCCTACAAAATCACTAATCTGGCATGACCATGGCCCCAGTTGTGCTGTGTTAAAGACATTTCAATTTATCATTCGTGATAGAAAAGCAGTATTTAATACTACTTGAAAATTATACAGAAATCCACTTGCAAATTGTGTGAAATTATGTATTGATTATAAAAGTTCACAAAAAAGTGAAATAAATTCATAACTTATTCCTCATGTTTTAAAGTGTTATTTGAATAATTTAGCAACATTTTTTGACACTCTGTAACAAAATTAGGAAATAAAAAATTGAAGACAGTTGTAACCAACTTCGAAGTAGACACTCCCAGTTGTGAAGTGTATTTTCTGTAGTGGCTCAACACACATTTTTATCATTGGTTCCATGAAACAAAATTTCACGCCAAGTTTCAAGAAACCAATTTTTGCAGGACGATGCTTGAACAATTACCATTAAATTTTTTAGAGTTCCTCTTATAAAGTACCTATGTATACTGAAAGGTATAAGTAAACAATAATCATTTCAACCATTTTAAGTAGTATTTCCTGTTAATAATTCCAATTTAAATCCCTTGAGAAATTTCTAAACTTTTTTTTTTACCAGATTCATCACTTAGTAATACGTAGATATTTAATGTTTTATACACATATAATAATATTTCTTACCTAGTCCAAATGCAGTATGGAGTGTTGAAAGTTTATTTATTATTATTATTTTTCTCTATAAGTTTTCCCGTTTCTAATGATGTATATTTGTATTTTAAGCCTACATAATTTTATATTCATTGAAATCCTAACAGAAAATAATGAAAGGTTAATTTTTGTATACTGTTGTGTGTATTGAAAAAGCACTTTTCATACTTTTTAAAATTATTTTAAAACAATATATCAGAAAAAGTACAGATTTTATTTTATCTCCTCAACAGGATTGATTTTAAATGACTAAAATTTTATGGAACTTCAATACTTCATAAACAGCAATTGTCACACTCTTGGGTTTGTGGTGGATTCACACCCATAAATTTTGGTTTTTGGTTATTTCCGTAGGCTTTCAATGCTTTACGTTTAAGCTGTTATTGTGATAAATGTTGCATTTACATGCCATTGACTGTTGCATTGTATGTGTACAGCTACTGTTTAAAAATATTTTTAATAGTTGACTTTTGTTAATATGCATGTGGTATGAAATAGATTATATGAAATTTATAATTGTCATGGTATAGCTGTACTACTATTGTTAAAATATTATTTTTATATTTTATTCTTGTTGAGATGTACAATGATTTATTTAATAAACCATGTGAGATTACGAGTTTATTAAATGTACAGAGTTGATAATTTACCTTTTTTATGTGTCATAGATAGCTCAAAATGTATTTACATACATAATGTTAAAAATATTTATATGCTAATGTTTCAAAACACTGCAGAATAATGTAAAGGAGTAATTGGGGAATAAAAGAACTCATTTTACAATAATTTTTTTTTTCTTTCTGTTCTTGATGTAGGTTTACCTATATAAAAATACTTAAGAAGATTCTCTCCTTAAATAGGTAAGTGTTACTATACAAGGTGATACACATTATCATACCTTTCAAATCAAATATCTTCTTTCATATTTACACCTATGCGTTACCTGGGACTAACACCCAAACTAGAACTCCTCACATCTTAAGCCGGTGCACATCCAAATATGCCACGAAGGTCCGAAAGTCAGCTGTATGTAGTACTGGTTCTGGGTTTAACTAAAGTTATATAGGTGAAATTAATGAAATAGTGTTAAAATTATTTTAGATGTGTCGTCGTCCAGGTTGAGCCCCTGTGGCGTACTAGGTGCTCCGGCTGCTCTGGGGTAGAGGGGTTCAAGCCATGTGGCCGTGTCCTCCCAACTCCGCCTCGCACACTCACACAACTACTCGCTCGCTCGCTCGCGGCCGACTGCTGCGCCACACGCCCGCTCCTTGCCTGCCCCTCCCCCCCTCCATGGCTACACTGCCCCTCCCCCCCTCCATGGCTACACTGCCCCCCACACGCGAAACTGGCAGGAGGGGCATCGGCACATCATAACGGCCTGTAGGAAGCCAGGGCGGCACTTGGGTCGACGTCAAATGCCCCCCCTCCCGCGAGGCCGCTATGTGCACCGACATCTCTCAGTAAGGCATAACACGCCGCACGTGGGTACTCGTCGAACACTGTGGGAGTCGGATCTGGGGGGCCTACTTCACACTCCTCCCAGGAAGGTAGCAAGTTCATAACACTGCACCTGGGTCTCGGCTTGTCGTGGCATACTGGCATGGTTAGGGTGGGACACACATAATCACTCAGGTAGTAGGGGATCCTACGTGACCTTAAGGGACGTCCTGAAGGGTCGGGTTCGCTCCCCGCTGACCTTGTGGGTGCTGCCTGCGAGTTGAGGACCATAGACGGCGGCCGCGCCCTAGGGGTGGGCGTCGCCTGCGGATACAAGTCAAACAGTGTGCGGGTCGGGTCGTCAGCGATGCACTCACTTAAGGCCTGCTGCCTCTCTGGCTTCGGGTAGTACCCCTCCTCGTCCCTTGATTTGTCTCGCCATCCGACAGGTGGCACTCTGAGATGTCGACGCCATTCTCAGAGATTGGACGGGAGAGGCCCTGTCCTTCCTCGGACTCCTCCCCTTCGTCCTCCAAGTCCGGCTCCACGACAGTCACCCAGGACTGTTCGTTCCCGTCCAGGGACTCTGAAGGCGAAGACGCACCTCAGCTACCCGCCCCTCATACTCACTGTCCCTGGGCTCCGCCACTGATGGCTCCCTATACTCCCGCCGCCCCCCGTCGCTGGCGGCCCCTCCTCTCCATCCCGTCTCCAGGTAGTCCAGGGTCGCTTCTAGGCCCTGGACGATATAATACATCCTTTGGAATTAGTGGTGGAAGGTCAGTCTACCGATGGTTTCCGTGGAGGAAGGATCCGTGGCCATTTTAAATAGGTTGCCGTCGCCGGGTTCGAAGTTAGTGCCTTTTTACAAATTTTATTATCAAAATTTAACAAATTTGTATAATTTTAAAAAATTTCCCGATTTTCTAACTTAAAAATTAAGGATTTTCAAGATGGTGGCTGCAACGAAAAGTCCAATGTTCTATAATTCAAAATGGTGGGTGTGATGTAAGCAAAAATTTTATTAAAATTTTATTTAAATTTTGATTAAGAATATTTTAAAATACTTTTATTAATAAAATACAAGTTTACTATCGCCGGTAATCGAACCGAGAACTGAAATGGATTAATTAACTAAATGTTTGAAGTAAACAATTTTTTAAAAATATTTTGAGAATTTGTTTATAAGTTTTTGGTCAAAAATTAAAGAATTTCAAATTTACGGTCAAGGTCAAGGTCCTGACCTCGGCGGCTTAGGGCGGCTTGCTTTTAGGAGTCTTAAGCCACCTTTAGGACATTTGGTTTTTTTAAAAGCAAAAATCTTTTGAGGCATTCCGAATTTCGAATTTTTGAATTTTTTGAAGAATAAAACGGGAAATTTAGCCTCAAAACGAGAATTTACCTCGAAATAGGGAAGTTTGTAGGAATTTTGATAAATTTTGAAACATTTGTATGAATTTTTAGTCCAAGATGGCCTCCGTGACGTCACAGTAAAAAATGGCGTTTGTCACCAAGCACCTCACCCCTACTTCTGTCTCAGTAGCCCCAATTATATGCTACTAGGGGAGATATCTGACAAGAGCTATATTTCTTCTCGCATGTATGTGATATAGCTATAGTAATTTTCTGTAAATGAGGACACTTCAATCCTTTAATATGCCATATTCGAAATATCATCCTGTTCGAGTTTGCTGTTTGTAGTATATTTGTTACTAGTTATAATTTGCGGGCTATGCTAGTTGCTTTAGGTTGCGGCAAATGCTAGTTACTAAACAAGGCCTTGCCGTCCGCGTGACAGTGGAATCTGTACTGCAGTCTGTGCGAAGGTTTAGGCATATCGTGGATGTAAATATTATGTGAAAGTGGCCCTAATATGCTGCATTTTGGGACTCCAACTTTAATTATTAGGTCCGGATTTTGCTCCTTTTGTAGTGACTATAAAATTTTGTTAGTCTTAATACGAGGAAAGTAATATAATAAATAACTCTGAGAAGCCAGTCTTGTATATTTAATAAATTTAACCTAAATGGAAAACACGACCAATGTTTCCTTTTAATTTTTTTCTCTACATTCATAACCGCTGCGAGATATAATTATTCTAATAGAAAGTAATTAATAATTGGTTAGTAATTCAAACCAATTGATAAGTAGCTGAACATTATGTGCGTAAACAAAATAACTAGTTCAGCAATACATTCCTAATTCTCTGAGCCCTGACTATTGGGAATTAATCCTTCTTGGTATAATAATTACTTAATTTTAATGAACATTCATTTATTACAAATTTAACCTGTACTTAAAATTTTGTGTTTGAGGCTAACATGTATGAATAGACACATGTAATTTGAATGTTATTGCTTGACTTAATTGGTAAGTACATTATTGTACCCCTTATTCAACTAATATAATATATAAAACTGCTAGCTAAAACTAATTTATATTTTTATCTCTTTGATAGCTTTTGCACATCTTTTCTTACCATAACATAGATTTAATGTCTTTGGAAATACCTACCTACCTTTAGTAAGTTTATAATGAATCCACTAGTTTTTAGTTTCTCGTAATTTACTCTTGTTAACGAAGCCCTGAGAATCCAAGTGATTGAAGGGCCCCGTGGGGGGGGGGGGGGGTTCAAAATTCTTGGAGAAATGGTAAGATCGTTGAACTTGTATGAAAAGTAAGTGCCACATTTACATCAGATGAATTATAACACTAGATTATTTTGTACTTTACATTTTATACCGTTTATCCATTCAATATATTATATATATATAGTTTTATTAAACCTAATTACATTCTAGCTCTAAAAATGAATGTTGTTTGCATGACAATGATAAATAGGTGATAATGACCTTACATAACTAAGTACATTATACACCGAAAAACTGATGGAAATTTTTTTTATCTATAGCAAATACATTAAAATACAATTATCATCTGCATGTGTTTTCACCAATTAGTCCGCCAAAATGTGAGCCATGTGCTATGTTTGTTATGTGTGTTTAATTAGTCTGTTAACATGCATGACTCTAATATTATAACATTTTATGTAACTTTATAGTTATAGTGATAAAATTACAACACTAAGTCGGTCTTTTTATACAAACTTTTTGGTTCAATTTTTTAAAATCTTTGCACAGGCTGTGGAGCCAACCGTCATCTTGGATTGTGACGTCACAGCGGCCATCTTTGATGAACTTGACCTTTGATCTTAACCTTGACCTTTAACCTTCAAAATTTGCCAAAATCACCATTTTTTTTTGGGAAAAAATTCCGCCAAAAAATCTCATAAAATTTAAAAAATATAAATGTTTTTCTTTTTCGAGGGAAAAATTTTCGTTTTCTTCATCAAAAAATCCAAAAATTATGATTTCGAAAAACCTCAAAAGACTTTTGCCTTAGAAAGAACACAAAATCCTAAAAGAGGCTTAAGCATCCATGTCTACAGCCTCCTATAAGCCTCTTACGTCATCTAGGATTACGACGTCACCGTTGAAATTTCCGATTTTAATGAAAAAAAATTTAAAATTTATAAATATATTAATTAATTCTAATTTAATAAAATATTACTCTAAAAAACCGTTGCACATATCATTACGTTGAACATCTTGGATTCTATAAATGTTGCATTTTCGTTACGCCCGCCATCATCGTTGAGTATTGTCATGTCCATCAGTTTGGCCTCGGCTGGTATGATAGCACAAGCCCCAAGTGCGCCACCCATCCAACACAATCTATGGGGAGGAAAGTTAGTTCGCCACCCGCCCCTAGATGGCAGACAAAGGGGAATGTAAATTAAGGGAACTTTGTCTACCTGCCCAGCCTAATTCAGGACGAATATGTAAATATTTAGTGTTTTATCAAGAAGCCTTTAAATTATGAAAGTGAATGTAAATAGTATTGTAATTCGAATATGTATGCACAGGAAGGGTACAGATGTGCCCTCCCTGATGAATATGTACATACTTTGTATATTTACTCTGGCTGAGCTAAGCCAGGCAGAATGGCTGCCTGGACAGCTGTGGCTGGGCTGACGTGAAGTCGCCCGCCCCTGAGGGTGCATGCGCCCCCGGCTAATAGCATTGAATATATATAACATATAGTGATGGGCAGAACGGTTCTTTTGACCGAACCGGTACTTTCGGATCAGTTCCGTGAAAGATTCGTTCAGAACGATTCGTTCATCTCGGTCATTTCGTTCTTTTCTGTGAATAGGATCTGGCTCTTTTATCAGGTGACGTAACTCGTTCATCCTTTAGAGTATTGGCTACGTGTTTGCTTCCAGCCTCCCCTCGTTATCGCGTGACCCGATAACGAGAGGAGGCTGGATCGCGTGGGTGGTTATCTTTATCTACTCTGCATGGGTAAATGAAATTTCAAACGTCTAGTTGTATACTGACTGTTATAAAATTATTGACTGTTGATCGCTGCAAATGCTTCATGCAGTGATTCTATATAATACGGGAGCAGGGATGTTAGACGTACCAACTTGTTGGTACATATACCATTTTTCAGGGTCTTGTACCATGTACCAAGTAGAAATTGTGCTGGTATGCAGAAATACCAACTTTGAACATCGACCATGCGCGATGCACCATGCATTAACAATTAACATTAGGCGGGGACGAATAATTAGAATAGTTGCGTTGTAATAATTCCATCTGTATACTATTAATAAAACGGCATTTTAAGATAAATTTTTAGTGCTAATTTAATTTAAAGTATTCATACTAGGTGCTAACGTTTTTATGGCCATCTTATAATTTCAGAAGCTAGTTCTCTAGAAATTGATCACGGTGCCATGCCGCCATGCTGTTATACGTTTATTTTTTTACTAACAATTTTATAACTTTACTTTAAATGAGATGGCCTCAATATTTATTAATATATGTGTTTATTTTGTTGAAAGATTAAAATTATAATCACATTTATATAACTACAATATATTATGTGATTGATACCTTAAGGAGTTTCTTATGAATATTGGTACCGAAACTATTTCAGTTAAGATAAAACATTTTTGCCGATTGAATAAAAAATATGTTACCAACCTTATCATACTTTATTTGTTGACACGTGTGTATCCTTTTATGTTTCCATAGTATATATCGTATTAAAGCAGTTTATATAAATATCATTTTATATATATGAAACAAAATCTACAGGATCTTTTTCAGTGTAAGATCTTGGAGTGTACCAGTTTTTTTTTCAGATACCAGCTTTTAGTGACATCTGTACCAGGTTCGTTGAGCCACTGTCTAACATCCCTGTACGGGAGCATTAAATCTAAGAATGTTAGGTACGAAAGTGATCTTTCTTAACTTTAATTTGTAATCGCACTATTATAGCTAGTACTTGAACATTGCTTTTCATAGCCAGTGAATCACAGTTGCGTATATGAAACAAGATTATTTATATTGTATTACTTTTTAAGTTACAAATATTAATATACAGGCTATTTACACTCTAGAGAGAGTAAAGTGTTTACATGTAGACCAACACATTTAGAGAAAAAAAGACAAAAATTGAATACTACTACTGCGATTCAGTATGAAGAGAGAAAAATGAAGTAGGTACATTAATTAACACCTAAATGGTAAGTGTGAACATTTGTAGTTACTTTCCCTGTTATTTTTAATTCATGTTTTTTTTCCCCCCAAATTTGTGTATGTGAATGTGAAAACGCAATTTTAAACCACTACTTAACAGTTGACATTTTCAGGTATAGATACTTTTCATGTTACCCTATTTTATTTGATCAGTTATCGTTTGCTCTTATGAACATGCTCACGCTGTGATTACTAATTCTTCAGACTCCTGACGTCATGAATCATTTCACGAACGAATCAGACCGGGCGCGTGGCCGGTTCTCTCATCTCGTTCTCTCGTTCTCTCGTTCTCTCCGCGTTTTCGTTCTTCCGAATCTTTCAAGGTACCGGCTCTCAAAGAGCCGGTTGGTTCTCTCGTTCTCTCCGCATTTTCGTTCTACCGAATCTTTCAAGGTACCGGCTCTCAAAGAGCCGGTTCTTTACATCGCGAACGAATCGCAAGATTTCGTTCTCTCAAAGATTCGTTCTTTTTGAACGAATCGTTAACGAACGACCCATCACTAATAACATACGGAAGTCGCGAGGGGATAGGATTTAGAGGTGTAAAAGTAACAAAAAATGTGTACCCGTATGTATTTGTTACTATAACAATTAGTACTCGTTACTTTCGTATCGTTACTCGTTACTTCTGATACCGCATGACATGGCACATGCTATGTTATGTAACAGCATCGAATCGAGTCGTATTTCGTACGCGTACAGTTGACGTCGACCCAGAGGCCACCCTAGCTCCTACAGGCCGTTATGGCGCGTCACCGCCTTCTTCTGTGCGCGGGCGTGTGCGGGAGCCAGTGGTGCCACCTTCAATAAATCAGTGTCCCTCCGACGTAGTTTTTTTTATGTATATTTTCTTTTCTTTCAGCAGGACATAATTTTTATTGTAAAAACTATAATATCATCCATCATGTATAATTTAAATTAGAAGGGTAAATAACATGTATTTTAATATGCACGGGGTGAACAAGTCGCGGGTTCCCGTCCACGAGGACGTCAGATGCTGCACGAGACGCGCGCGGGGAGGGGGTCGGCGCGAGCAGAGGAGGCAGTCGCGTCTGGAGAACCGCGGAGGAGAGACGTGTCGGCCGCGAGCTCTCGCCAAGACGAGTGAAACGGGTGAGCATAGAGGCCTCCGGGCTTAACGTCAGTGACGCGGGGAATAGATCAGCAACAGTCTTCGAGTCGTGTCAGGCAGTTCGAAACTATGGAGATTAGTATGTAAACTATTGCCAAGGGGTCGCCTTATTGTAAATAGTTTAGTTTTCTTTTTATTAGTGTTTCATAATTTTTTCCTTTCCTCTTGTATGTATATATATATATATATCTTTATTCGCTTGTATAGTCATGCATTGCCTAGGATAAAATAGTACCATTGTGTCATGGACGAGACCTCGCCATTTTAATGGGACATTTCAGAAACTGTGTCCGCAGGTAGTGCTTGCCTGAATTCGCTATAGGACAGGAAATCAAAGCCCTGCCGGTTTGGGACAAACGCCATCGGTTAGCGCCGCGACGCCGGCGCCTACTACTTCCCATAGGCGGCCGTGTAAGGGGAAATTCTCGTGTAGTCAGGCCTCACCTAAGAACGGTCGTAGGCGGGAACTGCGATAGCCCCGTGCCAGTGCAAATAGTGGCCAATAAAAAGAGTGAGTGCCACGAAACCCTATGTAGTTTCATTATTAGCAGGCTAGATCCTCTTAACTGCCACGCGGCCCGAAACCCACCCCCAACTGAGCTAGCCCAAGAACCTACACAACCAATAAGGGGATCAGCCCGCTCGACGACAAGTGGCCCCCAACTAGGTGGCAACGCATTCTCAAACTTTCAAATTTTCAAAACTTTCAATTTTTTTTAAAAACTTTCAAACTTTCGAAATTTTGTCTCAAAGGGCGTAATTTGGCAAAGTGCGGGTTGCCAAGAACACGGACAAAGTGGGCGGAAAGGACATCACGGACATTATATGGACTGGAGTAGCGTGCGACGTAGCGCGAGTTGCGTCACGCGAACGGCGCGGGAGCTGCCTGGCGCGGCGGAGCGGCGGAAGCAGGCGGAAGGAGCGGCGCGGGAAAGAGATAAGGAGACGCATCCACGCCGGGATCAGGTTCACGCGGGAGAGAGATAAGGCGGCGCGACCCACGCCGGGCTCGAATTCGCGCGGTATCGCGCTGCGGCTTATCGCGCGCCGAGAGGCGAGTTCGCCGACCGAGCCGAGAAGGATCGGATAACCAAGTGAAGCCGGGTGACGACCGGAAAAATGGAGGGACCGGATGAGACAAAGGCGAGGGTGATGGACACGTGTGTGGGGTGTGGACTTCCGTTCAGGGGGAGACACGGACAGGACCTTTCGTGCGAATGCCCATGGGGACTAGCGGACGTGAAGAGTAGCGGGGAGAGTAATGACAGACAATCGGGGAGTCATTTACCGGGTCACCGCGACGAGGGCGTTAGAGAGCCCATAGGTCATGGTCATCCGAGTATAGTGATGCGAGTGGTCGAGGTGGCTAGCCCATTACCGGAGTTTGCGGGAGAACCGCACGAAGATCCGAGTGCGTTTGTAGCCGCGTGTGTGGACAGGCTTAGGGGAGTGCCACGAAGGGACTGGGTGACGAGAGTGTGTGGCCAGTTACGGGGCCGGGCGGCGAAATGGTGGACGGACACGGGGGACTATCTATCCGAGTGGGGAGAATTCGAGCGAGCACTAGAGAGGCGGTTCAACGGACCACTGGCACGAGCCGAGTGTCAGCGACAACTTTACAGTGTACCACAGGCCGCAGGGGAGAGCGCCGAATCATTTATCTATAGGAAGGTGCGGTTGCACCGGCGAGTGGGGCCGGAGAGAACAGTGAGCGAGGTCATGCCCGTAATATGCGAACAGTTGTTGCCGTCGCTACGCCCTTTTCTGCGACGGGCCGTGGACCTAGAGGTATCCGAGTTCGTGGAGCTGGCCCGGGAGACTGAAATGGACTTGGCAGCAAGTAGGAGGGAACTCTGGGCAAGAGAGTCACGACGGGAGCCTAGGATGACACCAGTGATGTCACAAGAGACTGTGACACCCGAGGACGCAATGACATTGGTCCGATACAGGGGCGGGGCCACACCACAAGGGCAGAGGACGACAGGGGGACCCACACGGGAGACCAGAACACGGTCAGAGGAGCGGAGTACGAATCAGCGGACGAGTGACAACCGTCCACCCAGGTGTCAGTATTGCCGCAGCCCGGAGTATCACTGGCACGCGGAGTGTCCAACCAAGGCGGAGTTGTGGAGGAAGATGGAAAGGGAAGGACGCCATCCGGGAAACGGACAATAGGGGGCAGGGACAGAGTCGGCCACTGCCTCCTAGATACGAACCCGGACAACATGACAGAAAAGACCTCACCGAGCCCGAGAACGAGTCAGCCCAACGACGCCCGCCATGACACCAGCCACAGGGACGAGAGGAACACAGGGACGTCGCCCGCCAAAAGTGACAGCCCCACTGGGCAGCTCGGAAGAGACACGAGGGACCACGGGAACCGCAGCATGGACGCCACAGCAGACGGGGGAGCCAGTAGCAGTCCAACAGCAGGGGACAGGTCACCACCAGAGGAGCAGGGGGCTCCTCCAGCACAGCTGGGACAGCTGGGCACGGACCAGGCGGCGCTGCTCCGGGTGCCAGTGCTCCTGAACGGCCGTCCCGTCCACGCGTTGGTGGACACGGCGGCGACCCACTCTTTTGTCTCCGCCCACCTGGTGCCGGACGAGGACTTGGAGCCACACGAGGACGAGGTGCAACTGGCAACGGAGGGGACAAGCGCGTCCACGTCTGGACGCGCACAGGTAACCATCGGTGTTCGTGACTTATTCAGTCGGACTAGCGCCCTGGTGATGCGTGGACTGCGGGAGGAGTTGATCCTGGGCCTGCCTTGGCTGGTCCAGGAGGACGCCGCCATTGACATCAAGGACAGTAAGTTGCACGTGGGCCGTCAGGGGCGCCGAACGCTGTACGGCGTGGGCCGGGCGGGCCCTGTTCCTCCCTCACCACAGATCCAGCTGGCAGACCTCACTCATGACGTGCCACCAAATTACACAGGGTTGTTCGAGGGCGTGTTGTCGCAGCAACCGTTAGTGTTCGCGGCCACAGACATGCTGCGGCGGACAACGGTGACGGAACATGCCATCCCTACAAAGCCACACAGTCCCATATACGTAAAGCCGCGGGAGTTTGGACTCAAAGACCGTCAGGTAGTGCAGGAACAGATAACCGAAATGCTCCAGAACGGAGTAATAGAAGCTAGTGAATCTCCGTACAATAGCCAAATCGTCATGGCTAAGAAGAAGGACGGGACCTTGAGGTTCTGTGTGAACTTCAAACCCGTGAACTCTGTCACCATACCCGCCCCACCACCACTGATAAACATTGCAGACGCGTTGGCAGGCTTGGGGGACGCCCGTATATTTACGTCACTTGATCTAAGGTCCGGGTATTGGCAAGTCCCCGTCAGGCAGGAAGACCGTCCTAAGACCGCGTTTACGGCCCCGGACGGACGCAGGTTTCAGTTCCGAGCCATGCCGTTCGGGCTGATGGACGCCCCCTCGACATTCCAGGCCATGATGGTCCGCGTCCTGGATGGGTTCGTGGGCGACTTCGTCACGGCCTATCTGGACGACGTGATCGTCTGGTCACGGACGTGGGAGGACCATGCGCATCACCTGGCATTGGTCCTCGAACGGCTGGCCAGACACGGGCTGACCTGCGCCCCGCACAAGTGCCATATCGGGGCAACGGAGATCAGATTCCTGGGGCATGTCGTCAGTGAGAAGGGGTGCCGCCCTCTCCCGGAGCACCTGGACCTGATCGCGTCCAAGGCGGCTCCACAGACGAGAAAACAGCTGCAAAGACTCATGGGGCTCCTGAACTGGCTGCGGTCCTTCATACCGGACTTCGCAGCGGTGACGGCCCCCATGACGGACTTGCTATCCCCCAAAACAAAATACAGGTGGACCGCGGAGGCCGACCGCGCCCTGGCTACTGTCAAGCGCTTGTTCAAGGACAGTCACACCCTCGCACGGCTGGTGCCGGGCGAACCCCTGTACCTACAAACGGACGCGAGTCAAGTAGGTATGGGGGCCGTGTTGTACCAGGTCGGACCCAATGGCGAGCGACGCGTGATGGAGTATTCCAGTGCCAAATTCGGGCCGGCCGCCCGGAACTACGATGTGAATGAACAGGAGTGCTTGGCAGTGGTGTGGGCTGTCAAGCGGTACCAACACCATCTGGAAGGGCGGGAGTTTACTCTTAGGACGGACAATCAGTGTTTAAAATGGTTGAACTCGATGCAAGGGAGGAAGAGTAAATTTACCCGGTGGGCTGTGACCCTCCAAAACTTTGCATTCACAGTGGAACACGTGCCAGGGAGGACTAACCAACTTGCCGATGAATTGTCACGACATCCTAACCCAGAGGACATCTTTGAGGACGAGGGCACGTGGGACGATCTGCTTCCTCCGTCAGGGCGCGCACCCGTCACGGGAGACCAGATGGGGCCCGCGGCATTGTACGCGGTAACACAGGAGGAACCAGTCACTGAACCCGAGGCAGTGGACACTCTCTCCCAGCTGATTAGCGCCGTGCAGCGGGTTCAGCGGGGGGACGACGTCTCGAAGGCCGCCGTGGAGGCGTGCGGGAACCAGGTGGTACCGGATCAGCGCTGCGTGGACGGGGTCCTGCAGACGCGGGTGCCGGGAGGTGGGGATGCTTGGCGAACTCACGCCCCGAAGGGGGCCCGCGCGGCCATACTGGGTTATTTCCATGACCACCAGCTAGCAGGCCACCCCGGGGCCGAACAAACCGCGGAGGCAATCAGGGTCTCCTTCCACTGGCCCGGCATGGGACACGATGTCCGGGAATACGTCCGACGCTGCCACACTTGCCAGCAGCGCAAGGCCCGGAGGACAGACGGCGAGGAGCAACAGCGACCTCGCCGCCCGCAACACCCATTCCACACACTAGCTCTAGATATCATGGGGCCCTATCCCCGCAGCAGCAAAGGCAAGCGCTTCCTTGTAGTACTAACAGACCTGTTTACCAGATGGGTCGAGGCCTATCCGGTCTCCAACGTCCGGTCGGGAACGTTGATAGCGCTGATCGACGGAGAGGTAGCCCCTCGCTTCGGGTACCCAGCGGTGCTCCTATCGGACAACGGATGTCAGTTCACGGGAGCCCGCTGGAAACAGGCCTGCAGAAGGTGGGGGGTGAGCCACCACACGACGCCGACGTATCACCCGAGGGCCAACCCAACCGAGAGACGGAACCAAGAGATAAAGGCTCAGCTCCGTCTCCGGTTGGGAGAGGACCATTCAAAATGGGATACCCATTTGCCGAACCTCTTATACTGTCTGAGGCGTCGTACGAGTGCCGCCACGGGTTACTCGCCGGCAGAGCTGGTCATGGGGCGGAACCTGGCGCTGCCAGGAGAATGCCGGGTAGAGGCGGCAGCCACAGAAGCCGGATGGGGCGAATGTCTCAATACCGAGCTGACCAGAATGCAGGAGAGGGCTAGGCGGAGACAGGAGGCCTATCTACAGCAGACGACACCACAGTCCACTAGACCCCCCCCTACTCTGAACCCCGGGGACCAAGTGTACGTCCGACAGCATCCTCTGTCGTCAAGGGCAAAGAACTTTTGTGCAGGTCTAGCCCCGAAATGGGCGGGCCCCAGGACCGTTCTGCGACAGGCGGGGGCCACATCGTACTTAATACGTACACCAAGCGGGAGGCCCGCAAAAATTCACAGAGACCAACTGCGCCTAGCCGCGGGGGAGAGACAAGCTCCAAGGGACACGGACAGGGGAGAGGGGTCTGCCTCTACACCAGTCACCGACGCAAACCAAGCCAGCCGTGACATGGACGGAAGGTGGGACGAGGACATGGCGGGACAGAAAGAACAAGGAGACGTGACAGAGACGCGACCGGCAGCCGACACAGGGGCAGCCATGAAAGGAACGGAGACAGGAGGGGCAGAAGAGAGCGTAATGGAACCAGCCAGGACATTTGGGGAACCAGACGAAACGACCGCCGACACAAACGTGATCCAGTTCATCACGGAACCGGACACGGACGGGGAGGACGAGGAGGGGAAAGACCCAGACACCCCTCTCTGGCCCCTCAATACGAGTCTGGCGGACTCGTCGTTCATTATGACCGTCACCGAACCAGACTCAGATACAGAACGGGGGGACACAGAGGGGATGGAGGAAGAACTGATGGGGGTCCTGACAGGTGAACCAGGATCTTCGGGGTGGTCTGCCATCCCAACCACGAGGATGGGGGGAAAGGGCAGGACATTAGACCCCAACTGTTCGCTCAGCCCCTCAATTTCCAGAAGCGAATCTGGGGAAAACTCCCGACCTAGGAGGATACGGCGGGTACCCACCTACTTACGGGAATTTCAGTGCAATAACCTACCAAAGGCAAGCCACCACACTAACACAGGATCCCGACTCAGTGTCATGAGTTTACTGCCACCCTTCGCGAGACACCCGCACACGATACACACCAGAGGCCAAGACACTTCCTACCCTCTCGTTTCTACGATCAACGAGTGCAACGGCAGATGCGATTAAGAGACGTTGACGCGCATAATGGCCTTGTGGGAGGGGGGGGCATTTGACGTCGACCCAGAGGCCACCCTAGCTCCTACAGGCCGTTATGGCGCGTCACCGCCTTCTTCTGTGCGCGGGCGTGTGCGGGAGCCAGTGGTGCCACCTTCAATAAATCAGTGTCCCTCCGACGTAGTTTTTTTTATGTATATTTTCTTTTCTTTCAGCAGGACATAATTTTTATTGTAAAAACTATAATATCATCCATCATGTATAATTTAAATTAGAAGGGTAAATAACATGTATTTTAATATGCACGGGGTGAACAAGTCGCGGGTTCCCGTCCACGAGGACGTCAGATGCTGCACGAGACGCGCGCGGGGAGGGGGTCGGCGCGAGCAGAGGAGGCAGTCGCGTCTGGAGAACCGCGGAGGAGAGACGTGTCGGCCGCGAGCTCTCGCCAAGACGAGTGAAACGGGTGAGCATAGAGGCCTCCGGGCTTAACGTCAGTGACGCGGGGAATAGATCAGCAACAGTCTTCGAGTCGTGTCAGGCAGTTCGAAACTATGGAGATTAGTATGTAAACTATTGCCAAGGGGTCGCCTTATTGTAAATAGTTTAGTTTTCTTTTTATTAGTGTTTCATAATTTTTTCCTTTCCTCTTGTATGTATATATATATATATATCTTTATTCGCTTGTATAGTCATGCATTGCCTAGGATAAAATAGTACCATTGTGTCATGGACGAGACCTCGCCATTTTAATGGGACATTTCAGAAACTGTGTCCGCAGGTAGTGCTTGCCTGAATTCGCTATAGGACAGGAAATCAAAGCCCTGCCGGTTTGGGACAAACGCCATCGGTTAGCGCCGCGACGCCGGCGCCTACTACTTCCCATAGGCGGCCGTGTAAGGGGAAATTCTCGTGTAGTCAGGCCTCACCTAAGAACGGTCGTAGGCGGGAACTGCGATAGCCCCGTGCCAGTGCAAATAGTGGCCAATAAAAAGAGTGAGTGCCACGAAACCCTATGTAGTTTCATTATTAGCAGGCTAGATCCTCTTAACTGCCACGCGGCCCGAAACCCACCCCCAACTGAGCTAGCCCAAGAACCTACACAACCAATAAGGGGATCAGCCCGCTCGACGACACAGTATGACGTCGCGTAAATAAAAATAAATCGAATATAAACAATTAAAAATATTTGATAATTAACAGCTTTTGTTAACCAAGAAACAATTAACTCTCATTAGAGCGGCTTTATTATAATATATCTTTTAAGATAAGAACATAAAACGTGAAAATACGCGATTATAAAAAACAAAAACATACATATTTATAATTTGTAAAATATACTTTCTTACGTTGTTTCTGTTCGAATCTAAAACTTTGTCTACACACACAATACCTTTAATAAACAGTAAAAAACTTGGACGACGAATTTCCAAATCATACTTTTATTAATAAACAAACATCGTTCTTTGTAACGAATACGCGCGCGCATGCGTGAAACATTCGAAAGATGCGAGTAACGAAATGCATTCGTGTGTAACGTTTCGTTACTCGTTACTAGATGCCGCACCCGTTACTCAGTAACGAATACATACGGTTTGCTACAGCTCTAATAGGATTTATTATTCCAATTTTCGGATCCAAAACTGAGGTAGTTGTTAGCTCCGCCGCTAGACAGCTCTTCTTTCCACAAGAGGGTACTCGTAGTTACCAGCTTCCACGCCAGAGCGCTGTAGCGTCGCTTTTTTCAAGGTCGTGCGCGTAATTCTCTGTTTCACTCTATCGAGAGGCGGTGCCTTTTGTTGAAATCTGAGCGCCTAGATACCGGCGGGCGGAACTGAATTGGAGGAGTACGGCCACCGAAAAAAAAAAAAAGTGCGGTTAAAAGATGCCAACATCAAAAATTAAGTTTTAATAATAAGAAAACTACAGAAATTTCTTAAAGCGTATCAGATTGGAATGTACAGTATAGTGTACATTCCCACTGACATTCGTAGTTCAGAATTTATAAAATGTTGTGTTAACGGAGTGGCGCATTGACTAAAATAGCAAAACATAATTTGGAATAATTCTTGACAACGTTGAATGATTTTGGTAGCTATGAAACAACTATGGCTGCGATGACTGTTCAAACGCTTGCACGTGTTGTTATTAGTAACTGAAACTAATGGTATGATGTCATACTTTGTGGCTATGCAGTTTATAATTTTTTTAACATAAGATGAAGCATTTCTACATAATGTTTTGGTTGTTTCGTAATTCAAAATAAATAATCTTAAACGTTATATGGTGAATATTCCCAGTAGCGAATGACCACAAAAAAAAAATCAATTTTGCCAACATAGATCTGAAAAGTTAACGATTTACTATGTTAAGTTTCTTATAAATAACGCACATTTCCCGGATCTCCAAAGAAAATAAGAGTGTTTGTTATAGCATTGAGTTCCCACTCTTTATATTCCTTGTTTTGAGGTTAGATACACAAGTTAAGCCCGGGCTACATTCGCAATAGCAAGCAAACAGCACGGACGCACAGAAGTTCAACATACACTATTAGATATGAGCTGCCACATTGGCAAATAGCACGCGCACAGAAAAATAGCACAGGATCGGCGCACAGAAAGTTCATTAACTTTTAACTTTTAGGTTATTTTCTGTGCGCGACCATGGTGGTAGCTAATCAGCAAACAGTTTAAGTACTACTCGAGTGGGCTTATAAAAGAACAATTGTCACGAAAGTATTGGTGCTGTTGACTTGAGTGGTTTGTTATTGTTTTCAAACACGCGATAACATAAAAATGGAAGGCACATTTGATAGCTTTTTGATAGCTGTAATAGAAAGTAAAAATATTGTGTATGACAGGGGATCCGCAGGATACAAAAATGAAGAAGCTAAATTAAATGCTTGGAAGTCTGTGTCTGAATGTGTTAAAGAAGCCGGATTTTAAATAAACAGTGATATATATTTTTGAATGCTCATTGTGTTTTGTACGTAAACTTTGAAATATTTAAAATATTTCTGGGTTTAACGAAAACCGTACCACAATAACAACACACGAATCTAAACAAACGTCACGTATGCCAACTTCAGTGACCAAAATTGTGAACGGGAGTTTTACATTTAAAAAACTTTTTTGAATGCTTCCGGTATTATTTTGTGTTGTGTTGTGCGTGAATGTAGCATCAAGCTCTGTGCGTGTGTGCTATCTGTGTGCTGTTTGCGTGCTATTGCGAATGTATCCCAGCCTTTATGCTCGTAAAAACGATGCGCAAGTATTTTGAATACAAATATATTTTCTTTTAATAACCGAAAGGTATATATTATTTCCAGGAAATATAATACAATTCTTTAAACACAGACAACATATATGAGCTATTTTTTGTTTATTATTCCATCTGGCGTGATAAATATTATATTTTAAAAACTGTTTGTGGATTTTTAATATAAAATAAATATTTATTTATGACATCAATATAAGTTGTTCGAAAAATTCACTTTGGTATGAATTAAGCCAAATTCATGTTATCCAGGGCACAAAATTAGAAACTACCAAAAACGATTATTTACATTGCTGTTTTGTGTAAATCTGTGCACGGACTTAGTAAGTGACATATTTATAATTCCTCATTTTAGCAACCCATTTTAACACAAGAGAAAAATTATTTTATACTAAAAAATTATTATTTTAAACCATTAATTAGCAGGAAACATGTATGAATAATCTATTTAAATTTGCATTTGAACAGTGAATATTATTTTGCAATAATAAATATTTTTATCATCGTATATTACTGATGAAAAGTTTGTATTTCCATCTAATCATAAGTATTATGACACAGTTAATTAAATTGCTTTACAAGTTTTTATTAACATGAAAATCATTAAAAATTGGTTGGGAAGTTATATAAATATACAAAAACAAATCATTATACATACAATTTTATTATCTTAGTGGATTTAAATTAATGGTGTCCCAGTGACTACTGCGAAGAAAAAAGTATTGCGAAAGGTTTCCTCGTAATTGAAATTCGTCAAAAAAAAACTATCTCTCATTTTTGGTGACATTTCTGACAAGTGGTACGATGAAATTTGAGACTGGCAAATGAATGTTGTGAAGCAATAAACAAAATATCACATTCGTGAACTACAAATGCATAATTGTTTTTATTTTATAATAAAAGTGTATCTAATAACCCGTGGCTTTGCTCACGTAATTTCCGGGTTTTGCTGATATTCTACCATTTTAAGAAAATATGTATTAAATTTCAAAGATTTTTGAAGAATTATACACAAAGAACTGTCAAGTATAGAACATATTTAATAAATAAAAATATTTTTACGACTTATTTTTAATTGGTTTAGCGTAAGTCTATTTTAACTTTTATTTAAAATTAAGTACCTACCTTATTTTCTATCTCCCGGTTTAGTGACTTTGAGAATATATTTTTCCTTGATGAAATCTTAACTCTTTTCCATCTGACGAAGAAGCCAATTAAAAAATAAACTAAGACTCGCGCACTTATTGTATGTTAAGACTGCCATCGTTTTAAATTACTGTAATTTTTTTAGTTATAGTCATGCTTAGTATAATAACATAATTGCCTTATTACGCATACATTTCAGTATTCATGAAACCAATGCATTTTTATTTGAAATGTTGCCGTCGTCCGGGGTCTCGGGCTCGAGTCCCGGTGCGGTTCCTAGCGGGAGTGGCTGTTGCGAATGTAATGAGTCCGGGTGGGCGCCAGACTAGTTCTGGTGCTAGTCGGTAGTTGGGTCGTGGGGTCGATTGCCCTGCGTGGCCCACTAGGACCGTCGGCGGTGTTACGTGGGTCTGAGAGATTCCCTACTCGGCGGTGGTAGGGGATAGCAGGTTTAAAGAAGCGTACGCTGGAGTGAGTTAATAAATGACGTGTGTCATTTATTCAGTCGACAGTGGCTCTGGTGTAACGTTGTCGGTTACACGCCACGTCGTACAATAGGTGACGTTACAAGATACAAATTACACAATTACACTCAACTGAGTCTGAGAGTTACTGAATTACCGTAGCACAAGTTTACAAAAGGAATGTTACACGAGGTTGCGTTATATAAGTTCACGAATGTTACGTGGAGAGGTGCGTCGCACAAGTTTACAAAAGAATGTTACACGAGGGTGCGTTGCACAAGTTTACAAAAGAAATGTTACACGAGGTTGCGTTGCACAAGTTTATAAAAGAATGTTACAACGTCAGTAGTTGTTCCGTATTATCGTGTCCCTAGGCGTTTCTGAGCCTGACTGCTCAACGAGGGGTGAGGGTGATTGGAGGCGGCCAATCCCGTAAATCTGCGTATTGAGGCGGTGCTCGCGTCCACGGCAGTGGAGCGCGGACCGCAGCTAAATTCGCTCAAGAGTTCCCTTACGGGGAGTGTCAGCGCCGGAGCGACTGAGATTAACAAAAGTTCTGTCCTCGGGAGTCGGCCCGTACTGGATAGTGCACCTACCCCGCGGACCAAGTGTGGTGCAGGGGAAGTTGTGATATTTATGCGGCCGGATTAGGTCCTGGACCGAAAAAGCTGGACCGGGTACACACGGAGAGATTATTAAAAAGGTTTTGAAGAATGACTATAGTTACCAGAAGTGAACTCGGTGTGGACAAAGGATGATGTCTCTCCGTGGGACGTGCGTCCGCCCCGGTCCACGAGTCGCGCTGTACTGGCGTCATGTCATGGCGTCCGGCCGAGGCTCGGTGGCCCTCGTGCCAGGGTTGACCTCATTACGTTAATTTCTGATCTGATAAGTTAATAAGAGAATTTAATGATGTTAAATTCTTATATAAATTATAAAGGCTGAATTAAGGTCATTTGCCCCTTCTATGAATTGAAAGTTATTATATTTAAGAATTATTGTGTTTGAATTTTTACGTCATACCAGCGACTGTTCGTTTCTTGTCAGATTGTTTTGGTGTGGTTAATGACGCAACACAAGGTTTGAATAATTATGTCATAAGGTCTGATTGATTGATTCAGGCAGAAGGCCGCCAGGGGAACACTCACACGCGTATTTATGTAGTTGCACACGTGAGTGCCCGGGCACTCCTACGTCGCACTTCTGTCAACCGACTTTAAATTACTACGTAATATAGTTTAATAATTAGTGTTTGTTTTTATACGTGGTTGATTGAAGTGACGGGCTGTTTATTTGGGGAAGGCCGGGTTCTACCTTAGTTGTTGGTGGCTCGCCTGACTCGGGTGGGTCATGGCTAGGGGCGCGTTCCGTTAGCGGGGTGAATACTGGCGGTTGCAGGTCGGGCTTTAGGGTGGCCTTCGGTCGGACGACGTCAATGTAGAGCTGTTACCAAATTTCTTATCTCGCATATTGATCTTTTGGTATGGCTAGTATTACTTAAACTAAATTTTTGAATTTTCACTGATGCACTGTTTTCCCTTTTCTATGTGATTTAGAAAATATAGCAATATACGTAAACCAATTAAACCAAAATCATCCTGAATTTTTATTACCGAAAAAAGTTAATTACAAAAAATTTTAATGTGCGTATTTTAATATTGAATTTATATATATCTTGCCAATACTGATTTAGTGGGTTACATTTTTATTTTTATTTTTAAAAATATCTACCCCTTTTACTACTTAATAGATAAGGTTGAATAAGAGAAGGTTGTTTAAGGTATGTTGATTTTCTTTGCCAATATCTAAAAGTAAATTTGTACAAACGCGAAATATAGTTTAAATAAGTATTTTACTTTTAAAATAAAACCATATTTTGAATGGAACACTGACTATTGGCCCAATACAAAGTTTTAATAGCTAATTTTCACTTCACTCGGGTACAGAATCCCATCATTCAGTGATTTCCGTGGCTAGCTTCTTTTGGGATTTCATCATTCTCAAACGACGGTAAGGGAAGCTCCTCTTCAAGGTCGCCTAACGATGCTGATAAGACCTGCCGGGTAATTTGAATCGTTGGTCTGGGATTTTCGGGGTGGGGGGGGGGGGGGGTGAAGGATGATGTCACGACTGGGCTGGTTAACCTAGTTCTGCCAAATACCGCCAGGGGCGTATACGGCCGATACTCAGCGATGAAAGCGATCGCAGCGGCGGAGCTTGGAACTACAACAATTCTTCTAAGAAACCGGACAGAAAATTTAACCTGGGCTCGCGACTTCTATACATTATATATATTCAATGCTAATAGTGATGGGCAGAACGGTTCTTTTGACCGAGTCGGTTCTTTTGGATCAGTTCCGTGAAATGATTCGTTCAGAACGATTCGGTCATTTCGGTCAATTCGTTCTTTTCTGTGTATGGGATCTGGCTCTTTTATCAGGTGTCGTAACTCGTTCATCCTTTAGAGTATTATGTACGTGTTTTTGTATTTGAATTTGAACATTGCTTTCCGTAGCCAGTGAATCACAGTTGCGTATATGAAACAAGATTATTTATATTTTATTACTTTTTAAGTTACAAATATTAATATATAAGCTATTTACACTTTAGTGACAGTAAAGTGTTTACATGTAGACCAACACATTTACAGAAAAAAAGACAAAAATTTAATACTACTACTGCGATTCAGTATGAAGAGAAACAAATGAAGTACATTAATTAACCCAAAAATGGTAAGTGTGAACATTTGTAGTTACTTTCCCTGTTATTTTTAATTCATATGGTTTTTTTTTTTAGTTTTTTTTTCTTCCTAATTTGTGTATGTGAATGTGAAAAAGCAATTTTAAACCACTACTTAACAGTTGACATTTTCAGGTATAGATACTTTTCATGTTACCCTATTTTATTTGATCAGTTATCGTTTGCTCATGTGAACATGCGCACGCTGTGATTACTAATTCTTCAGACTCCTGACATCATGAATCATTTCACGAACGAATCAGACTGGGCGCGTGGCCGGTTCTCTCATCTCGTTCTCTCGTTCTCTCCGCGTTTTCGTTCTTCCGAATCTTTCAAGGTACCGGCTCTCAAAGAGCCGGATCTTTACATCGCGAACGAATCGCAAGATTTCGTTCTCTCAAAGATTCGTTCTTTTTGAACGAATCGTTAACGAACGACCCATCACTACTGGCTAATAATAACCCAGGAGCTCCCAACTTTAAATGCGGGCCGCAAGGCCCAAGCACCCAACTCCACCAAGGTTGATTTTCAGCCCCTCCAACTCTTCTTACCTGGACCCTTCTTCCTCTTGTCCAGTAGTTACCTGCTTGCTTAATGCATGTTAATTGATCCCCGCATGAACCGGCCCAGGGTTTTCCCTGTGTCTATGCAGGTTTTACCTGGGTCACACTTAGCTAGCTTTTAAGCTAGGCGACCAATGGGGTGTCAGTCATGGCGCCAATTGCAGCCATGGCTGGCCAATAAACCCCAATAAGCACATGATGCACGCGCCCTTGTCCTGCATGGTTAAAAACCCGCATGGTAGAGTGTATAGGCTTCGGCCTGAGACACACTTAGGTCCTCCCCTAACCTGGACCCTCCCCTACACACTTAGAATTAACTTAGGCTAGGAAAAAAAAAAAATTGCCAGGCAGAAAGCTCTTCCCAGTAATTCTGGGTAAATAAAAGTGGCAAGAATACTTGAGCAGTATTATTTAGGCAGCGACCTCTCTGGAGGACCGCTTCTCCTTCCTACCTCTCCCTGCTCCTGGGCAGCGACCCCTACTCGGGGACCGCTCTCACTCTCTCCCCCCCCTGCTCTTGGGCAGCGACCCCATCTCGGGGACCGCTCCTGCTTCCCCCCCCCCCCCCCACTGAGATCTCCCTGCTCTTGGGCAGCGACCCCTGCTTGGGGACCGCTCCCACTTCTCCTCTCTGCCCGACCTTCCCCTGCTCTTGGGCAGCGACCCCTGTTCGGGGACCGCTCCCGCTCCTCCCCTCTGCCAGGGACAAGTCAATTTGGCGCCCAACGTGGGGCCAGTCAGCTTGGATAACCTGAGGACTATGCCCTGCCTCTACAAGAGCTATCAGCACATCCGGAGCAAACATCCACTTCCAGGAGTGAAGACAACACCTGGTGGCGCCCAACAGAAATACCGCAATGGAGTCTACACCGTGTGCCGCTCCAGATTGCCGTACCCAGGATGGACCCCAAACCCCCTGCGTGTGTTGCAGGACATTATTCCACTTGCAGTGTCTGGGACACAATAATCGAGACATCGATCCCCAAGACTTCATCCACATATGCCAAACCTGCCGAGAACAATTGCGGGACCAGAAGCCAACATCAGTTGTACCACGCCGATGCTTCGCCCGAGACTGCCCACGGACTGCCCTAGTGCTTACCACCTGCAATAGCTGCTATCGGGAGTACCATCTATCCTGCTTAGGCTGGGATGACACCCCACTGAACCTCACGGAACTTTCTTTCAAGTGCGGGATATGTAGGAACACCCCAGAAATTCCCAGTGGCGCCGAAACGAAGATGACACCGAGGCCTTTCCGGGGACAAGACCATGAGGATCCTGTCAAACAGCTCCAGCACTGGGAGCAGGCCCTACAGACCCAGGGGATTCCCCAGGGCGAATGGATTGACCATGTCGGAGGACTACTAATGGGAGAAGCTACTGGATGGTGGAAGAGTCATGAAGGACTTTACGACACCTGGGAAGATTTCGCCTCAAGTTTCGCCAACCAGTTCGGCAGCCTGCCACGAATCGCGGAACTTACTGCCCAGTTGTTCAGCCGCAAGCAGAAGGACAGCGAGGAAATTGAGAGTTTCCTCGCCCGCAAGAAGAAACTATATGAACGCCTCTACCCTGATAGAAATGTGAAGGAATTCCTTCCTACGGCACTGGAATTGGTCAGACCCAACCTACGGCCATTCCTCAGACACCCACCTCCCAAGGATTGGGCAGAGCTACATCTCCGAGCAACCGCAGTACAACGGGACTATCAAGAGACCCGGAGCACTCCCACGGGAAAAGTGAATGCCTTCCCCACTCGGGAGGAGAAACCTGTCAGCCGCCAGGAGGTACCAAAATGCTGGTACTGCCCTGAGAGGCACTTCAACGCAGAATGCCCGGTCCGACGCCAACAGCGGGACACCCAGGACAAGAAGCCCTTGCAGGGAAACGCCTAAAGGGAAGGAAACCTACCTCCAGAACCTTCCCCAAGGGAATGGAGGAATACAAGAACCCACTTGCCATATCAAGAGAACCAGAGGGAGCTGGGCAAGTGACGAGCATCCAGCAGGACCACCCTCGGGTCCTACCCCGCCTTTCCGTACAGCTTGGCCCTCACCAAATCTATGCATTACTGGATTCTGCAGCCACTACCAGTTATGTAAAAGCCGAGTTGGTTCAGCAGACTGGAGCCGCCATGACCACACAAGTACAGTATGCCCAACTAGCACAACGAAACACCCGTATTATGCTCCAAGGCAGGACCTCCTTGAGGTGCCACATTGGAGACAGGGAAGTGCCAGTTTCCTGCTGGGTAGCCGAGGACCTCCATGAAGACATGATACTGGGGCAAGACTGGCTTATTGAACAAAAGGCTGTTATGGATTTCGAAGCAGAGCGGATATGTTTTGGAAGAGCTCCACGCCAAACCCTCTACTGGGTAGCCCGGCGAGTAACTGAGACATCACTACCGGAACTATCATTGGCAGACCTACAACAAGCCTTCCCGGAGTCTCTTCAACAACAATTGGTTGATATGCTCCAGCCCTATAGAGTTGTATTCATGCCCAATGGAAACCTGCCACGGACTTCAAGTGCATGTCACCAAATCACGCTGAAAGACAACCGTCCCATCTACTGTAGGCCAGGGGATCCCCCACACCACAAGCGGAAGTTGATTGCAGAACAGGTGGCTGAAATGCGGGAGGCGGATATCATAGAGCCCAGCCGGTCTCCATACAACTCGAAAATTGTCATAGTGACAAAAAAGGACAAGACACCACGCTTTTGCATTAACTTCCAGCCGCTGAATGAGGCGACAGTAAGTGCCACGCCCCCAGCAGTAAATATCCACGAAACACTTAAAGCCATTGGGACAGCCCGGATATTTTCCACCCTGGATCTTAAATCAGGGTACTGGCAGATCCCCATGCACCCAGACTCCAAGCATTTGACTGCCTTCACCACTCCGACAGGGGAGCGTTATCAGTTCAAAGTCATGCCCTTTGGCTTGAAGAACGCCCCTAGTACGTTCCAGCAAATGATGTCACAGGATGTGTTACCGGATCTCATTGGGCAATGCTGCTTTGCCTACCTTGATGACATTATTATTTTTTCCAACTCTTGGGAGGAGCACCTAACCCATCTAGCACAAGTACTGGAACGGTGTCAGTTACACCATCTAACTTGTCATCTGAAAAAATGTCACTTTGGAAAGAGCCAACTGGAGTACCTGGGACACATCGTATCAGCAGATGGAAACGAAGCTAATCCAGAGAAAATACAGGCCATCATGGAAGCTGAAGCGCCCAGATCGGTACGTCAAGTCCGGAAGCTAATGGGTCTCTGCAGTTGGATCAGGGAATTTGTACCACATTTCTCTAGTATCTGCCAACCCATTACCGATCTGCTGAGCCCCCAAGTGCGCTTTCACTGGGGGGCCGAACAAGCACAAGCCCTGGCAGACCTCCGCAAGTCATTCTCCCAGATCAAGAGGCTAGGCCGACCCGACCCAACCCAGCCATTCACTCTACAAACAGATGCCAGCCAAAAGGGACTAGGAGCGGTACTATACCAGGAACCGACTCCGGGAAACCGAAGGATCATCTCCTATGCCAGAACCAAGCTATCACCGGCAGAACAAAAATACCACAGCAATGAGCTGGAGTGCTTGGCCATCATGCGGGCCATCAAGCGATTTCGGCCATACCTGGAAGACCAGCATTTCACGTTGCGCACCGACAACAGGGCCCTTACGTGTCTGGGATCCATGAAGGACAGTAAGGCGAAACTCGCCCGCTGGGCATTGATGCTACAGGAGTTCGATTTCACCATTGAGCATTGCGCCGGGAAAGACAATGAGTTCGCAGATGCCTTGTCACGAGCACCCACAGGGCCACCACTGGAAGATGACTTCCAAGACTACGACAGGATGGTCGCAGACCCGAACCCACTCCCTCCAACAGCAACGGAAGGGATGAGCCTACAGCAAACGGGGATCCCAGGAGAAAGTCTCTGCCAAGCCATAACACAGGGCCAACAAGCAGACCCAGGCATTTGTATGATGGTGCAGCGCTTGCAGCGCATACATAATACCCCACCTTCTGAGCAATCGCCCGCTGATCAACAGTTTGCTCGCACCCACCGCCTCCACCCCGCTGGCCTAGTGAGATGGCCTGACAAGGGGGCCAACCCACAACTATTAGTTCCCCGAGCCTTAAGGGAAAAGGTAGTAAGGGAATACCATGATGCGGATCTCGCCGGCCACCCCGGCATGGCGGAAACCCGGAGGGCAATCCAAAAGGGATACACCTGGGACGGGATAAAGAGGGATGTGGAAGATTATGTAGGGCAATGCTATCGGTGCAACACGGCCAAAGCACACCGACCTGCGGGGCCCGACCACCTTCATCCTCGCCGCCCAGAGAAACTCTGGGAAACAGTAGCAGCCGATCTCATGGGGCCATACCCCAAGAGTGCCCGGGGAAATCGATTCCTATTAGTAGTTACCGACCTTTTCTCCCGATGGGTGGAGGCATTTCCCTTGAGAAACTCTAAAGCCCCAAAGTTAATACAAGCCTTGGAGAATGAAGTCTTCTCATGCTGGGGATATCCCAAACAGATCCTTACAGACAATGGGAAGCAATTCACTGGAGAACAATGGGGCAAAGCCTGCAAGCGATGGCGAGTGAACCGATGGACCACCGCACTGTACCATCCCAGGGGGAGCCCCACAGAGCGAAGGAATCAAGAAATTAAAAAGGGAATACGGATTCGGCTTGGGGAAGACCACCGCCAATGGGACTCGCATATCCCATCGATATTATTCTCCCTTCGGAACAGATACAATGAAGCACTCGGCTGCAGCCCCAGCCAGTTGCTGCTGGGAAACGAACTTCCCCGACCTGGAGAATGGGAGTTACCCACTACCCAACCCCAACAAGCCGAAGAAACACAGGAGCAAATTCCGCACACCGGAGCCGAAGCCGAAGCCCGACAACAAGCCGCCAGAGAACATCAGTCTCAATACCACCAAAGGGTTCACCCTGTGTCTCCTGAAGGAGTGCAAGAATCAACACTCCAAGTAGGGGACTGGGCCTACTGGCGGACACACCCAATGTCCTCACAGGAGGATAACTTCTGCGCCAGCCTCTCCCCTAGGTGGCAGGGACCCTACCCAATAGTGGGGAGACGCGGGCAAGTGCTCGACCTAGAAATGAATCCTCAGAAGACCATCAAGGTCCACCAAAAGGACCTACGAAAATCCCCACTAAGGGATCCCACCGGAAAACCTAACCCAGGCCCAGATAACCTCCGCAAATCCCCATCATTAAGAACAATGTCATCAGGACCCCAGGACACTCTGCAAGAAGAAAACACCACTCCAAGAAGACACTCCAGTCCATGCCAGAGGCTACGACCACGGGATCGCCTCACCAAACCGGCACGGTACCGGTTGTCATAAAGCGAAGTGTAGTGGCCAGTGTAGAGGAGCCAGCCCTGGGACTGAAGCCCAGCGTGCTGACTCCTGGCATGTGCAACGATCCCAGCCAAGGCCACAGAGGGAGGGGGGCGAATTGTCATGTCCACCAGTTTGGCCTCGGCTGGTATGATAGCACAAGCCCCAAGTGCGCCACCCATCCAACACAATCTATGGGGAGGAAAGTTAGTTCGCCACCCGCCCCTAGATGGCAGACAAAGGGGAATGTAAATTAAGGGAACTTTGTCTACCTGCCCAGCCTAATTCAGGACGAATATGTAAATATTTAGTGTTGTATCAAGAAGCCTTTAAATTATAAAAGTGAATGTAAATAGTATTGTAATTCGAATATGTATGCACAGGAAGGGTACAGATGTGCCCTCCCTGCTGAATATGTACATACTTTGTATATTTACTCTGGCTGAGCTAAGCCAGGCAGAAAGCTCTTCCCAGTAATTCTGGGTAAATAAAAGTGGCAAGAATACTTGAGCAGTATTATTTAGGCAGCGACCTCTCTGGAGGACCGCTTCTCCTTCCTACCTCTCCCTGCTCCTGGGCAGCGACCCCTACTCGGGGACCGCTCTCACTCTCTCCCCCCCCCCCTGCTCTTGGGCAGCGACCCCATCTCGGGGACCGCTCCTGCTCTCCCCCCCCCCCCCCCCACTGAGATCTCCCTGCTCTTGGGCAGCGACCCCTGCTTGGGGACCGCTCCCACTTCTCCTCTCTGCCCGACCTTCCCCTGCTCTTGGGCAGCGACCCCTGTTCGGGGACCGCTCCCGCTCCTCCCCTCTGCCAGGGACAAGTCAGTATGATGTCATCGTTACACTTTTCGTTACGCCCACTATATTGGATTCTAGATCGTTGCAATTTTCGTTACGGCCACCATCTTGAAAAACCATAATTTTTATGCTAGAAATTTGGAAAAAATTTTAATCCAATTTTATTAATAGCATTTTAATAAAATATTATTTAAAAACGCACTTGAAGTCCACTGTTCGAACCTGGTAAGAGCCAAAATTAAATAAAAGTCTATATATCCTTCTTCCATGGAAGCCACCACCTGCACACTGACCCACCACCAATTCCAAGGTATATGTAAGCTAGTATGATGTCACGCCCGCCATATTGTTTTCGTCTGCTGGAGGCCATCATCATGTACATGTTTACATCTACTTGAGTGTGCTACCATCATATTAGTTTAATTCTTACCCGCTAGAGTGCAGTAATCATTTATTATTACTGAGGTGCCCGCCATCTTGAAATTTGGATGGCATCTTGAAATGGTGTAATTATTCAGCTATAAATACGGAAAAAATTTCCAAAATTCATTAAATAAAATTGTAATCAATATACTGACTTATCCGATCAGTTCCTCTCCTTGGTTAGATACTTGACCAAAGCAATATTTTTTTTTATGTAAAAAATATTTCAATAAATCGGTCGGCGGTCGTCTCTCGGGGCGTGCGCATCTCTCTCGCGGGCTGTTGGCTGGGAGTTCCCTGTGCCCTATTGGGTAACCGAAGGCTGGCAGTGCGCGGGGGATTTGTGTGCTTACTGGGGGCGGCCTAGCAGCGCCAACTGTTACCGAACGCGTCCCGCGGGTTGCGGATACGGGAGCCCAGTTCGAGAGTTGCAATCTCGCTGGGGAAGCTGTGAATAACCAATAGCAGTCCGCGGACCAATGGCCGGCCTGTGGAGTCGTTATTACGGCTATCGGGGTGAAAGGTAGTCTAAATGTAGCTCGGCGCGTGGCAGGAAGCAGCTTCGTCGGCGAAGGCACCGCAGGGGAGCTCGATGTGCCATAGTAGCGAAGTGTAGACGAACTGCGGGCTGGAACTTGCGGAGCTGTGAACTGCTGCGCGCGCAACGGAATTGAAATGCATCGGAACTCTGAAGGAAGACATCAGGAACCTTCAGCTGGGGCTGCTGTAGCTGTGGCAGCAGTAGCCTCGAGCGGCGCGACCTTCAACCATCTCGGGGATTTTGGGTGGCGAAGTTGGTTCCCTCCCCCCACCCTGGCTTGAAAAGTACTGCTGTTGACCTGAAGAAGGAAGATGAAGATAGTGCAACGTCAGGCTGCCTTTCGCTCCGTGCGCCCGCAGTTCGAGTCGGTTTATTGGCTCGTCTGCCCACTTCTGTTTTAACTGTGGCTGCCTGGGCAGCTGTGGCTGGGCTGACAAGAGAAGTTGCCCGCCCCTGGGGGCGCTTGCGCCCCTGGTTAATAATAACCCAGGAGTTCCCAAACTTTAAATGCGGGCCGCAAGGCCCAAGCACCCAACTCCAGCATGGTTGATTTTTCAGCCCTTCCAACTCTTCTTACCTGGACCCTTCTTCCCTCTTGTCCAGTAGTTACCTGCTTGCTTAATGCATGATAATTGATCCCCGCATGACCCAGCCCAGGGTTTTCCCTGTGTCTATGCAGGTTTTACCTGGGTCACACTTAGCTAGCTTTTAAGCTAGGCGACCAATGGGGCGTCAGTCATTGCGCCAATTGCAGCCATGGCTGGCCAGTAAACCCCAACACGCACACGATTGCACGCGTCCTTGTCCTGCATGGTTCAAAACCCGCATGGTAGAGTGTATAGGCTTCGGCCTGAGACACACCTAGGTCCTCCCCTAACCTGGACCCTCCCCTACACACTTAGAATTAACTTAGGCTAGGAAAAAAAAAATTTTAAATTCAATAAATCGTGATCAAAGTCCTAAAAGAAGCATAGTTTCCAAGCCAACCATCATACTATAAGCCCACCATCTTGAAAATTTGTCATGATTAACCTAGAAATTCGGGAAAACATTCAAAACTCATCAAAAAAATCATACATTAATTTACATAGCCCTATTTCCTCGATGGTTCGATCCCTGGGTGATACAAAAATAACTATACAAAATACCACAAAAGTGACAGGTTCGAGAAATAAAACAACACAAGTTCTTTCCAAAATACTGTTTATTACATAAATTCTACACTACTACAAGTACAAAAAACACAGGCAAATTACTAAAGTCTTAAGCATTTCCATATTTATACTGTCTTCTTAGAGTACGAAATAAGTCCTTTACATGTCTTTACATGTCTTTTCAGAGCATTTCCACATGGCAGTTGATTACCACAGTTTTCACCCAGAGAAGAATTATCGATTTCATTGAAAGGACAGTGATATATTTCATGATGTCTTACATTTTTTATGCATACAAATACCTTGTTGCTATATACAGCTTGAATCTGACAAATGTACAGGCAGTCTATCACAATTCCTGAGGTGTCGTTTAAATCTTCCATAGTGTTTAAACTGGCTACAACACTTGTTGCACTGATATTTAAAGTGTTCAGAGTTATTATTACAATAGTGTATTACACAATCACATAAGTTCAAGTTTTTGATTTTGTCACAGTATGTACAGTGAGTGGGGTGATGGAACGCTGTCAGATGTCGCTTCCTTCATCACTGTCACTGGTAAGTACCTACTGTTGACAACCATTGTAACACCGCTGAAATGTTAACTTCTGAAGACTTCGAGGTCTGCTCTGCTGAAGATGTTGCACGAGTCGAAATCTCCTGCTGTGCTGAAAGAGTAGGTGTAGCCATTGACGTCGTTGTCATTGGACTCTGTACTGTTGATGGTAGGCCTTCCATCCAGGTCGGTGTTAATAGTGGTAATGATGCATCGAGTTCTCAAGAATAGCTAGATACTGGTCTATTATGTTATGCAAGTCTAACTATCCGATCCGCACAGCACCGCAGCCAGAGACGGACTGAACTTCTCATCGTCTGGACCCCACTTACATATTTTCATACACGTGTCAAAACAACCACCATGTTCATTATGCTTGCACTTAACTTTCTCGGAACATTTTTTATAATGACGATGTAAGCTATCGAGACGTGTAATTAGTATATTGCACTTTATGCACTGAAATAGTATTCTTTGAGCATTACTCGAACAACAGCTTCTTTCATGTCTGTGCGCACTTGAAGCAGCAGTGAATGCTGCACTACAGTATTTGCACTGACGCGATGAATGTTCGTAGTTCTTTGAAGTCTGCAATGATGCTGGTGAAACTTTATGCGATGGAACAGCACAAGTCGATGCGGGTATCGCAGACACCCGTCGAAATGTCTGCAGTTGATGGTACCGATACCTTTGGGATCTCCGAGGCTGCCAACACCACTGTCATTGATCTCTCCGCTGTCATTGACGTCGCTGACGTCAGGGTTCCCGTAGTCGATGGTACAACCTCCATCTAATTCGACTTTAAAGACGGTTAAGATGCCATCGAGTTCTCAAGAACAGGTAATTACGCGACTTATGCACCAGATGAAACAAACTAGGTGATCCTTACACTGTCGATGACAGTAACAAACTGAAAGCCCCGCCGCCGCCGTTTCTTCATATGCTCGGCCGGGAGCGTGTGACAGCGATACCAGGAACTATTATGTTCCCATAACTCGCTATGTGGGAAAGTCAATTCAAGATTGCGACCCCGTCACTTTATTCGAATCATTAGAAACGACGGCAGGGCGCGAAGTGTGCGATTTTAAAATTAATAGTGGCTCATGGTCCTGCAAGTAGTTAAGTAGCTGTCGCTGTGGTGCTTGGTTTTAATTTATTTAGTGTAGATGTCAGTTAGGTGGCTAACTGATGTATGGAAGTATCGTGATGTCTGTATTTAGAGGCTTGTAAAGTATTGCGTCAAAAGTGGCCTAGTTAATCTCGTTGTGTGAGTGTAGTGTTAAGCTCCAAGGCCGCACGCGACAGCACAGTGACCCCCAACAGGTATGTGCCCGGCCAGTCGCCAAGGAGGCATATAATCGTGAAGAGTGTAGATTTCCGCTGTGGGAAAGAGGTTAGTTAGCAGGCAACCACGCGGGATTCTGTCAGCCCGCTCCCGCGGACCGCCAGTGCCCCGCGCGATTGCGCCGCCCCAGAAGCTGACTGTTGCTCCAGTCACTCACCGATTCTCTCGTTCAGGTTTCTCTCTCCATCAGCCGACGCACCGTGACCTTTCATGAACGGCGCGAGGTTCCGAGGGTCACTACTCCTCTTCCCCTCCTGCCGACGATGTGCAGCTTTAGAAGTGTATGTAACGCCAGGCTGTCGTCGATTACTGCTGCATTGACGGCAGTGCCAACCCTCCAGGCCCAGCACGCCGTCCAACTAAAAGTTCCGCCGTCACTTGATCCTCGGCGAGCCACGAAAGCAACTGCCCCTCCCGTCAGATGGTCCACGAGTTGGTATTTATATATTTCCAACAAATCCAGCTGCTCATCACAGCTGGACCCCTGAAGACTCGCTTATATACATGCACCCGATGGAATAATACACTAGTCAAATTATGAACCATTTACTATAATTCTCGAGTCAAAACAACATTTAAAAAAGAAGCACACCAAAATAAGGTAACTCAATTGGAAGCAAATTCGACAAATATTGTGAACACGCAATGTATGCAATGTACACACAGTACACACAGGAAACGGAATGAACACACATTACACACTGTACACACAGTAAACGGAATGAACACGCAATGTTCACGCAATTGACGCGCGCAATACACGCAATATACACACAATGTACACAATTTACACGCAGTGACTATGCATGTTCACACAAGTCAAGCATTTAATGAAATGGAAGCACATTTGGTTGGAAAATTCTACAAAATGGAAGCGTATTTTACGAAAAGGAGGTGCATTTTCACGTACATTCAACTCAGTAGGATGTGATCGATCGTCAATGTTAAGTTAAGATATAATGCCTTCAAAAGTCTATAAATCCAACAGTTTTTAGTTCCAAAAATCATTGGCTCCAATAGACATTGGCTCCAACAGTCTATGAATCCAACAGTCTTTTGACTCCAACAGTCATTAGCTTCAACAGTCATTTGCTCCAACTGTCTTTGGCTCCATCAATCAATGAATTCAAAAGTATTTGACTACAAAAATAGTCTTAGGCCTAGCACTATTTGACTATAAGATTAGGAGGCTACGAAGATACGAGACTACAGGACTGCTTGTCTGCATGAGTACTTGACTACGAAGCTAGAAGTCTACAAAGCTCCAATTGCTGCATCTATCTTCGGCTGAATTTTCTCTTTGGCTCCAACTGCTCCAACAGCATTAAGTTATAAGATGACAAGGCTACTTGGTTACATAGCAGTAGTATGTAATAGGGGCTCCGGCGCCAGGCGCCAGGCGGTAGTTGTGGTGTCGGTGTCCGCCATCTTGGATTGTGACATCAAGGCGGCCATCTTAGATGAGCTTAACGGGACACAGCGTAATGGGACACATCGTAACGGGACATAGCGTAATGGGACAAATAGATCACGGCGGCCATCTTGGATGACCGTGACCTTGACCTTTGACCTTGACCTTTTAACTGGTCCTTGACCCCGGCAGTCATATTGGATCCGCCATATTGGATCTGACATCTAGGATACCGTCGACTTTGTTTCTGTTGTTAGTTCCTAGATAGCGCCAGCATCGCTCTTGATTTTTTTTCTGTTCCACTGGAGGCCGCCATCTTGAATACCGTCGACTTTGTTTCTGTTGTTTGTTCCTAGATAGCGCCATCGTCGCTCTGTCTCATCACATAAGGTCGATGTTTCATTACCTACCAAAGCTATTATGGTCCTTATCGACATATTAAATTTAATTTTTTATGCAAAATACATTGGAAGCGCTGTGATTCGAACCAGCGCAGCTCTGATCTCTAGGTTGGAAAACATACACCTTTGACCACTCGGCTATCGAGACATTTACCAGACTGAGAATTAAATAAGGTATATAAAAAAATAACATGCATATTCGGACTTGAATTTTTTTTTAATTTTAAGTAATAATAGCACTTCCTGTTCGAGACAGAACCACCATCTTGTATTATAACGTCACTGTTGCAATTATCGTTATGCCCACAATCATTAAAATCTGTAATTTTTATGTTAGAAAATCGGGATGAATTTTAAAAATCATTAAAAAAATAATTTAATCGAATAAATAATAAAAATCTTAAAAACACTGTTGGACTTATCGTTACGGTCGCCATCTTGGATTATATAAATGTTGCATGTTTCGTTTCGTCCATCCATCTCGGTTGAGTACGATGTCATTGTTACACTTTATGTTACGATCGTCATATTGGATCCTATTAATATTGCAATTACCATTATGGTCGCCATATTGAAATTTAGACGCCATCTTTGAAATCCGTAATTTTTATGTTAGAAAATCGGCAAAAATTCCAAAATTCATCAAAAAATTAACTTAATAGAATTCTGATTGATTATAACGATGCACGTCCTTGGTTCGAAACCAGTGAGGGCAAAAAATAAAAATAAAAACATCAGATCCTTCCTCCACAGAAGCCACCTACGGACTGACCTACCATCACCAATAACAAGGTATATATCGTCAGCTAGTATGACGTCATGTCAGCCATCTTGTCATCGTCCGCTGGAGACCGTCATTTGTTTTCGTCTGCTAGAGTGTGCTGGCGTCATGTTAATATAATTTTCTGTTCGCCATACCTTTAACCTCGTCTATTGGCATTGAACTTTGTCATTGACCTTGAACTTTTACCTTGACCTTGAACTTTGACCTTGACATTGAACTATGACCTTGAAATTTGACCTTGACATTGAAATTTGACCTTGACCTTGATTTTTGACCTTGACCTTGATTTTTTACCTTGACCTTGATATTTGACTTTGACCTTGACGACCATCATGGATCCGTCTTTTTATGTTCAGTACATGCTACCAGGAGCTACCACATGCTAGTGGTCATTGCCACCATCATGTTTTCGTCTGCTGGAGGACACCATCATGTATGTACCCGTCTTACCATCATGCTAGTTTTATTCTAACCTGATACAGTGCAGTAATCATTTATTATTACTGAGGTGCCCGCCATCTTGAAATTTGGGAGCCATTTGAAATCATGTAATTATTTAGCTAGAAATGCGGGAAAAATTTCAAAAGTCTCCGATGAAATCAATTATTAATTTACAAATTAAATCGATAGATTCCTGTCCACGGTTCGATTCTTTACCAGTGACAGTTGTAACAAATTATTAAATAAATTTTAGATTCTGTTTTCCATTACCTTTTGCGGAGTTTATTAATCATTCACTCTACGAAAAACAACTCAAGACAATATACCTGGCCATCGAATTAAATAAAGTGGCGATTAGCCTAACATGAAAGTCTAATTTTTCATTAATCTGAATAACCTATAAGCCGTTCATGTACAAAGCCACACATATAGAACAATTGTCTTCAGTCCATGAGACCGAGTCATGTCATTATCAGACGTATAGTCTAGTCATTTCAGGTCCGCATGACCGTCATTAGCTAATTATATTCAATAAATCTTTCGTGACATTTTATATACATACTAAAGGACCAAGTGACCTTGAAAAATATTTTAGTAACACCAAAAGGTTTTAAACTAGTAAATATTCAGACACTACATTTTGTATTTCACGCAATCAACAAAAAGGAAGCACCGACATCGAAAAGGCAGCACCACCAATGAAAAGGCAGCTAATTTGGAAGCACCGACAACGAAAAGGCAGCACCGCCAACGAAAAGGCAGCACCGTCAACGAAAAGACAGCACATTTGGAAGTACCGACAACGTAAAGGCAGCAACGCCAACGAAAAGGCAGCACCGCCAACAAAAAGGCAGCTCATTTGGAAGCACCGAAATTAAAAGGCAGCACCGCCATCGAAAAAGCAACTCATTTGGAAGCACCGACAACGAAAAGGTAGCACCGCCAACGAAAAGGCAGGTCATTTATCATTGACTCCAATATTCATTGGCTCCAATATTCATTGGCTCCGATATTCATTGACTCCAATATTCATTGGCTCCAATAGTCATCGGCTCCAATATTCATTGACTCCATCAGTTATTGATAACATCAGTCTTTTGGTTCCAAAAGTCTTTTCAAAATGCTCCATCAGTCTTTTGGCTCCAACAGTCTGATGGCTCCTATAGTCATTGGCTCCAATAGTCTTTGGCTCCAATATTCATTGGCTCCAATATTCTTTGGCTCCAATATTCATTGGCTCCAATATTCTTTGGCTCCAATATTCATTGGCTTTAATATTAATGGGCTCCAAAATCAATTGGCTCCAATTGCTCCAAATTCTCCAACAGGCTCCAAAAGGCACCATCAGTCTTTTGGCTCCAACAGTCTTTTGACTCCTATAGTCATTGGCTCCAATATTCATTGGCTCCAATAGTCATCGGCTCCAATATTCATTGGCTCCAATATTCATTGGCTCCATCAGTCATTGACACCAACAGTCATTGACACCAACAGTCTTTTGGTTCCAAAAGTCTTTTGGCTCCAAATATATTTGCCTAGAATTCTTCGAGTCTAAGAGACTATGAAGCCACATGGCTACGAGTCTATAATGATCTAGCTGGTTACGAGTTATACATGGCTTGCGAGGCTACAGAGCTACGAATCTTCTAGTACACAAGTTTACGTGACTGCGAGGATACAGGACTACAAGTCTGCATGAGTACTTGACTACGAAGCTACTCGTCTACAAGGCTCCAGTTGCCGAATCTGTCTTCGAAGGAATTTTCTCTTTTGCTCCAACTGCACCACCAGCATTATGTTATAAGATTACAAGGCTACTTGCTTAGGTAGCTTCAAGTCTGCGAGATTCCAATGCATCAGGACTACGAGACTACGACCCATGAGGTTACGAGACTATGCGATTACAAGTCTTCAAGGTTACGTGATCGCGAGACTATAGGACTACGAAGCTTCCATAACGCATGGTTACGAGACTGCATGACTAATTGGCCGCGTGGCTACGAATCTTCATGTCTCTAACTGACTACAATAGCACTATTCAGTGGTGAGAGTTAATTTATCTTATGCAAAGGCACTTGCAGCAAGTAGTTCCTCTTTTCAACATCATATGACGTCACGTGTTGCTTGCAGGTAAATAATATTTATTTCTTTTATTCAGGATGTGGGATGCTTACTATCGATCGCATAAGAAGGATGGCTTCGATAGTCTCCAAGGAGAAGGAAGTTCGTCCTTCCTTCTAGTGCTTCTCAGATTTCTCATGCTCCGCCATCTTGGATTGCGACGACACGGCGGCCATCTTGGATGAGTGTGACCTTGAACTTTGACCGAAACCGCAGGAATGATCGCAAGCACATGGATTAACCATCAAAATAATAACAAGAATAATCGGGAGCACACGGAGAAAACCACCATAATATTGACAAAAATAATCAGAAGCACACGGAGAAAAACGACACAAGTTTTCTTTGATATTATAAAATTTCAGGAAAAAAAAAAATAAAAATAAACCAATAAAATATAAAAAAAAATAAAAAAAATACATAAATATATTCTGCTAGCTTGTGTACTTCTCATTGTTGAACAAAGATAGAGAATTTTATGTCTTTTTTTATTTTTTTTATTAATTTATTTTTATTTTTAAAATTTTTTTTCCTGAAATTTTATGATATAAAAGAAAACTTGTGTCGTTTTTCTTCGTGTGCTTCTGATTATTTTTGTCAATATTATGGTGGTTTTCTCCGTGTGCTCCCGATTATTCTTGCTATTATTTTGATGGTTAATCCGTGTGCTTGCGATCATTCCTGCGGTTTCGGTCAAAGTTCAAGGTCACACTCATCCAAGATGGCCGCCGTGACGTCGAAATCCAAGATGGCGGAGCATGAGAAATCTGAGAAGCACTAGAAGGAAGGACGAACTTCCTTCTCCTTGGAGACTATCGAAGCCATCCTTCTTATGCGATCGATAGTGAGCATCGCGCATCCTGCTTAAAATAAATAAATATTATTTACCTGCAAGCAACACGTGATGTCATCTGATGTTGACAAGTGGAACTACTTGCTGCAAGTACCTTTGCATAAGATAAATTAACTCTCACCACTGAATAGTGCTATTGTAGTCAGTTAGAGACATGAAGATTCGTAGCCACGCGGCCAATTAGTCATGCAGTCTCGTAACCATGCGTTATGGAAGCTTCGTAGTCCTATAGTCTCTCGATCACGTAACCTTGAAGACTTGTAATCGCATAGTCTCGTAACCTCATGGGTCGTAGTCTCGTAGTCATGATGCATTGGAGTCTCGCAGACTTGAAACTACCTAAGCAAGTAGCCTTGTAATCTTATAACATAATGCTGGTGGTGCAGTTGGAGCAAAAGAGAAAATTCCGACGAAGACAGATGCGTCAATTGGAGCCTTGTAGACGAGTAGGATCGTAGTCAAGTACTCATGCAGACTTGTAGACCTCTATCCTCGCAGTCACGTAAACTCGTTTTCTAGAGGCTTCGTAGCTCTGTAGCCTCGCAGTCTCGTAAACTAGAAGATTCGTAGTCACGTAGTCTCGTAACCACTTGGCTCGTAGTCGCGTAGACATGATGTCTTGGGACCTCCTAGAATTGTAGCTACGTATACAAGTAGCCTCGTAGACTTGAAGCTTCGTAGTCCTATAGTTTCGCGATCACGTAACCTTGAAGACTCGCAATCGCATAGACTCGTAACCTCATGGCTCGTAGTCTCGTAGACATGAAGCTACGTAAGCACACAGCATTGTAATCTTATAACATAATGCTGATGGTGCAGTTGGAGCAAAAGAGAAAATTCCTTCGAAGACAGATTCGGCAACTGGAGCCTTGTAGACGAGTAGCTTCGTAGTCAAGTACTCATGCAGACTTGTAGTCCTGTATCCTCGCAGTCACGTAAACTTGTGTACTAGAAGCTTCGTAGCTCTGTAGCCTCGCAAGCCATGTATAACTCGTAACCAGCTAGATCATTATAGACTCGTAGCCATGTGGCCTTATAGTCTCTTAGACTCGAAGAATTCTAGGCAAATATATTTGGAGCCAAAAGAATTTTGGAACCAAAAGACTTTTGGTGTCAATGACTGTTGGTGTCAATGACTGATGGAGCCAATGAATATTGGAGCCAATGAATATTGGAGCCGATGACTATTGGAGCCAATGAATATTGGAGCCAACGAATATTGGAGCCAATGACTATTGGAGCCAATGACTATAGGAGTCAAAAGACTGTTGGAGCCAAAAGACTGATGGTGCCGTTTGGATCCTGTTGGAGAATTGGGAGCAATTGGAGCCAATTGATTTTGGAGCCCATTAATATTGAAGCCAATGAATATTGGAGCCAATGAATATTGGAGCCAAATAATATTGGAGCCAATGAATATTGGAGCCAAAGACTATTGGAGCCAATGACTATAGGAGCCATCAGACTGTTGGAGCCAAAAGACTGATGGAGCATTTTGAAAAGACTTTTGGAACCAAAAGACTGATGTTATCAATAACTGATGGAGTCAATGAATATTGGAGCCGATGACTATTTGAGCCAATGAATATTGGAGTCAATGAATATCGGAGCCAATGAATATTGGAGCCAATGAATATTGGAGTCAATGATAAATGACCTGCCTTTTCGTTGGCGGTCCTACCTATTCGTTGTCGGTGCTTCCAAATGAGTTGCTGTTTCGATGGCGGTGCTGCCTTTTAGTTTTCGGTGATTCCAAATGAGCTGCCTTTTTGTTGGCGGTGCTGCCTTTACGTTGTCGGTACTTCCAAATGTACTGTCTTTTCGTTGACGGTGCTGCCTTTTGTTGATTGTGTGAAGTACAAAATGTAGTGACTGAATATTTACTAGTTTAAAACCTCTTGGTGTTACTAAAATATTTTTCAAGGTCACTTGGTCCTTTAGTATGTATAGAAAATGTCACGACGGATTTATTGAATATAATTAGCTAATGACTAAGGTCATGCGGACCTGAAATGACTAGACTATACGTCTGATAATGACACGACTCGATCTCATGGACTGAAGACAATTGTTCTAAATGTGTGGCTTTGTACATGGACGGCTTATAGGGTTATAGGTTATTCAGATTAATGAAAAATTAGACTTTCATGTTAGGCTAATCGCCATTGTATTTAATTCGATGGCAAGGTATATTGTCTTGAGTTGATTTTCGTAGAGTGAATGATTAATAAACTCCGCGAAAGGTAATGGAAAACAGAATCTAAAATTTATTTAATAATTTGTTACAACTGTCACTGGTAAAGAATCGAGCCGTGGACAGGAATCTATCGATTTAATTTTTAAATTAAAGATTGATTTCTTCGGAGACTTTTGGAATTTTTCCCGCATTTCTAGCTAAATAATTACACGATTTCAAGATGGATCCCAAATTTCAAGATGGCGGGCACCTCAGTAATAATAAATGATTACTGCACTGTAGCAGGTTAGAATAAAACTAGCATGATGGTAAGACGGGTACATACATGATGGTGTCCTCCAGCAGACGAAAACATGATGGTGGCAATGACCACTAGCATGTGGTAGCTCCTGGTAGCATGTACTGAACATAAAAAGACGGATTCATGATGGTCGTCAAGGTCAAAGTCAAATATCAAGATCAAGGTCAAATTTCAAGGTCAAGGTCAAATTTCAAGGTAAAAGTTCAAGGTCAAGATCAAAGTTCAAGGTCAAGGTTAAAGTTCAAGGTCAAGTTTAAAGTTCAAGGTCAAGGTCAAAATTCAAGGTAAAGGTCAAAGTTCAAGGTCAATGACAAAGTTCAATGCCAATAGACGAGGTTAAAGGTATGGTGAACAGAAAATTATATTAACATGATGCCAGCACACTCTAGCAGACGAAAACAATATGACGGTCTCCAGTGGACGATGACAAGATGGCTGACATGACGTCATACTAGCTGACGATATATACCTTGTTATTGGTGATGGTAGGTCAGTCCGTAGGTGGCTTCTGTGGAGGAAGGATCTGATGTTTTTATTTTTATTTTTTGCCCTCACTGGTTTCGAACCAAGGACGTGCATCGTTATAATCAATCAGAATTCTATTAAGTTAATTTTTTGATGAATTTTGGAATTTTTGCCGATTTTCTAACATAAAAATTACAGATTTACAAGATGGCGTCTAAATTTCAATATGGCGACCATAATGGTAATTGCAATATTAATAGGATCCAATATGACGATCGTAACATAAAGTGTAACAATGACATCGTACTCAACCGAGATGGATGGACGAAACGAAACATGCAACATTTATATAATCCAAGATGGCGACCGTAACGATAAGTCCAACAGTGGTTTATAAGATTTTATTATTTATTCGATTAAATAATTTTTTTAATGATTTTTAAAATTCATCCCGATTTTCTAACATAAAAATTACAGATTTTAATGATTGCGGGCGTAACCATAATTGCAACAGTGACGTTATAATACAAGATGGTGGTTCTGTCTCGAACAGGAAGTGCTATTATTACTTAAAATTTAAAAAAAAAAAAATTCTAGTCCGAATATGCATGTTATTTTTTTATATACCTTATTTAATTCTCAGTCTGGTAAATGTCTCGATAGCCGAGCGGTCAAAGGCGTATGTTTTCCAACCTAGAGATCAGAGCTGCGCTGGTTAGAATCACAGCGCTTCCAATGTATTTTGCATAAAAAATTAAATTTAATATGTCGATAAGGACCATAATAGCTCTGGTAGGTAATGAAACATCGACCTTATGTGATGAGACAGAGCGACGATGGCGCTATCTAGGAAAAAACAACAGAAACAAAGTCAATGGTATTCAAGATGGCGGCCTCCAGTAAACAGAAAAAAAATCAAGAGCGCCACTGGCGCTATCTAGAAAAAAACAACAGAAACAAAGACGACGGTATCCAAGATGGCGGCCTCCAGTGGAACTGAAAAAAATAAAGAGCGACGCTGGCGCTATCTAGGAACTAACAACAGAAACAAAGTCGACTGTATACAAGATGTCTGATCCAATTTGGCGGATCAAATATGACTGCCGGGGTCAAGGACCAGTTAAAAGGTCAAGGTCAAAGGTCAAGGTCACGGTTATCTACGATGGCCGCCGTGATATATGTGTCCCGTTACGCTGTGTCCCGTTACGCGGTGTCCCGTTACGATCATCAAAGATGGCCGCCGTGACGTCACAATCCAAGATGGCGGATACCGAAACCACAACCACCGCCTGACGCCTGGCGCCGGAGCCCCTATTACATACTACTCATAGCTTCAAGTCTACGAGGCTCCAAGGCATAATGACTACGCGACTACGAGCCATGAGGTTACGAGACTACGTGACTACGAGTCTACAAGGTTACGAGACTGCGAGGCTATAGGACCAAGAAGCTTCCAGAACACAAGGTTACGTGATCACCTCATGGTTCGTAGTCGCGTAGTCATGAAATGACTATATTAAGAGGATATTAATGACTATTTTTAAGGTTATTTTAATAAATAAATACTTGAATCAATCATTTTTAGTATTTTTAATTTGTTTCAAGTACTCATAATCAATATTTTTATTTTGAAACAAAATGAATACAATAAACTTAGAGTTTAAAGAACTAAAACAAAAAAAAAAGCTTTTATCGTTGAATGAACTAAAATTTAAATAATACAACTCTGTACTACTAAAAGTATGGGGTGCTCTCTTCTTTCATTTTCGTAATGCTACATCCCAAAATTTGTGATCGAAACTTTTAAACAAATGATATCAAGCAGCTCCTGGGCGTAGGTCCAACCGGGGGGGGGGCAGTAAGCCTGGACCCCCTCTGGAATTAAGAAGCCCCTGACTAAGGGGGCCCTGTCTGCATTTGCAAAAGAGTGACTGTGAAACATGTTTAATGTCAAAACTATGTCTTATTGAAAACTTTCTGAATATTTTAAAGTTTTCTTCTTAATGCATGCATGTAGGTTAAAATACGGGCAGTGTACAGCATACGGGCACAGCATCCAGATATGACGTGACGGTTAACCCCACGTGCAAAATTCTCGCCCCCCCCCCCCCTCCCTCCCCGCGCAAGGTAAATTTCCGCGAGTCCCACTTGCGAATCCTACAGATTTGGGCCCCTGAAGCACCCCATTACTGATTTTAAGTTCATTATTGTTGTTAAGTTCATATATTAATTTCCGTAATGACTATATCCTAAAAAAAATTCGAAATGACTATAGGGGAAAGGAGTATAAGAGTGCGCAGTCGGGTAAGAGTACGCAGATCATTTTTATTATGTTGGTATCACTGCAAGCTAATGCCAGTGCGGTGTTTAGGTGTGTATGCGTGAACGCTGTTTCCTACTAAGTTGTTTCGAGTTACGTGTATTTTGCCTGGAAGTTATAGAGGAATAAGTGATTTACTGTAAAAGGTATGTAATTTTTTTAATAAACAATTTAGTGTTTTTGAACTCTTTAAGATTTGTTATTTCGTTTAAAGTTTATTTCATAATAAAGTACGTCATGTCGAGAACAACATGGCGTGGTTAGCAGTTCTCTATGTGTACTGTGCTGCTATCTGTTGACGATGTAACGAAACACTACGTATGTGGCTAAGAGTGCGCACTGGGTTTGTGAATGCGTACTCTTAGCCTCCCACATTTGTTCCACTGTTATCAAAAGAAACTTTTCTCTATGGAAATGTATCATATTACTTTAAGTGTAGTGATAACAGCAATACTAAATAATACATAAATACTTGTTTCTATTAACATTATTTATTATTTTGATGTGAATTTACCTTCATTGTTGCAGATATGATATCTTTATGAATGGCTCCATACAAGCGAAAAAGTGAGAGGGTTCTGACCACACAGGACATCTTAGATGAAGCAAAACGGAAAATAGAGGCTGGTGACAGTAAAAGGAAAGTGGCCAGAGATTTGGGAATTAAGGAAAGCACATTAAGGAAAAGACTCAAAGCAGTAAGTAAATTTTGTTTGCATGGCTGCATGAAAAAATGAAACAGTTTTTTGAAGGCCATTAAATATTATGTGTAGACATCGTGGTGTAGACCTACATACATTCCAGTAGGCTACCATAGATATGCCTACAATTGTTTAATGATAAATTATTTGTAGTGTTAAGTAAACATGTTTTCTGTAAATGTATTAGGGCCTATTTCTTAGTTGCACAAAGCATTTAAATACTTTGCCATTAAAAACATTTAGTAGGGCCTATTTAAACGAAACATTTGACAGGGTAAAAAACCTAACCACATATTTTGCGCTTTCTTCAAAACAGTTCCTTTTCTTTTAGCCTAGGGATTCCGTTTTATTTTAGTTTTTATTTTGTGGTCTAGGCTACAAAGTTATGGCTCTGTTTGTTGCAGGGGACGGTTCCGGTATCACTTGGGCGCTTTAAAAATGCTTTGTCAGATGAAATGGAAAAAGAACTTGCACAGCATTGTAAAGATTTGGACAACAGGTTCTACGGCCTTACAAGAAAGCACATAATGAAAGTAGCTTTTGATTTTGCAGAGAAGAATGGAGTTTCTGAAAGATTCAACCAAGAAAAAAAGTTGGCAGGAAAAGATTGGTTAAAAGGGTTTTGCAAACGCCACAAACTTTCTGTTCGTGCGCCAGAATTATGCAGTGTTGCAAGAGCGGTGGGTTTCAATAAAGTTCAAGTTTCAAGATTTTTTGAAAACTTGAAGCAGTGTCGTCTCGAAAAAAAGTTTCCACCGCACAGGATCTTCAATATGGACGAAACAGGGGTCACTACGGTTCCCAACAAAACACCCAAGATAATTAGCCCCAAAGGAAAAAAAACTGTCTGCAAGGTGTCTAGCGCAGAAAGGGGGCAAACTGTAACTGCTGTATGCTCCATTGGCGCTACAGGTTTTTATGTGCCACCTGCACTAATTTTTCCCAGAAAAAGAATGAATAACATGCTCTACAAAGATGCTCCGACAGGAACTTTGCCTCTGATCAGTGACACAGGATACATGACCACAGATCTTTTTATTGAATGGCTCAAACACTTTGCAATGTATGTCAAACCATCACTAGACGATCCAGTTCTCTTAATAGCAGATAACCACTCAACTCACTGTTCTCTCGGTGCAGTTTTATTTTGCAGGGAAAACCACATAACATTTTTAACCCTACCCCCACATGGTAGTCATCTTACCCAGCCTCTGGATAGGGTTGTTTTTGCACCACTGAAGACAGCATATGCAACTGAAGCAGAAAAGTGGCTAGTACAAAATCCAGGAAAGGTGATAACTCTTTACCAAGTTGCAGGCATTTTTGGTGCTGCGTACAGTGCCACTGCGAGTGTAAAACTTGCTGAAAGAGCATTCAAAGCTACTGGAATAGAGCCATATGATCCTGATGTCATAAGCGAAGATATGTTTGCTCCATCATTGGTGACTGCTCAAATTTCTAATGAAGAGGGCTTAGGGCTAGCCCTACATCAACCTGAAACCATGTCTACTGAAGTTGAGAAGAACTGTGATTCCAATAATTTGAATAACGATCAAGAAAATGGCAATTTGCTTTCTTCAGAACCCACAACATCTGGCACAATACGCATTCAAATTCAGTCAGTTCTGCCACTTCCACAACATAAGCGGCAAGAAAGCAAAAACAAAAGACCAGCTCAAAAATCAAATATCATAACTTCATCCCCTTACAAAAATATATTAGAAGAGAAAGAGAAGGCAAAGCAAGAAATAGAGAAGGCAAAAGCTGATCGAGCTCTACTGAAAACAAGACATGAGGCCGAGACAAAGAATGCGAATACAAAGAAAGTAAAGTCAAAAAATAAACTTAGAGCCAATTTTGAAACTGTTCAAAGTCAAGGTCCCTCTACAAGTCATGGTGAACCATCCACTGAAGTAACTACCTGCCCTGCTTGTAAAGAATCCTATGACGAAGACTGGATCCAGTGTGGAATATGCAACGACTGGTGGCATGAAGGATGTTCCAGTTATGAAGGCTATGGACCTTTTGTGTGCGACTACTGTTGATGCGGACTCTTACCCTCACTGATGCGGACTCTTACCCGCATAGTAGGCCAAGAGTACGCATTTGGCATTATTTTGTAAAACATTTTTATTCGTCTCATGTTTAAATCATAATTGCTAGAAAAAAATTCTGATGTTTCCTGATTGAGTAAAGCATGTTCTGTAAAATTTGTGTTTAGATATCATTTCAATTACTGCCCTAAAAAATTACCAACTTTCTAAGTGCGCACTCTTATACTCCTTTCCCCTACCCTAAAATGTTTGTATTGACTATATCCTACAATTAGTGATAAAACATCTATTACAAATCATATTTTTGTTACTGATAGAAAATTGAAGAGCCCACGTTTTTAGTCATACAAAGTTGTGGTGCATTATTTGGCTGTTGGACAAAAATATTAAATTTAAATGTTATTTTTTATAGGTATTTAATTTATTTAACGATAAAGCGAGTTTTTTTAGTCTTTTTTTAAACTATAAGTTTATTCATCCTTCATACATACAACTGCATACCTACACATTATATTATTTGAAAATGAATATCAATCAGTCACGAATTACAAACATTGCATTCACACTATACAAATAAATACTTTCTGAAACCATTATCCAGACATAATAAATAACGTGTTATCTTCACGGAGAAGATTCAATGGGTGTAATTTTAGTCAATTTCTTCTGTAAAACGAAAGATTTCGGTGTTACAGTTTTAAATATCATAAGTTTGATGATATATATATATATATATATATGTGTGTGTGTGTGTGTGTGTGTTGTGTGTGTGTGTGTTGTGTGTGTGTGTGTGTGTGTGTGTGTGTGCGCGCGCGCGCGTGTGATAAATATATGACACAAAAAGCTACTTCATTCATATTTCACAAAACTGGATATAGTTTTAACTGAACCATGATGGATTTCAATAACAATATAATTCCTTATAACTATAAGCATATCTATGACAGAATTACTCTGGATAGTAAAAATAAATCAGCATCTATCTGTATATGGGGAAAATGCACCAATGTCAGTATGAGAAAATTATTTAATAATAGAAGGAAACTTTAACATTAATGCATTAATTTATTTCATTTCAGTTTGGTCCATACATTGTGGTGCAAAAATCATGCGTGAAGAAATGCCATTAATTTAATTTGATATTTTAAAATATAACATTTATGTGAATAATGTCATGATTTTATTTCCATTTTGGTGATATAAATATTTAAACAGGCATTCGGTGTTACATGGTTAATTGGCATGCATTTCGGTGTTATTAAGGTAGTTTGTTTCGCAATCCAACCTAAAATCTGGCCCCTAGCTATCATACCGGATAAGTAGTACAGGATTAAATATTTTGATACCGATAAAAATAAACAAAATTGGATGTACAAAAACCAACCCACAACCACATTTTCCCGCTTTCACCATATTCCGAAACCAACCTGTTACCAACTGATTACCCAAAATCGGTATTGTGGTGCTTGATATCAAATGTTTTATATTTTCTAACACCAATGTCTATTCGTTAGGATAGAGTCATTAATAAAATGAAAGAAAAGAGCAACGCAAGCTTCATATCAAATGTCTTTAATTTTATACCACAAATAGCTATTCTTTAGGACAGAGTCACTATGAAAATCAAAGAAGAAAGCAACCCACACTTACTTTCATTAAAATTAATTGTTTTGTTTATTACTTGATTATTATTTTAAGCTTATTAAAAAATATACGCTATACAGATTTGTAATTCATTCTTTCGCTTTTGAACAAATTACTTGTATTTAAAGATTATTTTTTACTTTTTATTTCATACAACACATAAAGCGTGTGTTTTTTTTAATTTTTAAGATATAATTTTGTTATATATCTGAATCTTTTACAATGGTATGGCGTGATTTTATTGTTATAATACCCCAAATTGTATTTTATCTTTCCTATCATTACATTAGCTGGGTGTAGTTATCATTTGTACATAATAATTTGCTTGATTGCAGTTAATTTTTAAAATGTAGTTTTTTTTTTTCGAGGCGCAGGAGTATTTATTAAGGTAGTGGTTTTAAAGCAGATTACCTTAAACAACACTAGCTTATGTTTAAGTAACACCTTATAGGATTTATTATTTTTTATTTTATTATCGGTTGAAATGACCCCAGAATATTGCCAAAAAAAATACATAGGTACCTACCTACCCGATTTCACGCGGACTAATGCACGTTTTCGGCGCAAGCAGATCTTGCTAAATGCATATACAGAAAATCTGTCAACCCAGCTAGAAAAATTATGTGTTGCATTTTGAAAAAAAAAAAATGCAAAAAAAAATTTGTTTTTGGGCACAGGAGTAGTTGTTAAGGCAGTGGTTTTAAACATTGCTGTAGCTGTGTTCATAAAGTTGGGGGGGGGGGGGGGGACAAATAATGATTTTGATGTCATGTAAACCCATTCCCCTCTTACTAAGACGGGGGAGCCGGGGGTCCTCCACCGGAAAATTTTGATTTTGAAAGTGAAAAATAGTGCTTTTTAAGCAGTTTTTGTATATAACCATTGGATACATCGATGTTAAAATTTTTATTGTTTCCTTAAGATAAAATTTGATGAGTGAAGAAATTACAAATAAAGTTGGGCAGAATAATATTATAAAATAAAAATATCACGGTCTAGAAAGTTGGGGGGGACAGTCCCCTAACACCCAAAAAGTTCAGGGGGACACGTCCCCCCTGTCCCCCCCGGTTCCTACGCTCCTGGTTTTAAAGCAGCTTACCTTAAACAACACTAAAACATGGCCTTACACGTTATATAATTTTGGATCATATCATTTACGGTTGAAATTTCACAAAAAAAAAAAAAAAAAAAAATGGTTGTCTGTAAAGTCGGTTTACGGACGATAGTTTATCGTGACGTCATAACAAAACATTGATGAAATTATTGCATACTTTTATGAATAAAATTGAATAATTTTTATTGAATTATCACTATTTTGTAGGGATACAAAGAAGGAGTGAAATGAAATCTACAATTTAATTGATAAATTTAATTTTATTTGCACTCATTAATTCAAATATGTTTATTGCTTTAACGAAGAGATTATTTTAACTTTAACTTTTATACATATTTGCTATTTAACTTCTTCCGATCTGTGTTATTCTGTTAAGGATAGGGCGATGATAGGTAAAGTAGGAAACGAATGGGAGTGTTTCAAGTTTAAAGTGCCTCGAAAAAATCAAATCGATGGTTGATCCAATCGAGTGGAAGAGAGATAGATGCGGCGCAAGCGTACAATAAGTGTAACGGGACACAGCGTAACGGGACAATATGCGTAACAGGACACTTTTTACGTGCGTGCAGCCAGCGTTCATCGATTTATTAGACGTCACGTCAAAAAAAAAAAAAAGTTAAATTCATAGCCGATTTCGCGCGCGCTAATGAAAGTTTTCCGGGCACGGAGTTGTTTCTAAAAGCATATACAGAAAATCTGTCGACTCAACTAGAAAAAGGGAAATATAAAATTTTGTTCAGAAATCTTACAGCTATCGCTGGGTGTAGTTGAAATGTGTGCACAATAATTTATTTGATTGCAGTGAATTTTTAAATATGTAGTTTCTCTCGTGTTGGAGTATTTTTATTTTATTTATTTTATTTATTTATTTTCATATCCTTTGACCCCATTTCTGGGGTATGATACATGTCAAGTACATATAGGAAAAAAAAATAATATATATATATACATATAAAGTTGTTGTAAAGCAATTTACACTATAAATTGCAGTTTGCTTATGTAATACTTATAAGGGATTTTATTTTATTTTCGGTTCTTATGACACCAAAAAATTGTAAAAATTAATTATTTTTGTTTTGGGTAATTTTTGTTGGTATTGAGGTATTTCTTATAAACCGTAATGGACGCCTACTGTATGTTTTGTTGCTGTTTCGTATAATTATACATATAGAAATTGACCGAGGTCTAAAACATAGTAAAGTATGTTTGATATCAAGTACAGAAATGTATTCTTGAATCGAATTCGGAGTGTCGGATAAAGTACACGACCTTAAAATGACTTTACTTCATTGACGTATGAGGGGCCACCACGTAGTGCTTTTGCAATCGGCTCACCCCGATAATGTCTTGTGAAGTATATTAAAGTGAACTTCGTTGTTACGAAAAATGCATTATCATACACAGTCGTGGTGGAAATTATTTTTGAGAAGCACTTTGTTCTCTGATAACAATGCATTATGATTAGAAGAATTTTCCAGACTTTAAAGTGATATTTAATTTGTGATAAGTCAGGTAAGGCGCTTGAAATGACGTGTAATGATCGGTGATCTTGTAGAAGGTAGTGAATTGAAGTTATTACTTTGACATTGATTTAATTTTGTAAGTTTTAGTAAAGCATATGTTTACCTGGGGGAAATAACTGTTTTGTTCAACACCCAGCTATAATGCAACAGTGATGAGTGTTTACACTGTGCTGCTGCTTGCACCGTTCTGGAATCAACGAATTAATATTGTATTATTAGGTTATGAAAACGACCATAAGTTGGCTGAGATGAATATAAGAGTAGGTGTTCTATTTGAAAAATCTCGATGATAGTGTTTTTGAGTACTACTTTCCCTGAAAAATGCAGTGAAATGTCGCTAACATAACCTAACAATTCAAATTATTTTAAGTTATAGTATTTATAGTGTAACTGTTCTAACCTAGCCAACTATTTAGGCATTAGTTAACAAGGTGAAAGGTCCATGTCATGTACCCATGTGAATCCCTTGACCCTTAGGGGATGATTCTCTATAAATTTAATACATTGAAAGATCCTGGACATACAAAATATCTCAAATTTCTTTTTGGTTTTTGGTTTTTAACTTACAATCATAATTCATTATTCATCACAAGTGTTTGTTATGTTCAAGATCATTCAAAATACTTGTATATACATTATATAGGAAAAGAATGCTCTTTTTCACAATTATAAAATAGATTTATAGGAACTTGAAAAAAAGTAAAGAACCATAAACAATAAAATTTAACAACATTGCCTATGTGTATGTACATATATATGCACATCTAGTTAACGTGGATTTCACGAAGGAAAAAATATAAAATAATTACGTAATATGATTTTGGCTAAGTGGAAAAATAATATTTGGTATTTCCAAGTTTACGTGTAACAAGGTGCCACTGTACTGGAAGTATCAAATTCAAAGTTTTTTCAGGGGTTTTCAAAATTATATAATTATCATATATTATATAGGCTATATTTATACTTTTCAAATCTTAGCCAAATTTTACATTGAAATCAATTATAATATGGTATATAGTTAAACTATTATAGTATAATAGAATGTTTCTGCTGAAAATAATTCTGGTAGCATTTACATGGTGACTTGCATGAAAACATCAATAAAAAGAATAATTTTAACAACATTCAAACATGAGTATAATTTTTAGCAAAGCATTTTGGTTGAACAAAACTTTTCATTAACCTATGTTCAATGGTATAACAATTCCTCTGATATCTAACCCTGTGTAACAAATATCGGTAAATATTTACTTGGGCGGTATTTCCGAAAAAAAAATGTTAAAAATCCGAAAATACCTTTATTTTATGCTCTTCAACTTCCTCTTTTCATTAAAATCGGCGGAGATTAAAAATTCCAAATACTTTAGGAGATATCGAATTTTTTAATTTCTTCATATGTAGTTGAGCGGTATTTGCGAAAAATAATTTTAAAAATCCGAAAATACCTTTATTATATGCTCTTTAAATTCCTCTTTTCATTAAAAGCGGCGGAGATAAAAGATTCCAAATACTTTAGGAGATATCGAATTTTTAAATTTCAGCACAAAACAAGCGCATTCCTGTGGCGTCCGTGCACCATTGTTTCTTGTTTACGTTTACGTACGAGAATCTATTTTTTTATTGGATAATGATGTCACGTGATTGTTCGTGATAGGCCAGAATTCAAATGAACTAATACGTGATTATTTAGTTCAATTATTGTTTAAAACGGTGTTTAATTACCGCCTCCAACTTAGGTGAGTTTTTAACGTTTCTAATTTTAAAGTCTTATTTGTTATTTTGATATTGTTGCGCAAGTAATAAGTAACAAAAAAATTTACGTGAGTTGTTACTGTACATCCTTTGTTACGGGTTTGTTAGGTAAGGTCAGTTACATTATAAATAATTTAAAACTAAAGAATAATTAAAATTAATTCACATTATTTTTAATGCATATCACCTTAGTTTGAAAGTATTTATAATGTAACTGACCTGACCTAATCGACCATTTTAGTTTACTGTTCACCCTCTGTCCGGGTTTGTTTGGTCAGGTCAGTTACATTATAAATATTTTAAAACTAAACAGCCATTAAAATTAATTCACAAAATAATTTTTAATGTCGGCTTAGTTTGAAAGTATTAATAATGTAACTGACCTGACCTAATCAACCATTTTATTAATTACGCATTCACAATTCACGTATTCACGAACACACGGCAAAATAACAAAAATGGCGCCGCTCGAATGGTTCCACAGGTCTTGTATTGCAAAATTAAAAAATTCGATATCTCCTAAAGTATTTGGAATTTCTTACCTCCGCCACTTTTAATGAAAACAGGAAGTTGAAGAGCATAAAATAAAGGTATTTTCGGATTTTTAACATTTTTTTCCGGAAATACCGCCCAAGTAAATATTTACCCAAATATCTTGAACTCAGTTTTAAATTAGTTTGTTAGCTGTGACCTAAGCCTTCTGACAAATGGCAGGGATTAAGGTTTTCTATCTGCTGAAAGAGTAGGGTGTGGTTCAAGAGAGAATTTCTAGTGCTGTGAAAGGAACTATTAGGTAGCTGCAAGTCTGGCAGATATTTTAGCATTAATAGAGAAAAAAAAAAGTGGAAAATTATCTTTGGATCAATTAACAGTGTGGTGTGTTATAAGGATGACTTGTTTAGGATTTTCCGTTTATTTAGTGATTCCACCTTTTTGCGTGTTAAATCACACATCAATGTATGCCTGTAGTTTTAAAATTGTGTTGCCTCTGCAGTTTTTAATGGTGGGTGGAAACGGGAGGTAGAGAAAAGACTATGCGGCACACATGTATAATCTGTTCATATCCCATGCAGAGGGTGAGCTAGATTTAAAACATTATTTTGGACAAGTACAAAATTAGCTCAACAGAGTGCATGTGATGGTCACAGGATGGCTCCTCAGGAGGAAAATAGTGGGTGGGGAGGAGGATGCCACCTTTGCGAAACACAAGGATGAAGGGGCGGGAGAAGTCTGGAACGCCATAGCATGAGAACAAGGCTCCAGAGTTAGTTCCCGGTGTATTGCCACTGATCATGCCGTACAGATGTTGAGCGGGCTATGTGCTGAAAGGTACGTGGTGCTATGGTCATGCGCAGTAGACGATACGGGTGTAGGCTAACTGAGGAGGAGGCTGACCTCGCGTGTGATCGAAAGACAGGTCCTGAGGCTCATTGAAAACCTAAGTAGGAAGACCCATGGGGCAGACTAAGGATTGACTTCAGGGTGGGGCACCGGTAGTCTGGACATAGTATAATACCAGTTTATTACTTCAGAAGTTTTATTGTCCAGTGCATATTTTACCCTTCTGGGGGGGGGGGGGGGGGAAGGGGGCTCTATGTGCCCCCATGATTCCCCTCTAAATCTGCCACTGGAAGACTCCAAACAATACATATTAAAAACAAAACAAAGAAAACTAAAATAGCATTACTTAAACATCCTTAAAGCATTCATAGCTAAATCAGGATAGTATAACATTGATTTATTGATAAATAAACAAGTAAGTGCAGTAGAATAATCATATAAACAAAAAAAAAAGTTGTTAGAAGTTGCTTAGATTAATTCAGATCATTTTTTGTAATGTTGTTCTCATTGCACTTTTAAAGAAATTTTTAAAAATTTTTTGGCACATTCGGAAGTATTTTATATATGCAAATGGATGTGTGTGTTGAAGATCATTAAGCTTAGAGCCTGGTAGTTATTCTGGCTGATAAAAATATATATTGCTTTGTTAGATTTGAATAATTTTTTTATTTCCAGGAACAATGAGGCACAAAGTGCTGCACAGTTTCCTGATCCTGATACTCATTGGAGTGTCCTTGGAGGAAGATGGCACTGGGGACGCGAGCGACGAGAAGAAGCCGGACGGGCGAGGCGTCTCCGAGGCGGACGAGGAGGACGAGGACAAGGCGACGGACGAGGGGAGCGTGTTCGGGATGTCGACGGAGGAGAGGGACCTGGCCAACGCCATCAAGATCCTGGCGGGCGCGGACCTGTCGGCGGCGGACGTGAGCCGGTGGTACGCGGAGGGGGCCGGCGAGGAGGAGGAAGAGGAGGAGGACGACAGCATCGCTGCCAAGTTCGCGGGCAAGAAGAACCTGTGGCTTGAGGCCGTTGCCCGGGGCGAGGAGTCCGGCGAGGCTGCGCTCGCGGAGGACGAGGCCCTCTCGCAGCAGGACGCGGAACCCTCGCAGCTCGACGAGGAGAGGGAGCTCACTGCAGAGGAGAAGCAAGGTGATGCTAGCGCATGTTTACGATGTAATTGCTTCAACTAACATTGACATTGATCCTGACTGCCTGGCAGGGCCGCCAAATGGCGTGCAGAGCTTCAGATCATTTACAAACCATTCAAGATGTCAGTTAAGGAATAGCATTTAAGAGCTATTAAACTTGTCTTTATAAATAAATTTTGTCATGCATACAAGTTTGTTTTTTATATATTGTCTGGTGTTTGAACAATTAAAAAGGCTTGAGTATATGGTGATTTCCAAGGGGTTTCTAAGAAACAAAAAAAAATTTGATGAGTAATATTGTAAGTAATAAGCATGTGCACTAAGTCCCACAGAGGCACGGTACAGATGCGAAGACTGCACATCAGTTTTGAGCCTAGTGCAAAGATGTGTGATGTGTGAGCTAGGCTCTCCCTGAGTGCTCTCCTGCTTTCAGAGCTCTTGCCCAGCCAGACAGCTCCTTTAATGATAAAACATTGAATTAGTGTTGTTTCAAATTTTAGTTTCAGTTTCTTAATGTCTTTGTATCATGGTATTTTTTCTATGTAATTTGTAAGTATAAGTTAATAGTATTTGGGTGAACCAGGTGTGAATCCAGGTCTGGCCATCCTGATTTCTGTTTTTCGTGGATTCCCGAAATAACCCCAGGGTAATGCTTACCATATACCATGGCCATTTCCTTGTTAATGTTCTTGATTTGTACTGTATGTGTCAGTCTCGAATGACTTCATTGACAAGACATAAAATCATATCCCTACCTTATAGGTAGAGACCTGCAAAATTCGCGCATTCATTCGGTGATAGGCTAGAATTCAAACACACATACCTCTTAGATAATTTTGCCATTGGTTTACTGTTCATCTGGACGAATCTCAACCAGTTATTAACCCTCAACCAAAGAAGAATTGAATCACAGAAAAACCAGCTGAGACGACTTACAAGTCGGCAGCCAATGGACTTGTGTTATTTGCCCAAGTGTACAGGGGTATGTGCAGTCTATCCTGGAGGCCATCGAAACCGCGAATTTTGCAGGTCTCTACTTATAGGATATATGTTCTATTACTCAATGCCCCATCTGTTATCCAGCAGTAAAGTGAGGAAATTTTGAGAGGAAATGTGGAGCGAATGTACTTAATGCTCGGTGCGTGTTGTATGTGGAATTGCAGCGGCAGAGGTGTTTGGGCGGGCAACGACCCTGCTGGAGGGCTCCGGCCCCAGCAGGGAAGAGGGCTACCAGCTGCTGGGGGAGGCGGCCCGCCTAGGACACCGCCAGGCCAGCGTGCAGCTGGCCTGGGCACGGCTCCTGGGTTCCGGGTTGGCCCAGGACATCCCTGCTGCCCTCCGCACCTTCCAGGAGCTGGCAGAGTCCGGCCTGCCAGACGCCCACATGGTGAGATAGTACCAACGCGCTCATGTCCGTGATTTCTCAGTGTGCAGTTAAAACTTGAAAATATTTTTTTTTCAATATTGTGAAAATAGAAGGCAAAAAACCATCGTTTTTGAGAAAAATGTGGCTACAATGAAGTTAAGGTTTGGCAAATAAGCGAGAAAATTTTTTTCTGGATTTTTTGTTGTTATTTTTCAAGAATGTTTATAACATTATAACCTTAAAAATAGAAATCTTTACAATCAACACTTGCAACTGGAAGTTTATTCTTTTTAAAGTTTATCATTTTTTACACCATAGATGTTTAATTGTAGTGGTAGTATTTTTTGTAAATTTTTGTATTAATTTATTTTATTTTATTAATTATTAAAATTATTAGTTTTAAAATGCTTTTAAAGTTCTTTTGTTTTTCAAAGAAATCATTGTAATTCCTGGTGTCTAGGGTTTGGGCTTCATGTACGCAGCAGGAATCGCTGTGAATGCCAGCCAAGCACGAGCGCTGGTGCACTATACATTCGGGGCAGTTGGGGGCAGCTCCTGGGCCCAGATGGCGCTAGGCTACCGCTATTGGTCTGGGGTCACTGTTCAGTCCAGCTGCGAAAAGGCCCTTGACTTCTACCGCAAGGTTGCCAACAAAGGTTAGCTGAGCTGGCCTGCACTTAACCTCTGCATCCTATTTTGTAACAAGGCAGCTTATTAACATATACTGTATTAATTCAAATGTAAAAGACAGTCAATTCTAAAATGTATCTGTTTTTCGATCCTCAAGTTTCTCTGAAAGAAAATCTATACCTACAAATTTATAATGCAGTTCAAATTAAGTTACATATTTAATATGGCAAATGCTGTACTGGTTGACTCACCTCAAATAAGGATAAGTTGTACTAGGACATATAAAGTGCTCAGTGACTTTCTGAAATAAACTGTAACCACACAGTGGTTGGCCTGTGATATAAGCATTTCTTCCTTGTGACATTTTATCGTGCCTCATCCTGAATAATTATATATTTTTACTAAAAAAAACCCTCCTTTTATACTTACTTCAAATGTTGATGAGTTTGCCTGCACGAGTGGGAAGACTTCAATATTGTAAGTCACAGCCCATTTCCAAATACCATATCAAAATATTAATAATTAAGGTTTTTATAGAATCGAATAAATTTGAATGTAAGGTGGTTGTAAGATGCACTAAATTATCTGAGCTGGAAAAAGTCTTGTGAAAGGTCTGTCTTAGACCAGTAAATTTTTTATTTTTAGCATACACATTTTAAAAATAAAATCGATGCTGATCAGGAAGAGTGTGATGGGGGAGAGGGGAATGGGGCACGATGGAGTCTGTGCGAACAGCGGCATGACGAGGAGGATGAAGTGCAGCCGAGGCCGGCCGGGCGTGTGCAGTGGCAAGCGGTGTGACGCTGTCGGGAGGCCAAGCAGTGCAGCGGGCCAGGCTCCTGGACGAGGCAGAGAACCCCGGCTACAACTCGGGCATTCTGGACCAGGACCTGATGGAGTACTACCAGCTGCTGGCGGAGAAGGGTGACATGCAGGCGCAGGTGGGGCTGGGCCAGCTGCACTACCAGGGTGCGCGGGGCGTGGCTCGCGACCACCGCCGCGCCCTGCACTACTTCCAGCAGGCGGCTGGAGCGGGCAACGCCATCGCCACCGCCTTCCTCGGCAAGATCCACCTGGAGCAGGGCGACAACAAGACGGCGCTGGAGTACTTCCAGCGCGCCGCCGACATGGGCAACCCCGTGGGGCAGAGCGGCCTGGGGCTCATGCACCTGCACGCCGGCGACTACGAAAAGGCCCTCAAGTACTTCTCGCAGGCAGCGGAGCAGGGCTGGGTGGACGGCCAGCTGCAACTGGGCAACATGTACTTCAGTGAGTACACCAACGTCCAGTTGGGACCTTTCATGTTTCCTGAGGGGTTTTTACCGATTCCCAACCCACAAAAACAATCATATGAGCGAATCGGGGTTTGTTTGTATATATGTATGCATGTATATACAGTGAAACCCGTTTATAGTGAACCCGCCTATAATGAATTCCCGTTTATTGTGAATTTCCGTCTCAGTCCCGGCAAAATGATGTGAGGTTATGTATTAATTTATTGGATATAGCGCACAACTTTTGTCAATGTTGATACGTTTTCCCGTGTACCACGAACATATTTTGCTGACATAATGCACATTTATCTCAAATATTTTCATACAATTACAAGTTTTTTCACAAAACGTCTATTCTAGATCACATTGAAGTTTTTCTCCGCAATACGCTACTCAATTGTCCACTGTTCATATTATAAACAAGTCGTATTCGAGTGGCCTCGGTAGGCTACGTGTAGCCATAAATGGTGATCAGTTAGGTGAAAATAAAAAATAGTTTTCCCTGCATAGTTAAAGAATGGGCAAACGCGTGTACATTTAATATGTTATCAAAATTAAACATAAATTACTACCACACAAATACGTATGTACATTATAGCAGCAAATTCAATATTTTTACGTCTCATATTTATCGTTCACGTTTCGGACATTTTGATTGAGTAAGATTCGTAATCGTAAGACTACCACTAGATAGAACTCTGTGGACTAAATTTTTCCATAGAAAGTGAGAAAATTTCATTCCAGCTTTAGCAACTGCGATACTAAATGATACGTAGTGATCTTTGATGCGCCAGACTCGTTATTTTTCGTTTATTTACTTTTGACGGTAACAAGAATTTCGTGTTATTAAGCTGCAAATGTGCTTCAATAAGAAATACGTACATAAAAAAATGTGAAAACGCGGAAAAAAAACGTAAGGCATTATCTGTGCGAGATAAACTGGACATTATTGAAAATGTAGACTCCAATCCCACTGTCCCGCACGTGTTAATAGAAAAGGAACTGGGAATTGCAACATCCACATTACGTACAATATTAAACAAGCTGAACAATCTTCTTTCTCAAGCTGCGAAAACGTCACAGAGTATTAAATGCCTGAAAAAAGGATAATACGCCGATGTCCAAGAACCATTAGGTAATAGAAAGTTTGTACATGTGTAGTTCATTAAAAATAATATATGCATTTGCTCATAAAACTGTTGCTTTGAGTATTTTCATTCGTTCTTTTCTTGGCTTAGGCCTACGTGTAGTTAAGATTTTGCTTTTGAGTATGTATTGCCAATATAAAAGTTTTCCCAGATATAAAGTTTCCCCTCTATAGTGAACATATAAATGATTCCCTTCAGATTCGTTATAACAGGGTTCTACTGTATGTGTATACACACGTGTAACGTTGTACAACGATAACTTTCGAACCGTTTATTGGTCTTGTAAAATTAGGTGGGTAGGTGTGTGGGGCCAATAGAATTTTCAAGTTCATATATGAAATAAATTGGTGGAGGAGTTGTTGATATATTTTTAAGAGAGTTAATGAGGTCAAGTGGGACATCCTTCGAAAGTTCTTTTCAGGACTTTTACCATAGGCTTTATGTTGTTAATCATAATAACCCTAAATATAGTAAAAATTTCATTTAGTGTGCTGCAATTATTAAAGATGGAATTAAAATTCACAAAGTCAAATAAAATCCTGTTATGTTGCATCGTCAAAAAGGTGTTTCTACTCTAGTAACAGCACCCAGTTCCATCACAATGTTAACGATGCTTCAAACAATTAAGCGGCATTAAAATTTTTGAGGAGTGACTGGGGATTTGTCAAGATTAATTTTTTATCACACCTTTAACAAAGCCACGCCACCACTACCACCATCATGTGACACACTCGGGAAGAAGTAAACAGAACTGTTAAACCGGAGAAGTTAGAAGAGCAAAACATATGGTATGACACTTGGCCAGGAGTGCTGGTGCTGCTACTTCTGGACTGCTTGATGACAGAATGCCTGCCTCAAAGTTGTGTGGGTGTGTACGTGTGTGAGCGCCGAGCCATAACTAGGGGTATGCACTTTTCGTGTTTATTTGTTCACAGAATTCGAGGTTATTTTTCTGGAAAATCTGTGTTATTTTTCTCTGAAAGGGAGGTTATTTTGACTACCAAAATGGATAACAGTAGTACCAATTTCATATCTCAAGTGTCGTGAAAATTATTTTAACACTTAATACACACCAAATACTAACTATTTAATATTAAAAAAGATGACATTTAAAGCGGTATAATTAAAATTGAATGTCCAGTATTTGGAGAAGTATGAAGTCATTTCTCAATTCTTATTTAAATTCTTACTGTACTCACTGAATTGTTCACTTCAAACCATTGGCAAACTGCTTACTGTAACTTAACGCTTCAAAATTATTACAACACTTAAACAACACAGCAAACAATATTTAAAATGAAAGTTAACTTAAAATAAATGAATATCAATTAAAAACAACACAGTCAGTAGGCTACGCTCACTAAGTTATTCACACTTTCTGTTGCCCGTTTCTTATGTTTTTCACTGCCAATATGCTTCGCACACGAGTCTTTGCGGTCCCATGTCACAGACACATTACAAAAACGACAGAAAATGGTTTTTTCATCGCTTGCATACAAATCGTGTTGTGAAAACTCTCCGGCCCCTTGTTTGGCAGTCAATACAGGTTTCGGCATTTTTGTCAACAAAAGTAATTACGGTAAATTAACACATTTTTGTTAAAAAATATTTATTACTTCGGATAAGTATGTAGGCCTACGCCACGTAAGTATTAGAGCACAACTACCACGCCACGCAAGTTCAATTCATACTGTTTACAAGTTTGTCGTATTCAACAACGCGCAGGCACGGCCGTAAACAGCTTTGTTTTGTTGTGACTTCGTGTGAGTGTGCGTGAGCGTGACTGCGCGCGCAGCCTGCCAGCTGCACTGCTGCTGCTGATTGCATCGTGTGAGCTCAGCGATTAACAACGTGTTGTGTAGCTACTGCGTATTTGTTTGATGTTTTGTGGACAAGTGTATCAAACTATACTCACGTCTTTGCTTCCATCGTTCAAGTTATTCAAAACATTCAATTTCGCCTCTGTACATGTTTACACCGTTTTTCTTACCATAATACTAAAAACATCGTCACATGTTCGCGTGTGAGAGGAAGCAGCGTATCGTACTCTAGTTGAATTATGGCGGCCGTGTTGATTTACTAATTCTGCACTAGGTTAGGCCTACGTTATGGACTTCGTCAGAAGTACGTATTTTTAGCATAGTTTAATCAAATAGTTATGGATATCGGGTTTATTTGTTTTCAAACGTTAAGATTCGCGTAAAAATAGTATCCTATAATGTGGATATCGGGTTTATTTGTTTTAAACTGTTAAAATTCGCGTAAAAAATCGTTTTATCGCAAATGCGAATTTTGCATACCCCTAGCCATAACGTGTAAAGCTGTTCCAGCCACTGCTCTTAGGGCCAAAGATCTTTTGTAGGTAACAAGTGCTGGCAAACAGCACAACGGTTAGTACTTTTTGGCTTATGTTTTGAAATTTTTTTTTAACTTTTCATCAAAATTAGCTAGTGGCTTCTGTGAAAAGAAAGTAATAAAATTCAGAAAAGGGTATTTTATTTATTTTTTGGTTGTTACTCAATACAGTGACAATAATGTCTATTACTAGTGGTGCACCGATATGACTTTACCGATTACGATTCGATTACCGATTATGAGAGCAATAATCGGCAGATACCGATTCAGTTACCGATTATAATGAACAAATTTTTTAAAGTTTAATAATGCACACAAACAATTTTTTCCCCATGTGAATTTAATAACAAGATTAGGTAAAATTGAGAATACAGTTATAATAACAGTATAAAAATATATAAAATACGCTATTAAGTCATTCCAAAGTGTAAATTAAATTAACTTCTATTTATGTTTGTTATTGTAAACGTGAACTACAGTCTAATAATTGTAATTTACAATGGGTAAGTTTTTGTTGCGGAAAACTAGCATTATTATTAACTATCACATAAGGTTGCATCGAGAAATTACCGTTTAACAATGTAAACATGTTGCTTTATTTTGTTCACTTGAGTTTATAGAAAAATGTTTCCACACTTCACTTTTTTTCTCCCTACTCGCCATCTCACTAATCACTATAATTATATAAAATGACTCAAAACCAATTCTAGCACATATGACTTATTTATGTTGACTGAATATATAAAATTATAAATACTTTTTCACTTTTCACGTCACATACAAGTAACACAACAACGGATAATGTTACCAAAGACACCCATAACGAGTTTGTAAAACCCAGTGATAAACTCTAGAAGGTATCGGGACCACGATTTTGAACCGCTACTACGATTCGAAAAGATCAATTGTCATAGAGTCCACTGCAACTGCTTGTGGTATTTTACGTCTCTGGCTATAGGTAATGTACAAGGCCACTAAACAAAAGACAGAATAAAAGACGAAACGTAAATAAACGTGTAGGAAAAATGTATTTGTTATTGTTCGAGGCAGAGATTTATTAAACTTAACGAAATATCTGTAATGATATGACGGAGTTGGATGGATTTTGTAATATATACAAATATTACCGTATTTCGTCCTAAAATGTGTAACAAAATATTACACCGCAAAAACGCTGCTTAATTACGCCGGGACGTAGATAATCGGCAAAGTAATCGTTAAGATAATCTCCGATTACGATTAATCGGAAAGTAACCATAATCGCCGATTACGATTCATCGGTATCCGCATCGGTGCACCACTATCTATTACAGTTTCTTTAAATTATATTCAAGCATTTAATTAATTACTCGGACTCGTGTTCTACTGGTTCAAGATTTCAAGATTCTAAATAAATAATATCAGCATATTCGCCCAGTATGTATGCAAGGGTGCAAAATAGTGTTAATAATACTTGCAGTATACGGAAGAGAATCTATAAGCAAATCTAAACATAATGTAATTTTGATAAAACAGCACTATTTTTAAACAGTTTTAATAAGACATAAAGCATATTGGGTTGTTTCTTTTCTTTCAAATCTGTAAGTAACTTAAACCTGAAATGAAAATAACCAAATTATTATTAAAGCAGTTAGTCTAATACTGTTTCACTTTGAGTAGCAAAAGTTTTTGTAATATTTATTTTATTATACATTTATAAACAGAATTAATGAAAATGAGCAACAATCTACAAATTCTTACAAAACACATGTTGAGCTTGTTAGTTAGTATTTAATTATATTCATAACAGACTTTAGTATGTTAAATGATTTCATTTTATTTTGTTTCCAATATGTGACGGGTGTATTGTGGTGCAAATAATAGTCTATAAAATTAACATTGCAAGGAAGACCAGTAGGTTTACAATGTGTAATGATATAAATATTGAATATTATTGTGGAAATTGCATAATATGATAGAAGCAGCAAGCCTAAGTTTTATGAATGTCCACAGACTGATTTTTGTTTTGGTAATTTTATATTGCCTGTAATTTGCTAAAAAGTAGACCAGCCCAAAAAAAAAACAACTTCGCGCTATATTTCTTATGCACCGATAAGCTGAGACATGGAACAAAGACTTCACCTGTACACTACTTAGACAGATATTTGGTGCAATTCATACTTGAGGGTGACTCTTAGGGGGAGAAAGTTGTATTTTTATGACCCAAATTAAAGCTGCGTGCGACCCATACACAGGGGTGACTCTTCTGCGGGTAAATACAGTATTTAACTGAAATAAATAATAAGCTTTCAAAATAAATTTTGTTTTAATTGCAAAGTAAATATATTCATTTAAAAATATGATGTCTCATAAATGGCGCAGCTGCTCGAATGGTTCATCCAATGCAACTAACAAAATAAAATCTTTTACTTATGTAATTGTTAGTAAGAAGGAATGTGTTAGCTGTTTCTCTGGCAGCTTTGGGGGTGCAGTCCCCTGATCCTCAACAGGGACTCGGGACGGAACTTGGCGTCGAGCGTCGTGTTCGCATGTGTGAGCGCAGGTGGGCTGGGCGTGGCTCGCGACTACAAGGTGGCCAACAAGTACTTCAGCCTGGCATCGCAGTCGGGCCACGTGCTCGCTTACTACAAGCTCGCCCAGATGCATGCGACGGGCACCGGCATGATGCGTTCCTGCCCCACCGCCACCGAGGTGAGTGCCAGCTCTTGTTCGGTGCAGTACCTCCCTCGAGCAGTTACGTTCCTTTCATTTGTTCTTGCAGTGGAGAAGCTTGATCTAAAGATTTGTTTTTGGTCGTACACCATTGCTGGTTACACTGTATGTCATAAGAATCCTCAATGATAAACAAAGAAAAAATGAATATGCAAACACGCTGAAAACAAGTACAAACAAGCTAAAATCAGCCACTCTCAAAATTAAAAAAAACATGACAGGACAGATGGACGCAGTGGGCTGATGACGACGAGACAGTTGCAACAAGATAAGTAAATAAAAGAAAAAAAATATATATTTGTTAACATACCAACATACAAACAAAAATGATCAATGGAACCAACATATAATGCAGATAATACAACAGAAACACAGAAATACACAGACAAAGCCAACGATGTTATAAACATAATATACTGGACACCAGCACGATGACAGCCCAAATGAACACATTAGGCTTCTAAGATAAAACAGTTGCAATGTTTTTGTAACTGAGATTTGTCCTCGGGTGTAAACAGAAATTCTACGATATTTTATTTTCTGTGCTGTCTATGTTAACTTTTGACATTGGCTGATTTTTGATTTTGACTTGTTTTCCATGTGTTTTTTTATATTCATATTTTATTTTTGTCTATTATTGAGTTTTTTTTATGACATACAGTAAAACTCTGTTAAGACATTTTTCAAGGGACTGGATGATAAAACACTTACTAACACGAAAAACTTCTTAGAAGGGTAATAGTAGAGATTAGTTGCAACATAAAAAAAAATCATTAAAATGACATACTTAGTTTATGTGCTGTTTGTTCAGCTTACTATTTGAAAATTCGACCGTTTGTGGGGATTCCATTACTACAAATATTTGTTGTTGGTTAAAAGCCTTGCATTACTTTTAAATGTTTATTATTGAATTAAGTAATTATTCAAATATTGAATTACCTTTTAAGTTACAATGAAAATCACACATTGGAAACCCTCAGAGGCCCTGGTGTGACCTTTACAGTGTGTGTCTTTCTAATTTTATTTTTTATTGGTAGTAGACACCTGTAGGAAGGCCCTTATGTATTACATAGCTCTATCATTACCAATGGCCAAAGTGGGTGGGGAAAAATTAATGTTTGTGACAAATACCTTGAAAACCACACATTGGAGGATCTCAGACTGAGGCTACCTGTACGGTGGTTTACTCTTTAATTTTATTTTTTTAATGTAGTAGACACCTGTAGGAAAGTCCTTAAGTCTATTCGGCATCATTGCACATTTTGATGTAAAAATTTTTATAAACCATGACAGAATTTGCCTCAGTTGTGTGGAATCGCGTAGGCTGTTGTCCTAAGCTCTCTATACAATGTCGCACTGGGCGGTAATTAGATCCAGCAGATAAAGCTAACTTTAGCACAGTTAGCATTCTTGGTACTGGTGTTAACCTCTGTAGTTATGTTTTATAGCATTCTTTAATTTTGCTTCCAAGGTATTACAAAATTTATAAATATTTTCAGTACCATTCTTTGTCGTAAGTATATGTATCTAAATATACCAAGTAATAAATATTTTGTTTATGGATTAACTCTGAATAATATCATCATTACCATGAATGTAATGGCTACCGATCACAGCTGTTTTGTTTATATCATTGAAGCGCATAAACATATCAGTCATGGATGACCAAAATCAATGCCATGTTAGAAATATTATAAACAAAATATATTGAAAATTGCTGTGGCAGCAAACACTTCAAATTCTCACCTTTTAAATAAACTTTTTATTGCGATAACACAATAACTCAAAACCAATTTTTCCCCCCTCCCAACGTGTATACGATTTTCCGCGACATTTTTTCTACCCAAGGCACGAGTTTTCATATCTTGAGCTTTCTTTTAAAATAATTTTCTTTTTTTCAGCAGGCTTAGATGGTTGCTACAGTAAACCTTCGGCAATCATTGCAGCATCTTCTTGCAGAAAAACAAAATCACAAAGCACAATTAACATGCAAGATGCCTGTCGTTCCTTTAAGCAGTAGCAGGTCAACTAACCTTCGAGCTTGAAGAAACCTGTGCATAATGCAGCATTGCCATGTGGTGTTGTCAAGTTTTGAATAATCCTCGTGCCATGATTTTTCAACACACATTTTACGAAAAATTGTGTACAATTTATGGGTAATTACGGTATAAATCTGGCCATAAACGGAAATCATAGCAAAATGAGTAAACTAAAATGTTCATCATTACGTCCACCATATAAAATTTTTACCACAGTGCTCAACAAACAATGAAACTTGAAACTTAATTAGCTCCTCATATTGCTGTACCAGTTGTGTCACTTGTTACACAATCAGGTCAAGGAATAGGTAGTGGTTTATTTTTGCTGTGTATTCGTCAGACGTTAATGCCTCGAATGAGAGAAATTCTGTACAGATGGAACAGCCTTACAAAGGATACAAATGCAAGCAGATGATTGGTCGAAAAATATATAGTAACAGTGTGCTACGTACGGCAAAGGTTTTGACAGTCATGTTTGTTATTGTTTTGAAAAAATTGTCTAAGTTTTAACTATAAATAAAGTTTAAGAGTGTAAAGAAAAACTTTATTACATAATTTTATTCCTGAAATGTCAAACGTAATATGCGGGAAGTATCTATAAATGCAAACGTTGTGAATGGTAAAAATTAACATAGGAATATATGAAAGTGATGAAGGAAATAATTATTTAAACTTTATAAACGGGAAAACGTATTATGCGGGGATGTCTTAAGATATTTTTACTGTATAGTGTAACCAGTAATGACGTATGTCCATGCAAACCTCTAAAATATCCGAGCAGTTGTTGCTCAGACTTGTCCAGGGTGTTTGTGATAACAGACGGTGACTTGGTTATTCCAGCTGTTCAAGAATGTGGCCGAGCGTGGCAAGTGGGGTGAGAAGATGATGGAGGCTCACACGCACTACCGTGAGGGCAGACTGGACGAAGCATACGTGACGTATGCCCTCCTGGCAGAATTGGGGTATGAGGTGGCCCAGAGCAACGCTGCCTTCCTGCTCGACAGAGGTACTACTGCAGCTTACCTAACCTGCTTCTGGATACTCAGTTAAGGTTTTCAGTGTAAGGGAAATATGAATTTCTGAAAAACTCTGGGAATAGTCGGATAAATATATTTAAGGTCAAGGGTGTATCTGTGTGTCTGGAATTTGAACAAGCAAGCAGTCACCAATTACTGATTGGCATGTCAAAAAAATTTTTTCTGATGATGATGATAATAATGATAATATCTATAACCCAACTGGTTTTTCCATACTAAATATTCCAAAAATGTCTCATGGTTTATTACATCAGAACAAGTGGTAGGCTTGTATAGGCTATGCTTATTTATTTGTAATAAAGTAGACCCATTCCGGGATTGAAATGCACCCCAAATGAGTGCTGGTACATATGAATTTTGCCCAATTAGAGTTGATTGTGAAAATAAAGGTTATACATTTTTCCCCCTTCTATCTCGCAGACCTATCCTACATTCCTGCCATGCAGGTAAACATGTGGATAATATCCTTGCAAACGGCACAAAATGATGTAAAAAGGTAGTTTCTGAAAGATTTTTTGATAAATGTTTAAATTATTTTCCAGATGCCGCTACTTAAAAATTACCAATTTTCCCTCACTAGACGAAAAGTGAAGTCTCAAATATTTCTTATTGTGTTTCTTAATAATTATTTTTAGTGTACAGTAATCACTTCTCTTAAGCTGTCAAGGTTATGATATAACATTGTTGCCAAGTATACAGATTTTCCAATGTTATTACTGATTTAGATGTTTCGTTGTGGAATGTGTTATTTATTACGGAAACGTACAACTAGACACGTAAAAATTATTGTAGTTATCAGAAATTTGTACGATAAATCGTGTTTATTTTACTCGCCTAGCTAATGTAATAAGGTGGGTATTGTGTAAAGTAATTGATTGAAATATGTATAAATCTTGAACCTATTTTAACTTTTTAAGTACTAAGTAGTTTGCAAAAAATGGGTGGATAGTAGCTCATTACTGTATAGGGATCAGTATCAGTCATAAATATGTTGTAGAGTCAAGGATTTAGTATAAATTTAATCAAATTTATTTTGCGTGGTTTTTATTGAATGAATAGATGTGATTAGTGATTACTGATGGGATTTTTTTGTAGATTGACAGCTAATCTTAATTTATGGCTCTGGCATCATCTTGCTAAACTTTTTGACGTGACAACATCTAATAAATTGATGAACGCCGGCTGCACGCACGAAAAAGTGTCCCGTTACGCACATTGTCCTGTTACGCCGTGTCCTGTTACGCTCATTTTATATTGCTCTTTGCTAACCTGAACCTCCTAGTATTGCGACTGAGTCCGTGGCGTAATTCTGTTTTCATGCATTTCAATGTAACATTTTCATTGCTCTTTGCTAACCCGTTCCTCCTAGTATTGCTGCAGAGTCCGTGGCGCAAATATATTATTTTTGACTGCATCTTGGTGTTGGGTAAGCCATTTTCCTTCACATCATCGGTGAGTTAAGTATCCTAAATGTACGATTCTGTGTGTTAGCTGATTCGTATATGTAATTATGTGTGTGAATGATGTATTTTACCATTAACTCCCTATATACATAGATTTTATTTCACTCCTTCTTTGTATCCATACAAAATAGCGATAATTCAATAAAAATGATTCAATTTTATTCATAAAAGTATGCAATCATTTCATCAATGTTTTGTTATGATGTTGTCACGTTAAACTATCGTCCGTAAACCGACTTTACAGACAACCAATTTTTTTTGATCATAACATCAAGGTTGGACTAATGCTGTAGGTGACTAGGATTGTACAATATACTGTGTTGATAAAGTGATGTGGTGTGATGAGTGTGGGAGCCAGGCGATGTCATTGTGGTGGGTGTGTGCGCGCGTGTGTGCCCAAGCAGGGGAAGTGAGCTTGTTCGCGGAGGCCGAAGGCGGGCTGGTGCGCGCGCTCATGTACTGGGGGCGAGCGGCCGCCCAGGGCTACTCGGCGGCCCAGGTGAAGCTGGGCGACTACTACTACTACGGCCTGGGGGCGCCGGTGGACTATGAGCTGGCCGCCTCCCACTACCGCCTGGCCTCGGAGCAGCAGCACAACGCCCAGGCCATGTTCAACCTGGGCTACATGCACGAGAAGGGGCTGGGCATGAAGCAGGACGCCCACCTGGCCAAGCGCTGCTACGACATGGCCGCGGAGACGAGCGCCGACGCCAAGGTGCCGGTGGCGCTGGCGCTGGCCAAGCTGCGCCTGCTCTTCGCCTTCAAGTATCTGCAGGAGGTGCGTTGGGTTGCTGTCTGGTTTGGGAGTACCTATATGGTGAACTGCGATGAAACCAAAATAACACCGAAATTTAAGGTAATACACTATTAATAGGGACCTGAAAAATTCGCGATCGCGATAAACCCGAAAAATAACACGAATTTCTTTATTTCACAGTAGAAACGCGATTTTTTATGTTTTGAGTCAATAACGCGAATTTGTTGTAAACAAATAACAATTCACGATTCATTTAACGAATTTACGAGCTGGCGATATTTCCTATTGAATACATCAATATCTATCGTTTTCTTTGATATACGTGTTCTCTAAGTCTCTGTTTCTAAATAAGTTCGACTAATCGATTCGGAGTAAAACATCCACACGCGACGCGAAACGATCGCCATTTCAGATTTCACTTCTTGGGTTTTGACGTGATTGTCGCATACGAGTGATTTATCTAAAGTTTCATGCCGTTATTATAAGTTTTAAGATGCCAAAACTTCCAGTCAGTGTACGGCAACGAGCCGACGCATTCAAAAGTGGCGGTGTTTATGCGTCAGATGCGTCAACGCTTATGTGTAAATACTGCAACTGCAGAGTGGTATTTGAGAGGAAAGATTCCGTTTTAAAACACAAAAAGTGAAAAACATGTCAACTCTAAAAGAAAATACACGAATGGTTCTTCTGAAAGGAAAATCCAGACGTCTGTTGTCGAGAATTTCGGCAGCGTAAATCAACGTAAAATCGACATTGAACACATGGCAATGAAAACGACAGAGGCATTTGCCAAGGCAAATTTACCGCTGGAGAAATTAGAAGACCCACATTTAAAGTCATGGTTAAATGAGTTCGTTGAAGGTAGGATTTTTTCCCCGTTGCATTCTGAGTTAAGCTCTTCTGTTTTTATTAATTCTAGGTCATTAAATCACGTATTGTTAGGTCCTACAGTGCATAGGCCTAACCATGTCGGAGAGTCGGTGAAACTCGCTCTTTTAATAAATATAATGCCAATGTCCATACACATTGATAAGCTGAAGGCATAATTTTTCTTTCTTTCACGAGGCCGGGTATAACTCAACTCATTCCCCACCATCCTCCATTTCTTTTTTTGCATTTTGCAATGTGTGAAAACACCACCTCGATCTGTACACAACATACCTGCAATATTAAAAGTGTTTCCTAAAATTATTTCGGTGAATTACTCACCAAATATTTATTATATTTGTGATATACACGTGTTTAGTAAAGTAACTTAATGTAACTTAAGCCTATTTAGTAAAATATGGTGGCAAGTTGGTAACTTGTAGGCCTACTTTATTTAGTATTTTTACTGCTTCGAAGTAGACAAAACTCAAAGTACAAAAATATGACATCGCATTTTCTTTACAAAAAGTGTGTGAATTAATTTCCTTGATGTTTAATAGACCACTCTATGTGGTATTAGAGTAATTAGGTCCAACTTACTTTTTCTGTAGCATTTTAGGTTAGGTTACGTTTTTTTACCTCACAAACATTGACACTAACTTATTTGGTTTCTTGGAATGCAGAATGAATGTAAAAATAAATCCTAATGCAATAAAATGATTTAGCATCGTAGGTCTAGGCCTACCCTTTTACTAGCCTTTCCATTTTAAAAGTGCTCTATAACAAAATTCCTTTAGTGAAATTTCTTGTATTCAGTAAGTACTCACTTTGTTAAATGATGATTTAAATTTGTTATTTTCTATGCAATTGTGTGTTATCTGAATATGTATTCAAAAGTAAAAATAACACTTGTTTAATCAAATAATCAGACATACTTCAGAATACTTAGAATACTTCATTTGAAACATCCACGGTGTCAAATTAAAAATAAATTTTAAATAAAATAACCTCGCTTTTATATCACGAATTTTGGGGAAAATAACACCACTTTTGAGAAAAAATAACCCCACTTTTTTCGGGTCTCTAACTATTAACCACCAAAATGCATTTAAAACCATGTAACTAATCAACATTTTCAATCAAAATTTACCTATAATGACAAATAATTAAATACATATTCTTTTCAATATTACCGTATTTTCTTGCATAATGGTCTCACATTTTATTCTAAAATCAAGTTAGAAAAGTAGGCTTACGACGATTATGCGGAAAAAAAAAATATTTGTTAGGTAAAGTTATTCATAACCAGTTCATGGAAAGTACGTTTATTTAAAAAAAAAAAGTGGCGTATACAAGAGCACGCCAAACAATTTATATTAATAATTCATTAAACAAAAACCTTTCTTCAACTTTAAATAGAAAACCCAAACTGTAACGCGAACGCAAGCCACTTGAATCTGCGACGTGAACTAACGCGTAACTATTGCCGTAGTACACATTTACCACGATAGAATGCGGGCCATCAAATGTAGTTAACGCGGCACTCGACTGAGAATACGCGCTGCATGCAATCGGCGAGATATATACATGTGCGCGCTCTATACGGGAAACAACATAACCAAACACAAATGATGCCAACTAGCGCTGGCTACATGTTCATAAGCAGTACCGCACCGCGGCGAGACAGACGATCAGATAAAGGAAATAACGTTTAAAAAGTGTCTTTAAAAGAAAATTTATACGTCAGACAACTTCGTATTTCCGTTAATTAAATGATGTTAAATTTTATGTTCAGATTTGCTGGACTTCACTTCTTTGATGTTATAACTAGGGCTGTGCGGGAAAGGATTTTTTTTTTCGGGAAATTCTCGGGCGGGAAAATATTTTTCCCGCGGGAAACGGGAACGGGATCGGGAAAAATTGATTGAAATATATTAGGGCTGTGTGGGAAAGGATTTTTTTATTCTGGAAATTCTCGGTATGGAAAATATTTTTCCTGCGGGAAACAGGAACGGGATCGGGAAAAAATTGATTGAAATATATGCTTCATATCAATTTTGTATCCTATAAATATGTTTATTTTTTAAAAAATGTTTCAAAATAATTTCTTCTACTTGTTTTAATAATTTTTTGACACTGTTTGCATTTTGCGGTTTGGTTAGCATTTTTCTCATAAAATTTCCACACGCCTTTTAACTCGGACGTTATTTTTCCCGAGTTTTCCATACGGACAAAGAAAATATAAACGAATTGCAGAATACCACATAAATTCCACTAAAGATAGCCGACAAGCACCGTAAACTATTAGACAGTGTAACCAACTACCAATACCTCCAAAATGCTGAAGTTTGTTTATCTTTAAACTCAAAAACACTAAAAAATTAACTGTCCGAAAGAAAATATTATACTTTTCTACATTTCAAAGCTATTACGGTAACTTGTATTTAATTTTACAATATAATTATTATTTTTTTATTTTGGCTTTTAAATCTCCGAAAATATGACAAAGAAATACGTGATCCGATCAACAGGAATCATTTATGCTTTGTTTATGTCCTGTTGGCATCCAAAGGAAACTGATTTTTGGACATCTCGTGATGTTTGATAAAGAAAAATATTTTAGGTGTTTTAAATCGGCAGAATACTAATTATGACAAAATATTAGTAGTGTCTATATTTTAGTTAAGATAATTAATGGCATAGAAAATTCGGGCATTATTTAATGCAAAATTGGCGTATTGCTGTCATGTTTGACAAGTTTCTCTCGTGAGTAGAGTTGAGATAAAACCATTTTCACGTATTTTTGTTTGTTTTGCTATAAACATCAAGTGAGGCATTCATTATTTTTAATGCTGTCGTATTTCGGGTATGTTATAGGTAATTATGTACGTATGTCAGACATTATGAAAACAAGTTATCATTAAACCTGGGAAAAAAAAAAGTTTAAAGATTGCTAAAACAGAATAAAGATTTGCGGTTTTCCTTCTTTCCAGCACTGTAAATGTTTATTTTGAAGGAAATGTGAACAGTAGAACCCCTGTCATACACTTTTCAACGGAGGGCACAAACATGGTGTATGATGCGGGAAAGTGTATGAAAAGGGAATGGCAATAATACAATTTTTTTCCAATCTAGCATACCAGCACAATGTCAGATTAAACGTAAATACATATGCGTAAATAATTGCATTATATTAATAAAAGATATGAATTCATCAATATATATATATGTATTTATAAAATAAAACCACCAGAAATGTAAAATACAGTCCATAATCAAGTAAAGCTGACATGAGAAACAGTGGCCTTACAAAATGTTATGAAGTCCTTTCTTGGAGGGAGGGGGAAAAGTCACCAAGCCTAAATTAAAAATAAAAATAAATCAGGCTATTGTAAAAAAAATCATAACTATTTGCTTGTTTGTTTTATTTTACAAACAACTTTAAGCAACTAAACAATTTTCAATAAAATTTTAATTTGAGAAACGTAAAATACAAAACAATCCGATCGTAAGTAAATAATAACAAACGGGTATATTCAGTTCAAAGATTAATGAATGCACAAAATATGAGATCCGTGCCTTGGTAAAACGCGTGCACCATTTTCATAATCATTGCTAGTTTGCGCCACTAGTCTCGCTTCGGTGCTGGCTATAGATGCTACTAGCGAAGTGCACAGTCTTCCTGATACTATCCATATCTATGGTGATATAAAGTTATTTTCTTACATTTGCAATGGTAAACAATGAACGTTTTTCAAAATAAAAGCATTAAAACGTAGTTTATAAGGAGGAATATAAAAAAAACATTTGTGAATTTTAGGGCTTTTCCGCTTCGTAAAAACGTATGAAACGGGAAATTAATGATTTTATAAGTGTGTTCCGGGAAAGTAAACCATTTGTAAAAGTACTTTCGGCGGGACCAAGATTAATTGGTGTATGACACGGGAAAATGTATGAAACTGGAACGTATCATTGAGGTTCTACTGTATTAGGTTCATTAGCTGATTGATTTGAGGTTATGTTATATCTAGTAAAGATAAACTTAAAATTCCCGAAATTTTCGGGAAATTTATTTTCCCTCCCGACGGGATAAAAGCCTCTATGTTCCCGAAATTTTTCCCGAATTTCGGGATCCCGCACAGGCCTAGTTATAACTTTTCTGGTTCAACTTGAGTGGCAGAAAGTGGGATGTTTTGTGACTTTCATTTGAACATGCTGAGAACCAAAATAAATAATACAATAATAAAATCTGGTTTAAACCAAAAAAAACAATTTAAACCATAAAAACCAGATTTTTTTTAAAAAAAACCTGATTTTTTTCAACCCGTGGGACAAGATTATGTGGTTAATTGCGATAATACCGAAATAATACTGAATAGTATGTCAATACTCTATATGACACCTAAATGTAAGTTAGTACATCATATAGCATCGAAATTCAAGTTATACAGTACAACCCGGTTATAACATTCCCGTTTGTAACATTTTCCTGCCTATAACACCATAATTTCATGGTCCCGTCATTTCTCCATTTATCACAATGCTTTAATTTCCCGCCTGTAACAATATTAAAATTTCTACATTCCCGCCTTTAACGTTCAAATTTGCTTTGATAACTGCCACAATTTTCAGTATCCCTTCCTTCAAAGTCATAATTTAGAGCGAAACCATAGCTAGAAAATACAGCACGCATATACAAACATCAGATGTTTACATTTGTATAGTTCACCATAGACGTGGTACACACGCACTCCACAACTTGCACTGGATCGACTATCAATATGGCGTCCTGTTCGCGCTTGTTAGCCTATGACTTGTTCCGTTATACTTATGATGCACATTTTGTGCACTGATACATGGTCGGAAACAGTGCTACTGTATTCTATGGTGCTGGTTTTTGTTTCAAAGGTTTAACACCTTGAGATGGTTAAATGTTTTATGGATATATTCACGGCTTTTGTTTGTGGTTAACCTTTACCATAATTAGTGATGGGATTTTCGATACCTCGATACCTTCGATACTTGACAGTATCGCAAAGTATCGAGTATCGAAACTGTAAGTTCGATACATTTTTTCGATACCGGAATGCTTGTTCATTTGTATTGAATTAAGTTTTGAGTCGCCATCAGAAAAAATACAACTACAGTAGTACCTCGATGATACGTTCCCGTTTCATACATTTTCCCGTGTCATACGCCGATTAATTTTGGTCCCGCCGAAAGTACTATATTTACAATGGTTTACTTTTCCGAAACATACACTTATAAAATAATTAATTTCCCGTTTCATACGTTTTACAAAGCGGAAAAGTCCTAAAATTCACAAATTTTTTTGGTTATATTCTTCCTGATAAACTACCTTTTAAAGCTTTTATTTTGAAAAAGTTCATTGTTTACTAAGCCTGTGCGAATATCAGTTTTTTAGTTCGAATTGAATTCGAATACGAATACCAAATTATTCTCGAATACGAATATTGAGTTTGAATAATTCGAATGAGAATGGAAATCCCATAAAACATGTTATATCACATCAATTACAATAACAGGTACATATTTACTGATACAATGTATGTAGAATCAAAAAAATGACAGTACTTAAAATTTTAAGGTTCTCCAATTTTATAATTAGTTCGTATTAAAAAGTCTTGTCACATCACTACATATTAGCTAATTTAAATTTTTGTGGAGAAACACAAGCTGCTCTACATTTTCGGGGAGTAGACTCTCTCTTCTACACGTCACAATGTTGCCAGCTGTTTAGAAAAGTCTCTCACTGCACACTTGTGTGGCAGGTACAGGCAAGTACTTTCTTGCTACCACAGCTATGTTTCGAAACAAGTGCGCCCCTTCTCTTACCAGAAACTGAAAGGATTTTCATTCTTTGGGATAAAGGATGGTGCCAGATATTCGTTTACTTCTTCTTGGATAGTTTCTTCGTAGCTTGCAAGCATAGACTGAGCTGCTGTTGAAGGTTTCACGTAGGCCCACAGAGATGATTTCTTAACAGGCATTTCACTTGTAGCCTCACTTGTCTTAGTTATAGTTTCAGCTTACTCAGCTTACATACCTCCCTGCACAAATTTTCAACCCATATTTTTTTTTTTTTCATCCTCAATTAGTAAATCTTTGAATCGTGGATCTACCATCATAGAAAACACATTTACTTCACAATGTTGGTACACCATGTAACGTGATCGCAAGCTTTTAAGTTCTTGACAAGAGTTTTTTTTTTGACGCGTGGGACAGGATAATTGCCTGAGCTGTCACTACGCGAGGAATTTGGGAAAGGTGAGAAGGGTATGAGGGAGTGGGGGGGGGGGGGGGGGGGGGGGTTTGCCACCTGCATCCGGTCGTTTACTGTGTATTATCCTATTGAAAAACATTGACGTAGCATGTTAGGCTTTTGGAGTCTTTCCTGTGAGTATGCGGCCAGATGTTATCCACATAGTCTGTATAATTTTCTTTCTCTTCGCCGTCACGTTCAGAACAAAATTACAGTGCCGACAAACCATGTTTCACCCTCTAATCTGAAAACTCTCACCTATAACACCCCGGTTGTGTGGATTTTACAGACAGGTATTTATCTTTATCAGTATGCTGACAGTTCAAATCTATTTTAAACGACCTGACGACATTCTTCTACATAAAATACGTTAGTTATCACTCCGAATTACTGTGTTCAAAAGGAATTTACGTGGCCAGATGTAGTGGAATAACTCTACATACATAACTCTAAAACATTACGAAAATCCCGCGGAACTTTTGCCCCCGCCCAACGAGAGAAACCTCCGTGATCCCGAAATGTTTCCCGGTTTCAGTGATCCCACTCAGCCTTTTTCGTAAATGACTGAATATTCGTTTTTTCGAAGTGTTATTATTCAAAATCGAATCGAATAAGAATTATAAACTATTCGTTTTGATATTCGAAAATTCGAAATTTCGAAATTTCGCACAGGCCTATTGTTTACCTTTGCAAACGTAGAAAAATAACTTTATCGCACCATAGATATGGATAGTATCAGAAAGACTGTGCACTTCGATAGTAGCATCTATGGCCAGCACCAAGCGAGACTAGTGGTGCAAACTAGCAATGATTATGAAAACTCATATTTTGTGCATTCATTAATTTTTGAACTGAATATACCCGTTTGTTATTGTTTTCTTACTATCGGATTGTTTTGTATTTTACATTTCTCATGTTAAATTTTTATTAAAATTGTTCTGTTGCATTAAGTTGTTTGTAAAATGAAACAAACAAGAAAAAATTTCTGATTTTCTTTTTATTTACATTTGTTCGCGGTAAAAAAACAGTGTACTGGAAAATAAAGGGCTAACTCTCTTGAAGATAGTTTGTATTTCGCTTCTATCTTTTATACTCAAGTATTTAAAGTTGTTTGCAGTTTGTATTTTTGTAATAAGGAGGGAATTTATATAGTTTAAAACTAATTTATGTTATTTGTAATAATTGTTACTTAATGGGAAAATATTTTTCCCTGGAGTATCGAAAGTATCGAAGTATCGAACTGAAAAAACAATACAGAATCGAGTATCGAAAGTGTGGTATCGTCCCACCTCTAACCATTATTATTTTTTTTCACTTACTTATTGTAGTCTCGGTCATATTTAATTAAAATACGCCGTATTGAAATTTTATTCAGGTTATTGTATGGCTATGATGGCTGATAAGTGATAAATATAAGCGAAATTCATATTCTGTAGCTGAAAAAATTCAGTTTATTAACAAGTGGACAGGAACCTCAACAAAACGCGTGTTGTGATTGCAAAAGAGTTGAATATTTCTGTTTAGACTCTGAACTGTATCGTACAAAACATTTTTTCTTTAGCATATTATTAGGTATTATCTGTAAATAAAATTAACCAATTTTCCACTCTATTGCTGTACTTAGTGTATTACTCCTGTACTTTGTGTTGTTTTACCTATACTCTTTAATTTAATCAATCCACGTGTAATTTATACAAAGTGAAGATGTAATTTTATGATTTCCTGCTTATAACATTTTCCTGCTTATAACATTTTTTTAAGTTGGTCCCTTGGAAAATGTTATAACAGGGTTGTACTGTATAATGGAATCCAGCATAATTGAACCAAAACTTAATTCTATTCATAAATAAGTAATTTTTTTAATATTTGTGGAATTCATAAATAAAAAAGTAAATAAATGTAATTTATTTTATAGTGCATATCTTATTGAATCACTTTTAAACCATGAATGCTCTTCAGTTTATTTTTGTTGTTCCGAATGTATCCATTTCAAACCAATTTATTACAAATGATTTTATCGTAGAAATACAGCATATAAATATTACCACTATTTTTGTTGGAGTAAGTATTACAAACCAGCATTTACAAATAAAATAATAACAACAAAATCTTATATTTTAAAAATGAAATTGGACTATAATTAAAAGCTTAAAATCTTGTCTCTTTATATAGTGTATAATGATATGAATGGTAGGGCTGTGCGAATGTGACTTTTTCAATGCGAATCAAATGTGAATCAAATAATTGCAAATATTTGCGAATAGCGAATAATTTGCGAATATTTTCTAATACTTCACTTCTTCTGAAAATTAAAAAAAAAAAAAAGTTTATGAATGTAAACAGATCTTCGATGTATCAGTTTTATTCTCGGCAGTAAATAGTCAAGCGATTACTGATCAATATATCGAAGAGTTGTTTATTACAACTGCTCGTATGAACTTTTTTTTGTAGCAGACATGACTTGAGTGTTGAAGTGCAGGTTGGAGCGGTGCGGTGGTTGCAGAGCCGCTGGCAGGAGTGGCTTCTGCTGCTCAGCCTGGACCGGCTGCTGGGCCACAACTGGGACCTGTACCTCATCTCGCTGCTGGTGGGCCTGCTGGGCATCGTGCTGTACCTGCGTCGCCCTCTGCCCTAGTCCGTCGTCGCTCCACCAGCGCTGTACCCTGCTGTATCAACTATCGACTATCGGCATGGTGGTGTGCTGAACCAGAATACTTACTGTGTATGCAATTGGTTTATTTATATGATGTAATTAATTGTAATTTGTTCACCATTAACGCTGTTGAATTATGTTTTTAAGTGTTTTACAATGTTCCAAATAAAACCTTCAAAATTAATCTTGGTACATTATTTAACTAATATTTGTGGATGTTATGTTACTTCTTTGTTTAAAATTATTATTTTTTAGTTATTATTTCCTTGCAGGAATCCTTAAAGAAATGACATTTGCCAGTAGATATTCATACCAACACTGAGAAAACAAAAATCTAGTGAATGAGAATTTGTAAAGAGAAATGTTTTACTGAGAAGAAAGGTATCACTGTAAATAAACAGGACTTTTGTATACAGCTTAATGTTTGTCATTTGAACTCTGTCACTTGAAGGTTTTTTAATAGTTGTTTTAATTGGAAGCTAAAACTGCAGAATCACCTTTTATTGTTCTTAATATAGGTAATTTGCCTTAGACCAGGTTTCGGCAGACTTTCGAGTGAGATGAGCCAAATATTAATTAAACAGATTCTCCAATTTTTTAGAGAGCTGCAACATGTATTTTCTCTGTATCTACATAGAATTTTAAGATGATAAAGAAAAAAGATAAAATCAAAATATTCTATTCACAAATTCAACATAGTCTTATAAATATTTAAAAAAAAACACGTAAAGGTACAAATTATGGTAGTCATTAATAAAGTTCTACTGATACAAATATTTTACTTAATTTATTATTAAAATAAAAAAAGCCCCTGGGCGAGTGCGGTGGCAGGCGGTGCAATGGCAGGGTGTGAGGGCACAGTTGAGTTCATGCCGTGAGATCGTGTTGTTTCAATTTGTTCGGCATTTTTTTTGTGCGGTAACATTGCAATGAGATGTAGAGCCATAAAATTCTTATGAAAAAAGCCCCTGCCTTAGACTGATCCTTAGTGTTTGTGTAAGTCTAGGATGTCGGTTGAGACAGTATCTGCATTCAGCACTGAACAGGCAATGTTTTTTTAGAGAAAAATTAATTTTTTTTTGTCTATTGGTTGTTTGTTTGATTCCATGTTACAGTTTCGTTTCAATTTAACACGTGGGCAAACTTCTTAAATAGAAACTTATAATGTGGCATGTTCACATTCCTTGTATTTACCTGTGTTCTGCCTTTATCACCTTTAAGATTGCCAATTGCAGGGAGCAACTAGTTTGAAACCACCCGGTAGTCCATTACATTTGCATAATCTTACACTATGAGACAAGTGTTCTGCAGCTGAGAAGCAAGTATGTACTCAAGTTTGCTTTAAAGTAGTGTGTTGAGAGCTATGATATTAGAGATCTGGCCCCCACCATCTTGGTTTTTCAAATATTAAGCCACTTTGGGCACTTGCTAAAATCAACGTTCAACTGTTGTAATTTTAATTTTGAGAGAGTTGCATACTCAACCTAATGAAATAATCCGAAATTTTTTCCTGATTACAGAGCGGAAGCAACTATTATTGCCTGTAACTTTTTCATCAGTATTAGAGGACGTTACTCTGTCCAATGCACTTAGAGTTTCACTTGAGTCACTGCAACCATTTAATCCCTTTGATTTTTTAGTTGAGTGCCTTAAATTCATTAATTATTACGTATTAGTAATTAAATTTATTCTACTTTTCTCTTGCTATCACAGTTTTAAAACAGTCACTGTTGCCTGTAATGTTATTTAATTATTATTGGCAGCTTAGTTCCTGTGTTTTGTTGTGAAAGGATTAGATTGCAACTTTTCTGTATTGGTCTGGGGCTACAATAGTTGAGTGGTGAGATTCTTTACTCTCCACCACAGCTGTCTGGATTCAATTTTCAGTTAGATCGAATCGATTTTTTCCCCTGAATATGAAATTTAACTGATGATACATTTTTTTATTTCTGCATTGCATCATTGCTCCATCCTCATCGTTTCACACATAATAATTCTGTAACAAGGTATCTGCAGGTCAGGAAAAAGTGACCGAAAGTACAAGTAAAAGTGCAGAGTTATTTTATTACACTCTGTAAATAACTACACCCTTGTATGGTTTTCAACTTTGTGTTAAACTGTTATCTCAATTGATATTAACTTTAAGTGCCAGCATTTGGGCTTGGAAAAAAAAAAGAATCTAATGCAATTTAAATATAAAACGTACTACTTCATCTTAGTTGAGCTTCAGTTAAGTACTTTTTTGTTTAGTCTTCATTTGATCTACACAGTCTCAAATCAAAAAGGAATTCTGTGCATTATCTTGTAATTTTTATTTTATGTGCAAAATCTTTAAAACTTACAAATAATAAAAAAAAAAAAATTCTGTACAAATATTTTATTTCCACATTTCAGCTCTGAAAATCTGTCTACACACAAGATGACATAGTAATTAACACAGTTTGATCAAAATACAAAACTTTATGGCTGCAGCACACTAGAGCCACCGTTAGTGACAGAAGTGTGTTGGGTCAGTATTCATTTGGCAGCAGCTGCAGAGATGATAGTCAAAAAGATAGTTTTGCATGACATGCACATAACCGACCCATACACAGTTTTGCTTTCACCTAACAGCATCCATTACAAACAAACAAATAGGGGAGTGATTATTTTGGAGGTAAGATACTAAGCTATCGACATGACAGATGCTGCAAGCTCCCCCAATCAATGGCCATTAGTAAGACACGATGGCAAAAAAATATGAACGCTGTTTCTTTATCGTGAAGTAGATAATGAATGATCCATTATGTGTGCTTTATACAGTAGTAATCAACATTTTTTGCAGGTCATTATTTCATGGAAATTCTTTCTCACATTGTAAAGTGGCACTAGCAGATTGTATCGTTTTGCTTGTCTGTGAACACAAATGTCTGACTTCGAGTTAAGCTACATTATGCAACCATTATAAAATTTGTTACTGTGTAGGTTTAATGTTGTCATCATAAGATATTCTACCTATAGCAGGACAACATATGTTACCCATTCTAAATAAAGTTTCTATTTTGTTTGACTTGTATGCATAGTCACAAGATATTTGATTTTTACAACTCTAATTAATATACTTTTCATAAATGTGTAAGTTAAGAAATAAATTTTGTAACACATATTCTTGGACTGTGCAGGAGGTTTGAATCAAGGGTGCTATAACAATTGCAACTCTTATGAACTTAATTATCTTAGTTTCATAGCGTCGGCTTACTTCTAAAACCTCGTAACTCCATTTCAGTCTATTTTACAGGAGAACTTATGAGCTTTTGGACCACAGTTTCGACTGACAAAGATACAAGTTTTTATAATTTGTGAATAGAAAAGAGACTTAGTAGAGTTGACTTACGAGGCTTTATCAGCATATGCACTATGAAAAAATGAAAAAAATACACGAAACACATCCGGAATATAAAACTGGGAAAATCTGACTTACGAGGTTTTAGAAGTAAGCTGACGATAGATTCAAACAGATTGCTCATTCTGCGTGATACATTTTTTTTTTTGTTTCTTGTGTATGCAAGTCATTAAATGTATAAAATAATGGCAAAAAACATAAACAAGGTAATATAAAACCTTTTGTATGCTAATATTTTTGCTGTTAACACCAGAAAGACAAAACATTACATAACATGTTTTCTGAATGTTAGGATTTCACACAGCCCTAGTTAATTTTCTTATCGTTAGCTACTTACCAACTAATTATTAATACAGTATTGTAAAAAAATTTGATGCAGAGCTTTTTTAACCATGTCTTAATCACTGTTTACAACTCTGATACATGTGTGCAACTACTTACTCAGTTGGAAATTAAACTTAGTGTATTGTGTGATCATGGATGGGATCACTTCATGTATTTGTTTAAACAAGCTGCTAATGCTGAAGTGCTCTTTCAGCTAATGTGTTATCAGTTATCACACAGTGTCTGGCATGGACACACACACATATTTCGATACTGCCACTTCATTGGGCTGAGCACTTGTAACTAACATATATTGGGTTTCCATCTTTTTTTTTTTCCATTAAGAATTTAGATTTGCAATTTTGTACATAAAGATTTTCACTTCGGAATTTACCAGTAATTCATACATCTATTTTATAAAATTGTTTTAAGGTCCTAAAAGATAGCAACACGTGTGCATGCGCTCTTAAAATACCCAATTTATACACACCCGAGTTCCATGACACGGTCCACGTTCCGCAGTGTTCATCAATGTGAACCGGTACTGGTGGTGCCCGATGGAACCAGGTACCGGATCCACACGTGGATTCCGGTGGGAGATTTGAACATTTACCAATGGTTCCATTCGTCCGTCAGCTGTTCAAGATGCGAGCCAGGTGTAAAGGTTTTTCAGTTTGAACACCTGCTGCGTGCTCGGACGGTCTCCCGCGGCGACGGTCGCGTGTCTCGGCAGAGCGCACTGGCGTCGAGCCGGGGGGATGCCGCCTCTACCAGTCGAAGTAGCTGTGCGCGCATGCCCGCGCGCTGCCGCACCACTTGGTCTCGACGAGCGGCGGGCAGGCCTTGCCGCCGCGCCGCGCGAACCTCACCACCTCCCTCGTCCTCCGCATCTCCCCGATGCCACACGACCTGCTGCATGCGCTCCACGCCGACCAGTCGCCCGCCCGGCAGTCCCGCGGCGGGCCTGCGACAGTCGCGCCGGCCGTCACGTGAGCTGTGTGCCCTGGCTGGACACACCTCCAGTACACAGAGCATGCATGACAAACTACAATTTTTAACACTTTCGAATTTATAGTCCTTTAGGCGCATTATGAAAAAAAATTACGTTCAGACTGTGTATTAGTGTGTGTAATTTTGTGTTGGTAACATTGATAAGACCTCGACGTTATCAGTGCTTCTGAGAAGTCTCTGAATACTTCAAGTCTGTATTTCCCGCGCTGCTGTGTAGTGGTAACCATTATTCAGCATCCTCTGCCGATAGTTGGCAGCCCTGGACTTCCGGCCGGAAGTCAGTCATATTTTTCATCATGGCGGTGAGTAGTACTATGGTGTAGCCTCACCGTTTAATTGTTTTATTATAATGGCATCTGTAATAGTTATCGTATACAGTCCACTCAGTTATCACGCTATAACAAATTATGATAGTGAATTTTTAGGATGCGTGCGCACCATGCAACAAAATTTTCACAGGATGAAAAGAAGGCTACATACAGATAAAAATTACATATGTGCTTTTAAATCTTATACTTTAGATTTAATACTGGTCCATATCAATAAAAAAAATATTATGAATACTAGTGATAGAAATTGTGTGTGTGTATATATATATGTATAAGTGATATTATGGTCCTGTATGTATAATTTATTTGCATTTTGAATTATAAATTATTACATTATTTGATAAGTAATTAGAATTAATAAATTGGAATAAACATTCAGCATATTTATTATTTTTATTATTGATTAAAGTATCTATATTATTTTATTGAATGATGAATTGTTCTCATGTGCTTATATTAATAATTATTTATTTAAATTTTTAAATTTAATTTATACTTTACCAACTGTAATTATATCACTCCAGTCCTTTTATAATTTTATTTCTATTAATTATTTGCATGCAAAATTAAAGTTAGTTTTTAATAATGCCAAGTAAGTATAACTTCTAACGTGCATGTTTAAGTACATGCACCCATTTTTATTTATATATTATCAATGAGGTCATTTCAAACTTATACAACCATTTAAGATATTAAACTATGGCAGGGACAGGCAATGCTCTTCTCTAAAGAACCATCCCAGTATTTACATGGAGTAATTAAAGTGAAACCTTATTAATAAAAACCCTGTTGATCCAAAATTCTTATTAATACAAAATGTTTTCACAGTGCCTAGAACTTGCATAGGTGATTTTAATACAAATGTATGGTTACTACGTAATACAAAATTGTTTTTGTTCCAATGACAAAATGATTGCATGAAATAAATGATGGTTAGTAAAATTAAATCATCATAATGTAAGTTTCAGCTAAAATAATACTGATGTCATTGCTTTGGTTCTATGTAGGTTGGTAAAAAAGAGCGTGGAAATGACATATTCTTGCAAAATTGTGGTATGTAATGTTATAGATAGTTTTTAAATCTAAGCTTTATTCTGCTGTCTTAAATCCTTTAAAAAGTAATACTTTAGTACAAAATATATTTTTTGAGCCACAGGTGTACCCATCCTAAAATATTATTTTACAATCCCTAAGAAAGTACATTTGGTGTTGCTTAAAATTTTAAGTTTCCTTGGGGCATATTACAGTTTTTAGGATTGTAATGCATGTTTTACTTGAGGAAAATATTTTTTCATTGTTTAATTTTTTTATAAATTAAATAAAAATTGTGATAAATTTTGTAATTGTTTGGTTAAAACAAATCTCCTTAATTCAAAGTGACAAAATTATGGTTCCTTCAGGTTTGTATTTTTGAGGTTTGACTGTGTGGGGAATCGCAAAAAGGTGTAATTGATGAAAAATGTGTGTGAAGCATGGTGAACAATTGAAAAAATAACACTTAAGAGTAACAGTAGGTCGTGTGCACAAGATTTCACCACCATGTATTTGAACCTACTGATTCACAATAGTGCACAGGACGGTTGTGTACACGGGAGACAGATTGTGCGCATAAAAGAGAAATAAATATACCTTATTTTTGTTATGAACGCAAAGTAATATAGTATACTATAGTATGATATAGAACTTTAGTCAGGCAGCAACTGATGTTGACTGTACTCACAAAGATTCTTTGTGGATGATTTGAGGATATAAGAGCACTGAAAATGCGTAGGACAATAACTGTCTTGTATTTGTAAATATGGGTGACCCAGGCCCTAAGGAAGCCCGGTAATTCTGGGTGTTGCCCTGAGGGTAAATGATGCAAGATGTCGATATGGAGCAGCAACGAAATATGTTAGGTGAGTAGTCAGAGTGTTTCACTGTGGAAACCAGCCACCACCTAGGGGTCACAAATGGCCTGAACACTACACCACCCGGAGGCTATTGGGGGGAGAGGGGTCAACCTGAAGTGAGTTTGATATTTTTGTAGCTTTGTTCTTGGGCGCCATAGTTAGTTGTGATTGTGAGGTGATAGCTATGAAAATGATATAAAAAAAACCACCCTGCGGTCAGTGGATGAAAATTAGTTCACAAGTGTGTCTATAGGTGAAAAAGGTTTTTGGCTTAACTGGTATCTGAACTTTGATTTGGTCTTAGCAGTAAGTTCTCTTAATATGAGGGATATTCGTAAAGTATGGAACCTTGGTCATTAAAAAAAATCAACTCGTGAGAACATACGTTTCTATTGAATTTGTTTTTCATATCTTCTTTAAATTTTAAATAATCGCCATTCAGTTCCAGGTACCTAGTAACGCTGCACCAGTTTCTTTAAAACCTCTGCATAGATGTTCGCCGCCTGAGAATTAGAACAGTTGACAATCTTAATTTTGTAATGTTTGCTGTAATAATTGTTGGCCCTCTTACATGAAATCAAACAAAATGACGCCATTTTCATCCAAAAGGAAAAAAATGTAGCCATCATTTTTTAACTATTGATTAAACGTTTTCCGATGTTTACTAAGCGCCTGTGCTTAGGCAACACGCATTTTGTTCTCGAAGTTTATGCCTATAGCCAAGGCGTCCATTCCATTATCAGGCGGTGAACTTCTATGCAGAGGGGGTTAAAGAAACTGGTGCAGCGTTACGAAAATTGCCTAGAACTGAATGTTAACTAAAACTGTTAATAAAAACTTTTTTGGCGAGTTTATTTTTTTAAAAGACCAAACAGGCTTTTTCGAATATCCCTCGTATCTTCTCCCACTTTTGCTGGATAGTTCAGTGCCTTCGTCCATACTAAGCACACATTTTTGACACATATTTCCTTAACGTTTCAGAGATGTTTCTGAGACATTGTGTGTTGTATGGATCCTGTGAAGCGAGGCTCAGAAGCGAATAAATTAATAATGCGGACTACAAGGTCCAAGACCTGGCCCTTGCAAGGTGGAACTTGTCTGTTCTGTTAAACTCTTAATAAAATTGGCCCAGCCGTTATCCTTTATACATCCTTCCTGCTTAATTCATGCCATATTGCACCACAAATGACTTAAGCCCGGGATTTTCCCAACTGTGTCCATGCAGGTTTAAATTGGCCCCTACTTAAGCTAGCATACTTCTACAACTAGAATAAAAAGGTTGGCCGACAAAACACACAACAAAAAAAAAATCTTTTGCTCCTTGGTTGAACCAGCATTATTAGTAAGCATGTAGGCTTAAGGCGGAATTATAATAGTCGCTCCGCACTCTTTCGTCCGTCAACGTCACGCATCTAGCCAAGCGATTTACAACTTGACTTCATCCGTCCGACAGAATATTTTCCGAAAATAAGTGCTCCCAACAGTCCATGTTTTTCTCTCAGAGATTTTTTTGTGTAGATGATGTTTGTTGTTTATGTCGTGTTTATGTACGTACTGTATTAGCATTTACTGGGAAAAAATTCTGAGTCGTGATTTAATGGTTTGGACATGCTTTTGAAGAACCACAATGTTCTTATACAAAAAAACCTAAACGACATATAAAACACCACGGGCCTGTGTTTTGGTAACAATTGACTGCCACGGTCAAAACCATAGATATAATCCATCCGTCCGTCCGTCCGTCCGTCAAAAGTTAGAACGTGCCTTACTTTTAAACGTATGGACGGACGAATATAATTTTTTGGGCCATCAGATTCGCTGCAGGTTCTTACCTAAAACTTTGTAATATAATCCCGAAGTGCGGGTTCAAATCCCGGTCCAGCCACTATGATTTTGGTTTTTTATTAATCCTAAAAATAACTAAAACCAAAATCTGGTTTGGTTCCTCGCCTTAAGTTCGTCGTGGCCTTTCATTCTGTAGTTTCCCTGATCTGTGATTCGTGGTTAACGCGACGTTAAGAGGAAAGGAAAAGTCGCATCGTGCATGATGGACACGAATATAAAAACAATAATAGAATCTGAACGATCTGACAGAATACGTTGGGGTAGGTTTTGTCGGCTAGATATTTTCATTTCGGAGACCTGAATGTACAGAAATAGTCAATAAAATTTATAGTTAAAAAAAACTGTTTTTGATAAATTAAGAGTTTGAAACAAAAAATAACCAAATATGAAAACAAATAATTTGCAGCAAAGTTATTAAAATCACGTAAGAAAAACCTCTATAGTAACCAAATATTAGAAATAAATATATTTCAATGGTTTTATTTTACAATTGCATTATTGAATAATAATTCAAAATTAGCTTAAAATTGAAATATATTTATAGTTATAAGATTTAGTTATTTTATGATTTTAATAATTACACACACTGACAAACTTAAGTCATAATAATTACACCCCGAGTCCTACAATTCATTCCAGCTTGCCAACTGTGTTATTTCACTGAATCCCCCAGCTTTTAATTGAATTTCGTGCAGTGGTTAGCAGGAATGCCTGTCAGAAGCTGATTCCAAAATGCTCAAGCTTCACTAACTCAACACCAGGGTGAAGCGAGGAACGGTCTGTCTGTGCACCTGAGTCGCCTGTACGGACGTGGTCTACAATGGTAAATGACCATATAATCATAAGATCGGTAAATTAAGGGAAGGGGGAAGATAACCTCCGAATGGCGCCGTCTTGGTTTCAACAGTTTTAGGGCCATACAACTTATATATATTTTAATGTTTAAAACGTTAGCTTCGTTAAAGCATAGTATATAATTTAGTGGAATGACGGCTGATTCACACAGTTTATCTTGTATTGAATTCATTTTTGGGAATTACTACACCTGTAGTAATAATTTCAATTGACACTTATGCTATGTTCTTTGGAAATATCTTAATGTGTGATCTCACCCAGGAAAAAAAGGAAAAATTTCAATATTAAACGTTAAATATTGATATGGCATGAGAATTGCTGTACATTGACATAACTAGACTAGTTCATAACTGGACAAGAACTAATTCCCCTCCCCCCCCCCCTAATTTTTTTTCAAACCGACCATACCAAAACCTTTCTTGACAACACGTCATATCGCCACCATATATTAATTCCTCTATTCCAAATGTTTTTGATTCAACTCACGTGATAAATAAATAGATTTATCTGCAGTAATTTCATTTTTAATACATCACAAGTTGGATATCATGCGAAAAATACCAATTTTTAAATATTTAACGATATAAATGTAAGCATCTACCAATACAAATAATTCAGTTAATTTGACTTCCTTTTTTTTTTTTTTTTTTTTTTTTTGTGTTTTAACACTACGATATTCAAGTAAATATCTGTAGTAAAAAAAGAGTTTGCCAGTTTTGCGCCCCCCAAATGCGGCGCTCGGGGCAGAAGCACCGTCTGCCCCTCACCCTACCCCTAGTTACGTCACTCGGTGTTAAAAAACATGGCGTCTTTCTGTTGCTATGATGGCAAGAACTATAAGGGGGTATGTCCTGTTCCAAGTCATTATTTTATATTTACGTTTAAGAGTTAAACTTGTAGACTTTTTGAGTGGCCGAATTTCAACAAAATTAAAATAAGTGCATACTATTTGCATTTATATATATATATGCGTGTGCGTAAAAATGCAATTACAGTAGCTACTGTGTGTTATGGTTTAAAATTCTTCCAAGAAAAATATATCTAATTTTATTCAGCCTTTTGAAATCATAAAATTTCTAAGAATTTTAAAAGTCCATGTCAATTTTTTTTTCAGAAATAATTTTAACCCTTTCAGATAGTAGACAGTAAAATTGACTTAAAACCTAAAAAATTCTGTTTTATATTCCATTTCTGTCTCCTTATACACACTGCACAAAAACTTTAAAAATGCAACTTCGTCAGCTATTTTTTGCAAAAATACTGTACATGTGAATTTTTGTGACGGTTCAGCCGTCCAGAAAGTCGGCAGGTCGAACCCCGCGAGCCAGGCGAACACAACACTCACGCGTCTTGCGGGGGTGCTTCCTGGGCTTGCGCAGGCCCTTGCGCCGCGCGCGGTACGTCTGCACGATGCTGTTGAGGATGGCCGACTTGTCCCCCTTGCGCACGGGCCCGGGCAGCTGCGGCGCGGCCGTGCTGGTGGCGCCGGTGGAGCCGGTGGCGCCGGCCGCCGCCTCCTGCTGCGCGCGCTCCACCTCCATCTCGGCCTGGATCTCGTTGTCGAGGCTGTTGTCGCGGTGGGCCGCCGCGTCCTCGGCGCCCACCACGTCGTAGTGTCGCTCGTCCTGCGAGTGCTGGAAGCTCTCGGCCAGCTCGTACGTCCTCCTCTGCGCGACAGCCGCACCACAACACTCGCCGGAATCCACGTGGTTCAAGCCACCTTTTTTTTTTTAACGTGAACACGTCTTTAAAATTGCTTCCATAGTGAGAGGCAATTCAAAAAAACGAATGATAACAAAATTGGGGGATAGAGTTTGGTGTTGCAGCCAGGGCCGGTGCAAGGTAAATTGGCGCCCTAGGCGAAAAACCTTAATGCGCCCCCACCCCCCTCTCCCGTCGGACACACAAAAAAAAATTTCCTTGCCTCAAAATACATCACGTAAGCCTAAGATTTTGTCAACAATCAAATGTAAGTAGACTTGTGTTTTTTTTTTTACTTTTTTACTTATTACAAATCATAAACAGGTCACCGTGGACTTTAAATAATTACTTATATCAATATAAACTTTCCAAACTGTTACGAAAATCCATTTTCATCTAGTTTCAATAATCGTTAAACATATTATATCAGCTGTTTATGTGTCGTGCTGCGCCGCCCCCAGCTACTTGGCGCCCTAGGCGGTTGCCTAGTTCGCCTATATGGACGCGCCGGCCCTGGTTGCAGCTACATATATATCATATCCATCCAAAATTTAACTACACCACTGGATAGCTAAATGATCAAATAATTCGTTACGCTAAGTGAGTACTCTGACGCATCGCGCGTGGTGGAGGGGGAAGCGCCGCCATTTTGAGGTAATTTGGCTGCGTTTCGAGATTTACATTTCGTATAACTTTTGACTCGGAGAAGCTACGACGTTCGTTTTGAGTTTCAATCGTCAGCTCTCGTCAAAATATATCGATTGCATGTATAAAACATTAGTGAAAAATAGTTACAGTGAATATATATAGTGTTAAAAAAAAGATTATAACATACATAAAATAGCGCATTTTATATAGAAAATATTACCACGTATTTACGTACAACACACGGCCGTGTCCATGACACAGCCACACAACATTTTTTTTACCTCGCCATCGCCATGTTTTTCCGCCCAAAAATGTGCCTGAAAACGCCTGACGATGACTTGTATGAATGAGAATCTCCGTTGTTCAAACACAGTAATTTACATAAAAAAGAATAATAAAACTGTTTCTGCAAAGCAAGCACCACACTTCAGTCAGTGTTTTGGGTGTTCAGACCAATTATTTGGAGAACAGTAGGTTTTGCACCTGGTTACCATGTAATCGAGTAGGTGTGGTCAACAACCACCACCTCAGATAAATGGGCGGTGCGCGCTCCAACGACTTTGATATATAGACTGCACATGCCCTGCTTCCAGCACCATACACTGCTGTCAACGGCAGATCAGGGAACTACAAATTGAGTGAGAGAGACAGAGACATATATCATATATCGTATGTGAGAGCGAACGCAGAATTACTTTGAGGGGGGGTGGGGTTTTTATTGTCTGACAGAACCACTTTGCTTACTATTTACTTTCAATTTTTTTTGTTGGTGGCAATGATAATTTTTTTTTCAGAAATTCTTTTTTGATTTTGTGGGGCGGGCAGGGGGATATATCCCACTTTTGCACCCCATTCATCCTGCGAACGCGCTTGCATGCGTGCACAAAACAAAGTCATAACAGCGTTGATTCTTATGGGGTGAAATTTAAGTCACAAGTAAATTCCCTCAATTTTTTTTTTCGCAATTTTACAAAAAATAAAAATTGCAGGCATTTTCTGCTGGCAACGATTGTCAAAATCACGTTGTTTTTCCCACATAACTATCAAACAGCGTCGAGTCTGCCGGCTATGGTTCAGTTGGAATCTCTCACTAGCACTCTCTGTATCCTGCATAATCTCCTCGTCGTTGGTAGACTGCGCAAGCAAGATGCGTGGTGACAGAGTTACGGTCCCGACACAGAACAGTTCATCCTGAATCCAAGAGCGCGACGGACGCATGCAAACAGTCTCAGTGACAATAATGCACCGCCTGGAAGAACGCAATGTTTCGAGCTCACGGAGTATAATGACATCACAACGATTACCACAGCGCGTCTCACCCTTAGTAAGTAGTGTGCATTCAAATTGGCATTTACTCTCTCTTTCCAATTAACAATTTCTGCCATTATCGCGGTCCTTGTTTCAACGTGCTCTCTTGCCAGATACACACCATTGAGCAAAATACTTTTATACACCACTTTATAATGCAATAAAAATTTTAAAAAAGTATATGAAACAATGTAATTTGTAAAATAAAATTTGGAAAATAAATTTTCCTGTCGTATTTCATCAAAAGCATCAACTGATAGTAGATATTCATTATTTGTTTCTAATCAGTAGTAATTAAAACTACGCAATCTTGTTTTCAACTGCTTTTTTCTTAAAAAAAAAAACACTTTTATACCATTTAAATTCAAAATTGTTGTTCTTCCGAGTATAGCACACGATTTTATGGAATGCCCTGTTATTAAGAGTGACGGACTGCTACAAATATTTTCTCCTGTGAAATAATAATTTGTGTTTACCATTTAGCATTGAAATATTTTTTTGTCATAATGACTAAAACTGTGATAATATACTGTCAATTGACGCTAATTTATAGTCTTAAAGAACAAACAGTAAAATTAAAAAAAATTAAAACTTTTTATAACCAAAGATAATATGCAAAATACAAATATTAATTTTAAAAGGTTTAAAGCCGGGTAGTGTGAATATTGCTACACTGGTTGTCATTTACTCTGCACTGCAATACAAGCGTGAGACAGACCACAGCCGGGTGTTTGCCCGACACAGAACAACGGCCTCGCGAATGCCTCGCATCACGTTCATTAACAACGTAAACAGGCTATGTTTTCATTGTTTACGAGAAAATACTGCTTTGTTAAATTAAACCAAGCGGAGTATTACTAAGGGATTGAAATCGTGTTATGTTGATTGCAAATCTGGTACATAATATAATAAGGTACGTGAAACACACCTATATGTATCGGTGGACCTCGCTAAGTGAAGTTAAATGACAGGTAATGATGAAGTTTTCACATCTCTTTGTATTCCAAAAAAAAAAAAAAAATATTGTTAAGTTTTTATTATTTTAATTTATAAATGAATTAGAAAAGTAACGATATTATTATTTTTATTTACATTAATTTCTATTTTTAAGGTTTTGACTTGTAAACCTACAGCGATTTTACTAACCAGAAGCAAAACTGTCATGCGAAGTAGCGATATAAAATAGTTTAGTCCCTAACGTCATTCGCTAGGTCAAATCTACATGTAATTTAGCCAGTCCGTATCACTACATTGAGCCAGTTTTGTAGCAGCGGCGATTTTAGGGCCTATTTCACCAAAGCTAGGTTAAACTTTAGGTAACTAAGCTTCGCTCGGTTACAATTGCCAGACATGCCAGACGCCTGGAATTACTGGAAAAATTCATAAGAATACAAGGTAAATTAAACAGGTACACAAAAGTGATACAAATGAATAAATACAATGGAAACGAAGGTTCGTAAACCACCCATGGGAAAACATTTACAACTCTCAAAATGGATTGACATTTTAAGTCCTTGGCCAACGACAAGGAAAACTGGAAAATTGATTCCACAACATATTTAAACCCTAGCATACCAATAAATAGGGTGAAAACTAAAAAGAAGACGTAAATACCAAGCCCAAAACTGTGGCTTCAATGCTACAAAGAAATTTGCCATCGCTGCGGTACCGAATTGAAGCAAGACGTGAACTGAACCAATTACAAAATTGCAAACCCAAGAAACATTAAGTCTAAACAGGACTTTGATGGTGGAGACTGAAAATGTAATTTTACCAAATTTTACAAAGAAAAGAAGCAGTTAAGAGACTTCCATAGTTCATTCACCACGGACCTCAACACGAAACTTAAGTCATAAGTCAGCCATGTCTTACCTCAAGGTATGCAGCAACGCCGGACAACTATACTCAAAGAGAACTGTACCGGAATAGGAAAAAGGCAATTCTTTTTTAATAAACTAACTAAAACTAAGTGTATTTTTTTTGGGAGGGGTCTGGCTTAGGTAATACTTTAGTTGCGTCCCAGGCCGAATCATGCTGAGTTTCAGCCATGCAGGGAAGGGTAGAATGCATCGTGTGCTTTGTTCGGGGACTGATCAACCGTGGAATGCCATGACTGTCTCCCCTATCTTAAACTCTAGACTAAAAATAGCTTAAGTTGGGCCCAGGTAAAACCTGTGTGAACCTGGGCTCATTCATGCGGGGTTAAGTAGTGCAAGCATTAAGAAGGCAGGTTCAGTACAGGACAAGAAGAACGATCCAGGAAGAAGAATTGGTCAGAGGCGGACAGTTTCAACCACGCTGGGGTCGGCTACTTGGGCCTAGCGGCCCGGGTGGGTGCCTTTTGCGTCTGGATTGGTACCAGTTGCGAAAAAAAAGAGGCCAGGGGTTCGAACCCCCATTTATGCAAAGCAAGCGCACTAGTCGCGCCTGCGCACGCCCTACCACTGCACCGGGAAGGGGAAGTAGTGATAGAACGAGAGGGCACAGTTAAGCCGCGAGTGAGGGAGGGGGGAGAGGGGAAAGCCAAGGAAAACATCGATGGGCCACGGAGGAAGTGGCAGACGGCTTCCGATCTCCCGAGCGCCTAGTGGCCGGTGCGAGTCCTACTATGCACTGAGAGCATGGAATCGTGTAGTAAACATTAATATTAGGATTAACTGTCCGTATGTAGCCTTCGTCTTCAAATTATTTATTTTTAGAATATTATTCATAAATCAATAAAAATTAGGTTTTCAAAACCATAGACACCTTAGTTTTTCAGAGTTTTGGAGAATACATTTTTTTTAAATTTATTTAATAATGATATACAAAAAATAAAGTGGCTGGAGACAAAGGATACATACGATCGGTTAATTCAAAACGATTCTATGTTTTCAGTGCATGCTAGGCCCGACTAAAAATTTGCATGAAGCTAAAACAAATATGTAATTAAGAAGTTGTTTATTAGAAAAAGCTCATTAAAAATATAATGTGGTTATATTATGAATTTATTTAAAATAATGTAAAAAACACGAAATATTAAAAGCAAAATAATTTAAGATATCACCCCCTTACTGATAATGAATTCTGATGCTTATTTTGGAGCGCAGTGGTCTCAGGTAACATCGCGGGGTGGAAGAAGCGACGCATGACAGAGTCTGCGGTGGCTTTCATACAAACATTTTTTTCAAGACGAATCATGTTGAAAAATACCTTGCTAAGCATACTTCACGCTGTACTACGTTCAATGGACCGGGGCCGCAACGTCGCCGCAATATCGCTCGGGTCGCGATGTACTTACCGTGCTGGGAGGAAGGGAAGCATGTAGAAAGGAAATTATAGGTTCAGCAGCATCTCGAGTAACCGCTTTCATGCGGACCGTGGAAACCTCGGACAAGCTAAAACCTCTGTTATCACTGATATAATTCGAAAATAATCATGGTTTTCAGTTGGGCCAGTGGTATAATTTTTCGGGGTAATTTTCTTCAATGTAGATTCTTTCATGTTACTACTTGGTTCGCTTGTATAGTAAATTGCATAATTGAGGTTAATTTTATTAAGTCATTCGACTACGGTTAGATCATTTTCTACGTCCTCACACAAATGTTCCAAAATTTTTTATTTTTATTTTTCGGGAATGGAACTTTATGGTCGGCTCTGATAAAACGGAACCTCGTTTAATCGAAGCTCGGTTAATCGAGACTCCAGTGTATATGCCTGCGAGAGAACCAAACTGAAAATCCACAGTTTTTCACAGCGTGGGTAGAGAAGACCGGACGTCTTGGTCACAACTTGTCCGTCCATTTTCGATCCCCCCCCCCCCCCTCAACATTCATTGCACGAGTCAGCATTTTAACGCAAGAGACCCCAGTTCTATTTTCAGACGTATGGACGTGGAGACTCAGTGTTGTGGCGGTACTGAGGTGGATGTCGTATGTTGTATCAGGACAGCGTTACGACATGACGGGAAATAATGCTCACATGATTATGTTAAAGCTCGGCTTCACCCGATATGTTGAATTTTTTTGCAGAATTAAAATTTTTAAGAAGTTTTACATGTATATATATATATATTTATATTATAGAACACATTTTGTAAATGTTGCTTGCATATAAATGCAGAACATTAACATTCTAGAGAGTGAAAAGTCAAGCAAAAAGTTTAATTATCTATATTTTCCTGGCTTTCTACGAATATCGGATAGCACGAAGCAATTATCTGATAAAATATTGCTACAAACACGCAATGCAATGCCTATATAGTTGGACATTCGTGGAAGTTGTTCTATATATAAGATAATAGCACGAAAAAAAAAAATACAACTTTACAGTGTACTTAGTTTGTATAATGTGTACCTATACACGTAATGTTCATGCTTCTAACAAAAATGTAAAAATGTAAATAAATATTACGACGAACACATCAATACTCCCTAGAGGGGTGTCAGCAAGGACGTTGGAACGGGAAGTGTCCCGTCCATATGTTACATAGAGAATGGAATCAATAGAATCACCTTTGGTCCAAAACACAATATGGTAGAAAAGGTATTAAATGAAGTAGTAAATAAAGCATCTAAGCCTTATCTGTGCGTGTGTTTCTGCACAGGAGGCGGGTCACCGGCGCGTTGGAGTGTTCTCCATCCAGCATGTCTGCTCGGGCACGGATAACGTCGAGAGTTGGGTTTGACCCCGCGTCATACGAAGTAAAAAATCAATACTTCTATGGATGTTTAGTGGAAATCCGCACGAAAAGGGGGGGGGGGGGGGCAGGGGTGGGGGTGAAGGGGGTAGAGGGAAGGGAAGTGAGTGGGAGGTAGTCAATAAAATTGCTGTGACGTACACAGACATGACCACGAGCTCACACTCGTTGCTTGGAAACGAGACCTCCAGTTTCATGTAACTTTTAGAGTGCCTCGAATTCGTTTTAAATTGTTTCTCACAAAAAAAAAAAACACAAGCGTACAAGGGAAACAAATAAGTGAATCTTCCTTATTATCGTATCTGGCTGTATAGGCTACAACACACGAGCTTGTTTCGCCGAAATGAAGTGCGTTTCTCATATTGATGTCGTGCAATCGAAAACTGATACACAGACGAGACTGCGTTTATCGTGTTAGGAAGTGTAACAAGCAAAACCGAGTTGTTAATTTGAATAATTTTAGAAGGATGAACCCGTCTGTGATTCAAGTAACGATAGTCAATTCATTGCAAGTTCAAAAAAAATTCCATTACTACAGCGATTTACCGATACATCTGAAATAAAGTTAAGATAACAGTAGATGAATGAAAATTGCGTTTAATCTAGGCTACGTACAAAAAAAAATTAAATTATTATATTTGCTACGTTATACATACATATATTAAAATGAATTCCTATCTGCTTTGTTCCAGAATTCTTTTTAGCATAATGCTTGGTTTAAACTTTAACTTTGAATGTTGATAAAGCCATCACATTCTCATTGTATATGTAAGTTGATTTTTGTATTTGTTTTGGTGAGAAACCATGCGCTATTTCATGTCAAAACCCGATGTGATAATTGAATTTATATTAATGTTCTTTTTTATATGTTTCTAACAAATTTTCTGGAAAATTGTTTTTATTTTCTGCTTAAGTGTCGGTCGCATATGCTAAATGTCGTTAATTATTTTTATCCTCATTGCTTTAAGCTAAGCTATTTGCCTGAAAATTTTCTCCGATACATTACTTTGCATTTATTGATGAGTCAAAAATTTTATTAGCATATATTTACTAAAAGTTATTTTCGAGCCGTGAGTTAGTGTCAGTATTAGAAAGTATCTAGCACCTATCTGTTGAGAACAATTTGAGAGGAACGAGTGCTGCGGCGATGTATTTCCAGCAAATGCCCTCAAACGCAGCGGTGATGGCAAACCACGTGTCAAACTAGACGCTGACGTGTCCGGGGTTCGAACTAGGGAACCTCGCTTCCTGTCGGCGCGCCCCGGCCATCCACCGCGCATGCGCGAGACGCGCTGCTTTTCTTCCTTCTCCAGGTCCAGGTGCTGACCGGCGGCGGAGTGAGTGGCCAGTGCAGCCACTCACCGCCAGGGTACGAGCGCCCCTCGTCATGAATCCAGCAACGGATACAAAATATGAAAGCAGACCACACGTCCAAGTTCCAACCCCCGCATGGTAGACTCTTATCTACTCTGGTCAACTCTTCATCCAGACCATCCTCTGTATTCTGTATAATCCTAGGCTATAAACGCATGACCTCGCATCCCGCATGTCTATGCCCAAAGGTTGTCCCTGTGTCTATTCAGGTTTTACCTGAGGCCAACTTAGCCTAGTTTTAAGATAGGGGAGTTAGTCATAGCTACAATCGCTGCCATGACTGGACAATCCTCGCACAGAGCACACGATGCATGCGCCCCTCTCCCTGCATGGCTGATCCCAGCATGACCAGGCGTATAGGCTTAGGCCTGAGACGCACCAAATCCCTCCCCAGCACGGACCTCTCCTAAAAATAGACTTAGTTTTTAATTAGGTTATGAAAAAAAAATTGCGAAGCGCACCAACGACCATATAACTGAAAGAGTGGAAACTCAACGCTGATTTTCTGTACCCGCGTATAATTACCGACAACTGAAGTAACGTGATCGAAAGTGCGTGACGATAGAATGTATTGAAAATATCGATTATCAACGGTTTTTTTCTAAGCTCAAACGGAGGCACTAGATAATTATCAGTATCTCATAGTAGAGTATTTATAAATAATAAAAGTTTCAAGACTTGTTTATTGTCAATTTCATAACCCTGAAAAGGTTTTTTCTTTACAAACACAGTTATTCCTTACTTTATGGACTATATTATACCTGCCAGTTTCATTTTTTTAAAGTTATTATAGTAGCGATCTGGTGACAACACATGATCGTAAAATCCCACATGTTATGTTATTACTATTAATTATTATTTAATTCTTGCATTTAACGACATAATAATTATAATAGATGTTTAATTATAAGTATTAACACTACTACCTGGGTGCATGTCGGGCTGCGTGAAGCGCACTGCCAGGAGGTAGGACGAGGCGGGGAGGCAGGGATTACCCCGTTACAAGCGGGGATTACGCCTACATCATTCCTCGATCAGGCGGCTTTAGCTCCCCGCAAGATGGATGGCTGACTACGGTCCTCCGCCCCCCCCTTCAAGCGGGAGTTTATCTTCCCCGGAGTCGAGTTAACTTCACTTGAAACGTCGGTCGAGAGTAATCGATAGTCCCGCCCGCCCTCCCTTCCTGCCCGCCAACTGCTCGCAGCGGCTCCGGGCTGGCTCGGGCAGAACCGGAACTCCGGGGAAAAACGCTTCCGGGGCCGTCGGCCCGGAGGACGTCGCGTCGCCCGGAAGTCGTGTCCGCGCAGGCGCCTCAGTGGCCGAGACTCTGGGCGCACGTGCGGCTGGACTGCGCTCTAGGGACGAGCGAGGCCTTTACCCAGTCGTTATTTGGGGGGGGGGGGGGGGAGAGAGAGAGAATAGAAATATATATAAAATTAATCAGGGACGCAACAACTAAATTTCCAAAAGGCAATATACCTTTTTATAAAGAATCATCGATCCCCCCTATTGAAGTGGGGGGTCCGGGGGTCCTCCCCCGGGAAAATTTGTATTTCAAGGTGGAAAATGGTGCTATTTAAGCAGTTTTACTATCTAAAAATTTATTACACAGCACTTTATTTGCCCCCGTTTGCCCCCACTTCATAGTTTCAGAGAGGGGGCAAAATACCCTTGCCCCCCCCCCCCCCTGTTGTTGCACCCCTGAAATTAATCAGTATAATAAAAAATCAATTAGAGCGAGTTTTTCAGTACTCGCCAGAGACGTGCAACACCTAACCACGGCAACGAGCAGATTCATGCGTTCTCAAGTTACAAATACACTTATAATACGAAACTCGGGTTCGAAATTAAACGCAGAATTCTCCAAAATAATGCCTAGCGTGATAAAGATTTAAGAAAATAGTGTTTTCTACTACTTTTCTTGACTCATATCACACGTAGTTTCCGCACCCGCCTTTATAATTCATTGCTATAGCAGTTACGTCGACTATTGACTCATTTCTACTTGCAGAGTGAAAGGTTAAACTATATAATGAAACGGCTCCGATAAGAGCGCAAAAGACTTTAAAAACAAATTATTGAATCCCGGCTTTGGACCTGATTTTCGACAAGGGATTTTAATTGAAATACTGCCGATCTTGTTAAAATTAACTAAACAATCGATATTAAATGTTTACTTTGGCTTTGTGAACTTTATATAGTTCGTGCCATCCGCCACGGATGCCAGAAACGTGGTTACACATTTCCTTTTTTTTTTTTCTTCACGAAATTACTTCTTCCAAATGCCGTGTACCGAGATCTAAGATGTTACACGTCAATAAATAAATATCTATTCAAAAATCTTAAGTCAACAACAAGGGGTCTGAACTGATAGATTGTCAATATCAACATGAGTCACTTCCTGTGTAGCTTCTTGTTCTAGATATTGTGAAAAGTCACCCTGCATCACCAAAAATACGACCTTCACAGAAATATCCGTAATATTTTCTCATGACTTGGATATGAGGAGGGGGGTGGGGGTGGATAACCATCTAATTATCCTCCACCCCGCCTTATTTTCGTCAGCCACGGACAGTACCGGTTAGATTGTTTTGACGTGAATACTTATTTAAAATTGCTTCCATAGGGGAAGGCAATTCAAAAAACGAATGATAACAAAATCGGGGGATACAGTTTGGTGTTGCAGCTATCATATCTATCATTTCAATCCAAAATTTAATTACACCACTGGTAAGCTAAAGGATCAAAGAATTCGTTACGCTAAGTGAGGACTGTGATGTATCGCGCGCGGTGGAGGGGGAAGCACCGCCATTTTGAGGTAATTTTGCTGCGTTTGAGATTTCCATTTCGTATAACTTTAGACTCGGAGAAGCTAAGACGTTCGTTTGAGTTTTAATCGTCAGCTCTCGACAAAATATATCGATTGCATATATAAAATATTGGTGTAAAATAGTTATAGTTAAAATATATGGTGTTAAAATACAAAACATGGAAATCCGAAGGACTTCTTAGAGTTCAAACATAATTATACAGGCATAAAATAGCGTATTTTATATTTTGTAAAGAAAAAAAATCACCTGTTACGTACACGTATTCACGTACAACACACGGCCGTGTTTATGACACAGCCACACCCCAATTGTTTTGATAACCGAGTTATGTAAAGGAATAAAGTTATTCTGCGTGGCAACCATTACACGGGAAGGACCGAGTGAGAATACATATGAAAGGCTGAACTATCTTTGTTTTCGAGATAGATTCGCTTCGAAGTGGTCGATTGTACAAACGTTTCACTCTGTGCTGCAGCAGGCATCTTCAGGGCTGTGAAGTTATCGGTTGCTTTCTCTAACCTGAAGATGCCTACTGCAAGGTAGAGGGAAATGTCGGTACTACTTCGATGCTTCTCAATCTCAAAAGTCAATATAGTTTATTAGACAATGACCACGAAAGCCTGCAATATTCTTTAAATGGAAAAATGTTGTTCTTTCAGGAAAAAAATTACATTTGGATTAAAGCGAATACTCTTAATGGTTATCACTCTAACCTGGAAACACAATACAACGGAAATTTTATATGTATTTTAGAATTAAAAAAGTTTAAGTGAGTAGTATACAAATGTATTTCCTAGATCTGGCTTCTGGCTGAGGTGCCGAGGTGCCGGTCCACCATCTTGGATTTGTGACGTCACGGCGGCAAAAATTCCTCAAAATTCCTCAAAAATGACTCAAAATGACTCAAAATTTCCCGTTTTAAGAAAAAATTTCCCGTTTTCGAGGGAAAAATTCCCGTTTCGAGGGAAAATTTCCCGTTTTATTCCTCAAAAATCCCAACGGCTAGAAATGTCCTGATAGAGGCTTAAGCATCCTTAACTCAAGCCTCAGTTAAGCCTCTATCAGGATGTGACCTTGACCTTTGACCTTGACCTTGACCTCGACGGCCATTTTGGATCCGCCATTTTGGATGACGTAATTTCGTTTTCTAGAAAATTCCGGTGATGTGTTTTCCGCCATTTTGAATTATGACGTCACCGTTGCAATTTCCGTTACGGCCGCCATCTTTAAGTTTTTTATTTATTATCCGATTTCAATGAAAAAATTTTTAAAATTTATTAAAAAATCCATTTAATAAAATTTTTAATAAAAAAAATTTAAAAAATATACTTTTACGACACGGAGTTCGGAGTCCTCGTTTCGAACCTGGTGAGGGCAAAAAAAAAATTAAAAATGGCGACCGATCCTTCCCCCTAGGTGGCTGCAGGCATACTGACTCCCACCACTTTTTTTCAAAGCATATAGATCGTCATCTAGTATGACGTCATGACCGCCATCTTGTCTGCGATGCTGGAAGCCATCATCATTGTATCGTCGGCTAGAGTGCACCAACGCCATGTTAGTTTAATTCTTACCCGCTAGAGTGCAGTAATCATTTATTACTAAGGTGTCCGCCATCTTGTCATTTGACCGCCATCTTGAAAATCCTCAATTATTTAGCTAGAAATTCGGGAAAAGTTCCAAAATTCATTAAATAAATCACTCATTAATTTACATATTGATTCGATCGACTAAGGTCCTTGGTACGATCTAGGACGATGCAAAAAAATTAAATATAACATCAATTTAACATAATAGTAACAGGTTCGAGGAATTAAACACCACAAGTTCTTTTACAAACATAATATTTATTACATAATTTCTATTCTACTACAGGATCATTTGCGAAAGCCAGCAATCTTATAATCATTTAGTTCCGCAGCGGTGTGAAATGACTAATTCTTAGCTCCAATCGGTTTATACTAGACAGAGTCCAGCCAAAACCTTTACAGACATAGTCCACCTCTTCTTGACAGAGTTTCTGGATACCGTTTTTAACAGTTTGCTTCACATCGTTAGAACTGTAAATTACTGCAGCCGATGTCTTGAATGCACACTTCTTCACTTTGTCATCGAACGGATATGGCTTTCCATATATACAGTCCAACCACAAGTTATATTTCAAAGGTCCGTTTGTTGCTACATCATCAGTAAGCTGATTGATTATCTTCTGTCTGATATCGTCAAGAAAATTACAAATGTCTTTCGACTCACCTAACGTATTTAAATAATAGTAGTCCTTCAATGTTCCACGAAATGCAGACTGCGCCAAGTAGAAACCATTATCGTTCACTTGTAATGCGCCGAACACAGTCTTAGGTTTATTTTCCTGTTCAGACGTCATACCAATCGGTTGCTGCACATCGGTTTTCTTGCTTGTACGCTCACGAGCCTTCAACCTAAACCGAGGAGTCGTAATTTCTGCAGGTAGTTCAGCAGTAGGCACACGGACTTCACCTTTACAGTTTTTCGCATGTCGACGCAAATTATCAATTCTAGTAAACCATTCATGACACTCATCACATCGAAACTTCATGCGAGATGGATTCTTCGTGCATTTGCTCCGCTCATGTCTTCGTGCATCATGAGCAAATGCGAACGACGTATCACAGTAGCTGCAAGGATACCGTGGTGATGAAGACGAACCTTTCAGACCCGATCCAGATACTGACGTTGCCGGAGTAGTACCATTTCCAGGCATTCTCTTATGCACATCGATGCATCGTTGTTGCGACGAAACCTTTACTTTCTGCCGCACAGCAGGACCTTTGCATGCCTTCATGTGCGTTTTCATATTATCTTTTCTGGCAAACTGCTTATGACATTTCTTACAAACAAACATTTTACGATATAGGTTCTTGACACATTCGCTCCTCTCGTGTCGCCGAGCATTGCTATTGTTTGAGAAAATCTTGTCGCAGTAACAGCACCGATGTTCGTTAGTTGTTGTCGATTCGGCATCCATTGAAGTCTCCATTGATGGCGAACCAGCGTTCGCCGAGTTTCCCTGTGCAGCCAGCACTAGCGGCATTAAAGTCTCTTCTGCTGGCGGTACCACGTCTGTTGAAGTCTCCTCCAGTGTTGGCATCGACGTTGCCAACGGGATCTGCTCCACCATCGTCGACGCTGACGTCAAGGTTCCCGCAGTCGATGGTACAATCTCCATCGAGTTCGTCGTTAAAGTCGGTAAAGATGCCATCGAGTTCGCAATAACAGGTAATTACGTGATTAATGCACCAGAAGAAACAAACTAGGTGATCCTTACACCGACGACGTCAGTAACAAACTGAGCGACCTGCTGTCTAAGACTCACTTATATACATGCACCGTATAGAATAATACGCTAGTCAAATCAAGAACCATTTACAATAATACTAGAGTCAAAACAACATTAAAAATAGAAGGACCATCAACGAAAAGGCAGCACATTTGGAAGCACCGACAACGAAAAGGCAGCACATTTGGAAGCACCGACAACGTAAAGGCAGCACATTTGGAAGCACCGACAACGTAAAGGCAGCACATTTGGAAGCACCGACAACGTAAAGGCAGCACATTTGGAAGCACCGACAACGAAAAGGCAGCACATTTGGAAGCACCGACAACGAAAAGGCAGCACATTTGGAAGCACCGACAACGAAAAGGCAGCACATTTGGAAGCACCGACAACGAAAAGGCAGCACATCTGGAAGCACCGACAACGTAAAGGCAACACATTTGGAAGCACCGACAACGAAAAGGCAGCACATTTGGAAGCACCGACAACGAAAAGGTAGCACATTTGGAAGCACCGACAACGAAAAGGCAGCACATTTGGAAGCACCGCCAACGAAAAGGCAGCACATTTTGGAAGCACCATCGAATAAGGAAGCACCGACAACGTAAAGGCAGCACATTTGGAAGCACCGACAACGTAAAGGCAGCACATTTGGAAGCACCGACAACGAAAAGGCAGCACATTTGGAAGCACCGACAACGAAAAGGCAGCACATTTGGAAGCACCGACAACGTAAAGGCAGCACATTTGGAAGCACCGACAACGAAAAGGCAGCACATTTGGAAGCACCGACAACGAAAAGGCAGCACATTTGGAAGCACCGACAACGAAAAGGCAGCACATTTGGAAGCACCGACAATGTAAAGGCAACACATTTGGAAGCACCGACAACGAAAAGGCAGCACATTTGGAAGCACCGACAACGAAAAGGCAGCACATTTGGAAGCACCGACAATGAAAAGGCAGCACATTTGGAAGCACCGCCAACGAAAAGGCAGCACATTTTGGATGCATCATCGAATAAGGAAGCACATTTGGAAGCTCCATCAACTAAAAAAGGCAAAAAGGAAGCACAAGTTACGAGATCTAAGTCTTAGTAAGAAATCATAATACAAGAAATAAAAACATTACATTCTTATAATTTAAATTATTTATTTTATTGCTTTACATTATACAAATGCAAGTAAAACAAGTCATTATTGTATGTAGCCAGCATTCCTCAGTTCCTTGAGTATGAAGGATATTTCTTTGATGCACGAATAGTTTCCTGCACAAAGCGAACCATGTAGAAGTCTTAGCCGGTCAACCAATATGTTTGGATCTTTCCATGATGTGTAATCATTCTCTTCTACCACCATCTTCCTTGCACCTTTATAATAAATATTATGATCTCTGGTGTCTTCCGTTTTACCACCAACCTCAGGGTAACTTTCATGTTTGAGACGGTGACCATCACAAGCTTGATCAGATTTATTTAATATATCACGTCGTTTCCATCGTTTCGGTCTCAGGACACCGACACATTCTTCGATCTTGGCAGCTTTAGGTGCTTCATCATAGTCTATGTCTTTGTCAACAGCCTCAGAGTCACTGTAACAATCACCGTAGAAGGAATCGTCTTCACCCAATTTACCGTAATAATTTGATGTTGATGATGTTGAAGTGTCTTCATCGTCTTCATGCTTCCTTTTTAGGAGTCCATCATTTTTACAAAGTAGGAAAGATCTACTTGAATTCGGCTGGAATATATTCTCACTTTTCACGTTAAGGATTCTTCCATTGTCTTCATTCTTCCATAAATCATCAACCTTCTTTAATTTAAGTTCTTTGTCGAGATCGGAAGAGCCAAGAAAATTATTGTCGTAATGCAGATCACTCTTCCTTAGGCTAGTAGATTCATCGTTGTCCTCTAGCTTGTACGCAGGCTTGGCGCTACAAGTTCTGCCATGTCTTTTTAGGCTCTCTCTCCACGTAAACGACTTGCTACATCGAACACAACTTATCATATTGCGCAGTGGATTTTTAACACAGTCATTCTTCTCGTGTTGTCTTTTATTCTTTCTCAAGATAAACTCTATACTGCAAAACTTACACCTATGTTCTTTCGATACAGCGTCAGATCCCAAATCGGAATTCATATTAGTTACTGAGACTAATGCCAGATACCAATTGAGTGTTTTAAATTAGATTCAATACTTAAATAGAAATTTTTTCATATTTCATCAGCGAGAATTAATATATCTCATGCAAAAGTACTTTAAGCATGTAGTTCTGCTTTTCAACAACAGATGTCGCCACATGTTGCTTGCAGGTAAATAATATTTAGTTCTTTTATGCGGGATGCGGGATGCTCACTAACGATCGTAAAAGAAGGATGGCTTCGCTAGACTCCAAGGAAAAGGAAGTTCGTCTTGCATGTTGGTGCTCCACAGATGTCTCATGGCGTAATATTAATTTGACTGAGTAATGATATTTGTTAATTCCACCTGATAAAAATATTGCAAGTTTTGATTTAGTAGCAGAAATTATTGAATTAAATGTAACTCCAAATAAAATGACATGTCTCATTAGACCAAAAAAATCCATGCAGAGAGCGGTTTCTCAGAATAGTCAGAAACACTTGAAGAAACCACAGGAATGATTGCAAGAACACGGGAAAAACCATCAAAATATTGTCAAGAATAATCAGGAGCACACAGAGAAAACCGCCATAATATTAACAATAATAATCGGAAGCACACGGAGAAAACCATCATAATATTGACCAAATTAATTGGAAGCACATAGAGAAAACCACAACATATTTTCTTTGATATCATAAAATTACAAGAAAAAATATTTAAAAATAAAAATAAATTAAAAAAAAAATTAAAAAAATAAAAAAATGCATAAATTTCTGGCTTGTACAAGAACTCTATCTTTGCTCAACAATGATAAGTTTACAAGCTAGCAGAAACTGTTTATGCATTTTTTTATTTTTTTAATTTTTTTTAAATTTATTTTTATTTTTAAATATTTTTTCTTGTAATTTTATGATATCAAAGAAAATATGTTGTGGTTTTCTCTGTGTGCTTCCAATTAATTTGGTAAATATTATGATGGTTTTCTCCGTGTGCTTCCGATTATTATTGTTAATATTATGGCGGTTTTCTCTGTGTGCTCCTGATTATTCTTGACAATATTTTGATGGTTTTTCCCGTGTTCTTGCAATCATTCCTGTGGTTTCTTCAAGTGTTTCTGACTATTCTGAGAAACCGCTCTCTGCATGGATTTTTTTGGTCTAATGAGACATGTCATTTTATTTGGAGTTACATTTAATTCGATAATTTCTGCTACTAAATCAAAACTTGCAATATTTTTATCAGGTGGAATTAACAAATATCATTACTCAGTCAAATTAATATTACGCCATGAGACATCTGTGGAGCACCAACATGCAAGACGAACTTCCTTTTCCTTGGAGTCTAGCGAAGCCATCCTTCTTTTACGATCGTTAGTGAGCATCCCGCATCCCGCATAAAAGAACTAAATATTATTTACCTGCAAGCAACATGTGGCGACATCTGTTGTTGAAAAGCAGAACTACATGCTTAAAGTACTTTTGCATGAGATATATTAATTCTCGCTGATGAAATATGAAAAAATTTCTATTTAAGTATTGAATCTAATTTAAAACACTCAATTGGTATCTGGCATTAGTCTCAGTAACTAATATGAATTCCGATTTGGGATCTGACGCTGTATCGAAAGAACATAGGTGTAAGTTTTGCAGTAAAGAGTTTATCTTGAGAAAGAATAAAAGACAACACGAGAAGAATGACTGTGTTAAAAATCCACTGCGCAATATGATAAGTTGTGTTCGATGTAGCAAGTCGTTTACGCGGAGAGAGAGCCTTAAAAGACATGGCAGAACTTGTAGCGCCAAGCCTGCGTACAAGCTAGAGGACAACGATGAATCTACTAGCCTAAGGAAGAGTGATCTGCATTACGACAATAATTTTCTTGGCTCTTCCGATCTCGTCAAAGAACTTAAATTGAAGAAGGTTGATGATTTATGGAAGAATGAAGACAATGGAAGAATCCTTAACGTGAAAAGTGAGAATATATTCCAGCCGAATTCAAGTAGATCTTTCCTACTTTGTAAAAATGATGGACTCCTAAAAAGGAAGCATGAAGACGATGAAGACACTTCAACATCATCAACATCGAATTATTACGGTAAATTGGGTGAAGACGATTCCTTCTACGGTGATTGTTACAGTGACTCTGAGGCTGTTGACAAAGACATAGACTATGATGAAGCACCTAAAGCTGCCAAGATCGAAGAATGTGTCGGTGTCCTGAGACCGAAACGATGGAAACGACGTGATATATTAAATAAATCTGATCAAGCTTGTGATGATCACCGTCTCAAACATGAAAGTTACCCTGAGGTTGGTGGTAAAACGGAAGACACCAGAGATCATAATATTTATTATAAAGGTGCAAGGAAGATGGTGGTAGAAGAGAATGATTACACATCATGGAAAGATCCAAACATATTGGTTGACCGGCTAAGACTTCTACATGGTTCGCTTTGTGCAGGAAACTATTCGTGCATCAAAGAAATATCCTTCATACTCAAGGAACTGAGGAATGCTGGCTACATACAATAATGACTTGTTTTACTTGCATTTGTATAATGTAAAGCAATAAAATAAATAATTTAAATTATAAGAATGTAATGTTTTTATTTCTTGTATTATGATTTCTTACTAAGACTTAGATCTCGTAACTTGTGCTTCCTTTTTGCCTTTTTTAGTTGATGGAGCTTCCAAATGTGCTTCCTTATTCGATGATGCATCCAAAATGTGCTGCCTTTTCGTTGGCGGTGCTTCCAAATGTGCTGCCTTTTCATTGTCGGTGCTTCCAAATGTGCTGCCTTTTCGTTGTCGGTGCTTCCAAATGTGCTGCCTTTTCGTTGTCGGTGCTTCCAAATGTGTTGCCTTTACATTGTCGGTGCTTCCAAATGTGCTGCCTTTTCGTTGTCGGTGCTTCCAAATGTGCTGCCTTTTCGTTGTCGGTGCTTCCAAATGTGCTGCCTTTTCGTTGTCGGTGCTTCCAAATGTGCTGCCTTTACGTTGTCGGTGCTTCCAAATGTGCTGCCTTTACGTTGTCGGTGCTTCCTTATTCGATGATGCTTCCAAAATGTGCTGCCTTTTCGTTGGCGGTGCTTCCAAATGTGCTGCCTTTTCGTTGTCGGTGCTTCCAAATGTGCTACCTTTTCGTTGTCGGTGCTTCCAAATGTGCTGCCTTTTCGTTGTCGGTGCTTCCAAATGTGCTGCCTTTACGTTGTCGGTGCTTCCAAATGTGCTGCCTTTTCGTTGTCGGTGCTTACAAATGTGCTGCCTTTTCGTTGGCGGTGCTTCCAAATGTGCTGCCTTTTCGTTGTCGGTGCTTCCAAATGTGCTGCCTTTTCGTTGTCGGTGCTTCCAAATGTGCTGCCTTTACGTTGTCGGTGCTTCCAAATGTGCTGCCTTTACGTTGTCGGTGCTTCCAAATGTGCTGCCTTTACGTTGTCGGTGCTTTCAAATGTGCTGCCTTTTCGTTGATGGTCCTTCTATTTTTAATGTTGTTTTGACTCTAGTATTATTGTAAATGGTTCTTGATTTGACTAGCGTATTATTCCATACGGTGCATGTATATAAGTGAGTCCTAGACAGCAGGTCGCTCAGTTTGTTACTGACGTCGTCGGTGTAAGGATCACCTAGTTTGTTTCTTCTGGTGCATTAATCACGTAATTACCTGTTATTGCGAACTCGATGGCATCTTTACCGACTTTAACGACGAACTCGATGGAGATTGTACCATCGACTGCGGGAACCTTGACGTCAGCGTCGACGATGGTGGAGCAGATCCCGTTGGCAACGTCGATGCCAACACTGGAGGAGACTTCAACAGATGTGGTACCGCCAGCAGAAGAGACTTTAATGCCGCTAGTGCTGGCTGCACAGGAAACTCGGCGAACGCTGGTTCGCCATCAATGGAGACTTCAATGGATGCCGAATCGACAACAACTAACGAACATCGGTGCTGTTACTGCGACAAGATTTTCTCAAACAATAGCAATGCTCGGCGACACGAGAGGAGCGAATGTGTCAAGAACCTATATCGTAAAATGTTTGTTTGTAAGAAATGTCATAAGCAGTTTGCCAGAAAAGATAATATGAAAACGCACATGAAGGCATGCAAAGGTCCTGCTGTGCGGCAGAAAGTAAAGGTTTCGTCGCAACAACGATGCATCGATGTGCATAAGAGAATGCCTGGAAATGGTACTACTCCGGCAACGTCAGTATCTGGATCGGGTCTGAAAGGTTCGTCTTCATCACCACGGTATCCTTGCAGCTACTGTGATACGTCGTTCGCATTTGCTCATGATGCACGAAGACATGAGCGGAGCAAATGCACGAAGAATCCATCTCGCATGAAGTTTCGATGTGATGAGTGTCATGAATGGTTTACTAGAATTGATAATTTGCGTCGACATGCGAAAAACTGTAAAGGTGAAGTCCGTGTGCCTACTGCTGAACTACCTGCAGAAATTTCGACTCCTCGGTTTAGGTTGAAGGCTCGTGAGCGTACAAGCAAGAAAACCGATGTGCAGCAACCGATTGGTATGACGTCTGAACAGGAAAATAAACCTAAGACTGTGTTCGGCGCATTACAAGTGAACGATAATGGTTTCTACTTGGCGCAGTCTGCATTTCGTGGAACATTGAAGGACTACTATTATTTAAATACGTTAGGTGAGTCGAAAGACATTTGTAATTTTCTTGACGATATCAGACAGAAGATAATCAATCAGCTTACTGATGATGTAGCAACAAACGGACCTTTGAAATATAACTTGTGGTTGGACTGTATATATGGAAAGCCATATCCGTTCGATGACAAAGTGAAGAAGTGTGCATTCAAGACATCGGCTGCAGTAATTTACAGTTCTAACGATGTGAAGCAAACTGTTAAAAACGGTATCCAGAAACTCTGTCAAGAAGAGGTGGACTATGTCTGTAAAGGTTTTGGCTGGACTCTGTCTAGTATAAACCGATTGGAGCTAAGAATTAGTCATTTCACACCGCTGCGGAACTAAATGATTATAAGATTGCTGGCTTTCGCAAATGATCCTGTAGTAGAATAGAAATTATGTAATCAATATTATGTTTGTAAAAGAACTTGTGGTGTTTAATTCCTCGAACCTGTTACTATTATGTTAAATTGATGTTATATTTAATTTTTTTGCATCGTCCTAGATCGTACCAAGGACCTTAGTCGATCGAATCAATATGTAAATTAATGAGTGATTTATTTAATGAATTTTGGAACTTTTCCCGAATTTCTAGCTAAATAATTGAGGATTTTCAAGATGGCGGTCAAATGACAAGATGGCGGACACCTTAGTAATAAATGATTACTGCACTCTAGCGGGTAAGAATTAAACTAACATGGCGTTGGTGCACTCTAGCCGACGATACAATGATGATGGCTTCCAGCATCGCAGACAAGATGGCGGTCATGACGTCATACTAGATGACGATCTATATGCTTTGAAAAAAAGTGGTGGGAGTCAGTATGCCTGCAGCCACCTAGGGGGAAGGATCGGTCGCCATTTTTAATTTTTTTTTTGCCCTCACCAGGTTCGAAACGAGGACTCCGAACTCCGTGTCGTAAAAGTATATTTTTTAAATTTTTTTTATTAAAAATTTTATTAAATGGATTTTTTAATAAATTTTAAAAATTTTTTCATTGAAATCGGATAATAAATAAAAAACTTAAAAATGGCGGCCGTAACGGAAATTGCAACGGTGACGTCATAATTCAAAATGGCGGAAAACACATCACCGGAATTTTCTAGAAAACGAAATGACGTCATCCAAAATGGCGGATCCAAAATGGCCGTCGAGGTCAAGGTCAAGGTCAAAGGTCAAGGTCACATCCTGATAGAGGCTTAACTGAGGCTTGAGTTAAGGATGCTTAAGCCTCTATCAGGACATTTCTAGCCGTTGGGATTTTTGAGGAATAAAACGGGAAATTTTCCCTCGAAACGGGAATTTTTCCCTCGAAAACGGGAAATTTTTTCTTAAAACGGGAAATTTTGAGTCATTTTGAGTCATTTTTGAGGAATTTTGAGGAATTTTTGCCGCCGTGACGTCACAAATCCAAGATGGTGGACCGGCACCTCGGCACCTCAGCCAGAAGCCAGATCTAGGAAATACATTTGTATACTACTTAAGTGTTTTACATAATATAAATAAAAAGTAAATACATATCTTTGTCTGTAATGTAGGTAAGCTAATATATGGAGAACTATTACCGTTATTTAGATGATCCTCTTTTTAAAAAATCATTACCTTACATTGTGATGAACCACATGTGGTATGGTGACATGGCAGAAGTTATTAATGAAAGCTACCTGAAAAATATACAGTAGTTTGATAACAATAATGATTATATAACTAAACTAGCTTTTTTATCACGAAAATAACATTATTTTAAATGCCTGAAATATATTTTAAACCAAAACTTTTATCCATTTATATTGTACTTAAACTATGAATTAAAAAACACACTTTATGTTAATTAATTTTTACATAAGAACTTAAGTAAATTTTACTTTAAATGGTTGTATTAATATTTAAGTAATTTAAAAATAATATATAAATAAAACATAATGCAAAACAAAGAAAACATACCTACAGTATTAAAGAACAAACTACATTTTATCATACAGACGGTACGCGATATTGACGTGTTCCAAACCTTAGATGTAACAGTATTATTTAAGATTATTATCCAACGAAATTTAATTTAAAAAAAAAATCTACAGTTCTCGAGTCACCAAGCAACACACATTGCATTTGGACAAGTTCCTCCCCCCCCCCCCCCTTTTTTCCCCGAAAGACTATATTTGTTGGTTTCGATTGCAGAGACTGCCCGTAAGTTAGTTTTGAAAAAAGTCGTTAGTTGTAGAAGAATAAAATTCTCGTTACAAAGTTGGTCTGGACGATGGTTAATCAGGAGAACTTGAGCCCTTCCTTCTCCGCGTGGAGAAATGCCTCACGCTGCGCCGGCCTCAGAGGGGCACGCCTGTGGAAATGAGGGCGTTGGGGGGATGGTGACCCCGCTGGTCCCGCTGCACTCGCACCCCTGGTTTAGCACGCGCTCCGCCGGGGAGGGCCAGGGACGCAGCGAGGTGCACGCACCGCCGCTCCGCGCGGTAACGCGTGAACGAGGCCCTCGAGCCGGAAGGGCAGAAGCAGCGACCGTGGCAGCATTGCCCTTCCCTGTCGACGGCGCTGGGCTCACCTCACTGGGAACGCCAGTTCTCAGCAACACGGCTACAACTCTGTCCTTCAGCCACCGTCAGCGTGCCTGATCTCTCGCACTCCAGAACAGAGGAAGCCTACACGATTCACGAATCCTTTCGCACAAGCCCGAATTGCCTCAGTGTTAACGTCGAGTTTTTTCCCCTTTCTTTTTAAAGGCCCCTCACACACGTTCAGTCCAGCTCCCAGTTCGGACTGCTCAGCCCGAACTGACGGTTTGGATTGAATTGAGGTCCTCTGCACACGATCAGTCCAGGTGCTCAGTTTGGACTGAACTGAAGCCTTCCCCGCGCACGATCAGTCTCATGGTTGCTGCTGGATGTATCGATTCATCGTAGACAATGGAATAAACTTTGCACGTTGCAATTGCACTTGCAATTTTAGCTAGAAAAAGGAAAATAAATAATGGAAAAATTAACCAAAGAGTATAAACAAATATGTCTGCCACAACACTCAAGCAGATGGATTGATTTTTTGAACTGACAGTTTGGACTGACGAGAGTTCGGACTGAGTACTCTCGAGCTCACACTCCGATTTGATGGGAAACCATCAGTTCGTCAGTCCATCAGTTCAGACTGATCAGTCCACCGTCCTTGCTCACACACGGCAGTTCCGACTGTTAAGTTCCGACTGATAAGTCCGAACTGACAGTTCAGAGAGGTGATGTGTGGGGGACATAATTTGAAAAAACGCGTGGGTTGAAAGCTGATAGAAGGCTGGGCACACACAGAGTCAGACAAGACACGAAGCCTAACATCGTCTTCTCGCGACAGCTTAAAATTGTTTTTTATTTAAGTTTTTTCTTCCCATGTTCTTGAAATCAATTTGTTGTGATACTCCTTCAAAAATGGATTATATACCTAATAGGTCTTTCCTACTAAACGTTCTAATCGATCTGCATCCCACTCCATAATGAGAAAAAAATGGGTTGTGACTGTGTGATGGACACGGTCGTGTGTTGTACGTGAATACGTGTACGTAACAGGTAATATTTTCTATACAAAATATAAATTACGCTATTTTATGTATGTTATAATCATGTTTGAACACTAAGAAGTCGCGTATAGGTCGACATTATATATTTTTGATTACATTATTTTTATTTTAACACCATAAATATTCACTGTAACTATTTTATACTAATGTTTTTTTACATGAAATCGAAAGATTTTGACGAGAGCTAACGATAGAAACCTAAACGAACGTCGTAGCTTCTCCGAGTCTAAAGTTATAATAAATGGAAATTTCGAAACGCAGCAAAATTACCTCAAAATGGCTGCCCTTCCCCCTCTCCCGAGCGCGATGAGTCACAGTTCTTACTTAGCGTTACGAATTCCTTGATCCTTTAGCTATCCAGTGGTGTAATTAAATTTTGGATGGAGATTATAGATATGTAGCTGCTTCACCAAACTGTACCCCTTGATTTTGTCATCATTCGTTTTTTGAATTGCCTCCCACTATGGAAGAAATTTTAAAAACGTATTCACGTCAAAATCAATTAAATACTTTACAAGTGAATATTTACTCAAATTAAACTAACTTAACTATTAAGTTATAAACGCACTGCCATAGAGTAAATAAGGATATGCACACTATGGCATGCCTTTGTTGACAGCTTTTTTTATAGTCGCGCATGCGAATAACACTGCAGCCATTAGACAGTCTGCTCGCGACGAAGTTGGAGCAATCATTCGATGTTGTCACCGTGTCCGATCGCGACAGGTTTGTGGAATAATGCTGCGTCTGATTCCGTGTGCACTGCTTTTTGTATATACGTGGAAGTCAACTTTTATCAGTCAGAATCGTGCCTCATTCTGTGTGTGCCCGGCCTAAAGGTATCGAGTGACTTTACAAATATACTTAAGTCATTCAAATCAGAAAAATATGCATTTGAAAATTGCAGAAAATATCTTCATTACGTCAATTGATCAGTATCACTACACGACAGATTATAATTTTAAGGTCCCTCTCATTTATTGAGGCAAGCTGTATGCGAGCACGATAGGGACTCACGCATGGTAGCGCCCGTTTCACAGGCAAGCGTTAAAACTGCTAATTACAACTGAAGTTCAACAAATCCCAAAATTACACGAAGGCAAGTAAGTATCCGGGAATGTGAAAAAGGATTTGTGAATCGTAGGTTTCCCCACTACAGTATCTTCAGCAGGAACTATTTAGTCTCTGAACCAAACGGCAAAAGTATAATTTCTCAGCAGCCCTCTGCAATATCAGCCTCCTCTGGATATAAAGGAATTATCGCCAGTGGTCTCAGCTGCTGGGTCATATCACCTTAACTTACCAAATTATGAAAATGGCTCCAGCTCGATACTTTGTGATTTTGTTTAAAATTTAACAGAATGCTTTCAGATGTCTTAAAGGAAGCTGAGAAAATTTTAGTGGCGTAACTTAAATGGTTACGGCACCAGAACCCAGTGTGTGGATGGCTGTGGAATGCTCTGAAGTGATTTAAGTAAATTCTGTCAATTTTGATGTCATACTTGTTGTGTACTTAAAAAAAGACAGCGTGTTGAATTTTGGCATTCTAGATTATATTTTTGTCAAAAATGTAGCAATATATTTTTTGAAATGGTGGCTTTGGTATATTTTTTACAGTTAGCTTCTGAATACTCAAAAAAATCTCTTCAAGTAAAATTTTAGTGATGTTTTGACTACATATATTTTAATGAAATGTTTTTTTTCAGGATTTGAAATTTTAAAATTATATGTAGCCTCTACATTGTTTTACAATGCTGTAGGAGCAACGTTCTGAAACATAATACATTTTTAATATCGACTTAAAATTATGACTAATTTCTGGAAGCAAATATCTAATAATGGGTACCATAGTTATTAACTTTATGGATCTTCTCATCCCGTCGTGGATACTTTACCTAGAGGCCCGCAGAAGCACTTTGAAGATGCTATAGGTACCTATACTCATTAATGCTGTGTGTTTAACTTTGAATCTCTGTTCCATAGCAGGAAGGCTCTAAATAGTTTAGGTTTCATCAGTCCAAACTGATTCTTATCTGCTTCTTGTGTGTGGCCGACTTTAACTGATGTGGGGGGAGGTGGTAAGGCTAGTGAAGGGCGTGAGGATTACAGCTGTCCTTCGCAAACCCTTCACTTGCCTTGATTCCTCCCCCCACACCAGTTAAACGTGCTTTCTCATATCAGTAGTAAGGACCTGTTCCGGCAAGTGGCGAGACACTAAACGTTTATGCTGCTGCAGCTACAACTTCCGCAGAGTGTTTTGGCTGAATATTCTTTCGGCCGCTTTTGTAAGAGTGCACATTGCAGGTCTCTCAAGAATGCACTTTAAATGTTAAAAACGCATTTAGCATTAATGAGTATACCAACAGCATCTACAAAGTACTTCTGCAGGCTCTAGGAAAAGGTTCCGCACGATGCCATGAAAAATGAAAATATCCACGAAGTTAATAACTAGCTCTTTCCAATGGCAATGATATTGGAGGGAACCCATTTTATATAATTTCTTCCAAAAATTAGTACAATAAGACATTAATTTTATGTAATAGTGAAAAAATATAATTTTATAGCGCAGCTACTACAGAATTGTTTAGCCACGTAGGCAATGTATAACATCTTAAATAGTATTTCCAGAAAAAAAATAGTTTCATTTAAACAATCCAGTAAAATTATGACTGAAATTTCAGTTGAAGAGATTTTTCGATAAATTTAATAAGTAAACTGTAAACAAATATACTGAAGCTAGCTTTTCAGATAGGGCATTTATGTATTCTTCACATAAATATGATCTATAAAGCCAAAATTCAGCACGTTGGTTTGCTTAAGTACAAAGCTGTATGACTTCAAACGTGACAGAGTTTACATAAATCACTTCTGTGTTGTCCACAGCCATCCACACTCTGGGTTCTGGTGCCGTAACCATTTTAGTCAATCAATTAAATTTTTGATTAGCTTCCTTTAAGACATCTAAAAGCATTCTGCCAAAGTTTTAACAAAATATCAGATGGTCGAGATGGTGCCATTTAATGAATTAACATGGATGGAATCACTCTGCTGAGAGTATAAAAGGGAATGCAGCACATTATGCAATGGCGCGGAAGCTTATGAAGGACCTTACAAATAGGCACATCAGCTAATTAATCTGTAGTATTAAACATAAACATTACTAACAAAACTATGAGTAATTATGTGAACTAATTAAAACATAACATTGAAATTTTTTCTTGCAATTAGTTATTTTACACGCAGATGTGCGTATTAATTAAAAGCAAAGTATTGGTAAGTCTATTAACGTGATCTAGATGGATAATAAATAATGACTTCTGATTTCCCTGTTAAAGGTTTATAAATAATATAGTTACTTTTAGTTTTGTATGCAAGTTTTCATTAATTGGTTAATAAATGCACTAGATGAAAAAATTACATTCTTTAAATGATTTTTCCAAGGAAAAAAAAAAATTTAGTAAATTACTTTGGACAGACGCCATTGCAGTATGACGTATGTACGAAGAATTTTATCAAGGCAAAATATTCTCAAAAAAATGTTCTGTTTATTTTGCACGTTCGCTGATGTTTTGTATGTTTATATTTTCAACTTGATTCTGGTGAGGTTTAGGAAAAAACCTTACACTTTGCTAGAAGTAAATAGTGTTGAGACTGATTTTAAAATTTCCCCTCGTGGAGAGAATAAAAATATCAGTCGAACGATAACAATGACCATCGTAGATATAATTGAAAAGATAGCGTCAAGAGCCTCTGAGGATGCAAGAAAGGACGCTAGCGATTCACCTTTTCACGAAAAGTATGCATCGGTGATTCTGTCAGGATCCTTGCAACTATTCGGGAAGTCAATAAAAATGTCCTCGCCATCTTGAAATCTCACAATTTCTTTATACTACTTGCAATAAAGTTTCCTAGATAAAGTTTTTTTTTGGTTTGACATGTCATAGGACTTGGCTTTGACGAGTTGTTGAAGTCAACACTTGTGAACTGGTGTGATTATCATGACAGTTGTAGTCACCCGAAGAAATAATAAGTTATTTCCTCACGGCGCTTACAGACTAGAGCCTGTTAGCAAATATGTAGTTACAACAATGCCTAGAAGGTCTGGGAGATATTATTTATACCTTTATATGCCAAAAATTGGTATAAATAGTTCAAAATTACACTGTTGGGAATTTCAGTAAATTTACGGAATTGTAACGAAGTATTTAAATTAAATACATGAAGTTATACGTAATTTCAAATAATTAAACCATTCGTAGAAACAAAGCCATATTTCTAATTCTGAGTTGTACGTTTCGTTCTAAACAAAGGTAAACGCAAACGTGGATATAAGAAGACTTTTATTGTTGTAGACTCAAACCAGTTTTTGAATGTTTTGTTAATACACCGAGGATATTAATTTGGATGCGTGTTCAAAGTAAGTGAGCTGAAGATCAGGGGCGTAACCAAGGGAAGGGGTTAAGGGGTTAAACCCCCCCCCCCACCCCTCTTAGCCCCAAATCTTTAATTAATTTCTTTTTCATCACTCAAATAAATTTCATAATAAAAATAATAAAATTTTTACCATTACAATATTTAAATTTAAGAACCGAAAACTGCTAAAATAGCACTATTTTACACCTTAAAATCCTAATTTTCCCGGGGGAGGACCCCCGGACCACCCCCCCGCTTTATTTCGGGGGGGGGGGGGGGGCATGCTTCTTAACACCCCCCCATACACAAATCCTGGCTACGCCACTGAACACGAATATCCCTTCTTCCTAAATACGAAGGTGTGAAAGATGTGAAAGTGCAAGACGGGCGAAGGGTCGCAGCGGCGCTACCGACCTTGATGAACTGGAAGGTGGCGATGGGCGGCAGGTGTCTCTTGTAGGGGTAGTAGAAGGAGCCGGCGCGGTGCGAGGGGTAGCGGCTGGTCACCTTGTACACCTCGCCCTGAGGCTCGGTGGGCCAGTTGGGGGCCGTGAAGGTGAAGCCGTTGTCGGTGCCAGCGTCCAGAGGGTCCGCCTGCAACAACACCGCCTCTCCGCTGCAGCTGGCTGGCCTGGGACTAGGGTTACCAGACACTGATAACAAAAAAGGAGGGCATTCACCTCGCAAAAGGAGGACATTTCACTAAAAAGGAGGACAATATATATATATTTTTTAAAAAGCCACGAATTAATTACAATGGAGTAAGATATTTTACAATGTTTTGGCATTTAATACAGTTTCAGTATAAAGAATCAAACAAACTACGCATATACAGCATATTAAAAACACGTGCTTCTGCATGTGCTGCTATCTGTAAGCTGTCATAGAACTACTTACTAGTGGGGTGACTCTGCGGACAGCGCATTAGCGCGCACCGCGCGCTTTACTCAGAGTGTAACTGCAGGAATTATCTCACTTTATAAAAAAGCCGGACATTTTGGAGCATTAAGGAAAATCCAGCCGGACGCAAAAAAATACATAAAAAGAAGGACAAATCCTCCTTTTGCCGGACGTCTGGTAACCCTACCTGGGACCCGTCTTTCTCTCACATCCCTGCTATAGTTTTTTTTTGGTGAAAAAATAGAATGCAAATTAATGGGTAAAGGAACAACTACATTGTAACTAGCAAGTAATTTGACATGCTGGTCTTGGATTTCAATCGGGTTTTTACTATTAGAAATCGGAATGACGTCACAAATATTTATAGGTTATGCCGCTACGAGACGCTAGCGTACCTATCTGTGTTTATAAACTTCGTCTATAAGCAACTGTAGCAGACATAGAGCGTGGTCGTGTTTTTTCCTTGGGCTGGTTTCGTGAGTGCGGCAGCGATAATTAGTATTTTTTCGAAATGATCTAGGTTAGTGATGACTCATATGGGGGCCCGTGGGACACATACGGCCCTTTAAAATAGTTCAAAAAGTAAATATTATCAGGTATACTGTATGTCCATAAAGAAATGTCCCAGTTTTAAATTTTAATAGTATCAACTGTAAGTTTTGTGGAGTGTTGGTTCAAGGTCACAATTAAAGAAGAACTCAAACAGTTATAGATAAACGCATGCTGAAGTCCTGCTTTGTTGTTTACTCGCTTGCATCGCCATCTATGTTGAAAGAATGACTCTTACCCCAATTAATATAGAAGGAACCTGTAAACTTTATTTGGCGCACAGGATGGAGCCTCTCCCCATCGGAATCTCTTTGTGCGAGAGTGGTTGAACGTCCATGTCCCTGACCGTTGGATTGGTCGTGATGGTCGAGACGACAGAGCTCTTTTTCGCTGGCCTCCACGTTCAACTGAAATAACAAATTGCGATTTTTTCCTTTGGGACTTTATAAAAGATCACATTTACGTTCCGCCACTACCTAATGATCTACCAGAGTTGAGACACAGAACTGAAGAGTCCATTGCTTCTATTACTCCAGACTTGTTAACCAAACTGTGCCGTATGTCTAAAGGTGCACTTAATGAAAATTTGTAAGAAAAAAACTAGGTTAGTTTACCTTAAATTTGATATATGATTTGTTGTAAATAGTCTAAATTAAACTGTTATCATATACAATTGAAACTGGAACATTATTTTATGAACATTCGGTACAATAGTGCATCAATATTCCTTGTTTGCACCTATGTAGATTAAATTAGTCAGCTGAGAGTTTTCAGAAGTAACAGTATTCTCAAATTAATACTCAAAAATGTTTTTTATTTTCAAGTAACTAATACATTATTTAATAACAATGATTATATATATATATTTTTAAATTTTTTATTAAAAATTTTAAATACATATTTTTCGTTATTTAATTACTTGCCAAATCTTTTATTTATTAGTCACTTTACAAAATATATAAGACATAATAATTGTTGTACATATTCAATATTTATTCGTATGTAACTTGCCCTCGGATTAGTATCAAAAGTGATATCTGGCATTCACAATGAGTAAATTATCTAGGCATTTACAAGGAATATGAGTGGCGTGAAGATCATTATCAATCATCATCATCCATCAATCATCATTATCATTATCAAGTACCTTAGCTAGTTTCTCATAATTACGAACACTTGCTTGACTTTTTTTTTGCCGCTGTTTGATTTCACTGAGTTAAGATAAGTTGAGAAAATTTGGAGACGAAACATAAATCGCACAGCGTTTCAGTGATGAATTTATGGGGGAGAGGAGGGAAGGACCTTTAAATGATGGTAACGACGAGAAAATAAAATAACCAACATTACGTGTGAGACCGAGCCTTAAACACAATGGCCTCCGTCACGAATCGGAAAAGTTCTGTCTTTGCAGCTAACACTCGGTGGGACCGCGGAAGAACCAATGATCTGGTTGGAACCAAAGGATTTTTCGGGTGCTCCGAGCCACGAAGCCGTCCAGGAAGTGGACCACAAAGCAAGGAATGTAAAGAGTGGCAATTCGGGAACTTTACGGTATTCAGAGGCAACCTAACAACCTAAAAGTCGTTAGCATTTCGAAAGTAAATGTTGGAAACTTGATTTTTTTGTGGTCGTTCGTTGCTAGGAATATTAACCATATTATGTTTAAGATTATTTATTTTGTAACACGGAACAACCAAAACACCACGTTAAAATCCTTTACTTTTATTTAAAACATTAAAATTGTCATAGCCGCATAGTGTAAGTATTTGAATAATAACCCCAGTTAATATTGAAAAAATTACACATGTGCACATGTCTACTATTCCCCAGTTATATTTTCGCTGAAAAGATGCCCTATTCTCTACAAATAAATTTTCTTGGAAGAGAAACTTTTATTACATAATTAACACGTGTTTCATGTTTACTGGAAATATAAACTATTCTGTTTCAACAGGCATGCTTATTTCACTGACACCAAAATAATTCAACATTGATAAAAATTATTCCAAAATGTATTTGCCATTACAATCAATACGCGACTCCTGTAATACACCATTACACAAATTCTGAAGAAAAAAAATTGGTTGTCTGTAAAGTCGGTTTACGGACGATAGTGACAACGTCATAACAAAACATTGATGAAATGATTGCATACTTTTATGAATAAAATTGAATCATTCTTATTTTAATAATAAAATAATAAATACTTGAAATTATACTAGTAATCAGATTTTTAAAATGCAAGAATAATAAAATTAACCTTTATTGCCGAAATTGTTGTTGTAATAAGCAATTAAAACCACATTAACTTTTCACTTCACTTTATAAACAGTCGACGAAACAATTCACGTGTAGATGACTTGTAATTAATTTTAAAAACTGGTGTATAGCTATAAAGTTTAAATATAATTATGAACAAGTTTTCATTTAAATAAACTGTAATCAAATATCTATCATGAATTATATGAATCACCATAATTTTTTAGTCAATTGTAACATAACCTATTATTACTGCACTCGCCAAAAGCGTAACCGAACACAGCGTAAACGGAACAATGAGCGTAACGGGACACAGCATAACGGAACAATGAGCGTAACGGGACACAGCGTAACGGAACAATGTGCGTAACGGGACACTTTTTCGTGCGTGCAGCTGGCGTTCATCGATTTATTAGACGTTGTCACGTCAAAAAAAATGTTTGCGAAAAGACTTTCTATTTATGTTATTATGGTTAAGAAATTTCTATAATTTCCTTGTATTTAAGAATTAATTTTTGAGGTTGGCATTTCTCAATCGCACAGTTTTTTAGTGGTCGTATCCAGCCTATACAGTCGCGTCCCCCTACAGCGGAGAAGGAAAGAAGGAGGAGGAAGGGAGAAGCAGTGGCACAATAGCAATACTGATAAGACAGGAAGGGAAGGAGGAAAGATTTGCAGGGTCGCCACCAACTTGCTTCATCCATCTTCTCCTCGTGCCAAGGAGAGCCGTTACGCGCGGCCAAGTATTCCCCCTCCCCCCTCCGCACAGTCCACGGCGGGACCCGACACAGCGGGGAAGCCTCAGAGTCATTGACCCCCGAGCAGTCACGAACATACACGATGTTGAAACTTCGCGGTCTAAATAATAATAAATATCCTGCCTACATTTGTACGATTTTAGAGTAGGCCTATTTTAAATGTCGTTAGCTAAGCATAATCAATCCTTCATTTGAGTTACGCCCACCTATTCGTGCGGAAACCTACCCTCTTGTGTAAAAAAAAGCGATCATGTTTTTATGTTTTCCGAAGCAGCACTAGGCCAACGACCATGTATCTGAAAAGACTGGAAACTCAACATTGTTTTTCTGTACCCGACTGAACAGGCATTTATGAATCTAGAACTGAAGTAACACGATCAAAAGCGCGTGACAATAGAATGTACTTAAAAAAATAAAAAGAGTCAACGGTTTTCTTAAGCTCGAACGGATTCACTAGATAACTATCAGTCTCGCATAGGAATGAATTAATAACAAACGCCTAGAGTTTTATTTACTTTCAGGATGCTCGATTAAATTTCAAAGTACCAATTGTTATTTTTTTATTATAAAAACAGTTTTTCTTTACAGTATGGACCATATTATAGGCTACTTGTTAGTTTAACTTTCTTCCGTTATTATAGAAACGATCAGGTGGTAAAGCACTATCGTAAAAAAACATATTTAACGAACAATAATATAAAATAATTATTTTACTACTATTTATTATTTAATTCCGTCAAAAACGTTTCAAATACTGTGCTATATATGGGTCTACAGAAGAACTAGATGGCGATAGTAGCTCTATCTATCGTGTTTATTTAAAACACTGGCTGGGTGCACATCGGGCTGTTCGAGTTGCCAGCCTCTGCACTGGCCGCCGATGGTGCTCGAGGATCAACGGAGAAGCGCGAATCTCAGTCCTCACGGCCACCGAGGGAGAGGGCGCAACGTGCACCGTTCCAACCAGATGGAATCTTGTCTTGGTCTCTGACGCCATTTCGGTCATTCCGTGTTCTTGTGAATACCACGTGTTACGATACATCTTGCGTTTTATGTTATTCCGCATATTTATGTCACCAGGTATTTGCTAAGTGTTGTCCGTCGGTGGTCTAAAGTATCGCAAGCGGCTATTAAGACACCTTTTACGAGTTCAGAATAAACGTTTAGTAAACATCTGGTAAAACGCATACACGTATCAAACGTTAAACTTCTTCGGCGTGAATAACCCTAGAGTTAACATGCATGCTAAAAGACTGCTTATGTAGACCGAGAAAATAATTTATGTCCAGCCTTCAATTTGGCAAATTAACTAAAGTATATGGGTAACATCAAAAGAGGACCCAACAAAGTGGTTATCATCATCGACGCCATGTACGATGTAACATAATTTCTCGGCTAATCGATTAGCCTATAAGTACACCTGAAGAAAACCCAAATTACAGGAACTGTGTTCGCTGGATTATATAAAAAAAAAAAAATAGGTACCATTAGTTGAAGCTGTTAGTTCAATATTACAAATATTAATGAACATAAGTTTTTCTTTTTAAATTTTGTTTGTCACACGAACTACTTTTCATTCGTTTGAGAAAAAAAAAGTGAGCGAGTATTCCAGTACTCGCCAATGATGCGTAACATCTAATCCATCGGATCACAAACTATGTTTTAACACAAGTATTTTACTACAACATCTATAACATTATTTAATTAATATTTTATATTATAAATTATTATTTCACAACGTATTCATAACGTGTTATAAAAGCCGCGTGGCAATGCGTTTCGCTGTTCAAGACTGCTGCTAGCGGAGCGGACAGCAAACAGCCGTGTCTTCTCTCTCTTCAAGCGCCATGGAAGTGTCTGTGCTCGCCGCCACGCCGCAGCACTAGCTTCATCCTGCTTCCTGTCACACATCTCCCTGGCAGTCACCAGATTACTCCCACCAAACACCGCACACCGAGAGCTAAGATATTACACACAAAAAAAAATCACTTTGCTACGTTTTAGATCTTGCGTTTGAACACAACTGGACGAAAAGCGCACGCGCATTGGACTTCATCTTGTTGAATTTCCGTCGCATGGCAATGCGCGCATTTCTTTATTTATGCTTATTCAAAGTTTCACCCTCATGGCACCTAAAGAAGTAATTAGAAGTTAGAAAATAAAAATAAAATTTTTTTTGCGAGTGTTTTATTTATGTAACAGACGTAAACTAAACTACATTTTTACTTTTACAGTAGCAATAATAATAATGATCATCCAAAAATGCATGAACCCAGATTATTCGGACGCCTGACTCGAGGTCAATGAATCCAAAGGTTTCCCCGAGACAACCGTACTCGCTCCGAGGAACTTTGCTTTTATCATTTGTCTCAGCGAGTGTCGCGAACTCCGCATCTCAGCCAGGTCCATTACCACCCCTCCCTCCCCCTCCCCTCCTGCGCCATCTTGCAGGTGTACTGCGCCGTCGCCGGGGGTCTGCAAGCCTCCTGGGGCAACTGCGCCACAGCATGATTAGAGCATTTTGGCGCGTCACGCTGGACAGGGAGCATCGAAGTAAACAGAGATTTCACTCCCATGTTAAACACGATTACTTATTTTTTTTTCTCTGATATCGGATGATTCTGACCAGCCACACAGCATAAAACCAAATAAATTTAGTTTTGTCCCGAATGACTTTAGGATCTAGATTTCTTTCTGATTTACTTGGGTTCAGGATCTAGGTCTCTTTTATACATTTAGGCTTTAAAAAAATAGTCTAAATTATATTTCCGTGTCTTGATATTCATTACAAAAAATGAAGGATTTTCAGAAGATTTTATTAGAGACGAAAGGTTTTGTTCGTTGATGGTCTTAAAAAAATGTTAGTTTAACCTAGTTGTTTCATAATCGATAAACATCTTTAGCTCTTAAAACCTCTATATTAATTTAAATAAATGCCCATCTAACGCAATACACACAAATTGGCTTTTTTTAAAGTGGAAGCTATAATTACCGCAAATACGCAAACCGGAATGTGCAATTAGTGCCTTCTAAGAATCAACTGTTCAATTCAAACACACATGGGCGCACAAAAATTAACATAAATGTTGGTAAACGTTTAACGGGGTCCCCAGATTCCTTTACATTTGAAGCGCTACACATTATTTAATACTTAAGAATCCTATTTATTAAATATATCAGACAGGCATGTGCAGAACACAACGCTCTTTTGACGAGCGAGATTTTAAAAATCAAGTACCTACTCCAGCCTGAAAGTGTGACTTTCGTTGGTTCGCACAATTTGTAAAATTGTTTGCCGAACACTAAAATGTTGTACGAGTCAAAACATTCATATTAAGAAGATAAAATGACAGTTTTTTTTACAGAAAGCATTAATTAAGCAATATTTATACTTTAGCCCTGAATGTGAATGACATTCGGATGTTAGATCGTTAGACGAACCGTTAGAGCACAAAAAGCGCAGCGTAGGCCCTATGCAGTGACAGCCCCCAGATGCTGGGATCAAATAGCGCGACGGCGCGAAGCGAAGATGGCGAAGCGACAGCAATATATCGCGTTATTGTGAACATTCAGTTTTTAATCGCGTGACAACCAAAAATAAACATTATACCTATTAAGAATGTTTCTTCATTTTAAATATGTCAGCCATCAATGCTTGTTGGTGTTTTATTGGATTTGTTTGAAAGAGTAATTTGTTAAGTTCAAATTTGACATTTCAGAAATTTCACAGATAAATTTAGTAAATAAAACCTTTAAAATACAAGAATAATATAATCACCAATGCACCCGTTTAACCATATTTCGAAAACAAAATTCTGACAAGCTTTTCAGTCACGCCACGCCCGCAACGCTATGGAAAAACAAAATGTTTCTAATCGGGATCTCTGTTCGCGTCCGTCATTTTTGTCGCGTCGACGTCATAGATGTGTCGATCGTGATTGGATGGGAATATTTGTGTCGCCGCCGTACCGCTATTGTGATCCCAGCTTTAACCTGGCGTTGTTGTCACAGCAGTTCGATGGATGAAAGAAGTGGTATCATATTTGTTTGAAATTAACGATAATACAGTGACAACGAAAAGGACTTTCTTTCCTCTAGGCAAACCCGTTTTTATTGTTAGATATATTTCATGGTAAAAAATGAACCCACAGTACTCCAAAGCGAAATGTTTGCCAACAGATAGTAAAATACATAAGTGATATTTATTTATAAAATGTGTTATTGAAATGCAACCTCTTTTTTTTTGTGCTGATAGCAGTATGTTGTTTCTCTATAGCGACTTCTTCATAGGTCAACATTCAGTCATACGTTATCTAACGAGTCTTTGCATCATAAGGCTTCTGATTGGTTACTGAGGAGTGTTGCCACGTCGTACAGGCTAAATACTATGTTTTATCTACATTTGATGGTTTGTAATGGAGGGACTATGTATTTCTAGCCTACTGTTTATTTCAGGGAAATGTAGGTACATAATGTTTCAAAATTCACGCTAACATACGTTAAGAGTGATGTAACACAACTAGATAAGAACAAGTCACCATGGAATATAACGTGAAGCTGATAATTGAGGTTATTTTGAGAGAAAATGGTTATTTACACGTGTTAGTAGGTACGCATGTAGATATTATGAAGCACTGAAACACACCAATGTGAAGAGCGGGCAATCGCAGCATTGGCCGGTCACCGCAGAGCTCACGCGGGTGAGCGACGTAAAGAGCGCAGTTCACAAGAGTGCGGTGTGATGCGCTGCCACCGAAGGCGGTGCTTGAACATCAAATGAAAAGATAGGTAACCATAAAATAAAATTGAGCAAATTTTTCAGTACTTGCCAGAGATGTGTAACATCCTACCTTGGTAACGAGCAAATTCATGTGTTAACATATTGCGAACACACTTATAATACGAATCTGAGACATGAAAATTAACGTATAATTCTTAAAAATATTTCCGAGCGTGATAATTATACATAATTTTTCTATGCTACATTTCTGGAGCGAATCACGTGTAGTTTCCGCCGATAGAATTCTCTGCTGGTACGCATCGGTACGCATTCGACTACTAAATCATTTCATTAGCAGACAGCAAATTTAAAGTATACAACGAAACGGCTCCGATAAATGCGAAAAAGACTAAAAAAACACACAAAAACCTGTGATTATCGACAAGGAATTTTATTAATACACTGCCCATCTTGTTAAAATCCATTAAACCTATATGATTTCCCTTTGTCTTTGTGAACTTTGGTTCCCACCATCCACCACAGATGGCAGCACAGTGGTTGTTACGCATTTGTGTTCCTTGAGTTCCATCGCATATTTCGCGATTTCATTTCATGTCAAGGTATTTCACAAAACACTGTAGCTTTTTCTAAGAGTCATGGCAAATTGTGAAGGTGCAGCAGTACGGTGACCACATTCTCATTGGCACCGTCAAGAGCGGGACGACACCTCTCACCGACCTCAGCCAACAACCACAGGAGAAAAGCTAGAGTATTTTGTGAAATACCTTGACACGAAATGTATTCGCGAAATACAGGTGTCCCTAGTCATGAGCTTGTTGGAAGGCTGTCGGGGGAGTGCGGGCGCACTCACCTCCACGGTGACGCTGTCCACCCAGCTGCCCTCGACGCACAGGTCAAGGCTGTCCACGCCGATGAACCAGTCGGGCGAGGGGACTATCTTCGACATCAGAGATACCTGCCGGCAGAGAGCACAACCACACGTCACAGGCGCTGCTCCCGTCTGCAACTAGTTCTGTGGTGGACACAGATCGGTATAAACTATGAGATTGTTGAACTATTCGCCACACCTTAGTGGTGGTTTCTCATGTCCAATAGCACTGAAGAGTTTCCAGCTCTCTTGAACGACCAATCAGGATAAAGAGACGTGCAGTTAAGAATTTGAAGTCGGCAGCTGGCCAGTAACATTAGTTATTGCTTTTAACGTTATTTGTTATGTTCAAATGAAGAACACCACAAGCGCCTCTTTATTTAACACCCTGGCGAATAGTTCAACAGTCTGTCACTTTAACGCGGGGTTCTGTATCAACTGTTGGACTGTTTAACTATTCGCCTCTTCAACTGGTCGCCACGGCACCCTGGCATTTAGTACCTGGGTTGCTCGGTAGGTCGTGCAAGATCACCGCGGCAGCTTGGCATTTAGTGCCTTGGTTAGCCGGTAGGTCATGTTAGAGTATACAAGACTTGGAACGTTGCTGAATGAAAGAAACACGAGCAAAACTGCAGACCGTTCGCGCTTGAGTTTGCAATGCGTTATAAAGGATTTAGGCTACTCAACGCATACAATAAAATCAAAGCGGATGGGCAATATGGAAAAAGGAAAAAAAAATATATATAGCCGCCTAAAAAAGTTATTTTAACGCATTTATGACGTCTTGAAAAGTCTTTATCCCAACAACTGTAACAACTGTGTCCATAGGTCCTCTTCCCCTTATGGCAATGATATCTTCAATGTCATAGTGAGCTCTTAAATTTAAGTGATGCCCATGCGTGAACTAGAACTTCTGACAGTATTCCTGAAGTAAACATAAGTGTTTTTATATAGCTGGTTAATCTAAACTTTGTTATCAACTCTGTAAGACCTCGTTATATGAAATTAACTTAAAAAAATTTATAGCACTATGACATTATTGGTAAAACTAGCACACATCTGCACGGCTTACCTGGAGTCCAAACAAGCAAACTCTACCATGAGTTTAAGACATTACTGCGGTTCGTAACACTGTATTATAATAAACGACATGTTATGCTCAGTGAACACATGACAAAACTTTGAGCACACGATACTAGCGATCAGGCAACATAGGCAAAGAAAAAAAACTGATGACTAATGTATCAACACCACTTTTCAATGTTTGCATATACTACTTTTTATTTATTTTTTAACATAATTTACACAAATAAAATACGTTTTACAAGAAATATAAAAATAACAGAGGTCAGTTTGTGTGTGTAATAGAAAAGTTACTTTTAATGGAGAGTACAGTATTTAAATTGAAAATAAAAATTGTTGAGTAAAAAGGATTTATAATTTTCGTATGTTTATTGTTCATACCCATACATCACCTCCCATGTGATTAACTTCTGATACATGATATTTTTATAAAACCAAATATACTCTCTTTTCATTACCGTAAGAGTGGTATTTCTAAAAATGCTAAAATAAAGTTAGTAGTAATGATATGCTTATATTTCATGTTCAATGTATTACCCCCTACTTCACTAGTTTTAGAGATGTTTCTTTTTATAAAAAGAACTTATCTACTTTTCACGCTTATAAGTGAAATCTATACTAATACTATAAAGCTGAAGAGTTTGTTTGTTTGTTTGTTTGTTTGTTTGAACGCGCAAATCTCAGGAACCAGTGGTCCGATTTGAAAAAAATTATTTCAGTGTTGGGTAGTACATTTATCGAGGAAGGCTATAGGCTATATTATATTATCAATCCAGTATATAAGATACCTATGTTCCAAATTTCATCCAAATAGATCTTGTAGTAATTACAACAAACCATACATACTTTTTCATTTATAATAGTGGTGCGATATCCGAAATATCGTATTCCTAACTTACTTTTTTTGTGTGTCCTGTGGACATCTTGTTTAGTCTGGCAGATGGCGTAAATAATAAACTTAACAGTAGGCCTATGTTTGTACAACATTTTTCATCTTGTTATTTAATAAAAATAAAAGTAACACGAATTAACAGCTGTTTAACGTGAAACACATAAATTCAACACTATTAATAAATAATTACGGTCTAGGAAAAAAAAACTGTTTAAGAATCTTAAAAAGAAAAGCTAGAGCAGTTGTTTGTTGAGGTAGACAAGAAGATGGATTTCTTTTAAATTTTAACTATTTTGACAAGGTTAGAAAATTCGCTAATACTACTTTCAAGCACAAAACATATATGTATATAATTAGCGACTTTACATGAAACTCTTTTGTTTAAATTATTTAAAATAATTTTTATTTGTTGTGCAGAAAACCAATCAAATATAAGAATATTTAGCTATGAAATTTGTCTGATTTAAATGTAAAATAAAAAGGCAATAAAATTGTCACGTATAATTTAAATTCGAATTCAATCATATCTAAACGAGGGGTCATCATCTGATGAAGCTGAGAATGTAAGATATATAAACTTAACGTTTTCTACCGGGTCTATAGCTTTGCTTTTTGTATTTAATAACGCAAATTAATTCTCCGGAACGCCTGGCCGAACCAGCCTGACAGCCCACGGCGGGAACTGGAGCAGAGTTTCCTTCTACGGAGACTAACGGTAACCATCGCCACAGTCCGCACGGAATTTAGTACACGATGACAGCAGGTCGGCTCACACTGCCATTAAACTTTCAAATTAATTAATTACTGCGGCTCGGTCGTCAGTCACACCGGGTGGCGGAGGGGGGCGGGTGGGGGGGTTGGAAGTATTCCACCGCCGCTGCAGTTCTACCAACCCTACGGCGCGAAGTTAACTAAAAGCTTTTGCTCGTAGACCATGCCGTTGCATTACTCCGAGATGCAACATGCAAGCGTAAGTACATGGTGCGCTCGCTCGTGCAGTTTATACATGATGAGTCAGATTTCGACACACAAACTTCTGCTGCAGGTTCATCGTGAAATCACTTTTTGATTGCAAATAATAAAGAAAGTATTTTAAGATGGACCTCTGTGTAACTAAACATTTTTTTTGACGTGACAACGTCTAATAAATCGATGAACGCCGGCTGCACGTACGAAAAAGTGTCCCGTTACGCACATGGTCCCGTTTAGCTGTGTCCCGTTACGCTCATTTTATATTGCACTTTGCTAACCTGAACCTCCTAGCATTGCGACCGAGTCTTAAGCGTAATTCTGTTTTCATGCATTTCAATGTAACATTTTCATTGCTCTTTGTTAACTCGTTCCTCCTAGCATTGCTGCAGAAACCGTGGCATAAATATATTATTTTTGACTGCATCTTGGTGTTGGGTAAGCCATTTTCCTTCACATCATCCTTGAAACACTCCCATTCGTTTCCCACTTTTCCTATCATCATCATATCCTTAACAGAATAACACAGATTGGAAGAAGTTAAATAGCAAACATGTATAAAAGTTATAGTTAAAATAATCTCTTCGTTAAAGTAATAAACATATTTTAATTAATGAGTGCAAATAAAAGTAAATTTATCAATTAAATTGTATATTTCATCTCACTCCTTCTTTGTATCCATACAAAATAGTGATAATTCAATAAAAATGATTCAATTTTATTCATAAAAGTATGCAATTATTTCATCCATGTTTTGTTATGACGTTGTCACGTTAAACTATCTTCCGTAAACCGACTTTACAGACAACCAATTTTTTTTAAATTATGGCTAATTTCGAACCTGTCTTAAAATGAATTCTTTGAAATAAATGGAAGTAAGAACACGTTATAAAAATGTGTGGAAAATAAAGACGTTGAGGTGTGTACATCAATTAAATTATGGAAGGCCGAAACGTATGAAGTTGGAAGTCATCGATGCTTGCGTTTGAGTTTTTTTTCCGTCTTGGGTATTTGAAAATGCCGTGATTGAACCTTTTTTTGCGTATTGCATTTCTCTTTTTACGTTTCTTGCGTGGTTTATAAACACAGCCTAAGCCATTATTAATTATAATTATAATGATCATCATCGAAAATTGATTTCGAAAATGCCTATTGCAGCCCGATGCCACGCGCGGGCAAGCAGCAGCCCTCCCCTTTCGAAACACACCCCTCGTTGCAATTCCAGCCGTCATATCACCGGCGCGTCGATAAAATCGTTAATTAGCGGGAATCCCGCGGCACTGCTCCCCCCTCCCCCCCCCAACACTCCGAACGACAGGAAACCCTGCCGTGGCAATCACGTCAATAGCAACCGGCGCGAGGCGCGATGGCTATCTGGCCGGCCCGAGGCAGTCCGCCCGCGCCACGCCGGCGGCAGCCGCGTCGACTCCTGGAAACATTGGCGCTCTGGCTTGTTCGCTCTCAAGCGAGCACTCTTCATGTGTAACATCTTCGGTGGGAGTAACCTCGTGAACAACCCTGGCGCTGCCATCTTGTGGCGGATGGCGCGAACCAAAGTTCACAAACACAAAGGGAAACTTTATAGTATTAAATGTTTTATTGATATTATTATCAATTTTAATAAAATTCCTTGTCGAAAGAAGCCCCAAAGCCGTGTTTAGTAATTTTTCCAAGCCTTTTTCGTTTTTATCGGAGTCATTTCATTATATTTTGTTTAAAATTACGCATTGCTAATCGAATGCTGCTCCGGCAACGAAGTCTAGCGGCGGGTGCGGAAGTTACGCATGATTTGCGTCCAGAAATGTAATTGAACACATGTTTGCGTACATTTTTATCACGCTCGGCATTGTTTTAAAGAATTTCACATAAATTTTTTTGTATTGGTTTCGTATTATAAATGTGTTTGCAGCACGAGAACACACGAATTTGCTCGTTCCGAGGTTAGATGTTACACGTCACCTGAAAGTTCTGAAAACTCGCTCACTTTTTGTTTTTGTGTTTGGAATCACACTTTCAAATAACATCTCAGCTGTTTACCTACACTATTTCCCTCAGATTTTCTGATGTAACGTACAAACGGCCAAGTTTCTATTCACGTAAATGTCTCAACCAGGCTTTTTTTTTTTAATACCTCCGTTCGCCAAAGATTATTTACACGGGAAGAAATTTTTTGGCACCTTATAATTTTCTCTAAATATTTGACGGAAATTTATTAGTATCGAAACCAACAGTTTGTATTGAATGTTTGTATGATACATAACTAAAGAAACTCTGAGGGTAATTTTATGAATTATTTTTTTTATTTCATGCTTTAATATATAGGCCTACAGATCAATATATAATTCAATACTCCGGGCCATTATAAGGCTTTACTAATGTATTCTCATTGCAGATAAAAAACTTTCTTATTTATTTTCTGTAGAATTTCAATAATAACTATAATCTATACTAATATTATAAAGCTGAAGAGTTTGTTTGCTTGCTTGTTTGTTTGAACGCGCTAATCTCAGGAACCACTGGTCCGAATTGAAAAATTCTTTGTGTTGGATAGTACATTTATCGAGGCTATATTAAATTATCAATAACATTAGGGATCCTTACTAAAAGTCCAATTTAAAATCAAATGCGTTGGAGGGGTTTAGATACAACATGCAGTACACGTACGAAGTGTGTGTTGACAATGCCGCAGGCGCTAAAAGTTTATTTCCTATTGCCTATTAACATTGTTGCCACGCACTAGATGCCTTATCATTCTTAATTTTCCCATACAAGTAAAAAACACCCGTGTGATATTAACAACGAAGCATTCAGTACCCTTATAAGAGTTCAATTAGTATTTAAATACTTTTTATCACTTTAAATCGCAAACCTAAATTATTTTTTTCCTCTCTCTGTGTTTAATTTGTTTTTTTATTGCCCTTTTTTCAAGTATATATATATTTACAGACTTGAAACTTCACAGTAATGTTCCTTATGTTACGCAGGATGACATTTTACGAAAATTAGATCCCATGGGTGGTTAAAACCAGGCAACAGTGGGTACTTTGTCTGCATGAGAACAGGATTTTGTATTGTTCATGCCTTCTGCGTCTCCATGGCAACGGGCATCACGCGGCAGTGGCGTACCCACAAGGAGGGGCATGTATAATGAGCGGCGCAAGAGTGATCTGCCCGTAGACTGCCGTAACGAAGTACGGGTACATCAGTTGTACGTTGCGTGCACGAGTCGGGAAACCATCGATGCTATTCATTTTCTCTCCAGTACATTATACAGAATTGTAATAAATTTTCACTGAATTTTTTTATTTACCATTACTGTAAATAGGAGATGTGGCTTAATTTTTTCCATTAGTATAGCCGTGCGAAGCCGGGTCGGGCAGCTTGTTAAGTATATGCAGCGTGTATTTATTTATTTACATCATAAATGTATATAAAAATCTTTTCACGTACTTAGTTCATTACGTTGGAACGCAATGTTACGTAATACGTATAAACATATCTCTCAACGAAGGTTACAACAGACAGTAACTATTCTGCATAAGAATTGGCACTAAAGTAAGCTATTCATTTTTATTGTCAGATAATAGAGCGAAATCTATTAACTGTATTAGCGCACGTTAATGTAACTTAAGACTTTCAGTTTAAACACAAAACGCCAGGAAAGAGAGAATCTTGGAGGTAAATAGTTAGAGAGAAGGTGTGTGACACCTATCTTATGTAAATAATTGAAGTCAAAATGAGAACGATAGCCCAATTAGAATTTCCCAACTGGATAGACAAATTATTTTGGGTGGTTATTAATTTTAACGCCAATTGCTTGCTGATGTGTTGATAGCATCCTTGTTTAACAATACTTAAATTATGATGCAATTATTACGATTATTCCTACAGAGAAAAATATTTTGTGTACTTTTACAAAAGATTCCTTTGGAAACCAGTTGCCAAGAAATATTTTGTAATACTACAAGAAATATATTGTAACTTTATACACATATGATTATGGTTAGTTTTGCATATGTGAAATAAGATTTTCGAGTTAACACTGAGTATTACTCACGAAAATTGGCGCATAATTGTATATATTAAATTGATGTGTTATTCAAGCATAATATTTTAACCCATTGAAAAGATAATCGATTGATCAACAATTTTACTTTATTTTGTGTTATTATGCTTATGAATGTGCGCAGTTTATACTGGAAAGCTATGAAGGGAACGGTGACAAATAACTTTTAACTACTTGAGGTATTGGGACAACACAAAGCATATATTCCCGGGTAAGAAACGATACCCAGTATTTATGCCAGCACTATTTTGTAATGATACGATGTTTTCATGTATATGTACAAATTTAAAAATAACTGTGATTTTACATGAATATTTCTGTTTCATTGACAAAAAAAAAGAAGAAAATTACTGCTATTTCCTTTCAAGCTATTAGATACACTTCTAGCATAAGACTTCATACAGATACGATAGGTTTTGCTACCCAATTGATAACCTGAGTCAATTCAACTTTGGAACAGACACCCATTCCACTAAATCAATTTAGCCATGGAAGAGAAGCCTGTACAAGTGCTTTCGTTAAAAAAATCTCTATTAAACAGCGAACCAGCCTTAATGTTATGTCGTGGAGCAAGGGAGAAGCTGCGTGCGTGCACACAAAAGAACACAGTGAATAAATATAACTGTGAAGGAAGAGAAAGCATCCACTAACACACATTGGGCTGCGTTAAAGCATAGTATAAAATTTAGTGTAATGTCTGAATCTGAAGTTAATGGCGATTGGTTGTTACAAATCAAAATACATTTTTTAGGAATGACCACAACTGTAATGATGCTGACAGTAGACACTATAAGTAAAGTTTTTAGAAAAAAATTTTAATGTATGATTTAAACCTTTAAATAAAACAAATTTTCGGTATTAAACATTTCAAAAAAATTGTTGTGGTATAAAATAATGTGAGCGAGTCTTTCAGCACTCGCCAATGATGTGTAGGCATCTAACCTCGGGGAAAAGTAAATTCATGCGTTTTCATGTTGAAAATGCACTTATAATATACTATTATATATAATATATAATATATAATGCACGAATATTTATAATATATAATAAACGAAATTTAAGATAGAATTATTAAAAATAATGCCAAGCGTGCTAAATATAAGAAAGCTGTGTTTTCAACAACATTTTTGACGCGAATCATACTAGTTAATGTACCCACCGCTAGAATTCGTTGCCGGAGCAGCTACGTTGTCTGTTGACCCATTTCATCAGCAGACATAAATTTTAAACTATGTAATGAAACGGCTCCGATTAAAATGCAAAAGACTTGAAAAAAAAGTAAACCCCAGATTTGGACCAGATTTTCTACAAGTAATGTTATTAAAATACTGCCTATTTTGTTAAAATTCATTAAATAGCTAATATAATAAAGTCTCCCTTTGTCTTTGTGAACTTTTATTCGCGCCATCCGCAGGCAGCAACCTCGGTAGTTACACATTTCTGTTCCTTGACTTCCGTCAAATTCACGAAATTACTCCCGCCAAAGGTCATACACCGAGAGCTAAGATGTTGCACATAAAAAAACTCGCTGAAACCAATCTGACGTCAATATGTTCCTAGATTTTTTCCCATACGCCCTCCAAAATCCCCAAGATAAGATTTCCGCTGGCATTCGTCCGGAGGTGAAAAAGCACACGTTTCTTCCGAAGCGAACCCGCACGTTCGCAAGCACCGAATTCGGCCGTATTCCATCATCGTGTAGATAAGCTTCACCCGCGGGAATTAGTTACGAGATTGAAATGTAATGCGCGAGGTCTCGTTAATTGGTCCGCTGGTCACGTCTGCAGGGGCTGGTCAGTTGACGGCGGGGAGGGAAGGAGGCAGGGCAGATGAAGTTGGCCGCCGCACCGCGCCGCGCCGGTGCGACCTCTAGCGCGATGCCCGCGCGGTCAGTTCGGCCGCAGCTGTCGGGGGCTCTCGGACGGGGAAGTAATTGTTGGTCCGGGCCGCCACGTGATGGGAATGCGGAGGTACACACGTCTTCCGCTCACAGGGCGCCCGACAGCCTGGAGATCAACCGATCGTTCCCAATCGGACGAGCGATCGTTTCGCGACGCGTTTATTTCTGACGTGTAACATCTCAGCTCTCGGCACACGGCGTTTGGTTGAAGTAATCTCGCGAACGGAACGCAAGTCCAGGAACGGAAACGTATAACAACCGCTGTGCTACCATCTGTGGTGGATGGCGCGAAACAAAGTTCACAAATTTAAAGGGTATTGTTACGATTTAATTTTGTGAAGAACTGGGTTCGTAAGGGATAGCCCAATTAAGTTTATTACAGTTTTATTAATTACTAATTTTTACATTACTAATGAATAATTCTGCTTAAAATGTCCGCTCAACAATTACTCGCACTTAAAAGTGTTTATTATCAAGTTACGCAATGCATGTCAAGTTCTGCAGTTTGCACTCCTCACTGGAGCTAGGCTCGACAGTAGTTCGCCCCTTACCTCATGCCTGTCCACACAGTCTCGCGCCACTCGGTCGCACTCTCTCGATCCCGTCACTACGCGTCGCGCCACTCTCGAGATGGTCTCTCACCTTCTTCGCCGATGTCGCACTTCCCTTCATTCGCCTAACTCGCGGAACTCCCGCGGAGACCAGCGTCGCTGCTTAAGTAATTAGGGCGCCCTTCTCGAACCGACGAGAACGGCTGTGACAAGTTCGCATCATCCCAGGCCAGGATTCTAACGTATTTTGTAGGTTTGTAATTATTTATTTTTATGGAAAATAATAAAACGTATTAAAGGATAAATGTACTATTTTAAAGTTTTATTTTTTTCAAACCTAAGCGCGGTGTAAACTCTGCGATGTTCACCAAAGCCATATATACGGATGCATCGCGCGGGTCTGCCAAATTTTGGAAACATCTGAGACTTCCACAGATGTCAGCACTGTGTTAACACTTTTCCGTTCGAATTTACTTCCCTCCATTCACGAAATTACTCCTTCCAAATGCCGCATACCTAGAGTTAAGATGTTACAGTGAAATAAGGATAGAGTGTTCCGTCGCGAGTTTATGCACAGAGGCTTAAGGTGGTGGGGACATCCAATATTACAGCCGGCTCCGAATCGCTTACGTGACGACTAGGAGCTCGTGAGTTTGAGTTACGCAGAAATTTTGGGATCGAATCCACGACCCTCGCCACAGGAGCGTGACGAGTTAGTGATCACGTCCACGGAGGACGAACTCTTCTTCAGTCAATTTTCCTGAAATTTCCCTGACCCATCTAACATTTCACCTGTCTCATCAGTATATTTGGCCTGATAACAGATACCTATCCCACTAATATTATAAATGTAAAAGTTTGGATGGATGGATGGATGGATGGATGGATGTTTGTTACTCAATCACGCCAGAACGGCTGAACGGATCTGGATGGTATTTGGCCTAAAGCGAGCTTATAGGGTAGGGTGGGGCTATTTGAGTACCCTAACATTAAAATCAAAAATTTTACATCTTAAATCGATTTTAAAAATTTATTTTTGTTAAACATTGTAATTGCACTTATTGAATTGCATGTATCTCAGTTATAGAAGTCGTATCTATCAAAATGCATACTACAGAAATAAAAGTCAAACCTATTGTAAAATATGTCAATAATAGAATATGTGGGGCTATTTGGGTTTCGCAAGGGGCTATTTGAGTCGTTAAAATTATATTTAATTCTGGAGTAAATGAGCTGTTAAATAACATAAATTGTGCTTCGAAGTTATGTGCAAGTCCCTTTAGGCAATATTTCGCGTACAAATGTTTTCTAATAAATAAAATGTCCACTAAGACCATGTTTAAAAAGTAAACAGAAACACGAGTTTCCATAGGCATTAAATGCATTTCCCACAAACAAACATTTTCTGACCGACAGCTCCAACACAAACTTCATGATACCAGCGAGCACATTGCTGACAAGCTATCCAGTCACCTTTCTTCAGCGATTCCAAGGAGTTATAACGTAGGCTACAAAAACTACACGGTGTGTTATCAGTTCCTTCGCAGTGCATTGATACTTCGTTTGGATCATCCTCAGAAGATGAATTTGTAGATATTTCACGTAAATCTTCAGCTGGACAGTGAACACTTCTTGCACTGGAATTTTTCTTTAGTTTCTTGCATGGTTGTCGTTTCAATAGTATTATTTGCCTGTTTGCTCTACAGTCATTAATATTATCTTTTGATGTCAAAAGTCGAGATTTTTGTTTTCTGTTTCCTTGTTTTTGTTACTATTTGTTTTAACTGGCGTTGAGAGAATCTGTGAAAAATCTGGAGACTTTGAAGACAACTGCTTCGTGGTTAAAGTTGCAGTAGATATCTCGGAGGAATCACGATATTTTTGCGTAGAAGCAGATTCTCCAGAAAGTGGAGTCGATGGAATAGAGCTCTCTAGCCCAGGTGGTTCTTGCTGTGTGTAGAATAGTGTCGATGGTAAAAATTTATCTTCAGGGACTATTTCAGGATTGTATGGATGTATTCCTGTACATTGAAAACCTTTTTCTGCAAGAACTAGCGTTGCAGTTTTGATCCAGGCCTTTTGGAACAGTTCCCCAAAATTGAACTTGCTGAGTTTTCCACCTGGTTGGCTATGGATATACTGCTTGGCTTCAGCATGATAGTATGTTTTGAGAGTCTTAAACACAGTTCTGTCCATGGGTTGAAGCACATGAGTTGTGTGTGGGAGCAGACAAAGAAGTTCAATGTCATTTTGTTCACAAAACTCCAAGCATTCGAGGGAGCAGTGAGAAGAATGTCTATCCAGTACGAGAAGACATTTTCCGGGAACCCTAAAATCATTAAAACATTTTAACCAAAAGAGAAATATTTCCTCGTTTATGTACCCAGACTCCGACATTTTAACTACCGTTCCTGATGGCATGTGCTCGTTATACTCTTGCTTCCGCTCTCACGCTTAAACAGCACTCCAAGACAGCTGTGGATGCTAAATTAAGCTGCTCACTTGTCCACTTTAAATATGCACGAGTCCTTTTGTAAGTGCGAACCATCTGAAAAAAAGTGAGATAAAATTACATAATATGGTGTGCAACAAAACTTTTTCATATAAATGTAATGTAATATAATAAATATTAGCAAAAACCATCTTTACATTTAATAAATATATCCTTGGTATCACAACAATCACTTTTGTGTTGACCCAAATAGCCCCATTGTTGACCCAAATAGCCCCAGAAAAACTACTCAAATAGCCCCAATTACTTTAAATCACAAAATTAGCCAAATATTCAATTCATTAAAAATAATTCTTGCTGTGAATATACTAAGAAACTCACAAATGCTTCTTCTTTCGTTTGACATATAACACTTACGATAAAGTTTCATGTTACACTTGGATATCACTATTTCCCCGGGTATTAAAGTTAGAGTTTAATATTTCAAGACAGTGAGGTGATTACCTTGCGCCGTTCGCCGCCCGTCCGTACACAAAATATCACATAACATCCGCACACAACATGTCCGTCTGCTCAGCACAACCTTCTTCTCGCTTCTGAAGTCCAGTCCGTGCCGATGATGCGCGGAGTTATTGCGCAGTAGCCGAAAGTCTTATTTCGACTCAAATAGCCCCACGACCCAAATAGCCCCACCCTACCCTATACTGGATTAATATATAGACCACATATTAATATGAAATTCCATCTCAAAGGGAGTGAAAAGTGATCATTTCATTTCATAACAGAAAAAATCATAGGTCATAGACATACAAATAGTGAGTGAGTGTCATTTCTCTATGTCTGACACACGATCATACACATAGTAAGGTCTGTCAAATTCATATTTTTCTCCTTGGTGAGACCAGCCCACTTAGTGGAGCTCGCAGCGGCTAGCAAAATAAAGGCGCTAATAACAGTTTTGTTCTTAACTTCGTCAATAGATAGAGTTGCCTTGAATTTTAAATGCACCATCGTTTGATGTGTTTGTCATGTCTTTAATATTCGTTTGTTTCTGCCGTATGCGTTCCTATACCATTCATCCGATTGCGATGAAATTTTAGTGACTTGCTACGTGCATGCCCGTAAAGGTTTCTGAGACGGTATAACTATTTTGCAATAGTTGGAGCACGAATCGTTTAAAAAAATGTATATTTCATGTTATATAGCGGCACTTCGTCTGTTTTTGTTGTATAAGTGCGCACGCATGAGAAAATTTATTTAAAAATAAAAGAGAGACAGAGATAGAGTGATATAGGTATATATAGAGTGAGATAGAGAGAGACAGAGAGATAAGTTGAGATAGAACTAGGTATTGAGAATGAAATGGGTTATATATAAAGATATATAGATGTATAGAGCTATATAGAGATTTATATATAGAAGAGATAGAGATAGTGGGAGGAATATATGTATATATGTAGATAGAAATATATATATGTAGATAGAGATAAATATATATTTAGGAAGATGGATAGATGATTTGTATAGGTATGTGTAACTAATTCAAACATATTACAAAACAAAACTGAATGAGGCATTGCAGTGCATGCGGAGCATTAGCTAGATAATGGAATATATTCAATATTAGTAATCTCTTATTTTTAAGCTTTTTTCTATAGTGCTTTATAGAGTATAGATTACATACAGATCACCAATTTTTAGATATATACATATAGGTAAATAACTATACACTGGTAGAACAACGTCTGTCGGGATCTGAAAGTGATATAAATTATTTTGCACATTTGACATTCAAATCAAGAAGACAATTACTAACTACATCTGATTTCAAAAAAGCTCCCCTTCACCCTGTGTTCAGCCCGGGCAACGCCGGGTACTGCAGCTAGTTATAAATAAAAATGTAAATGTTCCTTCGTTTAAAATATTAAATCTCAGCAATTTCTTCACCGATTTCTTTGAAATTTTGACACAACGTTGCATTAGAATACGCATGTATTTTCATACACCTATATCACACTTATGACAGGTAAAAGGATACATAAAAGTATAGATAAGTAACACTAATTATGAATATTTGTGTGTTCGTCTTCTGTTTTGTACATATAAAGATACAGATAGGAAGATATAGACATAGAGAGTTAGATGTATATATAGAGCTATGGAGAGATAGAGGGAGATATACATATATATTTATATATAGAGATATAGAGAGATAGAGCGAGGGATATATATAGATAAGAGATAAATAGATACAGATATGCAGAGATACATAGAAAGATTGAGATATAGGTAGAAACATAGATACATAGGGTGGTATAGAGAATTAGAGTGAAATTGAGATATGTGTCTAAAGATATATACATATAGAGAGATATAGAGGGATGGGTAGATATAAAGAGATTTTTATGCATGTAGAAATATTGTGAGATTTATAGAGGGACAAATAATGAGAAATATAAAGAGATTTTTGGATATGTGTACCTACTTCAAACAAATTACAAAAACAATTGTGTTATTTCTCATTTCTTTCTTTTCAATTGAACCAGACTGAGCCACAGCAACCGTGGCCGGGCACAGAGAGTACGACAATAAAAATCATTACGTTCTCTTACTGACTTACTGCTCTTGTTACAACTGTATTGTCGTCAGCCTGCTCTGTTCGTCTGTGGCGTGATATTTTGCTGACTTATTCATACCATTGAATTATCTGTGCTGTCTATGCATTTGACATCAGCTGATTTTGGCTTGGTTTCTGTGTGTTTGTGCATTCATATTTTTTTGGTCCATTCTTGGGGTTTCTCTATTTCATACATTGTAAAAAAAACAATTACGTATGTCCACCAAAATGTTTTAAATAGTACAAATTATCATTAAAAAAATTAAAATAAACATCATTAACATGCAAAATTAATTAAATAATGTTTTCCTGCACAATCAACAGTTTTCACTGTTACCATTGTAATCAAAACTACTTAGCAAAATAACTCTACCCGACTGGAAAGGGTAAACAAATTATTTATTTTATCATGATTTGAAACGATACGTTTCTGATTGTGATCATGCGAACGATTACATATTCGTGGTAAATACACATTTGTCTGTATCCCTTACGTTTAATTAATGTGTCTAAAAATCAGATACGGATTTATAACAGCGCACAAATTAATGATTTAAATAGCTACGTATTGGATAGAATGAAACATTACGGATACTGTTTTGTACTTTGATAAAAACTACTTATCTGTATTTTACAGGTTTTTAAGACAACTTTGCAATTCCCCGAGGTTTCCATGTGTTCCCGATTTTCCCTGCCAGCGGGAATCTTGGTCTACGTCACGCTGTCGGCGAGAACATTGGAGACAGATTATTTAGACGAACATCAATGCAAGGAATTTGTGGAAGGAGTGTGCCTTAGCCTTTGTAAGGCCACAATCCAGGCATTTGTCCGGTGGGGGTGGGGGTATTTTGGTGAAACAAGTAAAAACCGAAATCAAGATGGCCGGACCGGGATTCGTACCCGGGGTTCTCCCGATCACTTCCTAGTTAAAAGTTTCACTACTTTCTTTGTTTTAAAATGATAAGTTTGACTCGTTAGAAAGTCTTCATAAACAACATTACGATTTATTGCATTACTATTATTAATCGTATAAATGCAACATTCACAGATCAAGACTTCCATTGGTTTTCTATGTGTGCTACTGGTTATTCCACTGAATATTTCTATGGTTTTCTCCTATTGTTTCTGGTTATTCCGGACAACACTTTTGTTGGTTTTCTCCATGTGCTCCTTGTTATTTTTAAGAAAACAAATCACTGTATGTATTTCCTTTTCTCGCTATGAGACGTGAAACTGTATTAAGAGTTTCGCTTAGTAGATCAATTACTCTTACAAAATTAAAACTAATAACATTTTAATCGGGCGGAATTAAAAAAAAAATCATTACTGACTTCTTTACTATGCCTTAAAACAACTGAGAAACCCTATCATGCCAGACGATATTTATTTCCCCATTTAATGACTTATGTCGCATATGCACAGTTTCTACTTTGAGAATTCCTTGGTAAAGTGACAGATTAGTAACTGTATAAGACGAATGCACAATCACGCTCGTGCCTTAGCCGGGACTCGGACTCGGACCCACGCCATGAAGGTCGGGCAAAAGTGTAGCTCGTCCCACTGCGCCATCTCAATCGGCACCCGCCGTATTGAAACCATAGAATAAATATGATATAGACCGATTCTGACCTCACGCGCCCTGTTCTATCATTGGCTTACGATTATTCAAATATGCGTTTGTTTACAAACGGCGCACTAACACCCGCGTGCTCTTGCCAAAAATTTTAAATGAGTAATTTGAAGCAACCCATGTTTTTAAAATACTGCTAATCACGTGACACTAAATCTATGATATTTTGCAGCCTTGACAATCATAGCTTCAGACGCCACGGCAATGCTGACAAAAAAGGCGTTGAAATCGGGGCCCACAAATATTTTACGGCACAGCCGTTAAGACATTAGAAAGATAAAATATGTTTTTCGTTTAATACTATTTTTAAAACCTTATTGACTGTATTTTATGTATAGACTATAGCTTATCTATAAATAAATATGCCATAATTAATTAAATACAGATAGGGGTAATTTTCATGGAAAAACTCAGACTGTTCTTTGTTTCTTCCTTATAGTTGGCGGTCGCCTGCAGGCCATTTAGGACTGATTTGCTTCCGCACAAAATTGCTGAAATTCGTGTGCCGACAGTAGACATGTTTCTGAAAGAAGCTCGACCAATCACGAATCCTAGACTATGCTACAGTGTTTTAACACACAGCTGGTCTCGAGTTCTTTTCGATAAATACGTGTTCCTAATTATATGATATTTTTTAGGTGTAATATGTAAAAAAAATAGTATTTTAATGTGTGTTCGTCTCAAATATGAAAAAAGTGGGAAGAGCAACTTAATAAAATGTAATCAGATCATTTTTATAGCAATAGAAATGTAATTTTTAAAAAAATTACCAACAAATTTTGCTTTAATTAATGATTCATTTTACTTTGGCAAGACACATGGGAAAGTTCAAATATCTGATTCAGTCTACAATTGTTGGATAATACTACGGCTCTCAGTTATTTTAATATGAATACTGGAAAACAGCACACATGCGGCTGAATGTATGGAAACACTTTTATACGAAACCTAAATTGAACCTGTCGACGAGTACTACATATATTGAAAAAGAAAGTTTTTTTTTTCAAAATTCGAAAATAATGGATTTATGATTTTACAAAGACCTTTATAGATTCCTGTTTTAATGTATCCAATTTTCTTTACAAATATAGCGTTTCGCTTATAAAGCACAAAATTGAATTTTTTGTGTTTTTGTTTCTTTAATCTTCCTGCTGCGAAAACGCGAGCGAAAGAGGAAACAAAAGAAAAAAGGAAATCGGAAAACCCGAACTTCCACGGGCGACTGTGAAGTCTTAACGATCAGAAACGTACGTACAACAAAGCATTCTTTAGCCCCGCGAGTTTTTATTCGTTCTTTAACTGCTTCTGTAAAACTTAGGAACGAATTGTCTCCATGTATACGTAGCGGAAAACTTAGGATATGCCCTTCTGCTTGTCGCATTGAATTATAAAGTATTTCGGAACAGTCTGTGACACGGAACTTGTCTCAAACTGGTCTACGTCTACGTATTTTCAGGCCAGTGATGTTTTGGTAACTTGTTTGTGAACAATTAATGTGGTTGCAGGGTTAGTAAACAAATATTACGTGATACTTTGTAAACGACCGTTGAGAATTGGTTTCTAATGGTACTACTTTTGACAATTGTAAAATTTGGGCAATTTACATGTAACAGATTTTAACTAGTTTTAAGTTGCTTTCTAATGTTGTAAATACTGACAGTATACACGTAACTGAAAGAAACACACACAATCACGAAATAAAGACGATACTACAGTGTTATAAATTTAAGCTAGTCTCAAAATCTCTTCGCTGAAAATGAACACCCTTAACGGATTAATTTTGCGACAGGCTAAATTTTAAACGCTGGTTTCGAAAACGGCGGAGTTATCTGCGCTAGTACATCTCACCGCAGTAAATTAAGTATTTAATCACGTGCAGCACTCGCAGGAACAGCAGCCCAGACGTCAGTGGCTTGAGCATACAGAGAGAGGACCGAGAAATCTATCCTGTGGGTCAGGGATGACAAAATTAAATCAAACTGAGGGCTGCATATGCGTTTCTCCGTCATTGAACAGGTTCAACTTGAAAACCTTTGTATGTGTTAGCGGCTTCTGTGGGTTTGTCAGAGTTTTATTTTATCGGATCCGACAGTTTTCATGCCACAACTTCTGTACACACGATCCAACCGTCAGTTTTTGTTTATGAATTCCACCTCCTTTATTGGGGAGGAGGGATGTTCCGTCTTCTCGTACGTGGTGCAGTGTCTCTATTCCGTAAATAGTTTCTTTCAAAGTGTTGGGTTGAAAACAATACGAGTAGTATATGAATGTATTTCCTGGGACAAACTTCAGGCTGTGGATTATGGATGTGGTGTCGACCGCCATCTTGGGTTGTGACGTATTAATAGCTTGAAAGGAACTCGATAGAAATAATCATAAAACATTCCATTATTAAGTAAGTAATGTTAATATAAGATGTTAACAACACATCAGCAAAGAATTAGCATTAAAATTAATTATAAAAAAAAGGGTTTGCTATCATGATGAGGTGAGCAGTGGCGAGTTGTTTGTCTCATTTTGACTTTATGATTAACGTTACAAAGATTAAAAACACCCACTGCCTAAATTTTTACCTCCATGTTATAAACTGCACGGATTTTGTTTAAAGCCCCCAGCCTGAACTATAAATTTTTAAATAGAAGGAAATTAGTTATAAAAAAATAGCACCAGTATACACACGAAAATTCCCCAATTAAAAATTTCAACGAGTTCGGAATTTCTGAACAGGGAAAATTTATGCTCATTAGATGCGAATTCCAAATGAACTGAAATGCGCGTTTTTTATTTCAAAACCCGTCGAGAAGAAGAGAAAGAGAGAGAAAGAACGGTTGGTGGGAAAATGGGGGAAGGGGGGAATCTACTGTTTAAACGTGATGTATATATTAATGCCACGGCTATCACATTCGTATATCTCTCTCTGGCGGAAAAAAAGAGTGGTCTCTGTCGAACAATATACGCCACCCATGTTCCCCTGCGTTGTCGCCATTGAAGCGTGACTTAAACCCCATTTTCCCCCGCCCCCGGTCCTTTCTAAAACAATTAATGAGTCATTTGCTGTCATCCCACGACGAGGAAGTTTTTTTTTACAGCCCCGTGAACTCGATATAGTTTTGTGTTACTGTCGAACCCTTGCGTAACTTGGGAAGGGATGGGGAGGGGGGGGGGGGTCAACGAAACAAAGCGCATTGAAGTTTCACAGCGGTTTTCTCGAAATAATTTTGTAGGCAAATGTTAGGACGATCCTTCCCCATAGGTCATGGTCGATTATTTTTTTATGATATCTAATACAAGTGTCCATAACTGATGACCTCATTGAAATAAATGTAAATGAAATGAAATAATCCAGATGTGCATTACTCAAACTGAGAGTAAAATCAAGGTCGTTTCCCAACGTGCAATGTAACACTGGGGTCTAAATAATAGAAAGCCAAAACTATCATGTATATATTTCTACATAATAATAAATAATATTGATAATATGATTTATTAAATTATTAAAATTAAAAAAAAAACTAACTATAGTTCTAATGAACATCATAATTTAATTATATAACCGAAATATTGTATAAGTACTTAAATATATTGAATTATATGCAGCCACTTCCTCCCCATCAGTGCAAGAGCACAACTCTATTACGTCTTGCAACTAGCACAAAGAACTGCAGTGGTTGTTTATGTCAGCCTGCTCACAATTGCACCGGCCACGTGGTCACGTGATGGCCATCACGTTCCACGTCCGCTCTCGACAACGTTCTTTTACCACTATATTTTCTCATTTTATCACAAGTAATTTAAAAAAAAAAAACCAAGCACCTTTAAAAAACTTGTTACAATATAGAGGCCCTGCGTCTTCTTTGAGAAGTCATAAAACCATCATCCCTCATGAAAGAGGTAGAATTCCTAAACACCCCCCCCCCCCCCCCGCTTTCTAGCTGGATAAGCCCTTGCTCCGAACCTCATTAAAAAATTTTTTTAATCGGTGGAATAAATAAATATATATTTGAAGTATTTCTAATAATGAAGTAAGGTTCACGATATATGTATTTACAACACTTGTGGTACTTGGTTAGTTAGGGTAACGTAATTTCTAAAGGTTGAGATAGAATTCAATTAACAAACTTCTACTGCATTTTCATAACGAGAAAAAAATCCGAAACCATTATTTTCAACACATTTAATGGCGTTTTTTTTTTGTAGAATTTTGTTCAATTAAACGTTTTTTTAACTTTAATGCTTTCTCTATTTTCTGCATCAAGCCAGTTGCTGAAATCCTACTTTAAAGGCTTATACCACCCCTGGGAAGAACTTTAGACAATAATATATCAACTTATTTTTTTTCTTTCGTGTTGGACCTACAGTCGAAGTTTTTCGATCGAGTTCTAACTCACTCTGTGTAGTAATGGTTCTTAATATAAGTTCATATATCTTACCAGAGGATGAAGCAGTGTTTTCTTTTCTTTGAACACAACTGCAAGTGGCCTGGAACTCACTCTAAACCATGATGAACCGAACTAAGGGGGAGGATAAACGTAGGACCCGCGTTCAGTAGGACGTTAGTTCCAGTGCTGCCTAATATAACGGATTTTCCTTAATTATTTCTGACTTATAAGTCCAGTTACGAAAATACGTAGTGTTATTTATTTTTTAACGGAAAACGGAGAAACGTCGTGAAATGTGTGAAATAAAGTGTGTATCAGAGTTTAGTACGATAAATAAAGCTTATGTAGCTCAAGTAATATAAAGGTAAACGTTTTGTATCGTACTGAACATGAATATAATTTCTGAAACATATTTGAAGAGTTTTTTTTGGCAAACATACCTCATTATTAAAATAATAAAAGGATTAATTTGCTTGTTACAGTATAGGACTGGGTATTAATTATCTTGTAGAGCCTAGTATTTGGCTTCAACTTAATCAACTTTGCTTTACTTGTGTTGTAGTGTGTTCATAAATGCAATTACTGGTGGGTTTGCCTGGAAGTTGGCAGCTCTGTGGTTATAGTTTAGGTACGTTTTGAATTTTCTCCGCAGTTTTCTCAAAATCATTCTGCAAGCAATGCTAGGACGCTTATTTATCACGGGCCATGGTAGATTGATTTACTAGTATCCTTGACTTGTATAGTATGTGTCCGTGTCAAGTGACATTGTTGGCGAGACGTTACACAAAATATAAACAAAATGGAATAATCCTGATGCGCATAACTCTACCTGAGAGTACAACCACGGTCATTTCCTACGTACAATGTTTTCGCTGGTAGTTACACTGTTGAAAATGTAACACTGGTTTAAATTATCCAGGGATCTTTGCAAATTTAGTATTTTATATTCGTAACATTAACAGGTGTCGAGTTTCTTCACTCTGAACATGAACCAACCAGAATTATGAATTATGCTTGGCTTGTGGGTACTAGCCGGGTCGAAGATAAAGATTTCACCCAAGTTTCGGTCGAAATTGTAGTCTCAGTATTTAGGGCAGTATTTAGGTTACAAATACAGTGGGTAACTGCTACCCGGAATATGGTGACCGAAACTTCGATGAAATCTTCGCCTACGACACGGCTAGAACTCACAAGCCAAGCAACTTAGAACAATGGTCGTAAAAGTTTGCAATGCTCGCAATCACTTTTAACCAGAATTATGTTTGAGCAGTGACAAGATAACTCCAAAAACTTTTTCATCAACCAGTAAAGGCATTCATATTCCCTACACGTGCATGATTACCGACGTAGTTTCTACAAGATACGAGATTTAATATAATATAAAGAGTGATACGAAGAGGTGCATTCTTCGATGGAAAGTCCTTTTGGCTCAAATTCATGAGCAGTGACCGACCTCAGGGTAACAGTTACCTACTGGATAGATATCATGAATATGGTAGCTTTAAAGTTCACTGAAACGTCGGTGAAATTGTCGCCTTCGATGCGGCTTCAACCCACAAGCCAAGCAACTTCATCATTCTAGTTGAGAGGAAAGTCAGAAAAAATGATGTCACAAAGACATCTGAAACCAGTGTGAAAATTTTAACAGTGCACCAAACCTTTCAAGTTAATCGAAATGCTATAGCCACCAGTGAAAGCTTTGCACGTTGGAAAATGACCATCATTGTACTCTCAGGTTAGAATTATACACATCAGTGTCATTTAATTTGGTTTTACGTCTCTTCAACAATGAGGTCCTCAGCTACGGACACTCACTGTACAGGTCACAGTGGCAGAGTATCGACGAGCGAGCGTAGTCGCTACCGGAAGACCAGAGGATGGATCTCGTGTTGGGTAGTCGTCAGACCAAGGATACGTTGGCAAGATGATGAAAGGAGACGTCAGAGTGATGCGGGAGTGGATGGCGACTGGTGGCAGGGTGCCCATCAGGAAATAGCGGAGCAGAGGCGCCCCGTGGAGTTACCGCGTGGTCCACAAGGTCCCTGATCACCCGATAAGGGCGGGTGAGTCGGAAATAGCCAAGTGTCGGGGGGTCAGGACACAGTTCCCAGCTGTCTCGTGGCGCTCTGCTGCGAGGTGGGTTAAGTTGCTAGCCGATAGGCCGATACTAGGCGGGCGAAATAGCCTGTGGAGGGCGCGAAGCCCTCTATGCCGATACGGAAAGCTATGGTCAAAACTATCTTTGAATAATTACTGCAATCGGGAAGATTTATTAAAAACATTATGTTGGACATACACCATTGCTAGTTTACACCGCGTGTCACAGAGAAAACCTGATGAACGGACTTTACAAACATACACACACAGAACAACCTAGCCGACATCGCCCGATGTCAAATGTTATATGCACAGAAAGCACAGAGAAATCCTGGGAAGGATTACATTAGAGCAATATGACAACACACACGCACACAGTGGACTAACACCGACGAGACAGATGTGAAAAAAACATTAACATAGTAAATAACAACAAACAATAACCTTGGAAAACACAGCGACAAACAGAGAAACCCATAGATGATACTAAACAGATAACCTGAAGAGCACAACGACAATACAGCGACGCACATGCGAACCCAGCGATGAAATTCAACAAATATTCTAGCAACACAGACGAGCAAAGTGTGGTTAGTTACATCAGGTACAAGCAGACTGATACGTGTTTAACCCCTTCTCCTGGCGTGGCCAATGACAGGCAAGCGTTCGCCTGATTGGCCGAGCACCTAATGGCTTATTGTTATTGGCTGGTGTCCGGTTCCACGGGTCGTTAGTTTGAAAATGTCTTTTAGGAAATTAGTTTTTGTTTCAATTTAAAAATGATAAAACTTCCACGGCTGCGGACGTTTATACGTCTAGCCTATTGCACTGTTAGAAATTACGATACATTATCGGACTTATCACGAAGAATATCACCTCGAGTAAACGACGACTTCTTCTTCTTCTCAGTTCCAGAAGAACTGGATCTCTATAAAAAAACTACGTCAGTTCCCGACTTCCGTGATCGGTGTTCCGTTTTATACAAGGTAAATACTGCACGTGAACATATTTTTTACCTCATGCTGTAGATGCCAAAGGTATTTTAAGTATTATTTTTAACACTCAAAGATGACTGGTGTGACTTCATGTTTAAAACACTTAAGCTCAGGATTGTCGTTTTACGAAGATGCATGGATAGCTTTTAATCAGTGTTCCTCCTAAATTTGAGAGAAAAATATTTAACAATGTGCTCAATAATTCACTGACAGTTTCTGCAACATTACGTTTATACATGTTGCCAAGTTATTTTCTTTTTTTGGGTGGTGGGAGGGAGGAGCGGGAGAGGGGCTTAACATCTTGTCGTCCGCAAGAATACGGCAAAGCACAAAGATACAGAACAGGTATATCAAGGAATTAATTGACCATGAGCTGTGGTAAAGAACCATGCTTGATGTGATTTCGAAAGAAAAAAAAACCGGAATACTGTACGGAGAGTCAAAATATTTTCCTCTGGAAAGTGAGTACTGGTTCCATTGCCGAGTTTTTTTTATTGGTGGTTATTCGTACCTCTAATTATGTATCAACAATGTTATTTTTGATAAAGTTTGCATTATAACTTTATGTTCTAAACTTTTCATATTTTTCAGGATTAAAAATTCACGATGGATCCCTAGAAGCTTTCTGACCTTTAAAAAGAGTTGTATGTGTATATATATATATATATATATATATATATATATATATATAAACTATCACAGTGAACCCAATTACATACGAATATTACAAGTCTTATTGTTAATATAATTTATGGGAAAACTAAGAAGTTACGCGGACGCACAGATCAGTTATGGCCTCAGTAACGTTTACAGTCTTCTGAATTTTCTTATTTGTGAAGTCTGAAAAGTTGTACATAAAGTAGCTGGAAAGGGGGGAGGGGGGGATAAGCAACAAAATTATTTGTCACCGGGCCCTTGGTATCTCCGGACGGCCCTGCTCCACATCGACACACGCTACACCGTCTCGCGCGGAGGAAGTTGTCGCGGGGAATGTCCGCTCGCGGCCCCCGAGTCCCGCGGGGGTAAGGAAGGGAGCAGCAGGGCTCCCCAGACGCGCGGCGCCGGACGCCACGGGGCCCCCGCAGACGCCTGACGCGCCGCTGGTTTATTACGCCCCGCCCCGGGTGAATATTTCATGGCGCAACGCAACGTCTACCCGCCCCCGTGCCATCTGATATAAATTAAAAAAGTTAAAAATTCCATATTACTCGGGTGTTGAAAACGGCCGCCCCGCGGGAGGGGGGGGGGGGGGGGTCGCTGGGTGCGGAAGGGGGAACAATGCGGACGACGTAGGGAGAGAGGGTTGGTCGCCATTGTTCTGGTGTGTGATGAGGGGAGGGGGGTGGAACAAGCTCGCGCCATTACGAGCTTGGCCCCCTCAGGGCTGCAAGAGCAATCTCAACAACCCCCCGCCCCCTCCACCCAGCAGACAGACATCCAGACCTCGAGTCAGTTTCCCGTGCCGCACTGCGTCTTCGCCCCTGGGTCCACCTGTGCGCCGTCGTGCGACATCGAGGTCATTAGCGGCGAGACGAGAGCGGGGCCTTGAAGGAGTATTGATATTTGACGGGGGTGGGGGGGGGGGGAGCTTATAGTCCGTGTCCACGTGACTACCCGTGCCAATAACACATCAAAATTACCTTTACGATGTTTAAGAAAGCATTATTTAGGTACTTTCTGAACTCCCGTGCTCACGTTTAGCTGTGGTATCAGGAAATCGTGGCTCAATATGCGTGAATGTGTATGAATGTGTATAAGTTATTATTATAAAATATGTATTTATGTATTTGTTGTGTGCTGTTGTGTACTTTTGTAGTTGTTCGTGTGTGTGAATATTGTTAGTAGGTTGGCGGGCCGTTTGTTACGGATGTGAACGGGCAGGAATCAGAATAATGCGGATGAAGTGAATGATGTTCAGTTTGTTAGTAATGTACACGGGAGAAAGTAAAATATAACAGTATTTTTGGAACTGTTTAAGTTTGAATTAGTTTTTATAAAATTTTGTGACATATTTTTTTAAATACCTGTTAAAATTATAGTTTAAGTAATATTTTAAACTCAATATTATTCTTTATATTATATTTATATTAATTCTATGTATTTTTGTTATACATATTTATATTTTCTAGTGATTCATTGGTTTAGATATTATTTTATTGCATTTTAAAGTTCTTATCGTTTTTCTTGGCTATTAGTTTTATAAAGCTTTTCTGGCACTTACCTACTCTGTAAGGATTTATTTTCTTAAGTCAATAAACTAATTAAATGAATAAATTTTCTTTAATTTAACTGTTACCCAATTCCCAACTGTCACTTCCAAAGACACACACTATTTTTTTTACGAAAAGTGACAATTACTATTTCATCACTGGATTTTCTAGATTATCTGTTTAGTATATAATTGTTGTGTTCCTCTGACATTAAGTGACAATCACCTTAAGATGTTCACGAACGCTCTTGACAACAACAGTGGCTTAAAGATACGTAGGCCACTCGCATAATTCTTCAGAATAGTTAAATTTGTGATCCGTTATGCGATACAGGCTGCACCTACATCGATACAACCCACATGATCACGCACTGTTAGAAATTACAGTAAACTTAAGGACTTTTCAACGAAGAATTCAACTCAAATAAACGAAAAGGTATTCGTAATTTATAATAATTGAATCTTCATAGAAAATAAACCGTATTTGGACTTCCGAGTTGTGCGGTTCGTTATAAACACAGGTAAAAACACACACTGAACCAAGGGAGAGTGTTCTAGGTGTAGACTTAACCAGCTTTTGAATGTTTTGTTAATATACCAAGAGTATTATTTTGGGTTCATGTTCAAAGTAAGTGATATCAGTATCCGTAAATTTACGAAGATCCCTGGGTAATTTGTAACTAGCGTTCTTAGTTAATTGAAGTTGGAAATTTTTAACAGTGCGTCAACGCACTGGCATCTTCCCCATTTATGACAAAATAATGTATAGAACACCGACATATTTTTATCGAATTCTGTATTTGGGCAACCAGGGACGCGGGCGTCCCTTGGGGTGGATGTTTTCGCAACGGCCCGAACACGTCCGGGCGGTGCCGAGTGTGTTCCGAAAGAGCTTGGCTGTTAAAGGTTGTCCCTGGTGCTACCCGGAGGTCGTTTCGCGTGCCGGAGCTCTTAAAGAGAGATTCAGACGTGCTGTGAAACCGGCACGCAATCTTTCCGCCAGAGACACGTATCTGTGGTAATTTAAGATGCCACCCTAACATTTTATGACGTCATAAAAAGTTAAAGGTGTGCTTTCATTTCAACATGGAACGGTAGATGTTCTGCACGTATATTCCCTAATATACTCGATAGTTGTGAAGGAAAAAAATTTCCTAAAACAGGTTTACTCGGTAGTTGTGAAGGGAACTGAAGTAGGAAAGATGTTGGAAAGTTTGAAGTTGGAGTTAACAATGAGTACCTACATATTGACGGCAAACGAATGAAATCATAGAAATGTATTATTTATGTACAACGATTATAATACTTTTTATTTTAAAATTTTTCTCATGTATAATATTTTATACAGCTAATTTTCGCTGGACTTAATCGCAATTTACACTATTTAGTATTTCAGAATTTTGTAGGAATTCGAGAACGCCATTTTGGGGAGAAGCTAAGGACCATAAATAGTGCTCAAAAACCCAATTTCGGATTTTTTTTAACGGAAGGCTGTGACTACAAATTAAAAAAAAATGCTAAGGAACACCAGTTTTGGCTATAATCACTCTACTTTAGAAACGAAAAACGACGAAATAATGAAACGATCTTAAACGATTCGCTACGTATTTAAGTTTGTGAATTTCCATGATGCAGTATACACATTCCTATGTATTCTTGGGAATTCAGATAAATTAAGAAATCCTAGTAAGAGTTAATCCAGGATAATGCATTAAAAGAAAAAAAACACGCTCTTCAAAATTAGGTTGTTATGAATAGGATATTGACACCGGTGCCTTTTGCCGCTGGGATTTAGCTGAGGATATCTTACAGACTAATACACTTAAATACCCATGGCATAGATGTAAGGTACTCTGACAACTCCACTACCTTGGATGGCATATAAAGTCACACCAATTAGTATACTTTTAATTCATCGTATGTTTTAAATTTGCATACGACTGAAAATTTATTTTGTCAAACTCTTTCTAAAATTTAAAATAGCGGAAATCTAGCTATAACTGAAGAGAGTAAAAATGCCATTTAAAGAACCAAAGCATTCGTGTGGCTTCAAGAAACATTTTAGTTAGAATATTATTGATGGTAATGTAGTCTATGATTTAGAGTATTAACATCTCCGCCTTATGCCAGCAAGCTTAGTGAGAGACGGCACAGAGATAATTTTTAAAACACCTATGCCTAAGGCAGTGCTGGAACAGCTGACCCAGGAGGTATTAGTTAGGTATGTATGTACTTACGAGTTCGGTAAGTTAGTTTACAATAATATATTAAAAATATTTACAAGTACAATTCTCCCTGCAGTGAATTTGACCATATTTACTAAACTCTTATTTTAAATTCAATTTTAAATGTTGTGTTTTTTAAATCTCTTTATACTTTGTCTTGCACAACCATAATTGCATTTTTCAAACGTCTCGATTTAAAGTTAATAATACATTTTTGTGTAATTGTTTATATATTGGTGAATATTGTAATATTACTGAAAGTAGACATAAATTACATAGCACTCACACACAAGCTTGCTTTTGTAAATGTGACAGTCATTCCTGCTTACAACTCGCACAAAATTTAAGAGGTAGAGAAAGGAACTGGCAGACGCCATTTGGCTTCAAAAATTGCCGCTACAATATTTTATCGTTTAGTATTGTAAATTTATTTACGCTAAGGCCTATATTACGCATTTGTAAATCTACAAAAATTGTACAGTTGTAGGATTTAATACTAACAGCCAATCACTTCATAGGCGAAACTAATTGTAGCAGCCAGTCATTGTTAACGTCAATAGTTCAATAAAATTATATTATATACCTACCTTGAAGAAACATAATTTTTTAAATCAAACGACCGAAGATTGTCATGACCTGAAAACTATTACAACCAAGGTAGCGTCTTTTGTTTTCTAATTCTGCCATCCTTAACTTAATCGCAGCCTGTCATGCGCCTCTTTCACCTGCCAGCTAATCAGAACAATTGAGAAGTGAGAAGGCGTAGTGGTAATAAACTGGACTCGCGTTACAGAAGACCCGTGACATATTCCCGGGACCGGACATAATGATTTCGGTTTTAAACTGTTTACCGAAAAAACTCCATGAAAATGTGGTTCCTTATTAGAGGCCCTGGCACAATACATGATGTCCATAACATAATGTCCCAGTTTCAATAGTTTCAATGGTATATTGTAACAGTTTAATTTAGACTATTTACAACAAATCATAATCAAATTTAAGGTAACCCAACCTAGTATGTGCACCTTTAGTTATATGGCAGAAATCCAACTTAAAGTCGTATTCTTCCTACACTTTGGTTAACAAGTCCGGAGTAATGGAAGCCTCTTCAATTCTGTGCTTCAACTATGGTAAATTATTAGGTAGCGGCGTAACGTAGACCCGATCTTTAATAAATTTCCAAAGGAAAATAAAATCCCTTTCGGCACAGCCCACAGGCGTAGGTAGATTTCGAAGTACCTATTTATTCTGGAAATATTTTGTAAAATTCTATAAACTTCTGGAACATTTTAAGAACTTAACTGTACATAACACTTTATATGTTCGCCAATATTACAAAATGATCGAATAAATATTTACTTAGAACGAATTTAATATTATATGCCGACTAAGTTAATTATTTGATTTTTTGACCTTCAAACACAAATTTTCATCCATTGCACTAATAACGTGGTTGTATAAAAATTTGCTTTACACCGAGGTTTAAGATAATATCGATGGTGTTATGCAGTAAGGGCCCTATCAACAAAATGTAATTTATTCAGGATAACAGAAAAACTTCCTCAAAAATCACAATTTCATGATAAAAATCTCAAAATATTTCATTATGAAATTTAATTTTATTGTATTTTTTATAAGACATGACATATTCCACACAATTACTAATGTCAAAAAAATAATAGAAACAAACTATATAATGTCGATAAAGCCCTTACTACTTGCAAGATTACCTTGAATAGTTGATAGTGACCAAAATATTTTTTTACATGGCCCTTTCTGCACGAAAGGTTTTTTTAACTTTGTTAAAATTTTATGAATTACCCGACTGTATTTTCTAAAAAATTAAGAACAATAACATTTAGAATATTAGAAATTTTAAGAACAGGCACTTAAATTTACATCAACATTCCTTTATCAATGAAACAATGTTCTTTTAATTAAATAGATTAAAAACATTCACATTTGCATAATTTAACTATCATCTGTTTTACAATATTGAATCACTCAAGAAACATACAATTATTATGAACATTTCAAATGAAACAAATTTCAGGCTAATAAACATAAATATACAATGACTTAACATCTTACAATACAAAAAAAAATTAATTACAATTACTCATCAGAATCTTCCTCATCGGTCTCTGGTAGACAGTCTCTTACAGAAGCTTTCCAGGGTATCTTCTGGTACTCATCCCAGCACCGCTGCGGTATAATGTTGCGTTCACACAATTGCCACAAATCCTTATATTTCTCAGCCGAAATTGGACGTCTGGCCTTGTGAAGTTGCTTTAGCTCACAGTCTTCATCTTGTCGTGGTCTTCCTCTTCCTTTATGGGGGCCAATGGTCACAGTTTGAGATTCGCTGCCTTCTTGGAATGAATATTTGATGTCAACTGTTTCAAACGTCTTCATAAATTTCACTTGACGTATCTCCTGAAACTTTATCTTGTCTCCTGATGTATGTTCTTTCTTTTGTGTGGAGAAAAACTTATTTTCAATTGGTTTCCAATCTTTGAAGTCTGAGTACTTCATAACATACACAGTGTATGGTCCATGTGATGTTCTAGCATTTTCTATCCATGTAGGCCATTCGGATGGAGCCCATACCACTTTGTGTTTTAGGCTGCGTTCTATTACACCGTGAACTGAATCTACAGGCATATATGTGTGTCCTGGGAGAAGGTAATTTATTGTTATGCTTGTGAGTGTAGGTGCATTTTGCAAAGTATAAGCTATCATACTCAATATAACATGATTCTTGTTTTGCCCCGGACAACTGTCACAGTAGAGTGACAGTGTGTTCACACTTTTTTCCAAGTCTACTTTGTTTATGTACATGTGGAGCATAGATGCTATTTCATTGCAACCTCGGTTGCCATCGCTTTCCCCCCCACACATAGCAATAAACCTTTCTGGTATGGTTTTCATACACAGCAAAGTTGTATACAGAATACTTTCTACTGTAATATAGCAACATGTTGTCACCATGTGGTGTGTTTAACACCTTCTGCAAGTCAAAACTAGCACATAAAAATCCTTCAGTGCCACTTAATTTCTGATCGTTCGTAAAATGCACTTTTGTTGCCTCTTTTTCTTTAATGTGGTCTTCAAACTTTTCAGTAGAAATACCACCGTGTTCCAAACGTCCTTGTTCTTCTGCCAAACATACAACACATTTGTCCTTTTTCGGAATGTGTATTCCAATGTTGTAGAATTCCTTCCAAACATTCTTGAACACCCCAGCTTTAGCAAAGGGGATCATTTTTTCCTGACAGTCTTTCTTATAAAGCCTATACACATTTTATAGGCTCTTGTACTCAATTGGTATGTAGGTTTTTGTGGAAGAACTACGACAGTAGTGTGATGGCACTGCTGGCAATTTCTGGATGAATGTGTGTATGTATTTTGTAATAGTAGTAGGTGTTTTGTTTGCAGGTTCTTTCTTGCACCGTTCATCTGTTTTAGCTCTGCTTATGCCAGTCTTGTTTTCCCATGTATAGCGCACAGTTTTTGCAGAGATGTTCAATGTTTTCACGAAAAATTTCAAACAAACATTTATTCGTTTTCCCTTAGATGGGAAAGAATAACACCTTGTTTCCCTTTGCTTTGATTTGTCAGAAGTCCATCTCCTTTTATTTTGTACCTGAGCTGCACAAGACAGTATCCAATCCCTTTGCTTACTCCTATCGCGAAGACTCCAATACTGTTGAAATAACTGTTGTCTCTCATCTTCGGTAAAGCTTTCTGAACATTTATTGGAACATTTTCCTTTAGAACAGGGATTGGGTTGCATGTTTTTTCCACTCACAAACAATCCTTTGTCATTCGCATAGGGCTCACCACTGTTTCGTTGCCTTTTTCGTCTCTCAAGTCCCCTTTCTTCTTTACTTTGCCTTTTTCTGCCAATAGCTATTTCACTTTCCATGTCATTGTGATTACTAGCATTTCCATCAGAATCTGATGCGTTGTCTCCATTTTGTGTGCCTATAGAATCACTGATGTTGCCTTCGTTATCTAATGTTCCATTCTCATTTGCAACCGCAGTGTCACCACGCTCACTACCAAACGTACACATTTCATCGACACGTTCGTTCAATACCAATTCACTATTACATACTTTTCCAGTGATATTGTCACTTGGCATGTTACTTGCAAAATAATTTTCGGCTGTGGCATTTGTATTTTCGGACACACTATAAACATTAGTATCATGGTATTCATCTTTTCTGTCCGTTACTGTCACAAACCCATCAAATATTATCTCAGCATTATCTATATCGTTGCTGGTAAGTATCACTGAAGATTGTACCACATTAACGTCAACATTTCGGTTGTCTCTATTTAAAACAGAACCCTCACCTTCAAACACACTATTGCTAATTGGCACATTTGCAAGACGTTTCTTAACCTCTAAACCAGGCTTGGAGGTATCATCACACACTGACTGTACAATATTACCTGTGTTACTTATCGAATTATTTTAATCTTCTTGATTTAACACAAGATTAACTAATAAGCGACCTCTACTAAAGTCGGACATTTCTGCAACAACACAATCTCATTTACAGCAAATGACAGCAAACAATATTATGTATACAAGCCATTCAAAGTCATAGAATAAGATAAAGAAATGGGCTGTGTTAAACAACTTCTACAGAACTAATATAAATAATGAATCTTTATTTATAAAACGGAATATACCTCCTAAACAAACTTTGACAGTGCCCTCAACAAAGGTGATAAGGCCTTTACTGCACGATAGACAAAATAAAACTGTGTTGATAGTGCCCTTTAAATTTTCCATATCTCTTACGTTATTGAGGCTACGATAACGCCCTTACTGTCAATCTATTCAGCTTGGAAAATCCTGAAAAACGATACCAAAATGTCAAAATCGAAAATTTGGTTGATAAGGCCCTTACTGCATAACACCATCGATATTAAGATGGTTTATAATGAATTCAAACGAATTTTATACGAAAAAAGATTTGAATTTTTTTAAAAATTTCAACTCTTATTTTTACGGTAATAATTCGTTTCGTCAAAAATTGTTTCAGCCAAAGTTTTAGATAAAGTTTAGGATTCTTACAATAAATTATAACGTATATGATAGTACAACTATTAAAAAGTAATGATTATTTTTTTACTTTCAAACCTTGTTATTTCCACCCCTTACATTAATGGTTGGGTAAACAAAAAATGTGTTTTAACAATAGTTTTAGTCAATATTTAGACAGTTAAACCAAAATAAGAATGGATTCGATAGTGTACCGGGTAGGGAAGTTTTATTTATTTTCTCATTCCAACCTCAGGTTTATTCAAACCCTTGCAATAATGGTTTGTATTATAAAAACATTTTCAGACAAAAGTTTTATATACAAATTATAAGATTTACAAACAATTCGAACGGACTTGATAGTGCGCCTACCAAGGAAGTTATAAATTTTTTGTTATTCAACCCTTGTTTATTCCACCCCTTGCAGTCATGGTAGGTCGTATAAAAATATTTTAGACAAAAGTTGTAGATAATAATTCAAGGTTTTACAATATACCTATTAGAAAGAATTTGACCTTGTACATGGTACGTAAATAATGCATTTTTTAATATTCTACCCTAGTCTTATTTCAGCTCCCTGCAGCAATGGCTCATCTTATCAAAAATATTTCCAGACAAAATTATTAGATAAAAATTATGTTTTACAAAAAATTTGAACTGATTCGATTGTGTCTTTAATAAGGGAGTTAAGAAATATTTTCTGTTTTTAAACCCCTGCTATTTTCCACCCCTTGTATTAATGGTTGGTCATATAAAATAATTTAGGACAAAATTTTCATGTTTTACAACAAAAAGAAATGGTTTTAATAGTGAAAAAGATACGGGTTTTAAGATTTTTTTATTTTCACCCTTTATTTTCAACCCTTTGCAGCAATGGTTCGTCTTATCAAAAATTGTTTCAGAAAAAAGTTTTACATAAAAATTATAAGATTAATACATACTGTATAAATTCGATGTTGTGTTTACGAAGAGAGTTATGATTTTTTCCCCCTCCAACCCTTGATTTTTCAACCCCCTTGAAGTTATGGTTAATCATATCGAATAGCTTATCCAAACAAGATATATTGGTACTACCCCTAAGAGTTATAAGTTCAAATGGATGAGATATTTCTATATTATGTGAGTTACAACGATAATTCTGTTTTTCAAAAAACCCTTCCCTATTTCTACCCCTTTGGTCGGATATTTTCCATTAAAGAACTTGACTGAGATCTTTCCTACTAGATTTTATGTATCAGTTTGGAAATGTACTGTGAAAAATTGCGACAGTTATTGTTTCTACAAAATTGTGATATATGTAAATATATATAAACTCTTAGTTTATAATGGTTTTGAGGTCAATGTACCATGAAACGAAAAACTATATAAACATTTTCCAAACGTCGCACCGTGCTAACGGCTACAATAGGTAGTATTTCTTTTAAATATACCTAAAATTACATGGGGTTATGTCAGGTGAACGTGGATGTCAGCGAAAAAGAGCTCTGTCGTCTCGACCATTACGACCAATCCAACGGTCAGGGACTTCGACGATCAACCACTCGAGTGCAAAGAGATCACAATGGGAAGGGACTCCATCCTGTCACCAAATGAAGTTTACAGGTTCACCCTCTACTTTCACTTTGCAAGCGAGAAAACAAGAAAGCATTACTCGCGCATGCGCTTATCTAAAACTGAGTTCATCTTTAATTGTGACCTTGAACAGACACTCTTACAGTTGTTACTATTACATTTTATAACCTTGACATTCTTTTATGGACATACTGTATATTCCGCGATTTCCCTAGACTGTGTAATTGTGTATTGTCACCTTGCGGTCGTCCATACGTTAAGCCAAAGTAAAAAGAATAAAAAGTAACATTACCCTTCGACAAGCTCGAGCAAGTGTGGCAGAAGCTGCGAATGATGTATCGTGTATGTACACTTATGTGTTGAATATACTTCAAACCTTTGTGCATTATTTGTATTTCTAATTCCTTAATTATTAAGTTTACATTAATATTTTTAACTCATACTTACATTCAATAATGTTCAATAGTGCATTTATTATTTAATCGTTCAATCGTTCATCCTGTAATTCTATCATAATTTGTTCATTCATTTTCTTTCATTCATTCTTTCGTGCATTCATTCATAGATTCATGCATATTATTTATTTTTATTTTATCGTTAACTATACAAAGAAAATATTTTTCTGTATTTTTACAAAAGATTCCTTTAGAAACCAGTTGCCAAGAAAAAGTTTGTAATGCTGCAAGAAAGATATTGCAACTTTGTAAAACACATGGCTAGGGTTATTTTTGCATAAATATATATAATACGTTTTTCAAGATAATTAATAGTATTGATTACGAAAATTGACGCATAAATTTTTACTTTAATTGATGTTTCATTGAACCACATTTTTTGAATCCTGGAAATGATAATCAAATATTTAATATTTTGATTTTATTTTGTCTTACTGTACTTATTGATGCGCGCAGTTAATACTGTAAGGTACTCAGGGAACTGTTTGCAAAATAAATTTAACTATTGGAGGTACTGGGACAGCACAAAGCATAAATGCCTGGGTATATATCCGAACCCAATATTTTGTAGTGATACAATTGTTTTCACTTGAGGCTGGCTTTACAATTTAAAGTTCACAATTAAAATCTTACTGTTGATTTCAGCCAACGAAATTCCGCGTTGTATCCGGCATCTGCTGGCAGTGTTTAAGTAACTATATTAAATTACCAAATCATTATCCCGCGATATCTGAACATCAATTTGTGAGCACAGTTTTTTTTCAACATATAAATATGGTGTTAAAATTTTTTTTAGCGAATCACTCTAACCACGAGACATTTTTTAAAAAAATTTAAATCATTTGCTAGTAACTTATAAGTAATAGAACGAATTAATTTTTTTAAAGCAGGAATTACACCTGGACATTCTAATATCTTGACAAATTCTTTGCCGCAGTACGATTGATTAATATAAACAGTTCTCAAGTCTCGTTGGTTGTTGCGCCGAGCGTCCGCAACAGAAATAAAATACATTGATTTCCCTCCCAAGCGCACGACCGTCCTGCTATGCGCTGTTGTGATTCAGTAGGTTTCGGGAAAACACGGCGGTCAGATATTGTGCCCAGGACCTACTGTTACTGTTGCATACGTGTTGTAAATTGTGCGCTCAGCTTAATCTATACTAATGTTATAAAGCTGAAGATTTCGTTTGTTTGAACTACTGGACCGATTTCAAAAATTCTTTCACCGTTGGATATGCACGTGATGCCTGAGTGCTATAGGCCGTATATGTGCCACGGGTGAAGCCGGGGCGGACCGCTAGTACTACATGGTGCAGTGGACGGGTGGGCCGGGGGAAGAGGGGAGAGGCACTGACCCGCGAGTGGTTGCCGTCCAGGAAGAACTCGGCCTCGGCGCGGCCGGCGCCCTGCGCCACGGCGGGCGCCGAGAAGGCGTCCAGCAGCCCGGCGGCGCCCTGGGCGTCGTCCTGCAGCAGCTGCGAGCCGCCCGTCTCGGCGAGCTGGCGCGCCGCCGCGCCCACGCGCTGCCCCAGCCGGAACAGCGCGTACGAGGCGTCGTGCGAGCGACCTGCGCACACGGTCCAGGCCTCTTTCACTCATACACTCTATACACATACCTATATCAGGGGTGGGGAAAGGGTATTTTGCTCCCCCCCCCTCTCTGAAACCTTCAAGTGGGGGCAAATGGGGGCAAAGAAAGTGCTGTGTAATTAATTTTTAGATGACAAAACTGCTTAGATAGCACCATTTTCCACCTTGAAATACAAATTTTCCCCGGGGGAAGACCCCCGGGCCCCCCCGCTTCAATAGGGGGGGATCGATGATTCTTTATAAAAAGGTATATTGCCCCCACCCCCCCATTTGGAAATGTAGTTGTTGCGCCCCTGACCTATGTACTGTATATGTTGACTTATAAGAAAATATACGTTGAAAAGTGTTGCGGACATTGCCCCAGACATCTCGGCTCGTGCCTACCCAAGGAACACGCACACGCACGCACACACACACACACACACACACACACACACACACACACACACACACACACACGGTGTGCAGAACTTCAGGAGAAGCCACGCGGTTTGGAAACTGCTCCAGATATCCGAGTGGCGTCTGTTTGCGGAAAAAGCATTTAAGAAATGCGCCGAGGGCTGATGGGTACTTCACTTTTCCGTATTTTTTTCTTTTTAAAACTGTATTTTTTTTTTCTTTTCTTGGAAGAGTGTGTTTCAGAAAATATTTTTTAAAGGCGTTCGGATTCTTGGAATCACTCAAGGCACTTGCATTTCACGTTTGTCTTAATTTCTCCGCCGTATAACGTTATGGTTACCGCTCAAATCCTACAGTTTTCCCTATACACGACGAAATGACTGCGTGCTGCGCTTAGAGGCGATACCGCACTAGAAGCACCAGTGAGAGACGCACTTATCATCTCGCCTCACCAACACAAATACACCCATGACTAGGCGGGCACCTTAATGTCCCGTCAACAGTGAAGAATTCACCGACGTTTCGGTGGATTGCAGTCGCCATATTCATTAAAACCCAGTGTTACATATGTTGTAGCAAACTGTTCACTGCTAAATCCTACTCAGTGAAATGTGTTAAGGAACCTATAATTTTTTTCTGCTTTATATGTACATTTCCAACTGTAAGACAACTATATTTATAATTGTGAAGTTTTATTTTTTAAGCAGAAATTACCTGCCCCCATATGATTATATATCTTTAAACAGTTTTCAACTCCCGCTCAAATGCCATTATACTCTGCTCTCATTTGTCGTTGCGTCATGTGTTCGTAAAATAAATAATTAATATTCAATTCCCTCCTATGGTAAGATCTCTCTCCCATGCACACGACCATCTTGTGCGTTATTTATTGTAAATAAAATCGTTATGTTCGAAAACATGGCAGTCAAATCTTGTGCGCATGACCCATGTTTTTTTTTTTTAATTTTTAGTTGTGAATTCACTTTTTCATTTTGTAATGTTATTTTCATTTAATGGTAAGTTATCTGCGCTTAATAAGGCCCACCCAAAGATTTTGGAAAAGTACAAATGAAGAATTTGTTTGCAAAAGTGAAGCCAAACAAACTGGTCAACCATATATTTATTCTATTCAATATGGCGACCATAAGATCTATTTAGTGTTTTATTATGACAAAAAAAAATATTTTTAATGAAAAGACTCCTGTAAGGATAAATTAATTTTATCCGTGTTACTGAATTTTTGTGGTAAGTTATGCAAATAACTGTAAATTAGTCCGCAACGGACAACATTTTGTCTCTAAATTAAACTGTAACATTATTTTACTAGCTAATAACCCATGGTTTAAGCTCGTGCAATTTCAGGATATCGCTGATATATTACCACTGAAAGAAATGTATTTGGCTTATTCTAAACATATTTACTAAAGAAATAGGCACATTAATGTCAGATGTATAGAATATTTAATTCACAAAACCGTCTGAGAATGATATTTCTAAAGTGGTTAAGCGTAGGCCTTTTTAATTTTTAGTGTAGCTAGTTTATCTGAGTTTATAATATAGTGTTTTATTGTGTTCAAGGGCATATTTCACATTGATTAAATTAAACTTGCCTCTTTTTTATTTAATTAGTTAGAAATTAAAAAATATTTTAAACACGCAGCTATTTTTAAAATAAGGTTTATGCCATCGTTTGAACTAAAACTCGATTAGCTTTGGAAATATGAATTTTATAATAAAAATTAGCTTTTACCCGCGGCTTAGCTCACATTGATATCCTAAATAAGTATCAAAGATCATTGCAAAGAAAATAAAATAATATAGTAATTGTTTTTTATTGCGTGACTGGGATCATCAGTATTTAAAAATTCTAACATACAATTTAGCTTAACAAACTGAAAACATGCTTTATTAAAATATGTTTCACTATTTCAAAAAATAAATAATTTTAAATAATAAAATTTTAAAATGTTCAAAGTATTAACATATAATAAATTATTTTTTATTTAAAAGAGCTTAAATCAGAGTATTAATCTAGAATGCTCCTATATACTATGTTATAGGTTTTTCTGTCCAGTGGAAACATGTGTAGATCTCGGGCATTGGACACACGCGAACAGGCTACATATAGTTGGCCATGGGAAATTCACGGCTTTTCCAAATGCACCCCTACTACCTGCAATGTTTGCCCTTGCGCTTTGTTGATGGTAACAGCAAAATTAAGCCTGACGGGAAACTGAACTCTTTTGAATTGGAACGGTAGATCAGTGGGGATAATTGGAATTCGAGGTATGATAACACTTTCCCCTTTACCGACACCTGTTAAAATCGTGGCACCAAGTATATTATCCCCCAATGTATGCCTCGTTTCATTACCTAGTCGAGGAGCATCTAGATTTCGCATAAGCATGACTTGTACATTTATTTTCATTTGAAGTATATGTGAGGGTACACCCGAAAGTTCAAGTGATGATTGTATTTATTGAATAATACTACTTCATTTCCCCTTGCACCTCTTTTAAAATATAAGTGTCCATTTTATTAACGATATAATTTTTTGGCGCCAATATTGCTCTTGCGCACAACCACTGATCACTATTCAAATTTTGTTGCAAGTCCGGGAAAACTTGGGTAATAAGATCCACATAATTTTCTACTAAATTACAAAATTCTCTTTAAAGTAAAATATAACCTTCAGCAAAAACGTCCAAACAACCATCACCGAAAAAAATAAACAGACTCCTGATCTCAAAAATTAAAAAAGTTTTGCTTGGCGGTGACAGAAAAATAAAATTGAATAGTGAATTGACGCTGGTATTACAGTATTAGATTGGTGAATTATTAATTTACTTATTGAAACGCCAGATGGCGTTAATTTTTATTCAACTTACTTAAACTCTCAGTCGGACTATCATACATACCAATATAAATTTTTTTTCCCTTCAATTTTTTTTTTTAAATTTATAAAATGTGTCCTATGTCCTTTACTATATCCTTGAAGATATGCGCACAAAATTTCATTGAGTAGTTTACGCGTGAAAGCGTAACAAACAAACAAACTCACATTCTGATTTATAATATTATAGTAAGGATGTTAACCACCTTTTTGCCCCTTTTGCAGACGAATATAGAAAAATGGTAAAGTTAAAAAAAAAAAATTAAAATCATAATAATGTACGATATTCTTGCTCAGTTTCTTACCTCCGTCTTAATTTGCTTGGACATATGATATGTAACTATAAAAAATAGCGTGCCCTCATTTCACTGCCTTTGGGGTTCAAATATCGATAATTGGTAAAAGCACCTTGCGTAGTAAATTATTGGAGATATTCATGCTCAGTTTATAACATCCAGCTTTAATTTATAAGGAGATGTACATTTTTAAGATAAAAATTACAGCCTTTTCACGGGATTTAAAGTTGAAATCCGTAAAGTTGAAAAAAAAAATACAATTAGTAGCTCTATACGTTTGTTGTTAATTATTAATTTATTACTCTTAGATCTACTAGATTCGTAAATATGAATTTTTTTCTTTAAACCAAAATTAAAACTTTTATAACACTTATGGATGGAATCTTGTATAGTAGAATAAAAATATGTAGTTTATATTTAATTTTTTATCATAATTTAAAACAAACTTAATTAGTTACGGTAAACGATTTTTTTAAAATTATTAAACAAAACTTTCCCCTTTCCATCCCCGTAAAAGACGAAGTACAACAAATAAATAAGAAATATGCAGTACCTATTTATCGATGCAAGTTGTTATTTATTAGTTTCTTACTTATATTTCCTACTGGATAAAAATCCTCATTTTTCGTTTTAAAAACATACCTACCCCCTTTACCCTCCTTAGGTTTGAATTTCGTAAAATAGTAAAAATTTGGTTGGTAGTTTTTGGTTGTTTACTATTGGTACCCAAAATCTTTTATTCTGCTTTTATAGATTTGGCGTTATAAATATTATATATTAATATATATCATCCCCTTTTCACCCCTTAGGGGTTGAATTTCGGAACATGGTACAATTGTGATTTGTAGTATTCGAATGTTTAATATTCGTACCCAATATCTTTTATCACACTTAATTAGATTAGTAGCTATAATTATTTATCTTGAAACGATATCACCCCTTTTCACCTATCAGGGATTTAATTTCGTAAATAGTTGTTTGTAGTTTTTGTATGCTTATTATCTTACCCAAATATATTTTGTAATGCTTTATTAAATTCGGAGATATAATTATTAATTTTAAAACCTTAATTACCCCCTTTTCACCACTTAGAGGTTGAATTTCGCCAAATGGTAAAATTTTGGTTGATAGTATTCGTATGTTAATTATTGTTAACCAATACAGTTTCTTGTATTTAATTATATTCGGAGATAAAATTTTTATTTTTATACCTAATTTACCCTTTTTTTCGCCTCCTTAGGTGTAGAATTCTGTAATTATATATAGCCTAGTTTTAAATTTAGCTAAAGACCTTTCTAATAAATAAAAAAATAAAGAGTTTAAAAATCTAAAAAACACGCTCATTTACCACTTATTTTTTGTTACATTGTACAAAACATATACAGTTTACTAGCAGCGATTGGAGAGTTCCACTATCTACCTCCTGGCCAATCATCAGATCAGTTCGGTGGAACCAAATTATTGTATTGACATCCGGATTACGTATACTTGCAAAGTTTCAATTCGATACCACAGTTCGAAATACGTTAAAATCTACTTCCAATATGTGTTTACATAGTTTCAAGTGAAGCTAATAAAAGCGGGTTAAAAACATTTCATCAAAATTCGTCAAGTCGTTTACGATTGATGCTGGAACAAACAGACGAACAGACAAAAAACCAAAATTTAAAAAATATATTTTTGAGTGCTCAAGAACGTAAATGGCCAAATATAGTATTTTATTTCATTTCATCCAATGTACATAATTTTAACCTCGAACAGTTTTGTTATTAGTATTGATTTTTGCATACCATTAAATAAACCCACGTAATTATAGCCACGACTGTTTCCTTTACCGAATATTCTTGATTCGTGATTTTCAGTGATTACGTCTCTAATGACCTCACTGTTGACGAAATACAAAAAAAAAACTCAATAAAAATAAAAACACGAGCTACGATTAAATGTTCATCACGCTGATGAGCGGAAAAACACATATCACAGGCTGCCACTGTTCGCGTACAAGCTCCAGGGCGGAATGAATTGAATTTGTGCTACGTCAGCAGTCGTATCGCACAAAACAATTGACTGGCAAAATGCCCGCACCCGTAAAAAAGAAAATCCACCCATCAGCGGAAATGGAATATACGCAACTAAGCAATATTTAAACATTTTTCGCGAAAGAAAAATTGTGGAAATACATAATTGCAAAAGCTTTTCCGTTAATATGAGAAGAAGAAAAAACGTATCACTGCATTGGAATTTATTTACGATGTTTGTAACGTTACCTAATGAAACGAGAAAAAAAAAATGTTTAAAGCACACTCTTTTTCCACTTTGGAATTAAGACATGTTTTGATATTCAACAAAACTGGAAGAAAGTATTACTTATTTTAGTTTTCACGTGCAAGAGATGCTTACACACAGGTTAATAGTTTTTAAAAGAATTTATAGTGCTTAAAATAATACCTATATCCTTAGATGTATTTCTTATTTTTTGATTCTTGTGCTGAAAACGAGCGAGCGAAAACAATACGAGACAAATTTATTTCTCCTTCCGCCAGAAAACGAAACGACGGATACGTCAATCGTGAGCACGCAGTTACTTGTGAATCGAAAATCACCGTTAACTCTTTCTTTTACACTTTGTCAATTCCTAAGATATACCTAATTTTATTTTTTTTAATTGTAACTAAACTACTTTATAGATTTTTGTATAGTAGTAATCGTACGTTATAATTATAATATGTATATATATTTATTTTATAATAAATTAAAATAAAATAAAATTTATTTATTTCATAGTTATTAAGTATGCTCTTCAATAGAAAGTAGGTGTACGTTAATCCTGTACACTCAAGGTTTGATCAACTCCATGCATTATTGAGATATGGACTGTCCATTTCAGTGGACGATTACACTGAAAGGGTTAACAGATAATACAGATCGTCCTGTAATTATGCGATGTATGTCGTTGCACTTTCCGCAGCAGAGACAAAAACAAATATAAAAACATAAAATGACACACGTCGCATACAACAAAAGAAGGAATAGAAATTAAGTTCATTTATTTTTATGAAGCGAGAGTTCATGACACGCAAGAATATTCCTCACTAAAATTTTCAACAAGCACGATGTTCACACGCTGAAGCTCTCGATAAGCAGGGTTATGCAACCCGGCAGTAGCGAACTGTGTGGCAGACAAGCATACCTTCCAGGCGTCGGCTGTCAGACTGCAGGGCCGCCAGTTCATTAACTAATGATGGATGTGAAACATTTTTTTGGTATAGCCCAGCACTGGCTTGCGATATACCAACAGAGATGCCATCTTCAACTAGTGTCAATTATGTCACATTATTTTTTTTAAATTTTGGTGTAATTTGACACTAAACTTACTCAAATTACAAAAAAAAAATTATACACTAAAGGCTAGTTTACGAAATCGATCGCTAGAATTGGTTCTCTCTTCAATATCCTGATAGCATGATCGTGTGTGTGTATATGTGTATATATATATGTGTGTGTGTGTGTGTGTGTGTGTGTGTGTGTGTGTGTGTGGTACTTGATGCTTGATTTTTTAATTTTGTAGGGCAAGAGATCGTAGGCATACCAAACTTGTGATATTACAATGAGTTATGATCATAAGCTGAATACGAAGGAAAAAGTTCCATAAGACTTGACAATTTCATTGTACTGTGATATTCAATTTTTTTTTGGCCAGGGTCTTTTGACGTACTAAATTAAAACCGCATTCATCATGTGCCACAGGATCAATATATACACGACCATGCCCTCAGGATCAAAGGATAAACTTGTAAACGGAAAAATTACCGTTAATCATTTATAACTGAAAATAAACTATCCTTTACTGCATTGAAATTTGGACATGAAAAATGCTATGAGATTTCATAACTTCAGCTCCACAACACAGTGTTCAATGCTGGAGTCACATATTTTTTTTATTTCTACTGCGCAACTTGCACCGATAGTCTTTACCACGCCAAATTTATATGCTAGTTGCGCGTAACTTGTGTTTAATCCCTGGTGGGATTAACATACGAAGCTTTGAATCACCTCAGTGCGGAGTTCTACATTTCGTCTGCCCGTAGCTAGACGTGTCACCCTGTCGGAAAAAAATTAGTTTTGGGTGTCGATAGTATTTACCTTTTTATAACAACCACTGCAACAACTGAAGACCTCCTGACATAGCAAAAAAAAAAAAAAAATAAATAAATAAAAAAAAATCTCGAATCTGCAGGAAAATCTGAACCATACAATATTTTCTGAAATGAAATATGGATGTGAGATACGCATCGCTATTTCAAAACAAAACTTTGGTTATAACAACATCCCAGATTAAGTGTGTTTATACGCGTAGCTTAACATTGAAGTAACAATGAGGACGCAGTTCCGAGAATGCCGAGCGTTGCCGAATTCCATGCACGCTATATGATTCTTACTTTCGTAATCTACCCTCCAAAATAGCATGTCTCAATCCTATGTAAAACATACGTATGTACTTCATAACGAAAATTTACAATATTTTTTAACTACATTTTAAATCTTCATTTTACATATATGATTTATAATATGGTTTTTAAAAATTGTTCTAAATACTTTTTATTAAATCATATCTACCGGGAACCAGGACACTAGTTAAATACACATCAGTTTTTAATTTAATTATTGTTGTTTTCTTACCTTGAAAACCTAAAACATTACTTTTTTTAATCAGTGATAGGCCAACCAAAACCTAAATTTCCGAAATACCAGCAAACCTATAGTATTAAAAAAATGAAATTCGAGGAAAAATATTGTAAGAAAAATATGACATCAAATGAAATTCAGAAATTCAAACAGTAGCAGTTAAATAGTTGAAAACAGACTACATTATGTATCTCAAAACAAAATATAAATATTTTTTGGTGATTTTACACCAGTTACAGAATTGTTGGGATTATTTTTTAGTACTGCAGGAAACACATTTTTATACAAAATAAAATGCGTCCTACGCTATTTCAAAAATAATAATTTAAAGATTTGAATGTTTCTTCATAACACAAAATTGTATTTTATCTCATATAAAATTTTACTCCTGGCTTTTCTAATCGAGATTAAAATTCAAGGCTTTCTTTTAAGAATCGAATTCGAGATTCGGATTTGAGAAAAGTCGATTCATATGAATGTGTTTATGAAGCGCTTTGCAACAGAAGTGATTGTTGGTTGCTGGTGAAATTAAATTATATTTTCACTTGATTAGAACTTGGTGGGAACACGTTAGCGACAGAGTCGCAGAGATCTTCCTCGGAGAGGAGAGAATGCCATGTGAAGGGCACACGGTTCTGAGACAGACACACATCGCCTCGTGCTGCAATAGAGACTAATTTCCTGTGACGTCCGTGTTCGAGCGAGTTCGTCCCCTACCGACAGACGAGGCACTTCGCCTGCTTCGCTGCTTCGAGTTCTATTTGGACGATTCTCGTAGGAGGGAAAGAAAGGAACCGCATTGATTTTTCAGTTTTTCTGCCATAGTAAAAGCTATCATTAAATATCGAAAATTCGTCTTCTCTAAGGATTTAGTATCTCAAATTATTTAGCTTCTAATATTTCGTGTTTTTGCACATGATTTTAAGTTATTTCATAATATAACCATATTTAATTGTTTTCAAAGGCTTTTTCTACTAAAAAATTTCGATATAAATTATAGTCAAAAATTAGAAGGAAATTTTGTGTCAATCCTAGCACGAACTGAAAGCGTGAAATCGTGTGTTATGGAGTTTTGAATTGACCATTCGTGTCTAGTCTTCGTCTAAAAAAAAAACTTTATTTTTAGTACGTCATTACAAAATCATTAACAACTATGTTGTACCAAAACTATATAAATTCAAATCACATTGGCATTAAAATAATATAAAGATACGTATTCCTCTTGTTCACAGTACAATTTAACAGTGAAGAAATGTAAAGGAATTATTTTTGTTTCTAAAAGTTGTGGTTACCTTTACTGAAAACAAAACAAAAAATTTAAAAAAATTATCAGTTTATAGGAATTTAAACTGATGGTTGTATTTCTATAATATGATTTGTTTTCTCTATTAGCTTATGTTGATTTATTCTTCTTTTAGTAGTTATTTGAATCAACATGACAATTAATTGCTTTTTAAAACATCTAGAAATTAAAATAATCATGCAACTTTTTGTAATATACTTAATTCTGGTATTGTACACAAGTATCCATAAACTATACTATCATCATTTAGGATCTTCATACAAGCTAGTCTTTGTGTCATATTTATTTCCTGAAAAACAAGGTGGAGTGTAAATTATATTTTTTGTTTGGAAATTTAGGCTACTCCAGTATAGGTGTTAAGTATAGGCGTTAGCGAATATATGTTTTAAAATATTCTGGACAGAACCATAAATGCAAAACAGATATGGAGTTAAAATTTCTAGAATTAGCACTTGGATAGAAGTATGACAAAAAAAGCTATCGAGCCTTTACTGACTCCTTATTGACAGCGTGACAAGTGTGTTTTTGTTGAATAATAAAGACTATAAAAATATATTACAATGCCTTACCCAGGACTCGCACCGAAAGCCGGCGTGCATCCAACTGCGCTACGGAGATCGGCCGGATATATATATATGTATATATATATATATATAATATATAATATATATATAGGATGTACACAGAAAAAATCTTCCAGTTTCATTGCTGTATTATAAAAGTTTAGTTAAGTTTGTTTACATTAAACAATACATAAATTTGAAGGTAAACAAACCTAGTTTATCTTACAAATTCAATATGTGCACCGTTAGTTATACGGCACACATCCAACCTAAAGTCCATTTTTTCCGACACTTTGGTTTACACGTCCGGAAATGTGGAAGCAATAGCCCCTTCAATTCCGTGTCTCAACTCTGGCAAATCATTAGGTAGCGGTGGAACATAGACACGATCTTTTATAAAGCCCCGAAGGAGAAAAAAATCGCATGGCGTTATGTCAGGTGAACGTGGAGGCCAGCGATAAAGAGCTCTGTCGTCTCGACCACTACGACCGATCCAATAGTCAAGGACTGGGACGTTGAACCACTCTCGTGCAAAGAGATTCCAATGGAGAGGGCCTCCATCCTGTTGCCAAATAAAGTTTACAGGTTCAGCCGATACTAATCACGCTCAGGTGTCGCCATTTTGCTGCAAGCGAGAAAAAACAAACTAAGCAGTATTCGCGCATGCGCTTATCCAAAACCGTTTGAGTTACCTTTTAATATTTTGATACTATTAAAATTTATAACGCGGACGTTCTTTTATGGACATACTGTGCAGGGGCGTAACCAGGGGGGGTTTTAGGGGTTCAAACCCCCCCCCCCCTTAGCACCAAATCTTTAATTAATTTCTTATTCATCACTCAAACAAATTTCATATTAAAAATAAATAAAATTTTTACCATTACAATATTTAAATTTAAGTACCGAAAACTGCTAAAATAGCACTATTTTACACCTTAAAATCCAAATTTTCCCGGGGGAGGACCCCCGGACCCCCCACTTAAATACGGGGGGGGGGCATGCTTCTTAACACCCCCCATACACAAATCCTGGCTACGCCACTGATACTGTGTTCTTATTATCATTGTGGCGTCGCTGCGCGCAAGCCTGGCTCGGCGAGCACAACACGAACTCAGGGAAGCGTGGCCACCACGTGACAAGCGGACACTCGAAATAGCCCGACCCCATTGGGCGAGAGAACCGACTGATCTCAGGCGGCGGCCGCTGCCAGCTTCGGGCCGGCGTGTCAGTCTCGCCGCGAAGCCTGGCCAACCGAACGACAGTATTCAAATCCCCCAAGTTTTCTCTTTTCACGCATCGAGAAGCACTGTCGCTGCTGCGGCGCGCCTGCGTTTCCACTTCACGTCTACGAGCTATATAACAAAAAAAAAAAATGTTTGGACGCGTCACGACAGTGAGAAATCCGAGGTTCACTGAACCTGTGTTTTCTGTTTCAAAAATGTATTTATTTTCTGATACTAAAAGTTCTTACATTTAGTAACAATTGTACATTTTTTTAATAATTCATTACATTACAAAATTCTAACGCTAACCCTGTTAGAAACTACAGTATTAAGAGGTCATACCGATGTGTAATAGCTTAGAATGTTTAGGAACAAAATCGCTGGTCTTTTTGGATTATGAATAAATATATAGTAGGTATATGTAGAGATTAAATAAACTACAAATGGAACAAAACAAGATAGAAAGAGGTACTGTATTGCAAAATTAAGGATGTGCGTGAAATATTTATTTTATTGGGGCATTTATGAAATTTAACATTGATAAATAATAGGTAAGATTTTTATTTTATTTTAACAATACTTAGGTAAGTACCTATTCAAGACAGACACTATATATTAAAATCGGTAGTTAGGTGAATATTTTTATTTAATTAAAGTTGTGACATTTTTAAGTCTACATATACTATAAGAAAAGTTACGTGTGATTAGTCGCGGTCTGAAAATGTTAACGAATTTTTAAACTTAATCCTTTCTCACATGGTGCAAATTAAAGTCTAAAATATTAGCTGTAAGGGTTTAATTCATTACTAAATTTTAAAACAGCTGATATATTGGATAATTAAACTTAAGTACGTATCGCGAAAATGACCGTGAGTGTACATGTACTAATACTATTACATATTTCAACAATTTTATAATTGTAATTGTTACAGCGAAATGATACGAAGACGTAAAGAACGCAAACGTAACCGTTCTTTGATGAGTGGTGCAAGATAACACCAGAAAATAACTTGAGATGCTGAAATTGTATTCTTATCGAGAAGATACTCGTGATTTGGAGTATGCCGTAAATTTTGAAACTGCACAGAAATATTTTTGGCACCGTAGATGGTTTGTTTTACACATTGAAGAATTTGACTTTGTACACAATTTGTCACACATTTCAAGTTAAAAGTGGAGTAAATATATTTTCCATAGTCTATAATATTTATTATGTACAACAACCTGATGTTAAAATAAAAAAGAACTTTTATTGAAGAACAATTAATCGCTCAAGTTCACCCGGTTATTGCAGTGTGTCGACTGAAACGTGTTCAGTTTGGGTATAGCGGACAAACAAAGCTCGTGAGCTCTCACGAAGCTATGCGTTTTGCTATTAATTGGAGTTATTCATCCACGTTACCAGAGGCCTCGGCGGTCGAGGGGTCGGGTCGGTCGCCTCTCGCTGACGCGACGCCGGCTCGACACGCGGCGGGGGTCGAACCCGGCACTTCTCGCAACCGGGGAACGTAGCGGACCTTTCCATGGGCCGGCGAGTTTCATCGGAGTGCTCCCTCTTCCCGAAACCATTATTTCCCGTCAATGCTACGTTCCCACCACTCCACCGTTTCCATATTACTTGCGCGTCAAAGCATTGGTAATTTCATCCCAAAATGTTTCACGTTGTTAAAAATATTATCGGTAACTGGCCCTAGATAGAAAACTGACGGCAACTGAAGATGATAGGCCACGAATAGTGACGTCAACAACTGTCCAAAGATACCTCCTGTGCTTTGTCGAGCTGTCCAATGAGTTAGTCCATAAATAAGGAGCTTCATTCAATAATTAGGCAGAACTGAGCAAGTCAAGAAAATATTCTGTCGAAAAATGGTCTTCATTCAAACCGTCACAATTTCTTGGGGGGTACAATAAAGTATTTATCCCCCCCCCCCCCGTGTGGTTTTATTTACATATGTTCCATTGAAAAATTCCTCTCCCACCAAATTATCTTTACAAAAATTAATAGTCATACGTTAAAGCCTTCTTTTCATGGTCTGATTAAATTGAAATAATTAAAACTGTACAACAAGATGTGTAAGATATTTAAGGAAAAAAAAAATTCAATTTAAACGTCATCTTTCATTTTCTCCTGGCAGATTTTGCTCCCTCAGTTCAAGAAAATAGCGACATTTGCTTGGATAGCCAAGAGAAAAACGCACCAAGAACTACCGCTTAGTAACGGGGAAAAGATTACGTTCATAAGTAACGGTTTAATTGATCTGTAGCTGGACGGTCGGCAACTGGGCGCAATTCTCAGAGAGAGTTTTAAGATGTTGTCAAAGTAAAAGTTACTTAACACTTTTAAGTTTTTATTTTATTTTTAAATTTGGACTTACGTCTTTTCGTCGTGGTCGTCAAGGACAGTCAATCACATCGTCACAAGTGAGAGACGGCCATCTATCAACAGTGTTTGTAAACAACTCCACGTGGGGTTGGTGTTGCTTCGCACAAATACACTAGAAACCATGGAGTTAGGAACTGCCAGGAGACAGTAAGTTGTGACGTAACTGAAATCACTTTTTAACCTCACCTCGCCATACTCTTCCGCCCAAAACATTGAGGAAACGGTGCTTTATAACGCCTGATGATGGTTAGTAAGTATGAATTAGTATCTTCGTCGTTAGAACAGTCACTTTCATAAAAATAAATGGGTGCGTGTTCTTATGTACACGTTAGACGTTATACTTACTTGGCGTTATAAACAAAACTAACTTTTATTTTGCATACAAATAATTGTTCGAAATAAAGTAATAAATTGACTAGAGTGATATTTGAATTACGTTTGGTATAGTATAAAATAAATCACATTAAAAAATTTAATAAATACTTATATTCAATATTAATATAAACAAGTGTTTAAAATTAATTATTTAATGTAGTATTCTTAATCGAGATGAATTTTAGTAATGAAAATTAATAAAAATGCTGCCATCTGTTACCCTGGTATGGCGACACCGGCAGATCATTCACACAAAAATCACGAAGCTGTGTTTTTGCTTTGCGTGTGACATCTGAGAAAGGTGAACCGCTTGTACGGCTATTGAGAGCTGTCGTATTCGAGAGACGTTACACGGGTCGCAGCGCTGGAAAGGGGTGAAATGGTCTAGGGTTGATGGGGGGGAGGAGGGGCGGGGGCGGTGGGCCGCTTTGTGCGGCGCGCGAGGCCGATTATGTGCTCGCGATAAGAGAGCCATCCATCACCGCGACCTCCGGGGGATAATGGTGGGGGAGGTGGGGGGGGACCTCCCGCGGAAAACAATGCCGGCTCCCGCCCCCTGCCCCCCTCTCTCGACACTCCCGTCGAGAGTGCAGTGGAGCACCCCTGCCATCCGCCTCCCCGCCAGCCCGCACTTAGCGCCACCGCCCCAGGGCTTAGCTGCACTCCAGCCCCCCCCCCCCCCCCAAGTCTGCAATGTCGTGTCCTTGCACTGTTGCTAGCTACGTATCTTCATGAAGAAATATTTCCAACATGGCAATACCGAAGAAGAGCTCTAAATATTGCCCAGCTGTGGAAACACACGAAAATTGACTTCTAGTGAGAGATCAGAACGTGAAGCAAATAAGTCACGAAAATATTTTCTGTACGCTTTATAAACAGCAGGCCCTAGATTAAGGCGTAGCTTACAACGGGTGGCAAAAAAAAAATTAACAATAAAACTAAAGTGAAATGTTTTTATAGTGAAACATCAGTGGGAACGGCCGTAAACAGAAATTATGACAAATACAATAATCAAACTTTCAGATGAGGATGGGATTAAATCCTGCTTTACTTTACTGTGGTGGAATGGGAACCCAAATACGCCATATAAGTTTCAATAGTTTTCATGTCATTGATATTTTTATTATAGTTTAATACTAAAATTTGCCTTAGTAAAGGCATAGATCACATGTTAAGAGGTTTAGTAAGACCAAAATATAGTGCCTATTTTCAGATTACAGTTTGAGATATTCCCTAAAAGTCAATGAATTCATAGGGTAAACTGTTCGCAGCATCCAATCACTATTAATTCAGGCATCACATTAAATTAGAAACTATGCTTCAACGAAGCCGAAATTTGAAAATAAATATATAAACACTTCTATGCCCTAAAAATTATTGAAACCAAGATAGAATTTTTTTATATGTGATACTCGCAGATATTTTAAGGTAATAAAGAGAGCCCTCTCCGTGTTGGATATTTTTGTTTCCTCTAGTAAATTACTTTTCTACGTTTAACAGTTTGTATACTCATGATTGAGTGACGTTCAATATCCTTCTCGTGAGTTGAGGAAAAATGAATTGTGATTACAAAACACGAAATATTTTACAAAGAACAGTAGCAGTTTTATTCATGTTACTTACCGATTTGCGGGTAGGGTCGACTGTGCAGTTAATGTGCATGTCTACGTCAATCTTAGCGCTTCCCTGAATCTTCCGAAAAACCAATACTAATAAGTAATAACGCTACTAGATAGGCCTCCTAAGGGTTCCGCCTATCTGGGCACACATACGGCGTTAAGAGCTTAAAAAAAACTAAGTGATTTGGAGACTGCTCGAGATATGTGAGTGGTGTCAGTTTATGAAACGCATTTAAGAATGCGAGGAGGGCGGATGAGTAGTTCTGTATCCATATTTCGTTAAAAAAAATTATATATAGAAGAGAGAAAATGGCAAAAAAAAAAAAAAAGTGTTTTCAGAAAAGTCTCATGGAATTAAACACCCTGTACAGAAATTTTAAAGCACACTTACTATCCCGCCTCACTAACACAAATACCGATTAGGTGGGCCCCTTAAGTCACGTTGTTTTCATTAAATTAAAACATAAACATGCGTATGTTTTTTTTGCATCAAAGATCGTTCATAATATTTATGTCGGCTTGCCCAAAACCTCAACTCAAACAATCACAAAGCTAAATGTCCTAGGTTAGATTTGATAGTACTAAAAAAAAATCAGAATCGGCGGAGAAATTTTCCAAATGTCACTTACAAAGAAACACATGATGTTTGTTTACGAACACGGACTATCACATTAAGGTTATCAAAAACTCCGTCGGTAGAAAAAAAGTGACAGAAGGCTACGTAGAAAATTGATACTAGTTTTGAGACAAGTTACGTAACACAAAATTTACAATTACTCTTTATCTCTGAAAAACTCAAAGAATACTAACTCTGTGGTCGAGGTAGTTCATTTGTCATATTGTCAGTTATTTAATATTTACTTTTTGAAATTTATCAGCTAAGTGTATTTTTAAAAGTAATTAACTTCGTTACCGTAGCGTATTTATAACGGGCCAGCAAAAAACAAAAAAAACACTCACTTATAAAATGGTGGAAAAAGAAAAGCTGCAGCTGAAGAATTAATGCTTTTTAACGTGCAAACGAGAAAGCGCCTTCGCTAAAGTGAACACTCCGTTAATTAAGTTGAGTTAGGTCATTAAAGGTTATAAACAAGCAAATAAAATATACAATTTCACCACATCCGTCATTTCCCCATTAAGTTTATATTTAATAAGGGTGCCTACACCTTATGTTTACTGTTTTATGAGATAGATTTTTTTTGAAGTTATACTTCTTTAGACGCGTTATGAAAAAATGATGAGTGTGAAATGTTAAGATACGCGCGCATCACTGTAACACAAAATTAACAGGTTGAAGCTGCGCGCGCACCATGTGAGGACATTTTCACGGGAAGATGGCGGACCCACGTGTATGAACATAAACCCGCATTAGGGGACATACCACGTATTGGTGTGCCAAATGAAACTTTATGATAGTGAAATTACCATGGAATTTATTTTGGTAAACTAAAATAGTCATAGTAAAGAGTAAATTCCAAGGTTAAAAAAAAACCAAATTATTTGGGTATTACATCAAATATAATACACCTTTCCTCATAACCTTATGTCAGAGCAGTGGTTATACTGTGCGGTAAATATGCTAAAGGACCGTGGTTCAAAGCTCGGCGGTAGGTTTTTTTTTTACTTTGTTTGAAGTTATACTTATTTAGGCGCGTTATGAAAAAAATGATGAGAGTGAAATTTTAAGATGCGCGCGCATCACTGTAACACAAAATTAACAGGTTGAAGCTGCCCGCTAGACCGCTCATTAAGTCTCGAAAAAAAGCTAACAACAAAATAGAAATATAACCTTTATTAGTCGCGCATGTTGGCACGCTCGTCGCCTCTGATCACTGTTTCCATATTTATAATATTTACCTCATGTTTCTAGTTTCTACATTCACAACACGTGTTTTAGTTTCATACAAGTATGAATTATATACCTATGTGCTAATAAATTATATTCGGTAGTGATTTAAATTGAATATTTTGATTTATATTATTTACTATTCGTAAATATTAGTAAAAAATTGTGCTTATATACCTTTTCAAGTGCTCCAATATAATTGAGGTTAACTATCCGTATGTATTAATTATTGATATAAATTAAAATATTATTATTTAATATAATTAATACTAAATATTATTAAATTATTAATGTTATATATTTATTATTGGTTATATTTAATATTTACCAAATAAAGAAATAAAAAAAAATATTTTATAAAAAATTTGTGATAATTAAAATAGAACATCAAATTAAATATTAATTTTTAATATTTATTATTAAATCGAATAAATAATTAATATTTATAAAATAAACAAACACATTTAGTGAAAACTTTTTGATAAAATTGAAAAAAGAATATTAAATTAAGAAAATAATAAAAATTTAAAAAATGAATAAACTTAAATTATTTGTTTGACTTTATTATTAAATTTATTTATTTTCTTTTAAAATATTAATTAATCAATAATAAATATTTAAAATTAGGAATCTTATAGTATTTAGTATATATTTATTATTCTCTAAATTTTATTTATTTAATTTTTCAAATTTAAACTGAACTTTATTGACTATGTTGACTATCTTTTTCCAGCCCTTTTATTACTTTATTGTAATTAATTATTTGCATGCAATTAAAAACTATTTAAATGATGCCAAAGAAGTATAACTTCTCACGCGCGTACATAAGTACACGCACCAATTTTTGTTTTTTCATTTTCTCTTATTCAAAAATCTGATGACTAACAAGGGCAGCATAGTTTTAAATATGCGCTCATTGCAAATGGAGAAGAAATTCTATCTACCACAAAAATATATTTTTGGGAATACGTGCAGATATATCCTAAAATTAAAGCTACACTTAAATTAAAGCTAATTATATAAAAATATGCATGCTACAAAAAATCATATGGAAATATTTTTTGCCAAACAAAATAAATTATTAAAATACAAGGAATGTAACAGCCACGAAGTTTAACCATTTTGGTCATAATTTGCTCATGTTAGATGAATTGTTGAAATGCAATAAGACCTTACTGATCCATCTGTGAGTTTTCCATGTTAGAAATACTTTTCCCAGCGGCACGGAAGGATTGTCATAACTGAATCACGGTGCGATTTTAGTTGCCAAAACTGCAGTATCCGACTGAGTAGCACTTAAGAAAAAATATGAATTGATGTCTCATGTAAAATAATACTCACAAAAATAGTTTGGCTAGGTTTTACTCTTTAATTAAATTTATTTAATCGAAACATTTACATCAATAAATAGATTAGTCTGAAATATTACAAAAATCACGGTTATTTATTGAGAGTAACGTCACCAGTTGAACACACTGATGTTACGCATCAGTGACGAAGTAAAATTTTCGCAGAATCACACCGGCTGTCTCCTAATTTTTGATTCTGTGATTATTAGATAAAATCTAATCAGCAAGTTGTTTCAGAATGAAGGAGTTGAAAGTTTAAAAAAAAGTGAGCGAATTTTTCAGTACTCGCCAGAGATGTGTAACATCTAACCTTGGTAACCAGCAAATTCATGTGTTCTAATGTTGCAAATGCACTTATAATACGAAACTAGGACACGAAATTTGACGCAGAATTCTTTAAAAATAACACTAAATGTGATAAATATACGAAAATTGTGTTTAACTAAATTTCTGTACGCGAATCACACAGAGTATTTCACCCGCCGATAGAATTCGCTGCCGGAGCAGCTACGACGACTATAGAATCATTAGATTTGCAGAGTGAAATGTTAAACTAACAAATGAACGGCTCCGATAAAAGCGAAAAAGACAAAAAAATAATGAACGCTGGTTTTGGACCTGATTTTTGACAAGGAACTTAATTAAAATACTCCTCATCTCATTAAAATTCATTAAAAAGATAAATCATTAAATTTTCCCTTCGGCTTTGTGAACATTCGCCACAGGTGGCAGCACCGAGGTTGAAAAACATTTCCGTTCCTTGCGACTTTAGTTCTATTTACGAAGTTACTGCTACCAAATGCCGTATACCCAGAGCTAAGGTGGGACACGTCAAAATTTCCCAGAAAATGACTCGCATAAAGATAGAAATTCGCCGAATTTTTACGAAAAACACCCGTCGGCTGAACGAAATGAATAATTTATCGCGGACGCATCGAGGGTCCTGGCCGGATTCCTTCGGGAGGAAAGTCTCGAGCGGGGAAGACCCTACTGCCACGCCCCCTCCCCCGCCCGTGGCGGGACAGACTTACGACGGCACGATAACGCCGAAGTTGTGTAATGTCTCCCCGCGGAGCACGGCAGGGGGGTCCCCTTCGGGCGGCGATAGGGCGTGTGTGATCCACGGAGTGGTCGGAGGGCGGGGAGGGGCTGGAGCCTTATCGCCTTCCCCTCCCCAACAATCCCCCGTGTAAGAGCGGTGGCGAATCCTCGTCGGAGATATCCCGTTCCATGGCGGCCGCACGGGGGGCAGCAAACAAAAAATAAATCCAGTCCACCGCGCCCTTCATGAATACAAATTTAAAATTATAATTATTTTTTTTTTTCATCACCACCACCCGCGGAGTGTGCCGGCGCGTAATCTGAATTTCAAATGCAGGTGGTAACAAAACAAGCGGGCGCAGGTTTTTGGACGGTGGCAGTATAAAAAAAAAAAGGGGAAGGGGTGAGGGACGAGAAGAAGGTTTTGTCCACCGAGCGTCGCGGTGTTTTAAGTGGTCAGATCAGTCGATCTACCCCCCCCCCCCCTCCTTCTACCTTTATAACCCCCCCCCCCCCTGAAGATATCCGTGTTAGACTACCCCGGTGAAGTCGAACCCGGAATATTTTCCGCGAGCAGGTGGGATTTTTTTTTTCTCGGGGTACTCCTGTTTCCGTTTCCCTTCCAACCATTCCATCCGCCGCCACTCCATACACACTTCAACCTTCATCGACTCCTAACGACCTGCGTGTTGACTAGACGTTAAGGCCGCCATTCATTCATATATATAAATAAATGGAGAAATTTGTCTCCCTGTAGCTCTCGTAGCGCGCAGACAACGAGGCACACAGCTTTGGATCCTCAGATTGCACCTCAAAAAATTATATATATATATTTTAAAACGATTTTAGACCAGGTTTTCCCGAAGATCTCCTTGGCAACGGCTTATTGCGTTTTTGAGCTTTGTTCGTTTACATGGCGATGGCTGCTGCATTGTTGATTCATCATTCACATTAGGAACATAATCCAGTCTTTCCGCAATTATTATATTTTGATATCGTATCGACACGGTATTGTTGGTTAAATAAATGCGAATTTTATGGTCCTTGATGGCGTTTTTGATTTAAATTTCTTCCCTGTTGTCTTAAGTCTATTGTTTTTTTTTAACACCCAAAATCGCCTCTTATTTTCGTTCGCAGCGATGGAAGCCAATCTTAATAACAAAATTGACACGTGGACATTAACTGTAGTACCAGTATCAAATCGGAATAGGAGAAAAAAAGTAATTTCCCACCCGACAGTTAAGGAAAGATACGTTATCTTTTTTATTTTTCCAATAAAAATCGGGATCTTGCTACCGCTCTACCATAAATGCATCTGTAAATATGTGCCTGCTGAAAATTCATAGGCATGCTGGACATAAATATTTTTGTGTTAATGACGGCAAACCTACATTAAATTACTTAAAAATAATAAACCCAATTTTGGAGAGAAATTACATCATTGAAAAGAAAAGAAAAATAAGAAAAAAATTTGCTAAAAATAACCTTTAAAAATGCATTTCTCTAAATATGAAAACCTTGTTTTAACTTTGTAATTTGTATTGGATGCTATTTTGCTAATGTCGTTGATAGAAGAAAGCTAGAGCGTAGTCCCCATAACTTCTGCGCGAGGTACTGTTTTTTTTCCCTTAGACCTTATTGTGTGCGAATAAAGACAATAAATTACAACTGAACACACATACCTTACCCTTAACTCGAACCCAGAACCCCTCGCGCCGAAAGCCGACGTGCATCCGACTGCACCGCGGAGGTCATGCGAGTCTTTCAATCCAAAACCATCTTTTCAATAATTACCAAAAATTGTTCATTTGGAAGTAAAAAAACTCCACCCTGAAGTGACGTCAAAGGGTTAGCTCGGAGCCGACCCTTACGACCTTCAGTGTCAATTATTCTTGTGAATGGAACAGCGATATTCATTTTAAATTACCGATATTCATTAATTTATACATTTTCATGAAAACCACTCTACCACTAAAAAAAATAGTGTTCGTTGTTGTATGGGTTAGGATTATTATCCAGGAATTTATGCTTTTTGTGGTCTCAGTACATCCAGTAGTTATAAAGTTATTTGTAAACCATTCCCTGAGTAGCTTTCCAGTATTAACTGCGCACATTAATTATCATAATAAAACTAAAAAAGTAAAATTATTTAATATTCGTTTATATTTTCCCTGGTTTAAAAAAAAATTATACTGAATGAAACACTAATTTAAATATAAAATAAATATGCAACAATTTTTGTAATGAATACTCAGTACTACATTGGAAAACGGTTTTCATACATGCAAAAATAACCATAACCATTTGTTGCACAAAGTTACAATATCTTTCTTGCAGTGTTACAAATTATTTCTTGGCAACTAGTTTCCAAAGGAATCTTTTGTTTCTGTGTAGCGATTCAAACACGTTCGCAGGCGCGGGGGAACCGACGGATGACGTTCGCGGTCGGGCGTGGCAAACATTGACTCGAGCCGGGTGAACATGATTACAGCTCGTTTACACTCGCACATTCCTCCGGCTCGCTCACTTTAACTTTACCGGTGCACGCTCGGCCTCTCGTTATGAGTGAAATCAATATTTGTTGCTGCTCTGATGGTTTACGAGCAAATGTTGACGAGGCGAGACTGCAATAATATTTCGAAACAGAGGAGATCTAAAAGTTCAAAGGCGTATCCACGCTTGCTTGTACGCTTCCAGAATCAACCGCTGGAAATTACTGTGTGTTTTTTTTATCCATCTCCTTGTTCTTTCTTAAGGTTCGTCTATGCCAACCCGTGCAAGCCAGAAAATTTCGTAGCCTACATGCAGGATGGTTGCAAAGTTGCAAAGCTATTTGTAACAATGAATATTTCAAAAAGTAAACAAACTATCATAGTATTATTTCCATTAAATGCATTATTAGGGCGTACCATTTTGTTGTTAAGTTACATTTCAACGTTTGCATCCACATTTTCCACGCACTTATGGACTCTTTGAGGAACAGAATCCACGGCTCTTCTTAGCATCACAACTCGAACATTTGCAAACACTTCACGGATATTTTGTTCAAGACTGTTAATATCCCTTGGTTTTAACTTGTACACTTGTTCCTTAGCCCAACCCCAAAGGAATAAGTCGTATTGTCTTCCTATTTGGATGTTGAGGGCCGTCCAGATGACTTCATCGTACACACTACCATTTGTCATTAATTTATTATGCCAGTTTTCTTGTCTTAGGGTTAAGCGTTGCATTGCTACCGCGCCCTTGCCTCCCCCTTCTCTTCGCTTACAGCACCAACCTCTATACTTCATACCAGGCGGCGATCTTAGCTCTGTCTTCTGCGCTGTATACACCAGCCATTTTGCGGTTTTCACTGGATCAACTTATGAAATCATAAATGGGAAACCTCACATTAGTAAACAGTATTACACGCCGGCTAGATATGTCCATGAAATATTTTAATCGATATTTCACATTGCACGAGTAATTTAAATAAAATAAAATAATCAATTCCCCGTAAATTATAAATAAATAAACTCGTTTTCTCCATTTTAGGTAGGCGGTTTGACAAGAATATTTGCTAGTCTTAAGACCTCATAAAATTTGCTTTCTGAAAAAATTATGGCCTCACAAAAATGTTTTCCACCTAGTTTTGACGCATTCATACAATGTCAATGACACGTGTGGCGGAAGAATACAAAAATTAGGATATATGAACGTATACTCTTGTTAATTTAATTTCTAACCATATAAATTGATAACTATTACAAAAAAATTAGGAACATTATGTGCGACCACCAAGTTTACCAATTATAAATAAGGAACTTTTGCTTCGAGTAGTCTACACAAATGTATTCCTTTGAAATTTTAATCTATTTTCGATGTTGGGTTCCAGCAAATATTGTAATAGGGACGATATGGAAAACGGGTAAGAAATAAGCGAGTCTAGTGACGTCAGTGAACCTGGGTGTGGAGTGTACCTACGCGAAGCTCGTAGTGGCATCCAGTGGCGTGGAGTCGAAAATAATTTAAAAGTAATGCAGTTTATTGTCTCTCGCTTCGCCAGTGCTAATTGGCAAGAGTTTCCCATATTGTTATATTATGATATTTGGTTACAGCAGTAACTACTTTTCATTCGTAAATTAAAACATTTTTCTTCTCATCTCGTTTATGACCATGGCCTAAGTCGTATTCAGGCCTGCCCGATCCGCGGACATTTTTTTTTTTTCGTTCTGTGCACATACACGTTGGAGACACTGCAGACGATATTGACGCTATACACTACAGAAATAGATGTATACAATATGTGTAAATATCTTAACAGTGCAATGTTCAACGCAGTCTCTAAATAACTTGTAAATGGTTGGTTTTCATGTTATGTGATGTAACTGTAATGTTTATGGTTTTATATTTTTTAAATATAGTTCTGAGCTTACCAATAAAATATATGTGTGGAGAATATACTCAATGTGTTTTTACTTTACATTTTTGCAAAAAAAAAAATGTACGCAGCTGTAACAAAGGTGCGTCTTATGGAAAATTTACACAGTTTTCCGTTCCATAGTCATTAAACTCCAAAAACTTACGAGTCAATTCCTTATATTTTATTTATATAATCACTTTTTCTAGACGTAATAACTGACTGAATTTTGTAAATGTTATTTCATCACAGATATATAAAACTATAGATATGGAAAATGAAACTAATAGAAAAGAAACACAAAAATACTCTCTTAAAATAAAATAAAAAACCCTTGCACCCATTTTCAGTTACTATACAGTTAAAGAAAATTACCAAATACTTTTGAAACTCTTAGGAAAATAAAACACCAACCATTAGCTCAATGAGTGAAAAAAATGTTGATTGCAGGAAAAATAAAAATTTTTAACGTACATGGTATGCACCGTATCGAATCTATGATTGTAAACATTTTAAATATTTTCTAAATGTTTTGTCTGAAAAGTTTTGATACGACCAACTATTACTGTAAAGGGTCGGGAAAAAGTGATTAAAGGACAAAAAAACTTCCTTAGTAGACACAGTATCAAATATGTTCACAGTTTTGTAAACCTTGTGAATATTATCAATAAATTAAATCTGAAACAATAAACAAGCATTAATGTGAGCTATGGAAAAAAATAGGGGACAAAGGGGAAAAAATTCATAACTCCGTTAGTAGCCAAAGTATCAAATCTGTTCAGATTTATTGTAGATTAATAAATATTTAATAAAACTTAAAAACTTTTGCCTGAAACAATAAAATATACGACCAAAAATAAATGCAATAAATGAGAAATAAATAGTTTAGAAGAAAAAAGCGGGGAATCAAAGACAAAATAATTAAGAACTCCTTTTGTGGATCCAATATCAATTCAATTTTAAGTTATTATTATATTCCGAATATGGTCTAAAGCTTTTGACTCTAACACTTTTTGATAGACCAACACTTACTGCAATGAGTAACCCAAATGATTAAGCAAAAAAAAAATCCATTGCTACCCTTGTATACACAATATCAAGCCAGTTAAACAAATATTTTTATTCTTCTAAAAGTTACCAAACTATATTTTTTATAGCCGGAACCCTTAGCGTAAGGTGCGAATAAATGTTTCAATGCTTAACTTATAGGAGTAAATGGGTACGTATATTAATGTGAGATTTCAGTAGCAGCACGGCACAGAACCTACTTACCTAGTCAGGCCCATATCAGGCTCATTGCTTATTAATTATTATCAAGAATATTCTAGAAATTGAAATCATATACTAGATGCATTGAATAGAAAACATTCGAAATATTGTTCTTGTATGGAACAATCAAAAATGTTCAGTGGAGCATTAAAAAAAAAAGAACGCAGAATAGATTTTAAAAATGAATTTTCCAGAATATTTAAGAAATTTCTAGAATTTTCTAGAAGTATCCAGATGTTATCTGAAAGAAATTTTAACTTCGAAAGTATCTGTGCCTGTAGGCCTACCCGAAAGGGATTATTTTGTATGTAGTGCCAGTCTGAATGTTTGGGGAGGGGAAGGAGGGAAGGGAATTGTTAAAATTGTTTGACTGACTTTTTAAAAAAAGTATTTATTAATTAAAATACCTTTTATTATTGTTATTATTCACATGCATATTAATAGGTTTGTATATCAGAGCAGGGGGCCGCAACTGAATAGGCGGAGTGTGGCCACAAAATAAATGGTGCAGTTGTGAAATGCCAACATCAAAAATTAAGTTATAGATATAAAGAAAACATAAACACAATGACTTAAATAAAAAAGTAATTTTACAGACATTATTAGTTCAGAATTTATGAAATGGTGTACTAACAGAGCAGCGTATGAAGTATATTTGCAAACTATTATACTTTGGATGGTACTTATCCGTTATCTTTCCACCTACCACTGACCAAATCGATCTTCATACCTACCAAATCGATTATGATACATTGATACTGATACATCGGTACTGATACAATGATTTTATAATGAACATTTTAATTTTATAAATTCCATGCATAAGAAGGTTTTTATTTTTTTATTTGGATATCACAATGCAATGTAACGTAAATAATAACTTGTAACCTGACGTATAAAAGGAATTATTACGTTTGATACACGCAATGACAATTACTTTTATACATCAGGTTACGTGCTATCGCACGTCATAAGTCGGAGCTTCGCTCCTCCATACTGTTAAAAAAATTCCTTTAAAGGATTGTCGCTTGGGATTGGATGTACAATAGGGAATCACATTATTTTTAAAAGTTATTGTATACGTTACATTGCGTTACAATATACAAATCAAAAATATATACGTTCTTATGCATGGAAAACCACAGGATCGGCAACGCAATTAAAACACAACATGGCGATGGCCCAGATAGCCTATGCAGTCTTTCAATATATCGATGTATCATAATGGATTTGTAGGTGTGAAGATCGATTTGGCCGGTGGTAAGTGGGGACATAACAGATAAGTAGATACCCTTTGGAAAATTATCTTGGTAGCAATGAAATAAGCATGGCTACCATGTACACATGTGCAGGCGTGTTCGTAAGTATTTTTTGCAATTGAAACTAAAGTTTTGATATTCATCACTCATACTTTGCAGCTATGCAGTTTTTAAGTTTTGAAACAAAATATAAAGTAATTTAGTTTTTGGTTGTTTTGTATTGAAAATAGATGATATGAAACATTTTTGGATAATATTCCCAGCAACGAATGACAAAAAAAAAAAAAAAAATCAAGGTTTATTTTTAAAAAGTTAACGGCTTTTAGGATATTAAGGTTCCAAAAAATTCTGCACGATTCACTGATTTCCAAAGAAAAAAAAAGAGCGTTAGTTATATCATTGATTTGCGACTCTTTACCTTTACTTCTTTGTTTTGTGTATCACAGTGTGTGTCGGCATGACACTATACACGCGCTTTGGACGGGAAAAAATAAAATTGGTAATGACTGCGGGTGGGGGGAAGTTGGTGACGAGTTGTGTGTCTGTGTCGCAAAAAGTCTTTCCCTCTTTGGCTTATCTGTAGAATTTACCTCTTTTCTCTGTCTTCCCCACTCCAAAAAAAAAAAGTCTTCACCGACGTCACCAACTCGCGAATTCGAGCGCGCTCTTTCGAGGAACTTTTTTATTCGCCCCATCTGCCTTGCGTCCAAGGAGGTAATGAAAACTCTCAAACTTTCAACATTATCATTAACCGCTTCCCTTCCCACGATACCCCAGCCCCCACTCCTTCCCCCCCCCCCCCCCCAGACTACAGCGCAGAAGTGTCTGTGTGTGAGTTTTTTACTCTATGTTGAAACATTAAAGAATTCTTCGATCTCTTACGCGTCTAGTGTTTTTATCACCAGTTATGCACTGAAAGCACAAACTTAAAAAAACAAACATGACTAGCTAAATGAAAAAATAATAAAAAAGCATAGATTTCCACACATTTAACACCATAAATTCCCGAAAATTGACGCCAGCAGAACATAATTACAGGCAATTCGAGAAAGATATAAATTACATCTGCATAAAACTATACAATTTATTACCACAAAATATAACAGACTTAAATTATTCATCAATATACAAAAATACACTCTAACAAGTTCTATTAGAACATCCTTACTATTCTCTGATTTTTTAAAAATTGAATAGACGACAGCGAAATATAAATGTTAGGCTTTTTTTTTATCCATATCATAGGTTTAAATACAAATATTTATATAGGCCCTATACATATATATATATATATATATATAACTCTTCTGTCCGTATGTTTGTGACTGAACTCCTCCTAAACGGCTAGACCGATTTTGATGACATTTTTTGTGTGTTCCAGTGGATTCGAGAATGGTTTAGATTCACAATTCAGTCCACTGGAAAATGTTTATTTAATTAATTTTTTATTAATAAATTGTTGTTGATCTTTGGATGTTTTAGGTTCACAGTATAGGCCTATATATATATATATATATATATATATATATTTATATATATATATATATATATATGTGTGTGTGTGTGTGTGTGTGTGTGTTGTGTTGTGTATTTATTTGTGTGTTGTTAATCTTTGGAAGGATTCTATGATTTTTTTTTTATTTTGTTGCATTTTCGCATATCGGTTACTTGCGTCATAGCTCAGTGTTGTTATTACATTAAAATTAAAATAGAATTGTTTACTGAGAATATTATATTATTTATTGAAATAACATTTTGAAGAGTAATTAAAAATAAACATTATGCAAATTTGTGAGGTGCAGTATTGAAGTATTTTACATGATTTTGTCGTAATTTTAATAATGCATACACGTGCATTCAATACCAATTAACGTAACCTACAAATTTAAATTGTCAGTTCACATTTTATTCTACTTTTTAAAGTGTAATAAAAAATATACATTGTGCAAAATATGTAAGGTGCAATATTGAAGTGAGTATTTTACACGATTTTTCATTACTTTTAAATATGTATACACGTGCATTCAATAACAATTAATTTAACCTACAATTTTAAATTGTCAGTTCTGATTTTATTCTATGCAACTTATTACGAATTGAACGCCTCTTTGAAAATAAAAAATATAAGTTTGTTAAATAAATTATAACATTATAACATTTATAGTTTAAAGTATATTTAAAATTGAAGTTTTATAATTTTAATTTAAAGTTTATTTAAAAAAATTCTATTTTTTGGATTTACAATGTTTGAACAGGACATGTCTGTCGGGTCCGCTTTAAAGTGTGTGTTCAGGTGGATTCAAGAATGGTTAAGATTCACAATTCAATCCGATCAATAATGTTTTTAATTAATTAATTAAATTAAGGCTGTTGTTGAACTTTGGATATTTTACATTGGATCCGGTAGAAAGCGCTGTGATCGCGTTATTGAATATTCAAAAATATTTTATTTTTATTTCAGTTTGATCCGGCATATGGTGCTGCGATTAGATTCAGGGAAATTTCCTGTAAATTTTCGAATTTAAAAAGTTTGATCAGAACAATGTCGGTTGTTTCCGCTAGTATTTTTATAATGTACTTAAACTTGTTTTATGAAAATGTGAACAAGACTTAATATATACAATTATTATATACACTTTATACAGTTATATTTTAAGAAATGTACGTTATGCTATATTATAAGACGGTGGACATAGTAATTTTTCCTAAAATTTTACATATTATCGTACAGTATGATACAAAACTTCAAATGTTAATGGATAAATTAATAAAATAAAAACAATTGTATTTTTTTATTATTTTACATATATTTAAAAAATCATTCGTGACAAATTTGGTATCACCCTGAAAAATATAGCTTAAATGGGTTATATTCAAGAACTATCATAACACCAAATTTAATAACATGGAAAAAAATTATTATTATCAAGGTCTTAAATGGGTAAAATTGTGCAAATAAAATTTTATAGAAATCAAATATTCAATATGCGCTACATATAAAATTATGTAATCTGTCCTGTGCGTTTAAGGGCCTGACATGTAATTATGGACGTGTTTCATTTATGCAACTCGGGAAGTATTTAAATCAGATAAAGCTGCATCCACGCGATAAGCTGATCTGAACCTTTGTGTTCAGTAGACTTTCAGTTTTGATCAAGTAAAGTAAACAAACGAACCACTGCAAGTGCGTGGCCGGCACGTGCGTTAGACGTGAAACTCCATTAGATTTAGGTATAGCGATTTACAAGAAAAGTGTGTATTTATGTGAGTGAGCAAGTATGCAAGTGAGAAAGTATGCGACAGCGCCGGTACGCAAGTGTGAAAATATACGAGTGAGAAAGTATACGAGTGAAAAAGTATGCGAGTGAACAATTATGCGAGTGAGAATGCAGGCGAGTCAACAATTATGCGAGTGAGCAAATTTGTGAGTGATAAATATTCGAGTGCGAGAGTATGCCGGTATGCAATTGCGAAAATATGCGAGTTAGTAAGAATGCGCGTGAGCAAGAATGCGAGTGAGCAAGTATGCGAGTGAACAAGTATGCGAGTGAACAAGTATAGAAGTGATGAGGTATGCGATTGAGAAAGTTTGCGAGTTAGCAAGTTTTCGAGTGAGCAAGCATGCTAGTGAGCAAGTTTTCGAGTGCGAGAGAAATGTCAGTACGCAAGTGTGAAAGTATGTAAGTGTGCTATAATGTAGACATATAATCGAGAGTTACTGCTGCCATCTAGGTTTTCGGCAAGTAATTTGACAGCTAAAATTTTACACATATATATTTGCGTTGCACGTTTTGCTACCTTCTGAATGTTACACTTTTCGTTTCTTTCTGATGACTTCATCACCTCCATTTACCCTATCGCCTGGAAAGTAGCGTCACTTCAATAAAGTATCCAACGGAAGTTCACAGCTGTAACAAACAGGCGACGAGAAACCTGCAGAGAGTCTTTCAAATGCCTGAGTCTCTAGCATAGGCGTACCCAGGAATTTTTTTCGGGGGGTGTTCTTCCAGATTTTTAAGAAAAACTGCATAAACACCAAAAATTAGTTATTTCTTGAGTAAATAAATATAATAGTCTCAAATTTCGTTTTTTAAACTGGACTATTGTTGATATGTAATTTGTACGTAATTTTTATTTTAATTAACTTAAGTAAGTTCACATTACAATATTAAAATACCTACAAAACCCCCCAAAAAGAGATATATATATATATATATAACATAAAATGATTTGTTAACTTAACGAATTTACGTACGCACTTTACAAACTTATTCCTAATAAGTTGACGGCATGACAATAGAATAATAAATTGCTGTATAATTTGATTGTAAGGGTGTTAGGAACTAAGGCAGGAATTACAATAGCCCGTCCATCCGTCATCCGTCTGTCAATTACGTGACCTGCACCCAATAAGATGGACCGAAAAATGTCATCCACTCGTCCGTCTAAAGCTTGATAACTTTATACTTTTGACGGGTGAACGGATGAAACTATAACCTCCTAGTGTCTTCTAGGTGTTTGCAGATAAAATATAATATTAAAATGTATTAAAGTTTGTTTAATTGTTTAGCTGATTCCAAAATCATTTCTTAGCTTACGTTTAGACACATATCGAAAGCTCTTTTTTGAAACAAAAATGGCCTAAGTCACGGAAGTATTATAATTACGTATGGTAACTCTGGAAATGTGAAAATACACACCGAAAAAAAAATACTCTGAGTTTAATGAGTTTCAAGTACTTACTTTACATAATTGTTTAAGTAATATAATTACATATGATAATTTTTCCCCCCTAAATTGTTAAGTTTTCTCAACAGTTGTCAGCATTGACATGGAGAAATATTATGACGGACGAGCGGAGTGTTGTAAATCGCCAGCCGACCTCCGTAGAGTAGGCGGATGCACACCGGCTTATGGTGGGAGAGGTTCTGGGTTCGAGTCCCGGGTAAGGTAAGGGAGTAAAATTGAGACTTATTCAAAATATTCACTTGCGATAAAAGATGATGAAAAAGAATAATGAAATTGATATTTCTGTCTAAACGGATACCGCTCAAGGCCAAAATCCAAGCAGTGAAGTGAAGTGAAGTTGTATATCGCTTGGCGGCTGACGGACGAACGGATGACGGACGGATGCGACGGGCTGTTGTAATTCAGGCTTTATAATTCAAGTGTAGCAAAGAGAATTAAATCTTTATATATAAAAATCTCGTGCCACGATGTTTGTCCGGGCTAATTTCCGAAACTACTGCATTGATTTTAATGAAATTTCGCACAAATATTTGTAACTTTGTCCAACTTTATATATAGGACACTTTTTATTTCGATTAATGACAGCGTTTCCGAAAATCAGCTCCCAAGGGTGGTTAAGCACTGGCAACAGTGGGTACTCCATCTCCATGACAACGGGATTTTGCATTGTTTATGCCTTAAGCGTCTTCATGGCAACGGGCATCGCTTCGATCGATTTTTATTCAATTCGAGGCATATTTCTGTATAGATTTAATTATTATTTTATGTAAAATTATTTAAATTTAAAAATATGTTTGTGCGAAATGCCACTGACTGACTCATTACGATTGACTTGAAATCATTCAACCGATTGAAACTTAGCATAGTTACTCATTTTGTGATGTAGGTATGTAGACGCTCACTAAGATATGATTTTCCGAAAATCAGGTCCCAAAGGGAGTTTTGGGGGTGTAAAATATCAAAATTACGGTTTTTGATAGAAAATCACCATTGCAACGGCTGTTACTTTGTTGATGCTTCATTCGTCTCTATGGAAACTACTAATTCACTGTTATTGCAGTCCTCTTCACCGTTGAAATTTTACGGGGACTTTAAATATCAAAAACTCCCCTTTTTTTAATTTTATATCCTACAGACTTGAACTTGACAGTAATGTTTCTCATTTTATGCAGGATGACGTTTTCCGAAAATCAACTCCCAAGGGTGGTTAAGCCCGGGCAACAGTGGGACAGCGGGATTTTGCATTGTTTATGCATTCAGTGTCTCCATGGCAACGAGCATTGCTTTGATTTTTTTTTCCATTCGAGGTGCGGCAGTGGCGTACCCACAAGTAGGGGCATGTATAATGAGCGGCGCAAGTGTTCTGCCTGTAGACTGCCGTAGCGAAGTACGGGTACATCAGTTGTACGTTGCGTGCTCGAGAATCGGGAAACCATCGGTGCTACTCGTTTTCTCTCCGGTACATTACAAAGCATTGTAATACATTTTTGTCGAAATTAATTGCATTTTATTTCATTTATTATTACTGTAAATGGGATATTTAGTCTCAATTTTTCCCCCTGAGCATAGCCGTGCGAAGCTGGGTCGGGCAGTTAGTATATTATATAATATATATTAAATTATATTGTTCTATAAAAATATTCGCTAAAAACACCTACACATTGAATTGAGGCCATTAAGCTACTGACTCAAACACAACTTCACACCACGTTGCACTCAACGAGGTCCCTTTCATTTGAGGCGATAAATTTACATTTCAGCTTTTCAATATTTGTAACAGTCGTTTAAAATTACGCACCTTGCGATAATCAAACTTTTTTCTTCGCGTTATACGTACAGATGTACAGTATTTAAATGAAAGTACCTAACTTGACGAAACGACCAAAAAACGTCCCATCCCCCTCCCCCCACGTTTTAATAGTTTTATAGAGTTTTGTATGAAATTAGGTCGCAATCACTACTGTTACTCAATGCCCAGTTCTACTAAGCAAATCTAAAAAATAATCAAAGTAGAGTTGAACTGATTATTCCATAGACCAATCACCGCGATTTGAGAATTTATACTGACCTATCATGAACCAACCACTGTAATTCAAATTTGTTTACGTTTACACCAATTGGGCTGCTTAGTGACGTTATTTCTCTCGTTGCTCTGTGTTTAGAAATTGAGCTCGAATGACATGAGTGTTAATAATTTTCTTGTCTTATTTCGGGGGGGGGGGGGGGGGGGGTTGAACCCCCAAAACACCCCCCCCCCCTGGGTACGCCTATAGTCTCTAGTGTATTCATTACTTCTTCATCGAGTGCCCCACTCCTGGGTGTTGCACTTTTCGTTCATCATTAAGCTCCGACATTTCTTTGCCTCGTGTTACCCTAGCGTCTGTAAAGAAGATATACTCATAAAAAAAGGTAATATATTTCTTGAGAAATTTACCAAGAAGAAACATTTTAAATCATACCATGGTGCGAAGGGCAGAGTCATATTTATTGAAATGCCATAAAACTGAAGGCGCTTTCATAAGTCCAAAGTTATACGATGGTAGAACGGCTGGCTTCGAGATTAGTGGAAATCCTTTAAGTGCAGCTTGTAGTTGAAAAAATGTTTCTTTTCATTTTCGAAAAAAAAAATGATTTATCCGTTACGAGAAACGGAACTGATGAAATGCATGGTCTTGCGTAGCCGGTCGCGACATTGCTTAATGTAATACTTCCGGTTTCGGAAAAGAAACCTGGAGTTGGCACTACGTTCTCGAACATTTTTTTATTTTCCGGAGGGGGGTAAAAAAAAATTTTTTTTCTCCTATAGGTTGGTGGAAGGGTGAAAAGGAGGAAGAGGAGAAGAAGAATAAAAAAATGGGACGTGTACGGGAAGGAAAGAAAAGTTGTGGAGAGAAAACGATTGGAGATATTTATGAGTGTCGGGGGGTTGTTGCCTGCGACCGTGGGAAGCGAGCCAAGCGCACTCGCCCGGCCGCGCGCACGCGACCGACGGCCGACTGCGACGAGGGCGGACAGGAGGAGAGGCAGGCGCGGCGCTCCAAGCTGCCAGGCGGTCACCTCGTTGTCACCAGGCGACATCTCAGTTGGGTCCAGTCGTTGCATTAGCGCCGCATTTAATACCATTAACAACCATAACAACTTGTCGAACAGAAGTGCAAACAACTAGAACTTTTTTTTTATAATAGTCTAGAACCATCAAGCGGTAAAAAAAATAATAAAATATATATATTTTTAAAAACTTTTATAATCTACGTATATTTCATACAAACCGCATTTTTTTTTCTGTTGAAAAATAAATAATATTTTTTTTTTTTAAATCTATATCTATCTGTGCGTTGCGTGTTTGTTTTTGTCGTAATATAATTCATTTGCATGATTTGTGTCAATGTGTCTTTTCTGTGTTTGGTTTTTTTATATGTTATATTTGTGTGTCATCCTATAATTGGCTTACCGTTGTTGTATGGAGAAAAAAAAATCTGATAACTACACAAATAAATGAAATGAATTTATTCTACTTCCTGGATATCTTTTAAAATCATTTGTGAGAGAACAACAAATGAAAGGGAGATATTGTGTTAAAAATTATTTTCAACCCTTAAATAATGTGATGACGAGAATATGAAAAAGGAATCAATATTGCGTGTGTGAGACCGGGCCTTAAGACTGGTCAACATTTAAGAGTCCATGGACAGAACAGAGGTAAGGGTCTATGTTCATGTAACTTGTCTGAACTCTGACAGTTCCTCAAAAGTAGGATATACCCCCCTCCTTTTCCCCAACTGCCATTTGCAAAGCAACACATTTTAGTTTGTTTACGAGCGCTGGCAACAACAAGAAGTTGTTTACCGAAAAGCATGACAAAACAACAGTGACAGAATGATACGTAGACCCGCTGGTACTACTTTTGGAAACTGTCAACATTTGAGGCAAGTAACATGAACAAAGACTATAAAAAGATTTATGCGACCAGATGCATGCCAAATTCCAACTTTTAAAAATAACCATCGGTGTGAACGAACTCAGCTGTAACTGAGTGAAAACAAAAAGTATCAATTCCGTAAAGCTGTTGATTTCAGAAACGTCGTACGTTGAACGTGAGTTTAGAACATGCACTAAAATAAGTAGCTGTGCTCACAAATTCTTTCACTTTGAATGGTTTAAGAGCGATTCGTGCAAAATTTACAGAATGCTTCCTGAATAAACAACGTAATTTATCGGAATGGAAAATACTCTAAACGTTACTTTAAGACGTATATTAATACCGTGCTAAATTAATTCAAAATCGATTGTCTACTTTTTTGCTTGCTGCTGAAACAAATTAAAATAAAAAGGTACACAATTTTTCAAAGAAGTAGTCATTTTGGCGTATGTATCACTTATTACCAAATCTACCATCATTTAGAATACATATCCCATGTAAAGACACTACACCGTTAATGTTTTATAATGTGTATAGATTTCAGAGTTACTACCAAGTTTTTATTTCCGTTATGAAACACGGTCAAATATTAAGCCACATAATGGTAAAATAACAGAAACCTTCTACTTGTTTATGAATAAATTCAACTATCATCAGGCTTTCAGATATCTCTACGCTCACTGTAGGTTTGGTAGATACACTTTATTTTTATTTTTGCATTTTTATAAGGATAGTCCTTGAAAACTCAGTTGTCAATGCTATCATCTGTAAAATTGTAAGACAGGGCTTTGTACCATTTGATATTACAAAGCTCGGCATAGTAGTTTTACAAGTGATATAGTTGGCAACTGAGTTTCAAAGTATTTTCCTTATAAAAGTACAACTTTTTTTACAGTGTAGAATAGACGGACATAGGTGGAACTCTAGCTCGTTGTTTGAGGTTTGTGACTAACGTTGGCTACATCTATAGTTGCATAAGAATTAATAATGCGTGTTTTACATACTTTTTCCACAGACTCAGTGTAGACTTCCGCTAATCGGGAGCCCCACTAACACGGAGGGAATGTACAACGTAACGTGTTTTTTTAATGTACTTTACAATAAACCAATTTTGAATTTTATTCACAAAGTTGTTTTGTTTTGTTAATCCAGAATTATTTCGTAGGTAAAAATCACGCGCCTACGTATACAGTAGCATTAAAACTTAAATTAGGCAGTAAGAAAAGTTGTAGGCTCTTTATGCCAGAAAAAAATCGTTTTTTATAGTTTAAATCACCTAAAACTTGTATTACGTGCAGTTTAAGGCAAATTCCGTTTAATCCGGATGTTCCATGGTCCGGACAAGGTCCGATCCTATCTATTCCAAAATTAGCTAGAATGTATGTATATATATATATATATATATTTCGAATTACATATAAATATTTACTGTTAATGATAAAAAGCAATAAAATATCTTAATAATTCCTTTAAAAATTTAAAAGCAATAAATGTAAAATACTACACAAATTTTGTAAAACGGAAGGATTCGTTGTTGATCTTGATTGCTAATGCTGCATAGACAAGAGGCCCACGGCGAAAATTCGATGGAACTGTGGTTAATGTCAGGCCCAACAGCCGGCAGGGAGTGGATGCCCGCGGTGATTGCAGGGCGCCTGTGTTCCCGAGCCTTGCCGCGCTTGCATGGCAGCGCGAGGTGATCGGTGCAACCTGCATTGTTCCGAGAGGGGAATGAAACACAAACTGACCGTGAAGAAACTCAACATTTACGTTTACATACATATATATATATATATATTTTCTGACGTGATGGCGATTCGAATGAAAGTGCACGTCGCGCCGGAATCGCAATGCCGCGAAGGGGCGCGATGCGAATGACGCGACGCGAATAACCAGTCACGTTCGGCAAGTCTGTGACGTCAGCGCGAAAAAATTCGCGGGTGCGACAAACTTCCCTGATATGAAAAATGTTCAATTTTCATCGCATCGCGGGTGAAACGTTTCAGAATTGAGCGTCAATTTTCTCTCTCTTCAGAATAATGGCTATACGGGTGCAATGGTATTATTATTAATTATTATTATTTGTGTTTTTTACTATTTTGTTTAATACATATATATGTCAAATACACCACAGTTATCTTTAGGAATGAACATTAAATTTCAATGAAATATTTCTCTCATACATGCCGATTAAAAAAAAAAATCCTTGTAAACACTGATGGAAGTCATATGTTTCGTACGTGAGTATGACAAGAAACATTTCACGTATATTTTTTGTCTGTCGCTCACGTGAAAACAACCGTGTACACGATAAAGCGATAATCTGCTGTCACATTGCGCCTTTCGCGTCGCGCTCGTCGCGCTGCTGTCGTGTTCCCAGCATCGACACGAGCGCTGCTCACGGGAAGCAAACAAATGAAACTCTTGATGCGTGCAAAAACACCCCGCCAGTTTTACAAGGGGGATGTTAAACGCCTGATGATAACATTTCTGAGCGTGTTGTTTTCGAGGAAGGATGATTTCGCGGTGGCTTGCCGTTGCCTTCGGCAACACGGAGGCAGAGGGACGGCACGAAACCCGGTTCTCGGATTATGCACGACGAAGACTCGAATGGAATCCGCCACCTCTGGCCTGCCATCCAGAAGTCACTCAGTGGGCAGTAGCCGCGATTATTTTGCTTCTAATATTTCGCTTTTTTTTCACATGATTCTGAATACATTCATAATATAATATAATAATAAAGTGGCAGAAGACAAAAGCTACATACGAACGGTAAATTCAAAACTGTATACCACACGAACATATATTTTCAGTACATGATAGGACTGGCATAAAATATTTCCTTAAATCTAATAAAAACAATTATATAAGTACTTGCTTAATATAAAAATCATTGTACAACCAAATTAATATAATTATATTGTTATGAACTTATTTATAATCATGTAAAAAAAAAAAAACATAAAATATTGGAAGCAGAATAATGTAGGATACTACCCTCTTAAGTATGAGTGGTTTCGAGCAGTCGAACGATTTATCATTAAAATTTTCTGTTTTGGGAGCTTCTGCCGACTGAAAAATAGGCGGGAATTGACCTGGAAAATCAGAGTTTCGGTTTGCGAAGCTCACTAAAAAAAGAGGAAAGAAAAAAATTACATAAGGGCACTTCCTGTCACAGAAATAATAAAAGTGATTTCGCTATTATTTTTTTTTACGAAGTGGCTGCTACGTGCATCCATGCAGTCATATATTTTTATCTGATCTGGAGAAGTTCCGACTGTTTCGCATTTTAGAGAAAGAGAGAGAGAGAGAGAGTTGTAGGGTACAAGACCAACCGGGGGTGCAAATGCCAGGGGCCCCTTGTAATTCCACCACCGGCGCGGGATTGAGGGGAGGGGGAGGAGGGATAAATACGGCGATACGACCCCCTCGCTCAGGTCGAGTAGCAGAAACAATTCACTCTGGAGCGAGGGAGCGGGCGAGCTAGGAAAGTTTCGCCACTCCACCCCCGGCCGCAATTGCGTATCGGCGCGCGGTCGCGTATCAGGTGTGTCGGGAGGAGGGGTGGAGGGGGTTAGGGGGTGGCAGCGCTGAGTGAAGCCCGCCCTATTGGGCCGGAGCTGCGCTCGCTCGCAGGTAATATCCGCGACGGCTATCTGCTTCGGGAAGGGAGAGGATGGGGGTCCTATTGGCAGCAATTGAGACCGAGACTCGAGACTCCCGTATGATTCGCGTTGGTGCATATTATATATAGGTTCAGTTAAAACCTTTAAATAATAAATACTCAAAAAATTTAGTTCCTTTTTTTTCGGGAAGTGGAGAAATTGTACTTTTCCGCATGTCCAACTGACCTTAACGCAGGTAATCGTAACTAAAAAAAAAGTTGGTTAGTTTTGGTCATTTGCATAAATAATGCGTAAAATCCTTTTACTGTATTAAAATTCTTGCAAAAAAAGTTTTTTTTCTGGGAGGGATGGTTTTTCTAGTCTTCCGTAACTAAAATGAATGTTGGTTAGTCTAGGTCAGAGTTATTCAAATTACTCTACAATCGTGAACATGCAGGAAGTCTCGCAATATTGTGCTTTTTTTTAAAAAATTATTCCAACCGCGAAGTTGCACGAGCGAGCAGCTCATTTCGGACATGTTCGGAGACTGATCGTTCAACCAATGTTATTTTTAATTCCTTACAGTAATGGTTGGTCGCATAAAAAATGAAACTCTTCCGTAGTAAGTACACTATCGAAATAGATATATATATTAATGCTTGTTAACTTTATATATATTATATAAAACTTATCCGAAACAACCAACTGATGGAATAAACAAGGAATGAATCACAAAAAAAAAAATATCTTTCTTAGTAGGAACACCATCGAATACGTACAAACTTTTTAAATATTATAATTTTTATCCAAACCTTTTGTTTGAAACAATGTTTGAAAGTCTGTGATCTTTATTAATTTTTGATATAAGAATCATGTAAATGGTCAAAAAACCGAATTTAAAGGACAAAATAAATGGGTACATGTACTTATGTAGGCGCGTCGGAAGATATATTTACTTGCATATTTGTTTTTGCTTGAACTACAGGAATAAGCTGTAAATACTTTCTACAAACAAACCATAACCTTGCGCAGCTGATTCAACATTTAATATTTAACAGTAAATATGCAATCACGAAATTATTTTATTCAACATGGCGTCAAATTTACGTAGGCTAACAATTCTTGTGTGTCTACAAGTATGGGGAACGTTGCGCTATCGCTACATTTCAATGTTAACTAAACTATTGTGAAAATTATAATGCGTATATTTTACATTATTTTTTGACTATAAATTATAACATAAGTTTTTTTAAGGATAGTTGTACTATTATAAAGTCTAGTTTGTCACACAAATACGCTTAGTACATCGCCCGATTTCCGCGAAATTTATTATTTTCGGGAGAATCGCGCGGGTCCGCCATCTTTTCGATATTTCTGAGACTTCCACAGGTGGCGGCATCGTGTTCACACATCTCCGTTCCTATCGACTTCCGTTCCATTCACGAAATAACTCCTGACAAATGCCGTACACCGAGAGCTAATTATCTTTGAAAGATTTGAGCAATGGGAGTGCATGACTTGATGTAAGCTTTTGGACATACGCCATTGCTAAGCACATGTATGTCTGTAGAAGAAAACTACAAAAAAATGACAAAAACACAAATAAAGCAAAAAATTGCTGTTGTCAGGATTTAATTTTTTGCTTAATTTGTGTTTTTTGTCATTTTTTTTGTAGTTTTCTTCTACAGACATACATGTGCTTAGCAATGGCGTATGTCCAAAAGCTTACATCAAACCGAGAGCTAAGATGTTCACGCACAATAGAAATGAAGAATTAATAAAACTGGGAACGAGAGACGCGCGCGGGAAACGGTTACGTCGCGTCGACGCGGCCTCAGGGTGTGTCGACCAAGAGAGGCCGCGTGTATCCCCTGGGCTGATGAGAATCGCGCCGTCGCCACGGCCAATGAGAGCTCCTGCATGTTTCAGTAGTAGCCCTCCCCCCCTCCTGCTCTTTAACTCCCGCCGCGACCCGTGACGGCCGACGCCTTCGACAAACACCACTCGGCTCGGGAAAGGGAGGCGGCCATTCAGCTGCATCTCCCGGCTGTGCTTTCAGGCCGACGCGCGGCTCTCATCCATAATGAACTGCCGCCATCAACAACCTCCCTCCCCGCTGGACGGCCCTCCAGTGGTGGACCCAGACTGGAATTCTGGGAGGGGCGCATGGCCGGAGAGTTACCTTTCAGGACGTCTCAACTAACAATACAATATTGCAATAGTGGGATAATAAGTGGATGAGCTTTGTACAAGTGTGTGTGTTGGTGTGTATTTAAATTGTTTTTATAGGTTAAATATTTTTAATTTTAAGTTTAACTATAAATAATATATACGTGAATCAATTTTCATTATTTGCTAGTAATTGGTTTATCTATTTAATTTGTAAGTATTTTATCTTTTAAATTTTTATTGCCTTTTGTTTATGTTAGCTTAGTTATGTATGATTTTTGGTTGTAACTTTACAGTAAGTGGTAGACGATGCGGCATGCCTTAACTTCGCCACATAAAAAAAGTCGATAAACAAACAAATACCTCCCAGTTGAATGACAAGTCCGAAATTTAATAAAAAATTAAAATAACACTTCAAAGACTATGTTAACACATTTCTGAAGCCTCAAACTGTTTAAAACAAAATTGTACACAGTGAAACGGCGCTAAAAATGTAGAGAATTATACATTAAAAATATCGAACTTCAAATGCGATCAGGATTAGATTATTTCTGTTATCGCTCCAGTTGTAAGTTACAGGATAGGGGGGCAGACACCCCCCCCTCCCCCGTAGAGGACCACCCCAGTGACCCACCTGGAACGTTTCTGTCGCCGAGTGACGCGCGAGTCTTCAAGAGTCAGCAAGGAGGAGTCAGCCAAGCCACAAGAACCTAAAATTTACCGTCATTGAGTCAAGCGCCAGATAAACCCCCGCTCGTGTTTCTTCGGCTTTTTACTTTCTGTTGTTAAATTAATACGCAATTTGGTTTAGGTGTGTTACATAAATTAAATTCACGCAAAATTTCTATTAAGACTCGCTGGATATTCGCAACAGACTGTTTTATTGAAAAGGAACGACTGTCATACATTCTTAAGTTAGTTACAAATTTACTCACTTGATGAGATAAACAAGTTAAAATTATTTCATTTTGATATAATTACTTACAATTTCGTTGTTTATTTGTTTATTTATTTTAAGGGGGGATAGGTTTTCACTTGTCTTGGTGAACGTAACTAAAGTCAAGTTTGCTTTGGTCGGATCAGCGTAATTAAAAATACTCTAAAATCGTTAAAAAAATATTGAAACTTATAAAAATATATATTTTTAAAAAATATATTCCAACCACGAAATTTCAAGAACGTGCTATGATCTTCGGATACGTTCGGAACTCCCATGTCAGCGAATACTAGGCTTCCAGGAGTCTTCGCGTTGCAGTAATCAATTTCACACTGCGAGTAAGCAGCAGTTAGGAGCGATGGTGGGTTCTTCCGCCTGTGGGTGACATTGTGGTATTCTCAATTACTAACGACATCTGCCGTCAATGGTTTTTGCACTTGGGATTAAACAATACAAGTCATCTCCGGGTATGGTGATCGTATGTTGTATAATTCCCTCATCTACAAATAACTCAATTTGCGCACATTTTATATATACTGTTAGAATTTGCTGTAAATTTACGGAATTTAAAACGAATAATTTAACACAAATTGAGAGTTCTTCGCAATTTAAAATAATAGAATATTGGTAGAAAATTTGCTGAATTTAGACTCCAGAGTTGTATTTTTCGTTCGAAACAAAGGTAAGCTCGCACGTGGATGAAGTAAGTATTCTTGCTGTAGACTTAAACCATATCTTGAGTGTTTGTTGGCATAGCAAGAATATTTTTTGCGATTGATATTCAATGAATTTGAACTCAAGAGTCCGTAAATTCACGAATATCCTTGGAATATTTGTAATCAGAATTCTTTATAAATTGAATGTGAAAAGTTTTTACAGTGTGAGGGGGTTTTTAGTTCCGTGAGGGGGGGGGGGCGGGGGGTGCTGAAACCATTTCCCCTCTGGGCTCACCCGTTCTATACATAGGCCACGGCCATTTCATTTTCCAACAATGTAAACGTTTTGCAAATTGGACAGAAATATTCATACAAAAATAAAGATATTTGTAAAATTGTACAGTTACATGAATACAACTTTATCGCTACAAAGTAGTGTTCGCAGTCATAATGGGTTCGGATTATTACCCGGGAATTGATGCTTCGAGTTGTCCCAGTTCCTCCAATAGTTAAAATTATCTGTAAACTATTCCATGGGTATCATTCCAATATTAACTGGGCACATTAATAGACACAATAAAATAAAATGAAGTTCAATGATTGAATATTAGATTATTTTTCTCATGGTTGCTCTGCCATGGGTTCACGAACAAGGGCATATCCAGGAGGCAAGGAAGGACAGACGTCCTCCTTTCAAAGCGGGGGGAAATGAAACAGGGAAAATATATTAAGAACAAAATATTCCTTAAAAATTTTTATAACTCTTTGAAAGAAACTAATAACAAAATCGAGACGCTGCGTCATCTAAGATAAGTAACAAGAACTACAATATTCGGGCTTCTCTAAAAGAAATAACTTATGAAACTCCGAACGCTAACTGATGTTTATACTCGCGTGGCCCATAGATACTTGTCTATGAAATAGGTTAAAATACCGACAAATCTCTCCCCCCCCCCAAAAAAAAAATTCATTGCTGTTTTTTTATGAAATGTATGTTGTCAGGGGATCGGAACGTGCTCTCGGCTGTAATCTAAGTTTAGTAATTTCTCAAAGACATTGTTCGCGAACTAGTTGCTAAAGTATTTGTTTGTAAATCTTAAAATGTAAAAATCCAAAAAGTTTAATAACATTTCTGGGAATGCGTTAAATGCATTCTTTGTCAGAAATAGGATGAATTAAGCCTTTCAAAATACAGTAAACTTGAAATAACAGCGCAAATTTCCTAGGTTATTTGTTAGAAAACGTTTGACGTTTTAATTGTAACAATACAACATATGTTGGTAAACTGTGTAGGTTTAAAAGAATTTTTTGCAGAGCAAGTAATATTTGTTATAGATTTTAATTGCCGTAAACTCCACTCTGGTGGGCCAACACTAGGAATAAGGCTTCCTCTCTTCAATTTATGGTAATAAGTAAGCTTCTAGCATGCGCTCGACGACAATACTTTTAAGTGTACCGTACAGAAGTGGCTAGTATCTGACGAAAGACCAGCATCATAAAGCTGTAACGCTGAAAAATTTAACATGTTATGAAAATAAATAGGCATTCGAATAATGTTCAAGTATGGGATGAAAGAAAAATTTAAAGTAATTTTAATTTTTTGAGGGGAAACTTTTTTTACAGCCGGCAGGGTAGGTCGAGATCAGAGAGTAACGGAAAACGATAAGTACAAGCTCAGGAGTGTGGCACCCGATTGGGGAGAGGAGGAGAGAGTGAGAAAACTGTAAGATTCTTTGCTGGTGTTTCGTCGCAATGTTCGTTAGTATTGTTAACCTTGGGTGTGAATCTCCATCGTTAACTTCATTGAATTACTTGCCGAACACACAGCAGCGCTAGATGGCATTTTTGCATCATGTCACTCATGCATACTTACGTACGCACTCATAATTGTATAATTGTGCAATTATTTACTTGCTCTCTCGCATACTTGCTCTCTCGCATACTTGCTCACTCGTGTACTTCGCTATCTGATAATTGCACACATTATTATACTCTCTCATACCTGTATACTCGCCTGTACACCTGTTGGAAATATTTGTGTACCGTAGTTATTCCCTAACCCTCTAATAGTTTTTTTTGTTCATTTCAAAAGCACGTGGCGGCCACGCATCCATTTATTAAATTTTATTTTGATTATGTTAGTCTTATTAAAGCATTCGCTTTGACGTTGTTACGATAAAATTAATTTAATATTATATTATTCAATACCCTACATACAATATCCATGGATTACAAAGGGTTCCAACCAAGAACATGCACACTGAAGTATGCACTTTCCCTAGTTGCAACACGGGGGTCGGGTGTTCAAATGTTTTAATAAATTTTAATTTCCAAAGAACATTAAGTGGTGATATCTCTGTCACTTCCTTCACCACTCGTCAGGAGCGTACACAGAATTTCATTTCCAAAAAAAAAAAAAAAAAAGGGAGGGGGAGTGGAATAGAACCTTTTTGCCTGCTGTTTGCTTTCAAATTCTATCGTACTTTTGATTGAAATGATCGATTTTTTAAGTGAAACGATCAATATTTGAAGTGAAACTTCCTTTCTGAGGGGGCTAAAATTTTATAGTGTTAACGAAAATTCTTATCGCATATAGAGGAGAGTGCGTCAGCGGCGACGCCACTCCAACGCATGCATGGGAAGACGGCAAGGGGGGAGGATAGGTACATAGCATAGCATGTTATATGCTGGTTAGAACGGCTAGAAGGGGAGACAGCAGGGGAGAGGTAGAAATGACGCAGCAGTGATGCTACGGAATTCTTGTAACGCTGCTTGTGCTTGTCTACTTTTCAGTTTTCGTAACGGCTAACGTTTGACGCTACCATATTAATTATATTTTATTTAAAGTATCTACAAGTTATTTGTTCGTGTGGATAAGAGTTAATGATTTGTTCAATTAACTTTATAACTTTATGTGAATAAAATGACTTAAAATATCAAAAATACGTATAGACTTGAGAGGTTAGCTTTATAAGTGTAATTTTTTTTTTTATTTGAAAACTGTGATTTGAAATGTCAAAAGGACTTTTAGACTTCTAAGACAGACTTTGTAAGTGTAATTTATGTTCGATTGGAGTGATATTTTTCATTTTATTCAGGCGAAGATAGTGATATAACATCATGCCTAAAAGTAATAAAAAAGGCAGAATCAGATAAGATGTATTATCAAGGCAACGTGGGAACAAAACGCCAAAAGAGGCGCTGAGAAGTGCCAGTGAACGGATGCGAGAGTGAAAGGCTCGGAAAAAGGCGTCTTTCTGTTTCCATTTGAGATCATATCCGCATCGTTAATATTTTCAATTATTATCTCTTGTTCAATAAACAATACCAATAATTCATATCTGTCTATACCTAATAAGCAAGAAGATTCACTTCTGTCGCGCGTGGACTACACGCACACATATTTTTTCAAAAGTGTTCCTTAGAACCAGGTTGGGGGGGGGGGGGGGGGGGGACGCGGTCGCGCGCCGACCCTGGGCGGTATGCAACCCTCCGCGTCGCGCTGCTAATTCGCGGACGCCGTGTTTACTGCCCCTCGGAGACGGGCAACCCCGCACGACGCGGCCACATGATTTCCCCACAGGCTCGCGGGCTAACACCGGCGCGCGTGTTCTCGGGGTGCTCCCGCTTGTAGTCGGACTAAGGGAGAGGGAGACAGGGCGGGAGTCCGCACCAATCAGCACCGACCCTGTCGCCTGGCTCAGCGGCTCGAGGCATCGTTCCTCACGGCGCGCCTCGAAAAGGCATCGACCGTCTTGGTATGCGCACATCGTCGCCTAGCTAACATTTCACTCGTGTGCATTTAGCGTCTTCTCACCAAGTTATTGAGCACTTCCTATAGATTAAATGTGTTAATATGAAACCAAAACTATTTGCGTTATAATTGCAATTGGCAAGGATTTTTTACTCCCCTGAAAAATTTCCTTTTTATCACATAGGCGGTATTGTTACTTGAGTGACGATTTGAAGAATAGTTTTTTTTCTGGTGCCAGTGTTATTTTTACGGTAATTTTTTTCCGTATCACGTAACCAAATTTTTCTTTTGATCCTGTACGTATTTATATTTTGGTTAATTATGCTTGCTGTTTTAATTTAGTACATCGAAAGATCCTGGCCACACAGAAACTCGAATATCGCAATACAAACAAATTATGTCAGGTCTTGTGCAAAACTTTACAACCTACGATCATAATCCATGTCTAGGATCTTTTGATGACCAAAATTAAAACAGCAAGCATCATGTACCACAGGATGAAAGTCATCAGTACCTATATAGGATCGTGCCATCAGGACAAAGGGACAAACATGGATACGTGATACGGAAATTGTACCGAATAACAAAACATTAAACTATTTTTGAATAAAAATATTATTTTAATTCATGTTTGTATAGCTCTCGGGTTTGGTTCAAAAATGGTATCCCGGCCCCGAGTTGGGCCTCGTAGGTCTACTGCTGCAGGTCGGCGCGAGAAGAAACTGTGACAGCCAAGGGAGTCGCTCTCACGAACTACTTTCAACCCGTTGTGGATCCTTGCGCTCATGGAACAAGGATGGAGATGTGGAAGTGCGATTCTTTCAGTGGAAACTGAAACCATGTTTGGCACGACATGTGACGCTATCTGTTGGGTGGGCCCGTATTTACTAGCAAAATATCTAGGGTGGGAGGTTCAAATTCCAAATATTAGCTTTATAATGATTATTTAACTACTTGACGACTAATTACTTAGTAGAATACAATTACTGTGAAAAAACACTTAATACTAGTTTGTAATAAAAAGCAAGTTTTATAATAATTAGTATGAGATGCAATATTTCCGGTATACCACACCACAAAATATGTGGTTACCAAAATAAAGTTAAATGATTTTTCGCTGGTTTGTTTTCTTTATAGTAGCTGATGTATTACTTTTCACAATAAATATCGCTATTTGAGTGTTATACAGAATATCCATAAACGAATGTTCCAGTTTGAATGGTATATTATAACAATTTAAATTAGAAAATTTACAACAAATCATACATCAAATAAAAGTAAAACTAAACTAGTTTATTTTACAAATGTTCAATATATGCAAATTTATTTATACGGCAAACATCCAACCTAAAGTCCAATTCTTCACACCCTTTGGTTAACACGTCTTTAGTAATGGAAGCAATAGCCTCTTCAGTTCTGTGTCTCAACTTTGGAAAATCATTAGTTAGCGGCGGAACGTAGACACGATCTTTTATAAAGCCCAAAAGGAAAAATATCGCATGTAAACACCAATTCACCCGAGAAGTAGGTATGCTAAAATGCTTCCAAATTTATCCAAGTATAAACAATTTTCATGCTAGCTCGACTAACAAGGAATTTTTACCTCAAATTACACTTAATTTGAAAACTATTTCCATAACTTAGATAATAGCTGCGAATTCTTAAAGTGTAAAACAGTTTTGGCTTCAGTTTAAGATTAAGTCCTTGCCTTTCATAGACTTCAGATCGGGTTTAGTTCGGTGTGCAGCGGAGCCGGATTATTCCACCCGAATAACAGGGAAAGCGGATGGACTGGCTTCCACGGAGTTCTGTTCGAGCTCAAGAGGAAGTGTGCACAAACTTCGGCTTCGGCACGTAAAACAAGTTTTGCTTAAAAAGGCGTTGCGCGCATACTTTCAGCTGTCACCAAGTTTCGCTTTAGAAGTTTAGTGTAGCTCAGTGTGAAAAATATGTAGTCATAACTGAAAAAAATTAATAAGTACTTGTATTATTTTCTAAGCCAGTAAACAGCTTCGTAATTTAAAATAATTTAATGGAAAATGCTAGTTTACACTGGTCGTCACAGAAAAACTCAAGAATGGACGCAAATGTGAAAATATAAAAACACGGAGAACAAGCCGATATCAGCTCCTTGTGTTTATATATTCATATTCCTTGACCATTTGTGAGGTGTTTCAATGACAATCAGTGTAAACTGGTAAGTAGTATATGAATGGGGCTCCGAGGACAGGCTTCCAGGCTGTGGTGCTGTGTGTCCTTTCCGCCATCTTGGATTGTGACGTCACGGCGGCCATTTTTGACTCAAAATTCCTCAAAATTGATTCAAAATTCCTCAAAATTGACTCAAAATGACTCAAAATTTCCCGTTTTAAGAAAAAAAATTCCCGTTTTCGAGGGAAAAATTCCCGATCCGAGGGAAAATTTCCCGTTTTATTCCTCAAAAATCCCAACGGCTAGAAATGTCCTGATAGAGGCTTAAGCCTCAGTTAAGCCTCTATCAGGATGTGACCTTGACCTTTGACCTTGACCTTGACCTCGGCGGCCATTTTGGATCCGACATTTTGGATGACGTCATTGTGTTCTAGAAAATTCCGGTGATGTGTTTTCCGCCATATTGGATGATGACGTCATCGTTGCATTTTCCGTTACACGGCCGCCATCTTTAACTTTTTTATTTATTATCCGATTTTAAAGAAATTTTTTTTAAAAAATATAAAAAAATTCAAATAATAAAATTTTAATAAAATACTTATAAAAAATATACTTTTACGACACGGAGGTCAGAGTCCTCGGTTCGAACCCGGTGAGGCCAAAAAATTAAAAATGGCGACCGATCCTTCCCTCGTGGAGGGCGCTGGCATACTGACTCCCACCACTTTTTTTCAAAGCATATATATCGTCAGGTAGTATGACGTCATGTCCGCCATCTTGTCTTCGATGCTGGAAGCCTTCATCATTGTATCATCGGCTAGAGTGCGCTGACGCCATGTTAGTTTAACTCTTACCCGATAGATTGCAGTAATCATTTATTACTAAGGTGCCCGCCATCTTGAAATTTGGCCGCCATCTTGAAAATCCGTAATTATTTAGCTAGAAATTCGGGAAAAATTCCAAAATTCATTAAATCAATCAATCATTAATTTACCTATCGAATAGTTACTTGGTTCGATCTAGGATGATGCAAAAAATTAAATATAACATCAATTTAACATAATAGTAACAGGTTCGAGGAATTAAACACAGCAAGTTCTTTTACAAACATAATATTTATTACATAATTTCTATTCTACTACAGGATCACTTGCGAAAGCCATCAATCTTTTAAATATTTAGCCCTGCAGCGGTGTGAAATGACTAATTCTTAGCTCCAATCGGTTTATACTAGACAGAGTCCAGCCAGAACCTTTACAGACATAGTCCTCCTCTTCTTGACAGAGTTTCTGGATACCGTTTTTAACAGTTTGCTTCACATCGTTAGAACTGTAAATTACTGCAGCCGATGTCTTGAATGCACACTTCTTCACTTTGTCATCTAACGGACATGGCTTTCCATATAGACAGTCCAACCACAAGTTATATTTTAATGGACCTTTTGTTGCTACGTCATCAGTAAGCTGATTGATTATGTCCTGTCTGATATCATGAAGAAAAGTACAAATGTCCTTCGACTCACCGAACGTATTTAGATAATAGTAGTCCTTCAATGTTCCACGAAATGCAGACTGCGCCAAGTAGAAGCCATTATCATTCACTTGTAATGCTCCGAACACAGTCTTAGATTTATTTTCCTGTTCACACGCCATACCAATCGGTTGCTGCACATCGGTTTTCTTGCTTGTACGCTCACGAGCCTTCAACCTAAACCGAGGAGTCGAAATTTCTGCAGGTAGTTCAGCAGTAGGCACACGGACTTCACCTTTACAGTTTTTCACATGTCGTCGCAAATTATCAATTCGAGTAAACCATTCATGACACTCATCACAGCGAAACTTCATGCGAGAAGGATTCTTCGTGCATTTGCTCCACTCATGTCTTCGTGCATCATGGGAAAATGCGAACGTCGTATCACAGTAGCTGCAAGGATACCGTGGTGATGAAGACGAGCCTGTCAGACCTGATCCAGATACAGGCGTTGCAACAGTAGTACCATTTCCAGGCATACTCTTATGCGCATCGATGCAGCGTTGTTGCGACGAAACCTTTACTTTCTGCCGCACAGCAGGATCTTTGCATGCCTTCATGTGCGTTTTCATATTATCTTTTCTTGTAAATTGCTTGCGACACTTAATACAGCCAAACATTTTACGATATAGGTTCTTGGCACATTCGCTCCTCTCGTGTCGTCGAGCATTGCTGACGTTTGAGAAAATCTTGTCACAGTAACGACATCGATGTTCGTTAGTTGTTGTTGACGATTCGCCATCCATTGAAGTCTCCATCGAGGGTGAAACAGCGTTCGTCGAGGTTTCCTGTACAGTCAGCACTACCGACATTAAAGTCTCTTCTTTTGGTGGTATCACATCTGTTGAAATCTCCTCCAGTGTTGACGTCGTCGTTGCCAACGGGATCTGCTCCTTCTCCATCGTAGCTGTAGTCAAGGTTCCCGTAGTCGACGGTACAACCTCCATCGAGTTCGTCGTTAAAGACGGTAAAGATGCCATCGAGGTCTCAAGAACAGCTAATTGACACGACTTATGCACCAGAAGAAACAAACTAGGTGATCCTTACACCGCCGTCGTCAGAAACAAACTGAGCGTCCTGCTGTATAGGACTCGTTTATATACATTAACCGGTTTGAATAATACGCTAGTCAAATCAAGAACAATTTACTAAAATACTAGAGTCAAAACAACATTTAAAAAATAGAAGCACCATCAAAAAAAAGGAAGCATATTTGGAAGCACCTTAAAAAAAGGAAAAACAATAGGAAGCACCGACTACGAAAAAACAGCACATTTGGAAGCACCGACAACAAAAAGGCAGCACATTTGGAAGCACCGACTACGAAAAGGCAGCACAATTGGCAGCACCGACAACGAAAAGGCAGCACATTTGGAAGCACCGACTACGAAAAGGCAGCACATTTGGAAGCACCGACAACGAAAAGGCAGCACATTTGGAAGCACCGACAACGAAAAGGCAGCACATTTGGCAGCACCGATAACGAAAAGGCAGCACATTTGGCAGCACCGACAACGAAAAGGCAGCACATTTGGCAGCACCGACAACGAAAAGGCAGCACATTTGGAAGCACCGACTACGAAAAGGCAGCACATTTGGAAGCACCGACAACGAAAAGGCAGCACATTTGGAAGCACCGACAACGAAAAGGCAGTACATTTGGCAGCACCGATAACGAAAAGGCAGCACATTTGGCAGCACCGACAACGAAAAGGCAGCACATTTGGCAGCACCGACAACGAAAAGGCAGCACATTTGGAAGCACCGACTACGAAAAGGCAGCACATTTGGAAGCACCGACAACGAAAAGACAGCACATTTGGAAGCACCGACAACGAAAAGGCAGCACATTTGGCAGCACCGACTATGAAAAGGCAGCACATTTGGCAGCACCAACAACGAAAAGGCAGCACATTTGGCAGCACCAACAACGAAAAGGCAGCACACTTGGAAGCACCGACAACGAAAAGACAGCACATTTGGCAGCACCGACTACGAAAAGGCAGCACATTTGGCAGCACCAACAACGAAAAGGCAGCACATTTGGAAGCTCCATCAACAAAAAAAAAAAGGCAAAAAGGAAGCACAAGTTACGAGATCTAAGTCTTAGTTATAAATAAGAATAAAAGAAATAAAAACATTAAATTCGTATAATTTAAATTATTTATTTTATTGCTTTACATTATACAAATGCAAGTAAAACAAGCCATTATTGTATGTAGCCAGCATTCCTTAGTTCCTTGAGTATGAAGGGTATTTCTTTGATGCACGAATAGTTTCCTGCACAAAGCGAACCATGTAGAAGTCTTAGCCGGTCAACCAATATGTTTGGATCTTTCCACGATGTGTAATCAATCTCTTCTACCACCATCTTCCTTGCACCTTTATAAATATTATGATCTCTGGTGTCTTCCGTTTTACCACCAACCTCAGGGTAACTTTCATGTTTGAGACGGTGATCATCACAAGCTTGATCAGATTTATTTAATATATCACGTCGTTTCCACCGTTTCGGTCTCAGGACACCGCCACATTCTTCGATCTTGGCAGCTTTAGGTGCTTCATCATAGTCTATGTCTTTGTCAACAGCCTTAGAGTCACTGTAACAATCACCGTAGAAGGAATCGTCTTCACCCAATTTACCGTAATAATTCGATGTTGATGATGTTGAAGTGTCTTCATCGTCTTCATGCTTCCTTTTTAGGAGTCCATCATTTTTACAAAGTAGGAAAGATCTACTTGAATTCGGCTGGAATATATTCTCACTTTTCACGTTAAGGATTCTTCCATTGTCTTCATTCTTCCGTAAATCATCAACCTCCTTCAATTTAAGTTCTTTGTCAAGATCGGAAGAGCCAAGAAAATTATTGTCGTAATGCAGATCACTCTTCCTTAGGCTAGTAGATTCATCGTTGTCCTCTAGCTTGTACGCAGGCTTGGCGCTACAAGTTCTGCCATGTCTTTTTAAGCTCTCCGCGTAAACGACTTGCTACATCGAACACAACTTATCATATTGCGCAGTAGATTTTTAACACAATCATTCTTCTCGTGTTGTCTTTTATTCTTTCTCAAGATAAACTCTTTACTGCAAAACTTACACCTATGTTCTTTCGATACAGCGTCAGATCCCAAATCAGAATTCATATTAGTTACTGAGACTAATGCCAGATACCAATTGAGTGTTTTAAATTAGATACAATACTTAAATAGAAATTTTTTCATATTTCATCAGCGAGAATTAATATATCTCATGCAAAAGTACTTTATGCATGTAGTTCTGCTTTTCAACAACAGATGTCGCCACATGTTGCTTGCAGGTAAATAATATTTAGTTCTTTTATGCGGGATGCGGGATGCTCACTAACGATCGCAAAAGAAGGATGGCTTCGCTAGACTCCAAGGAAAAGGAAGTTCGTCTTGCATGTTGGTGCTCCACAGATGTCTCATGGCATAATATTAATTTGACTGTGTAATTATATGTGTTAATTCCACCTTATAAAAATATTGCAAGTTTTGATTTAGTAGCAGAAATTAACGAATTAAATGTAACTCCAAATAAAATGACATGTCTCATTAGACAAAAAAAAAAATCCATGCAGAGAGCGGTTTCTCAGAATAGTCAGAAACACTTGAAGAAACCACAGGAATGATTGCAAGAAGACGGGAAAACCTATCAAAATATTGACAAGAATAATCAGGAGCACACGGAGAAAACCATCAAAATATTGACAAGAATATTCAGGAGCACTCGGAGAAATCCATCAGATGTCTAGTTAGGTATAATCAGAAGCACCCGGAGAAAACCACCATAATATTGTCAAGAATAATCAGGAGCACACAGAGAAAACCACCACAAGTTTTCTTTGATATCATAAAAATACAGAAAAAAAATATTTAAAAATAATAATAAATTAATAAAAAATTTTAAATGACAAAAAAAAATAAATAAACAGATTCTGGCTTGTACTAGAACTATATCTTTGCTCAACAATGAGAAGTTCACAAGCTAGCAGAATCTGTTTATTTATTTTTTTTTATTTTTTTTTGTTATTTAAAATTGTTTATTAATTTATTATTATTTTTAAATATTTTTTTTCTGTATTTTTATGATATCAAAGAAAACTTGTGTTGGTTTTCTCTGTGTGCTCCTGATTATTCTTGACAATATTATGGTGGTTTTCTCCGGGTGCTTCTGATTATACCTAACTAGACATCTGATGGATTTCTCCGAGTGCTCCTGAATATTCTTGTCAATATTTTGATGGTTTTCTCCGTGTGCTCCTGATTATTCTTGTCAATATTTTGATAGGTTTTCCCGTCTTCTTGCAATCATTCCTGTGGTTTCTTCAAGTGTTTCTGACTATTCTGAGAAACCGCTCTCTGCATGGATTTTTTTTTGTCTAATGAGACATGTCATTTTATTTGGAGTTACATTTAATTCGTTAATTTCTGCTACTAAATCAAAACTTGCAATATTTTTATAAGGTGGAATTAACACATATAATTACACAGTCAAATTAATATTATGCCATGAGACATCTGTGGAGCACCAACATGCAAGACGAACTTCCTTTTCCTTGGAGTCTAGCGAAGCCATCCTTCTTTTGCGATCGTTAGTGAGCATCCCGCATCCCGCATAAAAGAACTAAATATTATTTACCTGCAAGCAACATGTGGCGACATCTGTTGTTGAAAAGCAGAACTACATGCATAAAGTACTTTTGCATGAGATATATTAATTCTCGCTGATGAAATATGAAAAAATTTCTATTTAAGTATTGTATCTAATTTAAAACACTCAATTGGTATCTGGCATTAGTCTCAGTAACTAATATGAATTCTGATTTGGGATCTGACGCTGTATCGAAAGAACATAGGTGTAAGTTTTGCAGTAAAGAGTTTATCTTGAGAAAGAATAAAAGACAACACGAGAAGAATGATTGTGTTAAAAATCTACTGCGCAATATGATAAGTTGTGTTCGATGTAGCAAGTCGTTTACGCGGAGAGCTTAAAAAGACATGGCAGAACTTGTAGCGCCAAGCCTGCGTACAAGCTAGAGGACAACGATGAATCTACTAGCCTAAGGAAGAGTGATCTGCATTACGACAATAATTTTCTTGGCTCTTCCGATCTTGACAAAGAACTTAAATTGAAGGAGGTTGATGATTTACGGAAGAATGAAGACAATGGAAGAATCCTTAACGTGAAAAGTGAGAATATATTCCAGCCGAATTCAAGTAGATCTTTCCTACTTTGTAAAAATGATGGACTCCTAAAAAGGAAGCATGAAGACGATGAAGACACTTCAACATCATCAACATCGAATTATTACGGTAAATTGGGTGAAGACGATTCCTTCTACGGTGATTGTTACAGTGACTCTGAGGCTGTTGACAAAGACATAGACTATGATGAAGCACCTAAAGCTGCCAAGATCGAAGAATGTGGCGGTGTCCTGAGACCGAAACGGTGGAAACGACGTGATATATTAAATAAATCTGATCAAGCTTGTGATGATCACCGTCTCAAACATGAAAGTTACCCTGAGGTTGGTGGTAAACGGAAGACACCAGAGATCATAATATTTATAAAGGTGCAAGGAAGATGGTGGTAGAAGAGATTGATTACACATCGTGGAAAGATCCAAACATATTGGTTGACCGGCTAAGACTTCTACATGGTTCGCTTTGTGCAGGAAACTATTCGTGCATCAAAGAAATATCCTTCATACTCAAGGAACTGAGGAATGCTGGCTACATACAATAATGGCTTGTTTTACTTGCATTTGTATAATGTAAAGCAATAAAATAAATAATTTAAATTATACGAATTTAATGTTTTTATTTCTTTTATTCTTATTTCTAACTAAGACTTAGATCTCGTAACTTGTGCTTCCTTTTTGCCTTTTTTTTTTTGTTGATGGAGCTTCCAAATGTGCTGCCTTTTCGTTGTTGGTGCTGCCAAATGTGCTGCCTTTTCGTAGTCGGTGCTGCCAAATGTGCTGTCTTTTCGTTGTCGGTGCTTCCAAATGTGCTGCCTTTTCGTTGTAGGTGCTGCCAAATGTGCTGCCTTTTCGTTGTTGGTGCTGCCAAATGTGCTGCCTTTTCGTAGTCGGTGCTGCCAAATGTGCTGCCTTTTCGTTGTCGGTGCTTCCAAATGTGCTGTCTTTTCGTTGTCGGTGCTTCCAAATGTGCTGCCTTTTCGTAGTCGGTGCTTCCAAATGTGCTGCCTTTTCGTTGTCGGTGCTGCCAAATGTGCTGCCTTTTCGTTGTCGGTGCTGCCAAATGTGCTGCCTTTTCGTTATCGGTGTTTCCAAATGTGCTGCCTTTTCGTTGTCGGTGCTTCCAAATGTGCTGCCTTTTCGTAGTCGGTGCTTCCAAATGTGCTGTCTTTTCGTTGTCGGTGCTGCCAAATGTGCTGCCTTTTCGTTGTCGGTGCTGCCAAATGTGCTGCCTTTTCGTTATCGGTGCTGCCAAATGTGCTGCCTTTTCGTTGTCGGTGCTTCCAAATGTGCTGCCTTTTCGTTGTCGGTGCTTCCAAATGTGCTGCCTTTTCGTAGTCGGTGCTTCCAAATGTGCTGCCTTTTCGTTGTCGGTGCTGCCAATTGTGCTGCCTTTTCGTAGTCGGTGCTTCCAAATGTGCTGCCTTTTTGTTGTCGGTGCTTCCAAATGTGCTGTTTTTTCGTAGTCGGTGCTTCCTATTGTTTTTCCTTTTTTTAAGGTGCTTCCAAATATGCTTCCTTTTTTTTGATGGTGCTTCTATTTTTTAAATGTTGTTTTGACTCTAGTATTTTAGTAAATTGTTCTTGATTTGACTAGCGTATTATTCAAACCGGTTAATGTATATAAACGAGTCCTATACAGCAGGACGCTCAGTTTGTTTCTGACGACGGCGGTGTAAGGATCACCTAGTTTGTTTCTTCTGGTGCATAAGTCGTGTCAATTAGCTGTTCTTGAGACCTCGATGGCATCTTTACCGTCTTTAACGACGAACTCGATGGAGGTTGTACCGTCGACTACGGGAACCTTGACTACAGCTACGATGGAGAAGGAGCAGATCCCGTTGGCAACGACGACGTCAACACTGGAGGAGATTTCAACAGATGTGATACCACCAAAAGAAGAGACTTTAATGTCGGTAGTGCTGACTGTACAGGAAACCTCGACGAACGCTGTTTCACCCTCGATGGAGACTTCAATGGATGGCGAATCGTCAACAACAACTAACGAACATCGATGTCGTTACTGTGACAAGATTTTCTCAAACGTCAGCAATGCTCGACGACACGAGAGGAGCGAATGTGCCAAGAACCTATATCGTAAAATGTTTGGCTGTATTAAGTGTCGCAAGCAATTTACAAGAAAAGATAATATGAAAACGCACATGAAGGCATGCAAAGGTCCTGCTGTGCGGCAGAAAGTAAAGGTTTCGTCGCAACAACGCTGCATCGATGCGCATAAGAGTATGCCTGGAAATGGTACTACTGTTGCAACGCCTGTATCTGGATCAGGTCTGACAGGCTCGTCTTCATCACCACGGTATCCTTGCAGCTACTGTGATACGACGTTCGCATTTTCCCATGATGCACGAAGACATGAGTGGAGCAAATGCACGAAGAATCCTTCTCGCATGAAGTTTCGCTGTGATGAGTGTCATGAATGGTTTACTCGAATTGATAATTTGCGACGACATGTGAAAAACTGTAAAGGTGAAGTCCGTGTGCCTACTGCTGAACTACCTGCAGAAATTTCGACTCCTCGGTTTAGGTTGAAGGCTCGTGAGCGTACAAGCAAGAAAACCGATGTGCAGCAACCGATTGGTATGGCGTGTGAACAGGAAAATAAATCTAAGACTGTGTTCGGAGCATTACAAGTGAATGATAATGGCTTCTACTTGGCGCAGTCTGCATTTCGTGGAACATTGAAGGACTACTATTATCTAAATACGTTCGGTGAGTCGAAGGACATTTGTACTTTTCTTCATGATATCAGACAGGACATAATCAATCAGCTTACTGATGACGTAGCAACAAAAGGTCCATTAAAATATAACTTGTGGTTGGACTGTCTATATGGAAAGCCATGTCCGTTAGATGACAAAGTGAAGAAGTGTGCATTCAAGACATCGGCTGCAGTAATTTACAGTTCTAACGATGTGAAGCAAACTGTTAAAAACGGTATCCAGAAACTCTGTCAAGAAGAGGAGGACTATGTCTGTAAAGGTTCTGGCTGGACTCTGTCTAGTATAAACCGATTGGAGCTAAGAATTAGTCATTTCACACCGCTGCAGGGCTAAATATTTAAAAGATTGATGGCTTTCGCAAGTGATCCTGTAGTAGAATAGAAATTATGTAATAAATATTATGTTTGTAAAAGAACTTGCTGTGTTTAATTCCTCGAACCTGTTACTATTATGTTAAATTGATGTTATATTTAATTTTTTGCATCATCCTAGATCGAACCAAGTAACTATTCGATAGGTAAATTAATGATTGATTGATTTAATGAATTTTGGAATTTTTCCCGAATTTCTAGCTAAATAATTACGGATTTTCAAGATGGCGGCCAAATTTCAAGATGGCGGGCACCTTAGTAATAAATGATTACTGCAATCTATCGGGTAAGAGTTAAACTAACATGGCGTCAGCGCACTCTAGCCGATGATACAATGATGAAGGCTTCCAGCATCGAAGACAAGATGGCGGACATGACGTCATACTACCTGACGATATATATGCTTTGAAAAAAAGTGGTGGGAGTCAGTATGCCAGCGCCCTCCACGAGGGAAGGATCGGTCGCCATTTTTAATTTTTTGGCCTCACCGGGTTCGAACCGAGGACTCTGACCTCCGTGTCGTAAAAGTATATTTTTTATAAGTATTTTATTAAAATTTTATTATTTGAATTTTTTTATATTTTTTAAAAAAAATTTCTTTAAAATCGGATAATAAATAAAAAAGTTAAAGATGGCGGCCGTGTAACGGAAAATGCAACGATGACGTCATCATCCAATATGGCGGAAAACACATCACCGGAATTTTCTAGAACACAATGACGTCATCCAAAATGTCGGATCCAAAATGGCCGCCGAGGTCAAGGTCAAGGTCAAAGGTCAAGGTCACATCCTGATAGAGGCTTAACTGAGGCTTAAGCCTCTATCAGGACATTTCTAGCCGTTGGGATTTTTGAGGAATAAAACGGGAAATTTTCCCTCGGATCGGGAATTTTTCCCTCGAAAACGGGAATTTTTTTTCTTAAAACGGGAAATTTTGAGTCATTTTGAGTCAATTTTGAGGAATTTTGAATCAATTTTGAGGAATTTTGAGTCAAAAATGGCCGCCGTGACGTCACAATCCAAGATGGCGGAAAGGACACACAGCACCACAGCCTGGAAGCCTGTCCTCGGAGCCCCATTCATATACTACTCTGGTAATGGCGTAAGTCCATATTATTTGAAATCAATATTCCTCATTGTGAGAATCATTCAAAGAAAGCATCTTCTTGGTATTCTCTTTGATATGACATGCCATCGATATACTAAATATTTTTTCCCTTTAGCGTACGAGGAAATGAACGCATAGAAACACCTCGAAAATAACGCATAGATAAACCTCAAGAACAACGCATAGAAACACATCGAGAAAAAAAAAAACTAGGAAGGTTGTAATGAGAAAGAGCATATTAATTTACTGAAATTTAAAGCGCTAAATCAATGTTTAGGTTAATTTCTACGGACGTTCCAGTGTGTATTCTTTTTCATCCAAAGTTGTAACCAATTATATGATAGATGATATCTGCTCTTTGTAAAAACAAACCCACAAATATACAAATTTAAATCACCGCGAACAATTATGCTGTCATCATTCTGAAAACATTTACCTTGTTCCCAGAGACGGGAAATACATTCAAATTTACTTCTCTTGTCCCATATTCGAAACATTTCTTCGTGAAAACCTTCAGTCGACAAAAACCAAAGAAAATCCAACATTGGTGAAGCCGAGACATAACCAGGCCTGCACAATCCTGACTCGAGGCAAAGAAAAGTATTTCCCATTCGATTAACCTGGAAAGTATTTACTTAGATTTTAATTAATATTACAACCCTTAATGTAAATATAGTGATATCATGTACCAGCTTTTCGGCATGGTGCATTTAAGGCCCCCACCTATACGGGCACATACAATGTGTGCAGAACTTCAGAAGAAACCACACTATTTGAAAACCACTCACGATATCCGAATGTTTCTGTTTACGAAAAACATTAAAAAATATGCTGAGGGCGGATGGGTGGTTATATTTTCGTATTTAATTTTTAAAATTTATTTTTAGAGAGTGAAATAGGCTGAAACGCGTGTTTTCAGAGTCGGATTGTTGAAAGCACTCAAGGGACTTGCATTACACTCTTACATATCTTCATTTCTCTGCCGTATATATAACTTTACTGTTTTCCTCACCACGACGAGAAGACTGAGCACCAGTTCAGAGCCTTGCGCTTAGAGGCGCCGCCGCGCTAGAAGCAACAGCGCGTGTCACACTCACCATCCCGCCTCACCAACACAGTTACGCCCCTGAACTAGGCGGGACCCTTAACCGCATTGCTTCGCGGACGGAAAGAATGCTGAGATAGCTTTCAGGAAAAATAAAATAAAATAAAACGAATAAAAAAAATTCCTTTTTGGCCGCTGTGGATATCGGCTTTCGTACGCAAACTTTGTTTTTTTTAAAGAGAGAGAGAGAGTGTGTGTGTGTGTGTGTGTGAGTGTGCGAGGGAGGAGATGTAGACGGATACGCGTGCAGCAGGAGGAAGCGGAGACGGAGGAGGGCGAAGGGCTGCAGATAAGCCAATATGTTTGTCGACGGCCTTGCGCCGCCGACCGCTCGCGAGTCGCTCAGTTGGGCCGCGGCTCTTGCGGAACAGACCCCAGCGGTCGTAGACGGCTGCGGCACCAGATATACTTTATGTGTATATGTGTTTCAGTACGTTTGCCTACAGATCTATTACTTTTTTTTTAATGTTTAAAATTCTGACTTGTGCCTGTGTCCAGTAGTGATATTAAAACAGAATAAACCAAGACAAAAAAAACAATTCCTTTCATTTAAATGGACAACCTTTAACAAAAAAAAAATAGAATTATTCATCAGCTACAGATTTTACTGTTTAGCAAGCTGTGATAAAAATGAATACACACATTCTGTTTTAATGTTTCTCTCGAGATATAACCGTATGAAAGTGTAAATATAATATAAAATCACTGTTAAATAAATATATAACTATTACAATACCTAAAAAGTGTTATTTTAATTAGGTTCTAATCATTACATAGAAATAAATGAACGTGCCATGCGTAATACTTAAAATGTTGCAATATGTTGTTTTCAAGACTTCAAGCAGATACGTAAATAACATGACACATAACCTCTATACAAGTAGAGTTTTGCTTTTTTAATTTCTTTTTTTTTTGCGATTTAGTGGATTACCATTTTGAGTTATTTATAAGTGTGATGTAAGTAAGTACAAGAGATATTCGTAAAGTAAGCTCCGTTTTGTTATTTAAAAAAGTGGGTGGTGGGGCTGTCTGTAAAGTCGGTTTACGGACGATAATTTTACGTGACAACGTCATAAGAAAACATTTATGAAAAATTGTATACTTTTTAATTTTCAAATATTATTTACAGTTTTTTGCAAATTTAATTTAAATAATTTGTTTAAATATAATCACGAACAATTAGTTAAAAAGCCCACACTAACCTGTTTGATATTATAGAAGATTTTCTCGCACGGTGGTTGGCAGGTTATTGCACGCTCGGCTCAGGTGGAACGTGACAATGAGTCATGCTTTTTCGTGCGTGCAGCCGGCGTTCATTGATTTATAAGACGTTATCAAATCAAAAAATAAACTTCTGAGAATAAGTTTATATTTATAGTTTTTATTTTGCTACGTATATAAATTACATTTTCACACAATCGCCATTCAGTTCTAAACATTTTTAGTAACGCCGCACCAGTTTCTTTAACCCCTCTGCATAGAAGTTCGCTGCCTGGGAGTGGAGCGGACGCCTTAACTATAGGCAACATGGACTTCGAATACGCAATGCGCTTAAAGAACATCTCGGGAAAACATTTAAGCAATCTCCGTACAATTGACTTTTATTTATAAACAGAAGCCTAAACACTAATTTACATATTTCTAACTTCAATAATGACAAACTTCCATACAAACGTTCATCACCTCTTTAATTCCCTTAGGAGATGAATTCTCAAAAATCCTTTCTTAGTGCTCACCTTCGTTATATAATGAACTCCTGTGCAAAATTTAATGATTCTAGACCCACCAGATTAAGCTGTTCGTTGTCTGTCAGTCAGTGTCAAGAGTTTTATTAAGTAGATGCATTAAGTAAGCCAACTTTTGAAAACTGAAGTACAGAAAATTGTTATGGCCTAAAAACTGTGGAATCCAAGATGGCGTATTTCATTTTGCATTTCCCCTCTCCATCCGCGCCGGCTACTGGGATCGAACCCGCGACTTCGTGGTCTGACGAGGGCGACGCGTCAGCGCACACACGATACGACCACCTGGGACCCAGCTGTCGCGGAAGCGAGTGTACACTCGGCGGCGCGGATTTGATTTGCTGGCGGTTGCCAAGGCAGAGCTGCTGGCTCTTCGGTCCCAAGTTGGGTGAGCGCGGAACTTTACAAACGGTAGCTTCCAAGCGGGTTGCGGCGCGGCAACTCAAGTCTAGTCTCCCGGAATCACGTAACAAAACCCTGTGCATCAGTTAACAAGGATCCAAGCATTGTCTGAAGGTTCTTGGCTTTGTGGGATTTATAAACGGCGAAGACGAAGACTCCGCCGACGTTTCAGTTGACATTGCAGTCGCCATCATCAGGGTAGCATCCTACTGAGGGCCTTATTACTCAAATATACTGAATTTTAAAATTAATATTACAAATAAACAATTTTTTATTATTAAAAAGGGGTTTTCGGTATGGATACTGTCAACTTCCTATTCCCTCTCCTAGTTTTACATTAATATTTACTTTGAGATTTAAAAATAATGAATATATGCTTAAATAATAATTATATAATTTGATTCGTTGAAAATATCGAATGAAATTAAAAAAAACTGGTAATTATTGGTTATATTTGATTCATAAAGTGACAAGAGGACTTCAATATACAATATAGATATTTGTATGTCTTAACATCTAGTTCCTCACGTACAGAAAACCTTTTTTTGGTTGCTAATGAAGCATTAAACATAGAAACGTTTTCCTTTGGCCACGCTTATTATGGTGGATAATATGATTACATTTATTATTTATATATGTAAAATATTCTAAAGTTAATAAAAACCTGGAAGAAGTTTGAACATCATTCATGTAATTCGAGTATGAAGTACTCGCACAAGTATAAACAAATTTACTGTAAATAATTTAACAAATTGCATTTTACGCACTTTGTGATTAAAATTTTTTCCAAGAGCTTCAAATGGCACACACTACGGTAGATTTTTTTTTAAAAGTCCACGGTGCAAATATTTATAGCGTCAGTAAATGGCCTTGTTAATATAGCTGCGCAAACATCGTTCGCAGCCGCAGGTACACGTATTAGCGAAAATAACGCGGACGAGGTTTTTTTTTTTTAAAAGTGCAGAGCTAACTTATGGAAGGACTCCCCCCTCCCCTTACCGACACGCATGCGCACCTGGCGGCGCACGGAGGCACGCAGCAGGGCCGCCAACCCTCCCGCACGCCGCGTTGTAAATATAGCTGGCTTGTTGACTCACTCGACTGTCGGCGCTCCCTCGCCGCGTGAGAGTGGCTGCACTGAGTCAGCGCGCGCGCCGCGTCATGCATACCTCGCCGCCTCGCTTCGTGACTTCAGTGCGCGTTTCAGCTGGCACCTGCTTGTGGTGTTTACCAAATACGCTAGACGTTGCAGAGTTAACGCTGTGTTCATCTAATTTTTGATGTGTAACATCTTAGCCCTCTGTGTACGGGATCTGGTGGGAGTAATTTCGTGAATGCGACATAAGTCAAGGAACGGAAATGTGAAACAAACACTGTGATTCCATCTGTGGCGGATGGTAGAAAAAGGGAAACTTCATGGTATTAACGGTTTAAAGATTTTTTTTAATAATATGGCCAGTATTTTAATAAAATACTTATCGAAAATCAGGTTTAAAGCCGGGGTTAAGTTTTTTTTCAAGTTTTTTTTTTTCGTTTTTATCGGAGTCGTTTCATAATAAAGTTTAAAATTTCGCTATGCGAATTGAATGATTCGATAGTCGACGTAGCTGCTCAGGCAGCTAATTCTATGCTAGATGTGATTTGCATAAATAAATGTAGTTGATAGCACAGTTTAAGTAGATTTATTACGCTCGGTATTATTTAAAGAATTATTCGTTAAGTTTCCTGTGTGAGGCCCGAGTTCCGTATTATAAGTGTATTTGCAACATAAACGTGAATTTGCTCGATTTCGAGGTACGATGTTATATGTGAATATTGAAAATTTCGCTCACATTTTTTGTATTAAACTATAATTATATTTACCCAAATTAATTGTGAAGACAAACCACCAGTGCTTTACATAATATCATTAAATAAGTGAAAAATGTATGTTAACATATAATATATACCTTAATTAATTATTACTTAAATATGATATATTGTAGTGTAACTCTATTTAAATATGTTATTACCCGCAAGTTTGCCCTTGTTGATAGCACAGCAGTGGCTGGTATTCATTTTTAAGTGTTTTTAGTTGTACATACTGCACGTGTCTGAATTCGATCGAAAAACGTCAGCTGAAGATAAATGACTTAAAAATAAGTTGAAAACATATACGTTTAGTTTAAATTGCGTCACAAGACTGATGCAGGCCTTTAAAATTTCAGATGAACAAATGTTTTTTTGGTCACTTGCACTATAAAATGTAAATTTGTAAGTCACTCAATGTCTGCCAAGTTCCACAATTAGCACTCCTCACTGGAGAAAGGCTCGACAGTGATTCGTCCCTTACCTCGCCCGTATTTTCACACATCCAGTTACGCGCCACTCAGTTGCACTCTCACGGTTCTGTCACTCCGCGTCGTGCCATTCTCTATAGGGTATTTAAACCCTCTTCGTCGATATCACACTTTTCTTCACGGGCGGAACTCTACGAACCCTCGGAACTCCCGCGGGTTGTCGGCGTCGTCGTTTCGTCTCCTGCTCGAAGGGACGAGAGCCTCTGTGACGTGTCGAGTCATCCCGGGCCGACCCGACACCCGAAAAGTCCAGAACAGCGACGCTTATTCGCGCCACTCCGCGCGATAGCATCAGGAAACCCGCAGAATTCCCAGGCCACTTAAAGTTTCAGTGGCAATAGTTCGAGACGGGACGGTGAGAGGGGAGCGGACTGGGAAGGTTAGCCAGACCCTTGTAATCCGGCCGGGCACGCGTGGCATGCGTGACGTCAGCGCCCGTGCGGGGGGGCGCTGGCCAGACTCACTAGGAAGCCCCGCTCAGGTACCTGGCACATGTAACGGCTTTGCCTCCTAGCACGCATGTAACAATATACAGGTCAAAAGTAACGGGGGGAAAAAAGTCACCCTGCTGTACTAAACTTTATCCCACCGTTTTCGCGAGAAACTAAAATAAAATTTAGAAGGAAATATTTGTACGCCTGGCGGGTGTCCAACACGCACAACACTTAGTTCATATCAGCTGCCTAAAATCAGGGGCACTGACTGTCATGTGATGTGTACGCAAATGAAGGCATTTCGTAGAAAACTTTTAACTAACAATTATACCAAAACAGCTGCAAACGTTACTTATAGCATACGAACTCGAGTTCTGAAAAAACCATACGTGTCAACAAACACCACAAGAGAACAATTTGGTAACGCCTTTATTTGTGAGGAAATATTTAAGTCATTAAACATCACCTATTATAAATGTATATTTTGCTTTAGGTAACACAGTTCATAAATTTAGCATGTGAAGTGTGATGAATTCATTCCAATTCGGAACGTCACCACGCCTCAAAACACAGCCACTGGAAACATGATATCCCATTTACTACCGGAATACATTCATGTATCATATCACTGATGGACACTAAGTAGTTGTGTTTATGTTGATGTAAGTGTGGGCACTTGTTACTGACTTCCATATTTAAAACGCAATCCTCAGCTAAATTGTGTGAACTGTGGAACCTAATGTAAAACATTTTCAAATTAATATGCAAAGTTTATGACAAAATCTTTCCTAGCAAATAAAGGTACGACCACGTGTTTTTTTCTTCTCTTATGGTGTTTGAGAACACGTATGGTTTGTTCTGCATTCACGTTAATGTACTATAAGTTACTTCTGCCGTTGTTTTAGTGTAATTGTCAGTTCAATGTTTACAACGAAATACCTTCATTTCATCACTTAAATATCATTGTCCCTGATTTTAGTTAGCTGATTGAAACTGAGTGTTGTGTGTTCTGGACTCCTGCCATGCGTCGAAGTATTTCGTTCTAAATCTTATTTTAGTTTCTCACGAAAACTGTAGGATGAAGTTTAGTACAGCGAGGAGACATTATTCGTTATTTTTGACTCGTAGATTAATAATGAGCCATACAAACCACATTATTTCTCCATGGCAGCAACAATTCTGTGAAATAAGAATGTTACTCTAAATTATTTCCATGAAATAATATTAATTTAGCCATAAGATTTGCAGTGTTTGTAGAATTTTGTTCACTTAGACATTACTCAGACGCTTAACGTTTTATATTAAATATTTTTTTACTATTTAAAAAAAATATCAATTAATTGCAACTTCAAGGTCGTATAACGGTCTTAGGAAGCACTTTAGACCAAACGTCTTTTATTTTTTCAACTTATATTCACGTAATAAACCTGCATCCAAAGGTTTGTTGTTAGAATTGAGACTCATTCCGTATACACACTAGCTGATGTACCCGTGCTTCGCTACGGATGGCTGCAGACAGAATACTCTCGGACTGCTCATTTTGCATGACTGGGACGAAATATCCATATTGCTGTTGCAGTGACTATGTACCTATGTTAGCTATTAAACATTTTTATGTTTATATATACTGTGATTAGTCAGTGCGTGACTGATACGCTTCTTAAATCCACCTCTGTTCCTCCTTGTGGGTAAGCCACTGCCCCTCCTCGAGTGTACGCCACTGCCCTGCTTCATGACTTCACCCTTTAACCAGCCCCGAATCAAAAACGAAAACTATACCGAAGTTTTAAAAACCATCTTGTGAAACAAAAAAAAAGAATATTTACATTAAGGATACCAGGAATAATTACAAATCAAATTTATGCTGTCTTAGATTACACAAAGTAAAGTTTTAAGAATATAGAATTATTTTTATGAAAAGTTTGCTTTTGTTAAATTAGAAAGAGCACATTAATAAGTTGCACAAAAATACCACAGAGAACGTATTAAAATGAAGATAGTGTTCTTTTCCGAACCTAAACTAAACAGCCACACAAAACTGCTGTAGAGAAAAGAATATACTGTTGAAATGAAACATGTCGCATATAACATTTTTTACAGGTGGAACACTCATGGCGACAATGAACTAGCAAATAGCCTGCCAACCGTTTCTCTACTTAAGGACTCGCACGGAATATTGAGGGGCCAAAATCATTAATAATATGCAAAAACCCTTTTAAATAATTAAAAAAAACTACAACGAATTTGGAAAAAAAATCGCTTTGAGATGCAAATGGACGCCATCTGGAGAATCTAAGTACCAAATTTCACAGCGCTGCGCTACGCAAAAGACAGACAGATAAACTATCCCCTTTATTATATAGCGTATATGTGTTTATTTGTATTCTGGCCTTTAGCCTGGCCAAAATATTTATTAACCTTTTACTTTGATTCGAACTGATTGTTTGAAAGTTTATTGTTATAAAAGAGTAATACATTCAGCTCACTTTTGATATAATTTCACAAACTAACATGATTAAAGAGCATTATATATTGTAAACATCGTATGCATGCAGCCTATATGTATGTGTGCATATATACATTAATAATATATACAGTTTTAATTAACACTTTGACGTCTGGTCAACAACGAGGTAATTGAAAACAGTCACACATTACACACGTCAGGGATAATGGAAAAGGAATCAATAACGACATTCGGCGAGGAACTATGCAAGTATTCATCGAAGTCAGGAAGGAATGAGAGGGACTCGAACCCAGTAACCTCTGGAATGCGAGACAAAAATATTACCATTGCAGCATATCGCTCGTTATATTACACATAAGTTTTATTCAAGCTTCGAAAGTAGAATTTTGACATAACGCAAAAAATAAATTATAAAAACACGGGAATCCTTGATTTCTCACCACCAGGGATGTAACAACTAACCGCGGTAACGAGAAAATTAATGTGTTCTCATGTTGCTAATGCCTACAATCATATCACGAAACTAGGAAACGAAATTTAATGTAGAATTCTTTAAAATTATGCCGAGTGTCATAAACATACGCACAAATTGTGTTTTCAACTATGTTTCGTGACGCGAATCACCCGTAGAATTTTTTGTCGGAGCAGCTACGCTGACTATCGAATCATTCGATTTACAGAGATAAATTTTAAACAATATAATAAAACGTTTCCGATAAAAATTAAAAAAACTACTTGAAAGTCACTTTGGACCTAATTTTCGAAAAGGAACTATATTAAATTACTGCTCATATTGTTGAAAATGAATTAAACAGTTAATACTATAACATTTCCATTTGGCTTTGTGAACTTTTGGTTCGCGCCATACGTCACAGGTGGGCATTAACTTGTTACACATATCCGTTCCACGCGACTTCCATTCCATTCAAAAAAATTACTCCTAATGAATGCCGTACACCGAGAGCTACGATGTTATACATCAGACATATTTCATCTTGTACATATTTATACCCTAAAGTTCAGTGTTCAGCCTAAAGTTCAGCTTGCAGCCGGAGAGCACTAATGCTTGTGTGTGGCAGTCACCTCGAGGCTCCCATCGTGCACTATGGTGGTCGCGTGTTGGCAGCTGTGGTGGTGCGGGAGATAGGGTGGTTGCTAGTGGTCGACCTCCTTCATTTTCATACATTTCGTCTTAGGTATGTGTGTGTTATACAAAATGTTCGGAATCACCTGTAATGTTCGGGATTGGTCTAGTTAGGTATGTGTGTGTGTGTGTGTGTGTGTGTGTGTGTGTGGGCCTGCAAGTTGACCACTGGCCACCGAACAGCCACCACCGATCACCCGTCATTGAATGCATTAGAATGTTCTCGAATGTACTATAATAAACGGGGCAGGAATGAAGTGCACACACAGATATATCAAACAGATTCCAAGCGCAGCTAGTTTTTATAACTTGACCGCCTTTAATACTACCACACACATATTGATTCATTATTCAATAATTCCTTGAAAAAAGTTCTTGAATACTTTCTAAGATACGTAAATTATAAATAAATAAAAACATCTCCCTAAAGTATTTTTTTTTCGTCATTAGTGGACAAACATTAAGTTTTATAATTATCGTGACCTATACCCGTAATCTAATACAGAACTGAAACTGCCCAAGGTGATAAGTCAAGTCTAGTGTATTTAATGATAAAACGACTATGTATTTATCTCACAAAAAGTTATCAATTACTTTCATATAGTTACAATGATTCTCCAAAACTTTGATGATTTCAACACCATAATAAAGTCATCAACTTGGAACGAGTCGGTTACGTAATATATTTAATTTTTGTTATTGGCAGGTCACCAAAATGCCAAAAATGGAACGATGATATCTAATTATGAAAACAAACGTGTTTTTATATAATGAAAATCACGTAAATTAAAAAGTTCGCAAACACATTGAAATTCGGAAGAATAAAAAAGTAAAAAAACGTCTACTGACCTTGTTGATTGGAATCAAGCTGTGCGGTAAGCGAGGCGAAAACCAAAGCCAGGTTGTTTACGGTCGGTTCCAATAGCGTATCGGCGGCGGCGTGACCAGTCGCGCCCAGTGAGGAAGAAGAAGAGAGGGGGAAGGCTGCACGTGCGAGCGGCGCGGCCGTTAGCCGCACCTGCGGCGGCCGACGTTCATTTGTCAGGCGCAGCTGCGGCCCGCTGCCAAAAACCACAGGCGTGCCAACCGCTGCACGGCTCCGTCGCTCTGCCGTCGGCCCGGAGCTGCGTTCAGCGACGACCTCGTCTGCGTTTTGACACGTGAAACGTCTTTCAAATAAGACACGAAATTTATATTTAGCAGGTTAGACCTTTGTACCGTAACGAAAACGACCACATCGTCTATCCTTAATACAAAACTTTTAACTACGAAGCGTGTTTTTGAAGTGTAACTTTATTGGGCGCGATGGGATTAAAATTTCAAGGCCGAATTTATCTAACTTAAAGCTATGAGTGTGCGGGAGAGGTCTGGGTAGGGAAGACTTTAAGTGCGTCTCAGGCCGAAGCCTATACGCTCTAATCATGCAGGTTGTTAACCATGCAGGAGAGGTAGCATGCATCATGTGCTAGGAGGGGATTGGCCAGCCATGCATGGCTGCGATTGGTGCCATGACTAACTCCCCTCATTGACAATTCTAGACTAAAACTAGATAAGTTGGGCCCAGGTAAACCCTGGGGTGCAAACATCATGCATTATGCGTGCAGGTTGGTTACGGGAAACAGAAGGATGGATCTGGATGAAGAGTTGGACAGAGTAGAAAATAGTCTACCATGGTGGGTTTGGGCACTTGGACATTGCTGTCCGCATTGGTTTGGTTGGTTTCCGCCAGGCTGCCAGCCAGCCTAAACTAAGTTAAGAAAGGGAATTAAGATGTACGCTTGTGAATTTAGATATATAAATAAACATTAAATTAAACATTAAAAATGTTTTATTCGGTAACTTTAATTCATTTAGTACTTTTGTCGCTTGATTTGTGTCACTTTTGTAATTTGTTGTTTTCGAGGGTGCTGCAGATTAGAAATCCTACATTATGTACGGTTCTAATAGCATACAGTCTGTCAACAATAGTACGGCTTTCCATTAATCAAAGACTGCCACATTTTGAGAAGTGAAAGATGTTCTTCGATCAAGATTATTCACAACAAGCCAAAATAAAAAAAATATATATATATATAACAGCTCCCAATAACAAGCAATAAACTCTATTGTCTGTAATTATACGAGATATGATAAAACACACATCCACAAAGTGTCACGTATTCCAATAGAAAACTTCTTACAACAAGCAATTTAAAATTATAATGGGTCATTATCTTCAAACTATATTTTTAGTATTCCGGCAGTTTTTTTTGGTGTGTATACATATCGTCGCTGCAGATGTAAAAAACTGTGTGTACATTTTGGTGCGTTAAAAATAATAATGTAATACGTTAGCTAAAATTTCCTGCAACAGACGTAATAAAAATTATTAAAATAACTTATTATTGTACGACTCTTTTAACAACGAGTTAGTGCAGGGAGCGATTTTTTTCAACCTCCTGAACACCCAACAGTTTTCACGTACGAGGTTTGTTTATGCTCATTTGTTTTTATTATACCAACCATTAAATTGTAACGAGCTGCCAAAGTTGTACGTTTCATAAACTTGGCTTCGAACATGGAAAAATAATTACATTTTCTGAGCATTTATCACGAACACAAAATGCATTTCTAGGGAACTGCAAAATTAACGTAAATGTTTTGAAACTGGAACATATACATTTATATATAACATGATCCTAATTGCATAGGTAGTTTCTCACTTTTAAAAGGATAGCAACGCAATAACTATATTACAAATTAATTTTTTTATTCAATCACGTACAACCCGAACGGATGGTAAAATGTGACAGCAGCCAAATAGCAAACGACACTGACATTTATAATATGTGTGGTTTAGCATGTTACTATAAAAACAAAAAATCTACATGTTCATGTATCTGTGCATTATGGTCCTGAGAGTAGTGATAAAAAAAGCGAGCTAGTCTTTCACTACTTGCCAGAGATAGTAAAATCTAACCTCGTTAATGAGGAAAAATTCACGTGTTCTTATATCGCAAATACACTATCTTAAAATACAAAACTCCGGCACAAAATTTAAAAGTAGAATTCTTTAAAATAATGCCAAAAGTGATAAATATACACACAAATTGTGTTTTGAACTTCTTGACGCGAATCACACGTGGTTTCCGCACTCACCGCTAGAATTCGTTGCCGGAGCAGCTACGTCGAATATAAAATAATCAGATTTGCAGAGTGAAAGCTTAGACTATAAAATGAAACAACAGTTCGGGACAAAAGAAAAAAAAAAAAAAAAAAAAAAAAGACTTTAAAAACCCCGTAGCTTTGGACCTGATTTTCCATAAGGAATTTTACTAAAATACTGCCAATTTGTTGAAATTAATTAAACGGTTAAAACTATAAAATTTCCCTTTGACTTTGTGTTCTTTGGTTCGCCACATCCACCAAAGATGGCAGCAATCTGGTTACACATTTGCGTTCCATGCGACTTCCATTCCATTCACAAAATTACTATTTCCTAAATACCATATACCGAGAGCTAAGTTGGGCCTCGATCCCCTATATGCCTAGCCGCTGGCCTGCCATTAGAAGTAGGTTGCCTCGCGAGACCAAGGCAGCAATCAGGCCGATCAATCACGGAGTTTAACGGAAGCGAACGAGTCTTTGTCGGGGGTGCCCGCCGGCCGACTTCCCGGAAGAGGTGGTGAGTGACTGAGAATAGCCGAGAATAGCCGAGAAGCGAGGAGATTTATGGTGCGGTTGCGAGCGCATCTGCCTTCAAACTGCGGTGGTTATCTTCCCGCCGGGTTGGCGTAACTGCGAGTCTGCTAGTCTGCTAGGCCAGTGGTTCCCAAACTGGCGGGCGAGAGTTAGACGTAGGTTCAGTTGAGAATCTTTAGATTTCTATCTTGATATTGAACTGTTATTTAACCTTCTGTTCCTTTGTGACATTCCCAAAAATGCAATTGTTGCACAGTGCCATTAAAATTGGAAAGGTTTGGCAGTTAGTAGACAAATTATTTATTATATTTTACGGGAAATTTTTTTATTTGCTTACTTTTTTTTGTAAATATGGTTCTGGGAAGTAGAGTTAGTAAAATGAGGTACCTATTTAACTTAACAATTTTACCAGACTGCTTAAAATAGAGTACGTGTTTTTCTTGTTAAGTAAGACTTCTTTGAATTGTTCCATGATAGCCTGGTAAAATGCCACATACCGACAACAGAATAGGAACCACTGTGCTACGAGGAAAGTGTATGTAGTATGGCGCACCTATGATAAGATTATGTCTATTCTCTCTCACGTTTGTGCGCTGCTCACACAATAGTTTCTCATCTCAATAGAGAAAATCTTACTGGCCACATGATCCATGTTCTGGGGGTTTGAATTATTTCGAAGCGAACCGATGCAAACTACGATGTTTGATGTTGAATCATAATAACCACTTCACTGCTTAGTGAGAAATAGGGTTAAATGAGGGCATATTTGCGTATAGAAATACTTTTGTGATTGTAGATGTCCTTGAATCATTCAATGCTGATCGTTTGCCTTGAACTAGAGACTCCTATATCGTCACAGTGCGATTACGGCTGGATTATTTCATACCCAACAGCACAAAATAACGTGGTAGAGTATTTTTTTTGTATATTAAATTGGTTGTACTTTAAAACTCGAAAAACTATTATTTTACCAATTAAATTGTACATGACTCGCTTAATTCGAGTAGGCTACTCCCTTGATAATTGAATTTAACATACTGTTACGTGTGAGAAAAATACAAGTCCAAAAGGACAAATTTTATTTATTAGCTAACATTTACTGTATTGATCAAATTTCCACAATTTAAATGTCCGTCCAGAACTTAATATCAATTTCACTAATTCCACTATTCATTCTCCCCACTGTAGCTCGAATCGACAGTGGCTCTCTCTACTGCTTGTCTCTAACCATGCACATCTGCCTCAAAACAATGCCTTTACATACTCACTCGTCCGCCGCACATACAACACCATCCGGATGCTTCGGTCCCCGATGCATCAGTCTTCTCACACGAAACCCGTCGCTCGCCGTCCACTATCGCTCACCAAGGGGTCACTCACCCTTTTCACTTCACTGCTCTCGTAGGTCAACCTCCTCGTTTACATACCTCTCAGCCCCGCTCTGGAAACGTCTCGTAGCTCTCCAAAGTGTTGAGTCATCCGAACCCCGAATTAACACTCGAAGCTCCAAGAACAATGTCGTCCTAGTCACGCCACTTTACGCAGACGGGGCTCTGGTAAAGTGCCGCGAAAGAAAGAGATAGAGAGCCGCCGCTGCTAATCGGTTAAAGCGTTTAATGGTAATGGTGAAATGGATGCTACCAGCATCGTGCCCCTCTCGCAGGCTGTCGCGCAGGCTGGCCAGCCCCATCGCTAGTGTCTTCGTAACAATTCATTACCTATTATCTTATATACATAGGGCTTTAAATTAAATAAACTTTATAATTTTCAACACTCCGGCAGTACGTTTCGTATACTGACACAAAATCTAAGACGTGCCTCTTTAAAATTATTTATAAGCTTAATAATAGAATATATTAAAATATATTATCATATGTATGTATGGGCGTCTCAAGATTTTATTTGGTAACATATAAATTTAGAATTTGACGATCTAAGTAAAAATACATAAAATTGATTAAACTGTTGAGTTATTGAAACTTACTAACTTAAAGTTTTTACTATATTTATTTTTCTCTTTAGTGTTTAGTTTTAATTTTTTTAACCTTTGTGGTGATTCCATAATAGCGGCATAATTTTAAGGGAATCAACACTAATCATCGAAAATAAATCTAGATAACTCATTTTTAATACTCTCCTACTTACTATGACGAAATCATACGTCGAAAGGGTTTTTATTACACAGTGCTTTGCTGTTAATAAACTTGAGTGTTTTCCAACGTCTGGAATTGAGAAAATACGAACCACTGACTTCTGTGACAGTTAATTAGTCTGCCGAACCACCGAGTGAATCTCACAAATATGAACCCCCCCCCCCCTTTTCGTCAAATTCGTCACCACTATCGTTAACATTGTGTATGCTATCCAATTGTAGATTGGGTCACACGGAAACCCCGTAGCGCCTGGCATGATATGCAATGCAACCTGCTCTTCGTAGCTGCTGTGCTGGTGAGCATTCTGAGCAACCATTGGGGCTTCAGGCAGAATGTTTTTTTTTTAATTATACACACACACATATATATATATATATATATATATATATATATATATACATACACGCACACACGTGTGTGTGTGCGCGCGCACGCACGCTTGTACATCTCCTCTACAGGACCCAGAGAACACCAACGAATAACTTGTAGTTGATAAAAAAAATTGTCCCGTTCGTCAAACTTTGTGATAAGTTGAGGTCGTTTCGCGAGCGAGTATGCAATGCAGTCGGCGAGAAAAATCGATGCTTTCCTCGCCAATGGCGCCGAACGTGTTTGTTTTATCGACTACGGCTGTCGTTGACGCTCGGAACATTCTTGCCGTGTCGCTGTATTTCTGGCGGGTGTGACTGGTTATCACTCAACGTCCTTGATTGTGCGAGGGAACACACGCGCGCGCCTACAAACACACCTACCCACACACGCATACCTATACACATACCATAAAACTTGCTTTCCACGTGCGAGACAAATATCCCTCTTCCCTTTTAACACCCCACGTTGAAAATTCAACTGAAAGATTAAATCGAGGGTCGTGAATAAAAAATTCAAAGTTAAATTTGTTTACTGAATTTTTTTTAAATCTTAGAGTTATGATTTTCGATCGCTTTACATGATCCAGAAATATAAATCGTATATTTATTCAAGCAAGTTGACGTTTATAGGGGAAAAAAATCACTAATGTATGTGTACTAGAATATTACCGTTAAACATTTTAAGTACAATTACTGTTTCAAATAAATAAGTCATAATAGATGAAGTGCAAGTTTTAACTTTAAAAAAAAACTAATTTTATTCAAAAAATACTGAAGAGAAATTTTCGTGTTAGTCGAGCAAAATTGTTTGTACGCACATACACATAAATGAATTATTTTTATTGCTATGTTGTGTTTGGGCGTATTGTATAGTGACCACAAACGTATTATATCTTTAATAAAGTAGTTCCACTCATGATTATGAACACTAAACCTTTAGATGATAACTTTTGTCACTAAAAAAAAATAATTTTTTAACACATTTAAGCCCTACACACACACACACACACACACACACACACATACACACATATATATATATATATATAAATTAGATACATTCATATAAACAAGTTTTCGTGAGAATTTTTCAAATGAAAAGAAAAACATTTTAGAAAAAGGTTTTTTCTTATACTGTATTTTACTGACATTCTTTATTGTCACTGCATGGGTGCTTGCCGTAAAAAATTAAACCCCCAGAGTAAAAATAAAACAAATTTATTTTATTAGAAAATTAATTAATTCCAGCAGTAAACGGTTCACGTTTGTGAGAGTAAATACAAAAGTACACATTAAAACTTCTACCCCTATACTTACAGTGATATTATTTAAGTCATTTGAATTACAATACTTGAGCCAAATATTAACAAGTGAACGAAATGCATAGAATATTTTAAATCTAATATTTTCTCACTAAGAAAATGAAAGCGCTTACACATAGTAATAGGTACCCCGGTAATCAAGATCTCCCAGATGTCTCACTCGTTGTGAGATAGGGTCTCTGGTTCTAAACAAACTCCTTTCAAGATTCGTACTATTTTATATCAGAACAGAGGGGGCGACTGAAATGCTGCCCCTTGGAAGGGCAGCCCTTCAGGAATGTTCTGGCAATGGTTTGTTTGTACAACGACTGGAAGGGCAGCCCATCCAATTTCTGAAAACATGTTTCTTTAAGTGTTTAAATAATCCTGAAAACTTGCCCCTTGGAAGGGCAGCCCATCAGGATTTTTCTGACAGTAGTGTTTTTGAAAGGTTGTCTGAATGGTTGCCCCTTGGATGGGCAGCCCTTCAGGATTTTTCTAACAGTCGTTAGTTTGTAAAGTGACCTGACCTGACCTAACCTAACCTAACCTAACCTAACCTAACCTAACCTAACCTAAACTAACCAAGGTCAGAAAAATCCTGATGGGCTGCCCTTCCAAGGGGCAGCAATTCAGACAACCTTTCAAAAAAACCACTGAGAAAAATCCTCAAGGGCTGCCCTTCCAAGGGGCAACAATTCAGGATTATAAAATTACGAAAATAGACACATTTTAAGATACTGGAAGGGCTGCCCTTCCAGTCACTTTACAAACTAACCACTGTCAGAAAAATCCTGAAGGGCTGCCCGTACAAGGGTCACAATTCAGACAACCTTTCAAAAACACTACTGTCAGAAAAATCCTGATGGAATGCCCTTCCAAGGGGAAAGTTGTCGGGATTATTTAAACACTTAAAGAAACATGTTTTCAGAAATTGGATGGGCTGCCCTTCCAGTCGTTGTAGAAACAAACCATTGCCAGAACATTCCTGAAGGGCTGCCCTTCCAAGGGGCAACAATTCAGCTTCCCCGAACAGAGACTATGACTCGTGGGTCGGGACCCGGATTCATGTAGAGCCTCAACTGAGAGGCCTTGGGAATTCCGCGGGTCGCTGCGTGAAGTCGCGTGAGCAAGCGACGCTATTCTCGACCCTTCGGGCGTCGGATTGGCCCGGGATGACGCGACTAATCACATCTACTCTCGTCGGTTCGAGAAGGGCGCCACACACTACTTAAGCAGCAACGCCGGCTTCTGTGGCAGTTCCGAGCGGATTCCGAGCGAAGGCAAGTGCGAAATCGGCGAAGAGGGTTAGAGAACCCCCCCCCCTCCCCCCCCGCAGGCCGAGAGTGGCGCGACGCGGAGTTCGACTGAATCGTAAGAGTGCGGCGACTGAGTGGTGCGAGACTGTGTGTGGACAGGCGCGAAGTAAGGGGCGAACCACGGTTGAGCATATCTCCAGTGAGGAGTGCGAACTGTACAACTTGACAGACATTGAGTGACTTGATGATAAAAAATTTTAAGTGTCAGTGATTTTAGATTGGACATTTTTAAGTACAATTATTTATTAGTATTGTAAATATTAGTAATCAATAAAACTGTATAAAACCTAATTGGTCTATCCCTTACGAACCCAGTTCTCCCCACTTTATAGGTCGTAACACTATAATAAGAAGTGGCACGATTTCCTTTTAACATAGCTGGGTGTTTTAGGTGTCAAACATATTTACAATGGAGTTTAACGTAAACAATATTTGAGGTTAGGAACTGTTACCGCAGAACTCATATTCGCAATAAACTCGCTTCCCTCTCTGCCCTCAAGTCGTTCTGCGCCCGTTCTTTCCGCGCGCGATCTGTTGAGTTGATTTACGATTGCAACTACAGAAAGTCACCGCCAGAAGTGCTACTGTAGTATTTTAAGTTAACCTAGGAAACTGCTGGGGTCGACAGCGCTACATACCGACGTATTCCATACACTACTCTGAGAGAGAAGCCATTCTGCCCATTCAATGGAGGGTATACGAAGTCATGGCAAATTTCCCCTTGGTCCTTTCCCTTATGATAGTTTTCCAGTATGTTACTTTTTCACGCCCCAACGTGGCTCTCGCCGGAGTGGGCCCGCCAGCTGTGTGACTAGTTGAAGAGAGAGATAAAGAGAGAAATAAACAAAAAAAACGAGGAATAAGAAATAGAAGGACATAAATATGGAAAAAAATTAAATTAAAAGAAATATTGAAAGATAAAGAAATAGGAAAAGATATGAAAGAAAGCTAGAGATATGTAGAGATAAATCAAGAAGAATAGAGAAAGGAAAGTATAAAGAGAAAAAATTGAGAATTTTATAGGAAGAAAGAATTAATGTGAAATATATAGAGACAGACAGAGGAAATAAAATAATGCCATAAATAGATGGAAAGAGATAGAAAGCAACAGAAAGAGAGAGAGAAAGAGAGCGAAAGAAAGCGTTCTAACTGACAACGTTCGTGGCCTAGTGTTGTTATCACGACAGATGTAGTCAGCCGCGTGAAACTTATCAGTTATGTCTTAAAAGCCGTTGCAGAATGTAATGTAACAAGGTATACAATCTTGACAATGTGTGATTTATAACATTTGTTCATGCAAAAAAAAATGATAAATATATAGAAAATGAAATTATAGCTAATGATCAAAAACAAATTTCAAACATGGTTGGTTTTATCAAGAGGAAGTGAAATTATTTTTATGTGCAATCTAAATATGACAGTTTAAAAACTTCAGTGACCAGTAATACATCACTGAATCGCAGTTGTTTTCAGTGTTATATATAGAGTGCACAGTTTTAAAAAGATAATTTTTGAATAAAATTAAGTTATTAAATTAGAAGACTATCCAGTAAAGAAAAAAAAAACATGAAGATTACTGAAACGACATAGTATGTTATTTAATCAAGATATTAGTCGATTTTCATGCAATGTTTGCATTCACCGAACTTATATTCTTATCATATGTGTTTGCGCGTGGAAGTGATATCACAGGTGCTGTTCGAACTGGAAGTGAAGTATGTAAGTATGCTAGTAAAAGAATTTGTGTATTACTCGTGTACTTCTAGGTATAGAAACGTCACCATTTTGATAAGAGATTTATGGGTTATTCATGTAAAAATCTAATTAACATTTTCATATTTTAACATGTAGGCCTATTTAAACACGTTTTAACAAATTCACACAAACTAAAACTATACCAAAACTTGAGTACATTTCCATAAATTACAGTGTAAGTAATTGCATGTTATCATTTAATATTTTCAACTATCAGTTTTAAGTGGGATTAAATTTTTTTAGTGAAAAATAAAATGTAAACGACTATGTTTATCTGGCTAATGTCATTTGCAGCGGCAAAAAACTATATTCATCCAAATTGCACCACAAGCGTAAATTAAGCAAACGGTATCACACGCTCAGTATACGCAGGATATCAGAATACTTGGTGAAATTTGAATTTATTATTGAAGAACAACAGTAATGCTAATCCAGGTTAGTATTTTCTGCATAACAGATGTTATTAAAACTTCCAGCATTTCAAAACAATAACTATTTATAATTTAAAAGGCAGCGTCGTGCCCCTTTCTAGAATGCGGTTTCATAATTCGCCCGAGCTCTGAGGCACACTGCGCCCACGGTAGCCTACATCCAAATACTTGAATTCGGACAAGGCCCAAGGCTGGTGTCAGAAGCGAGTGAACCGGAATGGTTGCCAGTTTCCACTGGTTGATTTGGATAAACTCACTGAGTGCCAGGAGCTGCTCAAGGAAGACGTATCGGGAGAGGCTGTCGCACAAAGGAGAATGCAGCTGCAAACTATGACTTTAAATAAGACGGAGATTGGCCTTAGAACGTCTACAAATGTGTGGTCTCAAATGCCAAACCTAACGACGTTTTATGAATGAAAACTTGAACACACGTATTTAAGAATTTAGGTAATGGAAATTGTAGTCTTCCAAAATAAAAAAAGCTGTATAATTACCAAAACATTTTCTTTTTAAGAAATATGTATAAATCTTTGAGGAACATTCTTCCCGTGAGCACTGTACAGTGCGACGTGTCTAATTGTATTTTCAAATAAGACATTAAAATAAAGTAACCAGTTTGATGTGTTCGTGATTTTAAACTGTAAAATTATCAAAATATTATTGATTTTGAAAATATGCATTATAAACTTTGTTATAAACTGGATACGCTATAAGAAACATTCTTTGGAAACTATTTGTTCTGTGTAACGTATCCAATTGTATTTTAACATAAAATATTAAAATAATCAGTTGAATGTGTTTGTGATGCAAAACTATACTACAAACAAAATAAATGTAATTTTAGAATTTTGAATATAAAACTTTGATGTAAACTGGATAGGTAGACCTACGCAATAAGGTAAAACTAACAAATAAAATTCGTACTCGGGAGAGGCCATCACCCTATCCACCAACACCTCCCCCCTTATTTTTGGAACCACATTAGCTCAGTGCACACTTGAGATATGGAGTGTCATCGAAAGAAAAGTGTTGGAAAGAATATTCAGCCAAAGAAACGTCGCGGAAGTTTTAGCCACATCGGCAGAAACACATGACGCGACACCGCCGGCCTTAAGGGCGCCGCCTAGTCAAGGGTGTATCTGTGCTAGTGAGGCGGGACGATAAGTGCGACCCTCGCTGGTGCTTCTAGCACGATATCGCCTCTAAGCGCGAGGCTTTTTAACTGGCGCGCAGTCTTCTCGGCGTGCATAGGGAAAGTACGTATGCCATTTGAGAGACAACCGTAAGATTACATGGCAGAGAAATGAAGATAAAACACGTAATGCAAAGCCCTCGAGAGCTTTCAAGAATCTGTACCAGGAGTTTCATGTACAAAACTTACCTGAAAACACGCGGTTTTAGCCCTTTTCACTCTCCTAAAAATACAGTTTAGAAATAAAGTACGGTAACAGAACCACTCATCCGCCTTCAGCGTATTAAAGCTTTTCGATAAGACACCACTCGGATATCTCAAGCAGATTTCTAATCACGTTGTTTCTTCTGAAGCTCAGTAGGTTACGCCGTGTGTGTGCCCGGATAGGCGAGGCGGTTTGGTTGATTCATCTGAGTTGCCTGGTTGACGCTCAACTGGTTGACTGTTGTGTGAAGACTCTTTCAGAACAGGTTTCACACCAGGCAACTTGTGGAATCAACTTCTCTTACCAACGGGAGTTCAGTACGATGTTGTAACTCGAGGAAGCAGGAGCACTTCTTTGCGCTTGCTCTTCTGCGAGAAGAGGGGCAGTAAAAGGACCGGCATAGCATTTTCGTGCCACTTCCCTCCAAGCTTCACTCCTTTTGATTTTACCGCTGTATCCCTCACACCTCATATCCCATAACGCGGGACTACTATAAACTGCTCCACATTGGAACCGATAGGAGTAACGCCCTCCATCACGACCTAGGTGGACTCAACTAGGCGACTGGAGTGGAGGACCAATGTTGTTGAGTCTACTGGTCGCGATGGTGCCTATTGGCCGTCCGTCAGAGAGGACGAGTCGTCTGCGAGTGAAGGGTTCCGGGCGGTTCCCAATCATCTGCTACATCCCTTCACTAGGGACACCTGTATTTCGCGAATACATTTCGTGTCAAGGTATGTCACAAAACACTGTATCTTTTACTTAGAGTAATGGCGAATCGTGTGCGTGCAGCAGTACGGTATCCACATTCCCATTGGCCCCGTCAAGTGCGAGAAAACCCCTCTCGCCGACCACAGCCAATAACTAGAGACCTGCAAAATTCGCGGATTCATTGGCCTCTAGGATAGACTCCACAGTCCTTTAAATACTTGCGGAAATGACACCTGTTCATTGGCTACTGACGCGTGAGACGTCTCAACTAGGCTGTCCGTAATTCGGCACTTTCTTGATTTAGTGTTTCCCATTGGCTCTCATTTCCCCGGATATAATGTGGGCCAATCGCAGAAGCGTTACGAAGGTATAGTTGTTTTGATGCTAGCCTATCGCGAAATGAATCCGCGAAATTTGCATGTCTCTACCAATAACTACAAGAAAAAAACTACGGTATTTTGCGATGTACCTAGACACGAAATTTATTCGCGAAATACAGGTGTCCCTACCCTTCACTCCTCAACACCCGTCCGCTCGACTGGTGGGAAGGGGTGTTGATGCATGCGGAACGTTTAGCCAAGCACTGACCCCTGTGACGGGCGGTGCCGCTAATTGAAGCGCGTTTAGCGGGCCGGCAGGCGGGCTTGCAAACAGCTCGCTGTCGTGTCTCAGCTCCGAGGGCAGGCACACAGCAGGAGAGCACGCGTGACGTCACGAGCACGTGTGTGTGTCTCGACACGCGCAGGCTCTGGGACAACACCCGGTGCGCCAGGGCCTGGGTGTTCGTGTGTGTAAACCTCGTCGCCGCACCATTTACACAAGCACACACGCGACTAGCTGTGGTACACTGGCTTCGCAGAACTACAGGCTGTGCCGGAGAAAATGCGCTTACATTGTGAATTTCCTTCAGTAATTAACAAAAGCTTTTTGAAGTTTTACTTACTTCTTTAGGTGCGTTATGAAAACATGACGAGAGTGTACTTTTACGTTGCGCGCGCAACAATGAAATTTTCACAGAATAAAAAAAAAAGCTACTTAAAAATTCAAATTATATATGTGCTTTTAAATAATATACTTGAGTGGTTAATATTGACTACGGGTCCATATAACTCATTTATCTATATCATAACATTTATATATTGTTATATATCATAACATTTATCTATTGTTAATATTAGTGATAGAAATCGTGTTTTTCAACTTTTTCAAGTGTTTTTTCAAGTGAGGTTATGTTCCTGTATGTATAATATATCTCCATTATAATTCATACAATATTATTTAATTCATAATAAAAATAAATTATAATAAATATTCAAAATAGTTAATGATTTAAATTAATAATTTTCTTAATTATTTTACTAAATTAAATAATTAATTTTTTACACTTGGGTATATGTATATTTAAATCTGAGAATATAGTAAATTTTTTTAATTGATTAAATTTATACTTTACCAGCTGTATTTATAATATATCTTCAGTACTTTTATATTTTATTTCTGTTAATTATTTACATGCAATATTAAATTTAGTTTTTTATTATGCCAAGTAAGTATAACTTGTAACTCGTTTAGTAAGTTCACGCACACATTTTCCCCAGGAGTTAGTTATTTTATATAAAAGGTACATTTAATATAATGAATTAAATCCCAAACTCTAATTTTGTTACTATGAAAGTAAACAAAAATTTATTTTGAATCACAAATCATCTTTTAATATACTGTATACATGGTGAGTCTGAATTCGACTGAAAAACTTCGGCTGCATGTTCTTCACGACAAAATAAGTTTAAAACGTCTGTAAGACTTTTGATCTAAAGTGCTTTCCAATACCAGCATACGTTTTTGAAATTGAAGCTGAGCATTGTTTTGTCAATAATAGAGAAAGTAATTAAGATAGAACACACGGCTTCTTGATTATGTTTAATTGAAAGAAGTTTTACAACCACAGCGAATTTTGTTGGTGTCACAGAATTATTTAATTGAAATATTTTGGGGTAGTAAATCGTCACAAAAGTATGTGAAAAATAAAGGCGTAAACCTCAATTATTTAAATAAAATAATGTGACAGCGACCAAATTCGCGGAATTTGTGGAACTTCATTAAATTAAAAACTATATTCAGAAGCTCGATGTTCCATTTTAAATACTTTAAATATTATTTAAAATAAAAAAGTTGTTCAAAGACGTGTACCAGCCTTGAGAAGCAGTTGAGACCATAAGTCGTATAAAGGTTTTCAACTCATTTTGTCGTGATGAACATGCAGTCGAAGATTGTCGTCAAGATACGAATGATTCTGTTTACATAAACAACTCGATACCTTTTTACAGACGCAATGTTTTTCCATTAAGTTTTTGACGTGAATAAGTCTTTAAAATTTCTTCCATAGTGGGAGGCAATTAAAAAAACGAATGATAACAAAATTGGGAAATATCGTTTGGTGTTGCAGCTACATATCTTCCAAAATTTAATTACACGACTGTATAGCTAAAGGATCAAAGAATTCGTTACGCTAAGTGAGGACTGCGACATATCGCGCGCGGTGGAGGGGGAAGCGCCGCCATTTTGAGGTCATTTTGCTGCGTTTAGAGATTTCCATTTCGTATAACTTTTGACTCGGAGAAGCTACGACGTTCGTTTGAGTTTCAATCGTCAGCTCTCATCAAAATCTATAGATTGCATATACAAATCATTAGTGTAAAATAGTTACAGTGAATATATATATATATATATATATATATATATATATATATATATATATATATATATATATATATATATATAGTTAAAATAAAAAAATAGCGTATTTTATATTTTGTTTAGAAAATACTACCTATTACGTACACGTATTCACGTATAACACACGACCTTGTCCATGACACAGCCACACCCCATTTTTTTATATTCGAGGTGTTTTGAGCGTGTTTCCTATACACTCAACAAACTTTAATGCCGTGACCGTACCCAAATTGGACAGGGTTTTTATTTAAAAATCTATTACACAATATTTTATAGTTTTATTTCAAAGAAGTTGTTTTCCATTCATCATTAAAAAAAACAGTATCACTACGTTATAAAATCATATTCTAATTTAAGGAATACTACTATTTACTTGTACAGAATATAAACTTGCTTCCTATGTACAATAGAGTTAAAGGGATGAAAAAATAATCCATAGTGTTTTTGTCACTAGAGATTGTACTATGCACCACTACTAAGGCACGGTCTCATACGCCGTGTTGATGATTCATATTTTCTCATCATTACAATTACAAGTAATAATTATGTTAAGTTGCGTGACATTTCACACCATTATATATAACCTAACGAATATCTGCTGAAAATATTCGAGAGGGAACAACAAATGCAAGGGTAATCGTGTTATTAAACATTCAGTTGTAGTACTTAAATAAAAGCTATCACGGGAAATTTTTTTTTTTGGGGGGGGGGGGGGAGGGGGATAGTAAGCAAGTCTTTCAGTACTTGCCAGAGATGTGTAACATCTAACCTCGGTAACGAACGAATTCATGTATGTATTCTTATGTTGCAAATGAACTTATAATACGAAACTTGGACACGAAATTCAACTTAAAATTCTTTAAAATTATGCCGGAGTGAGATAAATATACGAAAATTGTGTCAGAAACTACATTTCTCGACGCGAATGGGACGTAGTTTCCACACCCGCCGCTAGAATTCGCTGTCGGAGCAACTACGTCAACTATCGAAGCACTGCATTTTTAGATCGAAATTTTAAACTTTATAATGAAACGGCTCCGATAAAAGAAAAAAAATTCTAAACCCTGTGTTTGGGCCTGATTTTAGACAAGGAATTTATGAAAATACTGCTCACGTTGTTAAAATACATTAAACAGTCAATACTATAAATTTTCCCTTTGTGAAATTTGGTTCGCGGCATCCGCCACAGATGGCAGCTCCATGGCTGTTACACATTTCCACTGGTTGACTTCCGTCGCATTCACGAAATCCCTCCAGCCAAACGCCGTGCACAGAGAGCTATGATGGCGCACATAAAAAAATTCAACACGACTTGGCGGAGTGTTGAGCGATGTCAGGCTCGCGCTCGAGCGAGCGGTGTATTAGCGTCCTGTAGCCGGCGGAGCGCGCTAATTAGGCCCGCGGTGAATAGTCTGGAGTTACTGAAGGGGGGGGGAGGGGAAGGGTTGTTTGAACTCGCGGAGGAGTTGTCGCTTCGCCCCCGCGGAATGTGTGCTGTATCTGCGACGCACACCATCGGTTCTCCCGTTGCGACGGACTTTGCCCTCCCTTCCTCCTCCGCACAATCTACACACCGCTCCACCCTCCCCTTCATGTTCCTTTCTCGACCATCAGTCCAGCCACCCTTCTCAATCTCATTCCCCAACCCACCCACCACCGACAACTGTTGAAGGCCGTAATTGTTTGCCCAGCGCTGTTCAAATACAACTCTTTTACTTTTTTATTTTACATCCCTCCTCTCCCCTTATTTTTTTTTACTTGGGAACCTGTTTCTATAATTAGATCCGCCAAGTTAGTTAAAATTTAAATACCAGGAAAGGGTGGCTTTGGAATTGAAGTGTTTTTTTTTCTTCTGCTCGGGTATATGAATAAAGGACGGAGGCCTGCGCTATTCAAATGAAATACACTCAGACTGGTATGGCGGCTCGTCACACAACGTCGCAACCGCCAAAGAAAATTAAATGATTAATGCACCATGATTATGGTAATCATCGAAGCTGAAATATATTTGATTTGGGATTCACTTTGTGAGGCGAAAAAAAAAAAACAACCCTGGTAGAATTTTTTTCCCTAATTGGACGTAATTTAAGTGAAGTATCGCATAATACCAGAGGCGAAGACATGCAGGCCAAGAGGCAGTGACGTCAGTACCATTGGACATTAAATGGGTTGGCAGATGAGAAATCTTTAGTCAGTTAAAGGCATATGAGAAGAGAGGAAAATTTAAGTCGAATCGAGAATGGATGACAAGATTAACTGATTTAATCAATTTTGTTGTGCATAAAGGGGAAGAGAAATACCCTGTAACTTTATAATAGAATAAATTACAACAAAAAGTTAATTCATTTTTGGAATATGATTAATTACTTAAAAAGTTCAATATTTGAAAAAATCAGTAAAAATATGCTCTACTCATGTTAACTATGAAACACACGACGGAATGTTGAAAATTTTCCACACGGTCATAGTAAGATGTATTTCTTGAGGTGCAAGGTTTTATATTTATCGGACAAGAGCAGATTAGACATCAGTGAACTGCCATCGTGAAACAATGCTACTTAAGTTAAGTCAAGTCACGTTGTGTCAGTTTAAATTTTTGTGGCCTGAGTTTAAATAAATACAAACTGAATACATTTTCAATTAAATTAAATGAAGGATTGTGGCCGATGGTGGCCGAAGGTGGCCGATCAGGGTCGACGAGTTCTCGATTATAGACATATAGCGATTAATAAGTCGGAACATGGCCGATCCCTCACGACTGACAAGCCATCAAAGCGTAGTCCCATAAGAAATACACTGTCCCCGTATCTTCACTGACATACTAATTGTTCACAATTTTTTTCATATAGATTTTTGACCTGTTACCAACGAACGCTTTGAGATAATACATTTTCAAGCCTAACACATTAGTAAAAAATAATATTTCATATCCTGTAACATCAAAACCGGTGCCATAAGAGATTGAGAGGAATTCTTGACTAATGCTGCTGTTAAAAGTTGGATGGAGCAAGGTGAAAACAATACTAAGACATTGTACTACTTCTTCCGGGCTAGAATCAGGAAAAAAGCCATCCGGATTGCGGTTTTTCATCGACTGCCGTTAATCTGTCTCCAGGAAAATGGTGTGATATTTTCTTCCTGTAGGCCATGAGCGATGTTTGTGTCGTGTGTTACCATCTTCAACTACCCTGCTGTCGACGAGACTACATACACACATGCTTGAGAGCTAAAGGCGAAACAAAGCAATAAGCTGTGACGATTCGTAATCATTACAAGAAAATTGGAATGGTTTATGAGTAATGTCAGGACTATTTTTAATGTGCTTGAAATTTAATGTTCGGCGTCTATTTTATTTCGTTTAATGTAAGTATCAACAATAAATATAATTGGGTTAAATGTGAAAGTTATTTCTCTATGCTAGTGCTATAATTATTGAATGTGAAGGTCTCCGGAAAAATATAATATGTTGAAGATTTTGGAAAATATTAAATAAGACCAATTGACTTATATTTATTAAGTAAAACTGTTACATAATATGAATGAAAGCATAATTATGTAATGCAAGTTATTACAAAAGAAAAAAATATCAAGGTAGATATGTTTCAAGTAGACTCATAAACGTGTTTGACTTTTTATTAATTTATTGTGATTACCAATGTATACGTTTTAACAATCCACTGGTGCTCACGAACATCATTACATAAAATAACTATATAAGTGCTCACTAACATTGTGGAAATAATTCAACTGCTAGTCGGTGGTACACAGCAGTGTGCGACAGCTGCATGATCATCAAACTTGTTCTATGCTCAGCAGAGCTGGAAGCTTATATCACGCTGCTGGAAACTTCTCTGCCACCAACGCGCATGACTGCTCTCTGAAGCGCTGGCAGAACTCTAACGGGCGGAAACTCGCTGAAACTGAAGTTTTCAGACACTTCAAAATACGAACTGCTCGCAGTAAAAGTTTCCCTTCAAAATTACCCGCGTTAATACGAAAGCTGCATTTGACAGAGACGTGACGAAAAAACTTAACTCGCTGGTGATAGGAAATAATATAGCTACAGAAACAACAACAGGAGATGCATATGATGGATTATAAAACCGCGTGTTATTAACCAAGTAAATGGCAATATCAATTTTTAAGCTGTGCCATTTTATTTTATATTTATATTTATTAAATAAATAGATAAATTCTGAAAAAAAGAAACTTCGTTGCCTAAATAAAATGTTGTGCTTATAACAATATTCGGAAAGAGAACACTGGAATATTACAATAATAACCTTCAACTGAAATAATAAAATCTGTTACACTAGACGTTAAGCAAAACCATGTGAAATATGTGTGCGTGTGTACTTACGTACGCGCGTAAGAAAAAAAAAACTAATTTTTATTCTACATGCAAACAATTAATATAAATAAAATAATAAAATGACTGGAGTGATATAAATACGTTTGGTAAAGTATAATTTCAATAAAATCAATAAATAAAAAAATACTTAGTATACAAGGTTAATAATAACATGTGTATAAAATAAATTAAGTAAAATAATTAAGACAAATTTAATTATTAATGAAAAAATATATACTGAATATTTATTCTAATGTATTGATTCTAATTATAAATTAAATAATAATGTAAAAATATATAATGCAAATAAATCTTACATACGGTACGATAACTTCACTTATACAGCTAAATAAACTTAAAAATACACATGAAAAAGTTTATAACCATGATTCATATCACTAATATTCACAATTCATAATTTTTTTAATTATATGGACCAGTATTTAAAATCAATCACTAAAGTATATGATTTAAAAGCATATATACGTATATAATTTTAATTTTTATGTAGCCCTTTTTCATCCTGTCAAATTTTGTTGCATTCTGCGGGCGCATCGTAAAAATTCATTCTCATCACTTTTCCATAACGCGCCTAAAGAAGTACAACTTAACCTCGCTTGTATAAATAAACTTGAAAATACAGTTGAAAAAGTTTATGAACACAATTTCTATCACTAATATTTACAATAAATGTTTTTAAACATATGGATCAGTATTCAAAATCAGTCACTAAAGTATAATATTTAAAAGCATATAAAATTTTTATTTTATGCACCAGTAGTCATTTCTTTTTCCATTTTGTGAAAATATCTTTGCATGGTGCACGCGCATCGTAACAAATTCACTCTCATCATCTTTTCATAACACGTCTAATTAAGTTTAACTTCAAAATAATTATTAAAAAATAAATATAGAAACAAAAATATGATAATTTTTTTATAAACTGAAGGCTAGGAAACAAATAAGTACAAACAACACCAGATGAACAACTGTAATTATTTATGTAATTATTTTTCAGCTCAGTATGTTGTGTCCGTAAGCAAATAAATATTTCGGCCTTTACTTAGTAGCGTCGTAGATTTAGCGAGCTAGAATGTGAATGCAAACACGGCTCGAGTACTCCAACTGCAGCTTGTATGTTGGCCTTTTGAACGTAACCACACGACGTAAAACCGAATACGGCTCAAATATGTTGTACCAACATTTGCGCTTCATTTGAGTCAACGTCCAGTGCTTACTTTAGAAGAGCAATACATCACATCGATTTGAACAAGGCTAGGATGAGTGGGAGCAATGTTTGAATGCACACATTGGATAACCCTGCCTCGTTGTACTGTTGGCACGAAATAGCTTTAGCGTCAATTAAAAAAAAAAAAAAAAAAAAAAAAAAAGACGAGAGATGGGAAGAAAAAAATATAGAGAAGGACGCACACTTGCTGACCTTAATAAATAAGAAACAAGGTTACTTTTCAACTTTTTAATTCTCAAACTACGAGATTAATATCTGAAGTAAATCAGAATTTCTGAGTTTGGTTACCAACTATAAATTCATGTTACTTTTTCCACCCCTCAATACGTCATAATTAATATAGTTTAGCCGGTCTTGAATGACCTAGACATTTTACTGTAACCCCAGCCACCATCTTGAACTCTAGAAAATTTTACAAGCCATTATTTTCAAATTTGTCATTTTAAATTATAGGTTTTCCTTATACTGCTATATGCATCGATGCTAAACAACTGCTTTAAATAAAAAAAAATGAAAACGAACATATATTTTTTTAAAGAAACAAAAATTTTAACACAAATGAGCTTATATCATCGCCTCCGCATAAATTATATTGATAAAAATTATTTTAAGAGTATAAAAAAACAATAAAAAACAGAACTTACATCACGGACTTCAAGGTTCTTGATTTGATTACTTTTGTATACACTTCTATACGCGTATTTCTTCAACGATGTCCAAAAACAGACTAATATCCCAACACCAAAAACAAAACGTGTACAGGTGTAACGTCAAGGTGGCTATTTTAGATGCCATGTTAGATTCTCTTTTCGTATGATAAGAGAATGCTAGTGTCACTCGTCATCATGCTTCACTTGATATCGACTAGAACATTATAGTTTCAGTTACCAGATCGTCAGACGATTTGCCGGCCGTCATTTTGGCCATCACATTGCAAATCTTTAAAATTCAACCTTAAAAAATCGGAAAATATTATCGTTTTCACATCAGACGAATTTTAAATTAATTTTCCAGGCTACTAAACTGTTCACTAATTTTGACCAGAAATCTTCATGAATTAATTCTGTAAATTTGGGCCAAAATATTTCCAGAAATATTTCAAAAATTAAAATAAATAATTCGTTTGACTTCTTGATACGACCTATGGTCGGCGAAGAAAGTAATTTTACCTTCAGAAATACTAACTAAAATGAAATTGTTTACTTATTGCCTTATTCGAAGAAAATTAACCCTTACAATATTTTACGCTAATATATGTTTTTCTCTTTCATAATCTGAGATCCTGGCGTATACAAATATTTTATATAAACGGTTCTCCTGTTACAAAGTATTTTTCTTACAAGCCTTCTTTGAAGAGCAAAAAAAAAATAAAGGTTTAAAAATTAAATAATTTTGTAATTTTATTAAGCTTATACAGTTATAGACCCACATATTCTTGACACTTACTATACGTTTTGAAGAAAAGCACATTTGCTAATGGAGGCAAACCCCATCAGTGATAAAGTTAATTGATAAGCATATTTTAGAATCCCGAGAGCCCTTGCTTAATAAAATAAACGTGCAAGTGACTTATTATAACTGCAAATCATCTGAGTCTTTGAGCGCACGTCTTGAGTAGAGACTTATAATTTGTGTTTAATATTATCCGCACTTATAAATATTTTACCAAAAAAATATTCTCGTATCAGGAAAAAAAATTAAATAAGTGCGTGAAAAGATTTTATTGGGGCTACACACGCATGTATGCTGGAGATCAAGCGTTAGAAAATAAAGACACGGGTGCATGGTCGCCTCGCGCGTTAGATGTGAAACTTCACAGGTGGAGGTACAAGACTTGCAAGAATGTGTGCAAGTATACAATTTTGCAGGTATGTAAGTGTGCAAATTTGCAGTGGTGACCGCAAGGGGGGTGGAGTGTATCCCTCTTGAAGTTATGACAAAAATATGCGAGATCTCAGTGAGGTCAGTTCGTTATATTGGACGTTGAAAGAGGTGAGCTGATACAACAGCTGGAATCACAAACCACAAAGTTATATGAAAATTATAATGTAACTGTCCAAACCCCTTGTTTTTGATGGAAGGTGTTTTGGCTATTAAAACAAATATTTTTTTTCTCCAAATCCCACCCATAATAAATTACTGTGTCAACCACAGCAAATATGCAAGAGTGCTATAGGATAAAAATACACCATATGTCCCCCCAACTCAATACTTAACCCCTTCCCCCTCTTCGTCATTCGAGTGCCGCCACTCCCGATGTTCGCACTTCCCGTTGCCCTCTGAGCGCTGCACTTTCGTTACGCTTTGATGACGTCATCTCCTCGACCTACCCTGCCGCCTGTAAGGAAGTTTCACTTGATAAAAATAAAGCGGCTTGTTCCTATCGCGGGTTGGCGACAGCGCGAGGCAGCCATAGAACACGGAGCGAGATATAGAAGTGCGACGCTTACAGAGGAAACTGAAACCATGTTCTGCACGAATGTGACGCTATCTGTCGGGTGGTCCCATAACTACTATGAAAAAAACTTGGGCTTAGGTTTATAATGTTATTTCAACTACTAGATGACTAACTGCTTAGTAAAAGAAATTTAAACTGCGCAAAAAAAAATGATGCGGTTTTATAATAAAAAATAATAAAATAAAAATCTATGTGAATGAGAAGGAGATGCAGTATTTCTGGTATGCCACGCCACAAAATGTATGCCTACAAAAATAAAGTTAATTAATTTTCATTGGTATTGTTAGCCTGCTAATAGCTCATGCATTATTTCCCACAATCAACGTAGCTGTGTTTAAATTATGTCATTAATGGTGCTTTTAGCGGGTGGGCTCAAAACTACTTAAAAAACAAACTATGCGTCAGTCTCGGCAGTGAAGAGTTTCTCCCGCCGCGGAGGCAACGCGGCGACTGCGAGGCGGCTATCGCCCGACGGAGCTGCGCGCGCAGCCCTGGGCAGTGGGCGGCACAGCGCCGGGCGGTGCGAGGCGCCGAGTCGGGGACTGTCGGCATACGGCTCGCTGTGACGTAGGTCAAGTCCCATCGCCACACGGTCCCGCCCGAAACATTGCCTCACCAAGTCTAATGATGTTGACTAGAATATCCTTCGTTGAAAACAGTCACTTTAATAAACAAAGTCAATTAAAAATTTTTTGCACGTTGCAAACACAACACCTCAGCAATTGTTTTGGGCGTATAACCAAAATGGCTTAACGATTAGCCGAAAGGGAAGAAACAAACGGCTTCACGCACTCGCCACGTATTCGTGCAGACGAGGCCACCCCGTGGTCGCCAGCTCGTGGTCCGCGTACCTCCCGCCCACCTCAAGTGCTTCACGTCTTCACGTCACTTGTCGATGGTAACCTTTCCAGTTTGCGACATGTTTGTGCTCGGAATGTTTAGGTTAGGTTAGGTTTGTTTAGTTTAGGTTAGTTTAGTTTAGTTTAGGTTAGGTTAGTTTAGGTTAGTTTAGGTTAGTTTAGTTTAGGTTAGGTTAGTTTATGTTAGGTTAGGTTAGATTAGGTTAGGTTATATTAGGTTAGGTTAGGTAAGGTTAGGTTAGACGGAATAACTTTCAAGATTTTAAAGCAGAAAATAACACGCATTTTAAGAAATCGGAAAGGGTACCTTTCCAGTTTATTTTCTGCTGTGTCATTGTACAGAAAATCCTGAAAGGTACCCTTTCCGAGGGGATACCTTTCCAGTGCATATTTGCATTAAAACCGAAACATTTTAAGAAATCGGAAAGGGTACCTTTCCAGTTTCTACCCAGCTACTCTATAGCCACAATAAGTGTGAAAGGTACCCTTTCCAAGGGGATACAATTCTGTCGTCCCGATGCAAGCTCTCAGCTCTCGGCATACGTAATCTGGTGGAAGTAACTGCGCGAATGGAACGGAAGTTTTTTTTTTTGAAAAAGAAATGTGTAACAACGATGCCATCATCTGTGGCGGATGGCGTAAACAAGTTCACAAAGCCAAAGATATTACCTTTTCAGTGAATGTTAACGAGAAGAGCCTTATTTGAATACAATTACTTGTAGAAAATCAGGTTCAAAGCCGGGGATTAGTATCTCTTTCAAGTATTTTTCGATTGTATCGGATCCGTTATATAATATCACTCTACTAATCGAATGATTCGATAGTCAACGTAACTGCTCCGGCAACGAATTTTAGCGGCGGGTGCGGACACTACGTGTAATTCGTGTCACAAAAATGTAGTTCAGAACACAATTTTTATATATTTATCACGCTCGGAATTATTTTAAAGAATTCTACTTTAAATTTCGTGTCCGAATTTAGTATTATTAATGTATGTGACACGAACACTTGCATGTGCTCGTTACCGAGGTTTGATGTTGCACGTCTCTGGCTAGTATTGAAATTCGCGCTTATAGCTTTCTCAAATATGGTAGTTCTTAAACGTGGTAGCAATGGTTCATCCATTTACAAGTATCACTTGCAAAGATCTTTTTTTGAAACTAATTTTAAGTTGAATTAATTATCCACTTAGAAAAAATACAAAGAAATAAACAAATAATCGATTGATTTAAAATTCCATATGTTAGTTTATGTATACATACCATAAAAAGATCATTGAACCAAAACCAACTTCACCAAACGGCATAAACCCCAAGGTATTATTCAACTGCATTTGACAGTGAGGCAAAGTGATAAGATCACATTTTCTGCTGTGTCACATTACCGGGATGTTTTGGAAATTAATTTTATTTCAGAATTTATAGTAATGTACATATTTTTACTAAAGAAATATTTATTATAGGTTTGGAAAACGCAGTTAGTCGTTACGAAACATATTACTCGTTATAATCGTTTTATATATTTATATCATAATAGTTAATTAAATTAAATACACCTGCCCAAGGAATTTCAGAGAAATTATGACTTTTGTGTTTATAAAGTAAGAATGTTTTCTTTTTTAAGCAGGCCGTTATCTTGCATTGTAAAAACGTGTTTAATGATAAAACATTTCAAGCCAAGTTTAAAGATTAACGTAGGCGTATAATACATATGTAATTCTCTTCAATCTCCCATCTGTGCCAGGCAATAACGTAATGAAACTGATCCCCTGTGTTCTTTAATTTTTATTTCGCGAATATATCCGTGTCTTTCTAACTTCATGCCGCTATTTTAATGCGAAATAATTAGTCGTCCTACACCCTATTATAAGTCAACCTGTGTTTGGAGTTCGGGGTAGCCTCGTGTACAAACACCGTGCATCTGTGACAGCTTGTTGGAAGTATCTTTGGGTGTTGACTTGAGTTTAACCACTTGGTGAGGGCATAAATTCACCAAGGGGGAGGGGGAAACAGATTAGCGTCGGGGAGAACGTTTATCTGGCTGGCGAAAACTTCCTACCGAAACAGTAAATTTGTGTTCTCGTTTGCTCGAGCTATGGCACTGTCGCTTGAAAAGCAATTAACTACAAGGAGAATGCACCAACACTCTGGCGTTTCTCAAAACAGTTGACTTTTTTTTTTTGCTTAGTCCTTGGTCCACACGTCATGTTGAATTTTTTGTTTAGTTTTTTCTGCATTACTTTTATTTAAGAACTATTTTTAAATTTTGACTCAATTACGCCTTAACATTTTTTGTTCTGCCACAAATATTTTTAACAGATGTTCCATTAAGTGAATATTTATTGAACATATTTGTGGCACAATGACAAACTAAAGGGCGTTATCCAGTAAAATTTTTTAAATAGGTCTTAAATAAAACTAAATACGAAAACATTTTCTTGGAAAAATCTAAATATAATACCGTGCCTTAAGTTTTGTGAGTAGCACTTATCGAAAGTCTGGCTACATACGTTAGATAGCAAGAATCATATCAACTCGCAGTATATACATATATGCCAACTGTCTTGAACTTCGTAATCGTACCCATGCTAGGGGTATGGTACTGTTCTTCGGCCGCTGCTTCAGTGAAACGGCTATCCGGGAGTGGCTTAGTTGGAATGTCTGTCTTTTTCCTCCTGATTTAGTTCCTCCCCCCTCCTTACCTGGAACACAAATATAAAACCAAACGAATGAACTTAGGGACGGTTACTTACTACATTCAATTACCGATTCCCCTCAAGAACTCCCCGACTTCTTATGGCGTACGTCCGTCTCGAAACTCTTTAAAAACAAGACCAACTTAATTTTTTTTATGTGTAACATCTTAGCTCTTGGTATACGGCAATTGGTAGGAGTAATTTCAATAATGGAAAAGGAAAAACATGGAACGGAAATGTGTAACCACGGTGCTGCCGTCTGTGGCGGATGGCGCGAACCAAAGTTCACAAAGCCAAAGAGAAAATTTGCAGTTTTAACTGTTTAGTGGGCAGTATTTTAATAAACTTCGTTTTTGAAAATCAGTTTTTTTCTTTTCGACTTTTTTTTTGCTTTTATAGGATCCGTTTTATTATATAGTTTAACCTTTCGCTCTGTAAATCGAATGATTCAACAGTCGAAGTAGCTGGTCCGGCAACGAATTCTAGCGGCGGGTGCGGAAATTGCGTGTGATTCGCGTTAATAAATGTAGTTTAAAACACAATTTTCTTATATTTATCATGTTCGACATTATCTTAAAGAACTCTAAGTCAAAATGAGTAGCTACTGAAAAAAAAACAGCTCTTTTTTTTTATTTGAACCACGTGGGTTGGACGCTTTCTGGAGCTAAATGTTATCACTGACTCTAGGTGTTTTGGAATAAGTGAAGACAACGATGGTATAAATCAGCGATAGTCAACTTCACTTTTTTTTAGGGCCAGATATAATTTTTGAAACTAGTCCGAGGGCCAGAAACACGTGAATCATTATGACCTTTTTTAAATTTTTATTTTATCTTATTAAGTTTTGTTATTTGCCCAATAAATACAATATATTTCATGTGATGAAGTAACGAATAATAAGTCTGTATAAAATTAATTACAAAATATAAAAATCTTAAAACAATTTATATAAAACAATATACAGATTACATAAAAATAATATATTTCAGTGTTATTGTGAGAATATTGTAGTTTCTGTGTACATTCTGCTGACAACTTATTCTACATATATGCAAACAAACGGTAAACCTATCTGTACTTATTTGTTGGAAGAATCTTTAAGCGAGCCGCCAATTGGACACCTCTACTATAAACCATTCGTGAGGAAGAAACAAATAGCTGTTAGAAGGTCAGCCTGCTGGTATGGACTCTCTACATAGCATATGCTAATCATACGTAATGCCTCTAACAACTTGGTCACATACTGTGTGCTCATAAAGCTTGAGTTGAGCCTTCATCTGGTAAAAAAAAAAAAAAAAATACTACTGTGGATCCTGTGTCACTTGATATCTCCACGTGGAATGTGAAAGATCACAACTAACAATCCAAGGCGGACGCAGTAGAGACGGGTAACAATCAGCCGAGTGTCGTAGTCTGAGGGTTGGGAATGTGAATCGCGTGCAACATCTAAGTAGTACCGAAGAAGTGGTCTTCCAAGTACCGAGCGAAGGGCATTAAGAGCCTCAGGGACAACGGAAAATTAATTACGTTTGGATTCAGAGAGAGTGAGAGAGAGAGAAAAACGAATAATTTTATCCTCTGCAGGCCGCTCTTTCTTCTTCCGAGAGGGGAGATGCTAATTGCTCCTAATTTGACTTGTTCCCACGTTATTAGATTAAGATCAAAGACTCTTGTTTTATTGCAGGTTTGGAAAATTATCTTACAGAATAATATTATGGATAGAATATAAATATATTTACAAAATCGGGAATATTTCCTTTACACAAAGAATTGCTAATAAACAAAGAGTAAAGCATTTCATTGCACAACATCTAAGATTTGCGGTCTTACTTAACCACTTTGTTATGCCTTAGAAAAAATAAAACCTCGAAAAAAAGGTAGAATTTTAAGTTAACGATTCGATTAATTTCAATGTGTGTTCTTATTTTCCTACTAGGATAATGTTCATTCGAAAGAGTTAGTTATATATGCTACTTTTAGTATCTAGTTAACAGATCGGTGCTCGATACATAATAAAACAAAAACTTTTACGCAAAATCACTTCATAACTAGGACCTGAATATATTATCCGTATGGTAAGCTGCTGTGAAGATTGTTTTTAAGCCTGCAGTAAAATTTAGGCACTTGGATGTCCGTGACTGTAAATACTCTAGATGAAAAAAGGGTAACAAATTAACAATATAAAATGGACAGGAAATTATTTGGGTCCTTTTATGAGTAGACTGGTCGAAGGCAGTAAATTAACAAGAAATTATTTTTTGCTTTTATAATCATAGTCTGTTCACGTATACATAACGGACATCGTACATCGAACGTGCTTGGTCATAGAAAATCATCGTGCACGTATCTGAATCAGCATTGAATTATTTCATGTTTAATACCAACATGCCGCCAAAAAATTAATTAATATGTTGTTTTATATCATCTACTTAAGTAAAAAATTTGTTGTGATTTTCTCCGGCCATCAAATTAGCGGGAATTTTTCACGGAGAAACGTTTACCAAAGTAAATCGGGACAATCGAAAATCCGGATTATCCGGATAAAATGGGTAACAAGCAAAATAAAATCCTTAAATAAGTAGCCTTACAATTTATTACGACAAAGAAGTAAGTTTTGTAACAAAAACTTTTTGGATAGTAATATCTGCTTGGACTTTCCGGCACAACCTGTACATTCATTCGATCCAAAAAAAATATTCGCTAACGAAAACGGCACTAGGATATAGTAATAATAAAAATAATCTATCAAAGCAAAGGGAGAATATAATCCAGTCTACTGCCATGTAAGCAGTATCTTTCAGTTTCTCTCACGGTAAGTCGTAAATCAGCTTATCTTATGTGTTCTAAAACGAAAAAAAAAAAAAACTTCTTTTAACTTGTAGGAGTTTACCGGACGCAGCCTTCTCGGTTGCCGATACGTTGTTCGAAACTTTGTAAACTTCAGCGGGCTTAGCGAACTAGGTCAGCAGTCACATGTCCACATCCCCCCCTCCCCAAACACCCCCCCCCCCCCCCTCAAAAAAAAAAAAAGTCGGCAGGCAATTCTTCTTCTCCGTTGTTACGATGCGTGCCGTGTTCCGGACTCCAGGGGCGCCAGTTCCCTCCTCACTCACGCACATCCATCACACACCTCGCGCGGCGGGGTCGCTTGTCCGCCAGGACGCGCGCAGACGTGACGTCACCGCCGACGCGGTCCGTCACGAGCCGAGAGATTGCACGCAGCCCTCCCTATCCCCTTGGTATTTACGGCCTTACCCTCCTCCTCCCCCCCACCCCACACACACAAAACACTGCGAGAAGAAAAAAAGGAAACCTCACCCCTCGCCAGGGGAGTTTTCGCACCTCCACCGGACGCCGCCGGGCCCACTCCAGATAAAGCTCTCCAGGGGATGATGTACGGCCCCCGGGGGTCTGTGGTGCGTGTGCGTGTGTGTGTGGGGCCTAACCTCCCTACCACCGCCTGCCCTTTCACACGTCCTCGCTATACGGAACATCGATCCGCGGTGGACTCTCCCTCGCCCCTCTGCCTCCTTCTCACCCCCCCCCCCCCCCGGTAACTTAATTAAACAGATGAGGAAGGGCAGCCGGAGGGCGAGTCTACGGACGGCCCGAAGAGAGTTCCATTAGATAAAGCAACGCGTCCTCTGCAGCCGTCCGCGGGATATCCTTCCGCGCTTTCCGCACCGGCTTTTTTTTATTATTCCTCCTCCCCCAAACCCCCCTGGAAAAGCGGTCCACACACACACGTGCACACGCACGCACACACACACACACACATGCACGGAACTTTAGCGGGTCATCTCGCCGTAAAAGAGGGTGCGGGCGAACTGAAAATTGAACCAACCTTACTCTATGCTCTCATCCTTCACACGGACAGTTTTTTTTTCTTTCCATTCCCACGCGGCGGCGTGTGCGTGACTGAAAGAGTACATAGTGGGAGGGGGGGGGAAAGGAGGGGTGGGTGGAAAAAGACGGGTTCCGGAGGTTTGGAGAGGGAAGAATTGGGTTCCTCAGCACGCACTTTTGTTCCGAGGCGGAAGCGATACACTCCACCTCCCCGGAGTTCCTCGCGCGCCTTACCCGTCGACCACCGACGGCGTCGCGGACATCTCACGAATACCGTTTGGCGGGGGGGGGGGGGGGGGGGGGGGGGGAGAGAGAGCCCGGGAGACGCGGCTGGTATTGAAAAACACAAAATAACATTCCAAAATGTGATGACGCGCTGCAAGTCGGGGCTTATTCTTCTTTTTTTTACCGTTATTGTTTCATTCGCATTTCACGGTTTGGTAGTAGGGATGCCAAACGATAAATCGATATATCGAAAAATTCGATATTGCAGTCTCAATATATCGATATTTTAATGCCGATATATTTTTATGTTGATATTTTGTTTCGATATAATAGAATTTGAATAAAAAAATATTTTTAGAGTAAAAAACTATTTTATTCAAATTATCTGTAAATAAATTTGGCAGAGAAATAATAAAATATTGGACCGAAGGCATTAAAAAGAACAAATTAGGCTAAACATGAATTAAAAAGTTTCTTTATATTAGCTAAGATGTATCAAGAACTCAATATAACATGTGCTTAAATTATAATTTTATAATAGTAAAGCATGGGTAAAAGTTTGTATATTATAATACGCCAATATATAGGAAATGTCGTTATTTTCATACCGATATTCTATCGGTATCGATAGAATTCAAGCGATATTTTGAAAGTCAGATTTATCCATGTGTTGAGAAGTTTCGCCATCCCTAAAAGCTCTGTCGCACTGTCAAATATTTGTCTCCAATATGTTTGACAGGTAAGTTGGAGAAGTATATTTGACAGTAAAGTTGGAGAAGTATAGGACGGAAAATGGCTTCGAAATTTATCCATAAAAAATATTTGGATATATAACCTCAAATATATTATCATGTCACACTATCAAAGGTTATTTTTGGCCTGAGTTATCTCAAACTTTCCAATATTTTTTCTTAATTTTGAAATTAAATAATGCATCAGAGTGCTGGGCGGATTTTTTTATCTTGTTATTATGTTTGTGCATTTTTAATTAAATAAAATGAATTTAAGTCACACTAATATTCGTTACATACTAAAATTAATTTTCAGAGAGTTTGTTAAAGTTATTAAAACAATTTCGTTTGAACGCATAAAATGTTTTCGCATACGACATTCATGTTAACATTATTATAGTTTTATCACGTTTCTAACATCTTTAATCGGCCATGTGCTCTTCGCCATTTTAAAGAATCGTTGTGACGGAACCCGATGCCATTTCCGTTTCCACTAGGACCGATTTTGATTGGCCGATCGCATCCAACATCCAATTTATTTTATAACTCAACCTATATGCAAAATATTTGATGTAAACTCGTAATCAAACTTGTCAAACAAACATGGCTGCGCTACTGACGTTTTAACCCTCCAACTTTATTTGACACAACATATTTGAAAGCGTTGGAAGCGAAAATTTGACAGTGTCAAACGGGGTATTAACAGAGAGGCGCCACAACGCATGGAAACTGAAGAAAGTGTCTGTCTGTCACTGCCGATGATGAGGAACCTGTGCGGCATTCGCCTGGGGTGCTCTTTGAAGTGAAGCATGTATTACAGCCTTTAGGGTAAGTAGAGCCTAAAGGAAAGTGCATCGCTCAATAGTGAGACGCTCGAACCTAATGAGTTACAGTGTCAAAGTCACCATCGACGTGGGCCTACTGATTAGTGTACATCCGTCATCCAAGCGAAACTGTGTAATGGTGTATAAATAATAACGAAAATAGCTATTCAGTCTGTGATAAACTAAAATTAATAAAAATAATATACAAAACTTTTTTTTTTAGCTAAAGCCAGTTGTTATCAGAAAGGCTTACAAAATAAATTCCACCTATAATAATTATCATAGCAACATAAAGGGTATATTTTTATCCGTGTTGATTGGTTTTTAAAGTAAAAAAAATTACAAGTTTTTTACCAAAGTAACTTCATATGGGAGGCGCGGTAGTGGATTATTTAAGTGTGAAGTTTCGTATCAAAATGCACGTTGTGGCCACGCATCCATTTTTTATTTTAAATTTAAGAAAAACGGAAAATTCGTTCAAACAGAATGGTCAGATCTAAATTCGAACCCGGTTGCGCCACCTGAATCAATGCTTGTGCTTTGTTGCAAACTGAACGCGACAGGGTTGAATGAACAATATTCGAATGTGCACCGAAAGAATTGTTCAACTTGGTTAGCTGGAAAATGGTAGACAGAGAAAGCTGCTGGGAAATTTTCGCGCGTGAACTCACACTCTTGATGAACGTATCACAATATGTAGCCCAATCAGTGGTTCCAATAGGGGAAATAATGCTGTTGTCTGAAAATTGCGTTCTGCACGCAAGCAGACAAACATGCACACGCGGCCTCAGCATCACCACATTCCCGCAGTGGGCGAAACAGAATGAACGATAATTTTTGGATGTGCATTGAGGGATACGGAATGAATGATAATGCTTGGATATGCGCAATCACAAAGGCAAATTAAAGATTTTAACGATACTCAACGATTTTAACGATGCTCAGACAACTAGACCGTCAGGATTATATCAGAATTTAAAAATCACAAACCAGTCAGAAAATAAAAGATAAATATAATCAATAATTCAAAACAAAGATAACACGCACACATACGTGAAGCAACATAGCACACCGAATGTGAAAAACGTGTTTGTTTGATGACGATGAAATAAACCTGGCGCACTTAATCAGGCTGAGATTTTACATTTCAATTAAATGCTCCATTAAATTTTAATCAGTTGAAAATGATCTTTTTTGTTCTAATTTTTTAGGTATAAGTTCCTTTGATTGATTCAACCTCTTGAAAAGTAATTGGATTGTAGCTTCCACCCGCAGGATTCAAAACTACGTGAAAATAAATGGTTCATCTCAACCTTTATCCAAATGTCACTATTCCTTCAAAAAGTTCAACAGTTCAGTAAAAGAGGACGGAAACCCTTTAATTATTTGCTGCTTCAGAGTATCCAGTATTTGCCTTCCCGACCACCCAGTGCGCTGCCACGCTGTTATAACTTTTAGACACACTGCAAACGCAGCTGAAGAAACTAGCAAGTGCCACCTACACTACTTTACACGAACCTTCATATTAACACTTTAGAAATAAATCCTCCCCTTTCTTGCGATTATTTAAACTGATACATTTCTTGGCATGAAGCTGGCGAAAGTAGTTACGAGTGTCGAAACCTTCTTTGAAGTATAATTGTTTGATTTTGCGGCCACTGGAACGAGGTATATTGTGTTTCGGAAAAATTAGAACCAGAAATCCGAAAAAAAGATCACATTATAAAATATCATCATAAACATTTCGAAGTGGCACGTGATTCACGCTCAAATACAAGTCTCGAGCGCCCCACATAGAAGTTAATTTCCATATACGGCGGAAGGCTACAATCTCTGATACTTAAATAATTGCAGTCCAGACGAAAACAACACCCACCCTCCTTTTGCATCTGGGTAGAAAACATTTCTTTAAGTTGTAAAGAAATTTAACGCTAATTACTTGTTGTTGGTTAGTTGAGATCTTTGTTTAACAACACTCCCTTCATGATGGCATTTTTACCATTATTCCTAGTGAGTTTCTTTCAAGCCATTACACAAACTTAAAGCATATTAGCCTTTTTAGAGAGCTACGGTTTGGTTTGCCAACAAATATTTGACGAGAGTGGCAAACTTAGAACAGAAACTAGCTCTAAAGACTAATTAGTAAGCCCACCAGGGGCGGCTCCCGGGAGACTTTTAGGGAGAGGCTATCGTACAAAGAAAGCACGCAGTTGTGAAACAAGACATTAAGGCTCCCTTGACTGCGATCGTGCCTCTAGGAGCGTGCCACACCGCGATATCACGAAACCATGCGTAACTATTCACACTGAGTGGCGCACAATAGCACAATAGATCGTCCACACAATAGCGTGTTTACAATCAGGCAGCTTCCTGCAATCAAGGGGAAGATGCGAATCGCAATCCGGGATGTACATGCAAAAGAATTTCCAGAAATATAATAAGTGTTGGTGGGAAATATTATGTTATTACTCAACAAAGGATCGTATAAATTCATTATGTTCTGTTTTTACTGCATTTATTTTGCTATACCAACAATATGAAAAATGCACTTGCTTCCTCCAAATCTAATTGTATAAGAATGTGAGCAATTATGCGAATGCGCAAGTACGCCAGTATTCAAGTGACCAAGTATGCTAATGCGAAAATGTGTTAGTGCGCCATGATGCAGACATGCCACCATGCGCCCTACCATTTCCCGTCTTCGCAATTAAACTCCCACCTCCGGATCGTTGTACTTTCCGCTGCCCGATGGTTGTTGCACTTTTAGTTACGCTATAGTGACGTCGTGGTCTATATATACCCTACCGGCTGTAAAGAAGATTCCTTTCAAAACGTGATTCGAAACGTGAACCAAGTGTGTTCTGTGCTCTGCTGTTGACGCCGAAGAGAGCGCATTGCTGGCTCCACTCCCTCCAGTCCTTCACGAATTTCTAAATTCCCAAATTCGAGTGACGGGGCGCCCGCGCACTGTGCTGACGACAGTCACCTTCCTCGTCGCCACCGCCGCTGCTAAGTGTATTAAAAGGGACCGGGAAGGGACGCAGATTTCACAGATTGTCGGTGGGCCCCGTTATTTATGTTCCCTCGTAATATTCCGAAGTGGCTGGCTCCGACCTCCTCATCTGCCCCCCTTCCCCCTAACCCGCTTCCCGACCCATTCCCGTGCGCGACGAGAATGTAAATGCATTTAATGGAGATGTGTTGTCCGCCGACTGCCGTGGAATTGGGGCTTTGGTCTGGCTCGGGGCGGGTGCGAGGGAAGGGATGGATCGCGGGGAGGAAGGGTGCAAGGAAGCTCGCCTCCTCCGAAACCCCGCCATCCCACGAACCCGACCATTTTTCACAGCTGCAACGAGGACAGACACGTCGGTTCGCTGTAACCGAAGTCCGCGGAGCGCGCATTCTCGTGAATTAATTCCCATGGAGGGAGCGGAGAGGAAAAAAAAAACTCAACGCGAGATTTATGGAAACTGCAGCGAAGAATGACTTTTCTGGATCCTCGCCAGAAACATCCCCGAGGCTGCCGCTCTTTGGAGCTGTTGTTCAACCAGTGTGCTTTGAGCTTTATCGCCAAGGCACTTGTAAACAAGAAGTAATTTAATTGTGGTCATACTGGGTTCCCGATGTAAATGCTTTCTGTTATACAGGTAAGGAACTGGAGGAAGGAATTTGGGGCATCCAAGCTAATTATTAACAAACTTATACAGTAATGAGCTAAAAAGAACTTTATAAAAACTAACAGAATAAATATTCATTTTAAGTATAGTTTACATCTATCTTATTAACATTTGATAATGCATGCATTGTATTTCCAAATTCTTTAATATCCTTGGTTATAAAATTATTTTGATAACACTTTTAACAAGATGAACTGAATTTAATCAAAAATGGATTACACCATATATATTGTGCTAGATATATGCCGATCAAAAATATATGAACGAGATTTATCATAAAACAATAAAGGTGTGCATGGAGTCCACGCGAGACAGAAGTGAAAATTCTTGCTTGTTAGGTATCGTATGGACAAAGATAAATTATAAGTACTTTTTATTGAACAAGAGATAATAATTTAATATAGTAAGGATGCGGGTATGATCTCAAATTTAAAAAAAAAATGCTTTATCTCCACCCTGTACTCAGGCATACGTTCAATGGCACTTTTTTGTGGTGCCTCTTTTGGTGGTTAATTCCCACGTTGCCTTTGATAATACTTATTATCTGCTTCTGACTTTTTTATTATTCTTAGGCATTTTTTTATATCGCGATCTCCAGCTGAATAAAATGAAAAAGCAAAAAAAAAAAAAAACACTCAAATCGAACATAAAACAACACTCATAAAGAAATATATATCACAAGTCTGAGGGTTCTTTTGACATTTCAAATGACAATATTCTCATACCAAAAATAAATTACACCTATAAAGCTGACCTCTTAATTCCATAAGTCATTTTTACATTTTCAATGTCACTGTTTACATAATAATTAATGATACTTATAAAGTTAACTGTACACGTCAGTAACTCTTTTCCCTCACGAATAAATAAATTACAAATACTTTAAATTAAATAAAAGAAATATGGTAGGGTCAATCGTTATCCGTTTCGAAACTGAGGAATAGACAAACACTAACAGCGTTACGAGCATCACTGCTACGTCATTTCTACCTCTCCCCTTCCGGCCGTTACAACTAGCATATAGCATATAGCTACGTACCTATCCCCCCCCCCCCCAAATTGGCGTCTTCCCATTCGAGAATTGTATTAATGGTATACTATATCATAATGGCAACATATGACTCTTAACCTTTAATTTCATATCAACAGGTGTGTATGCCAATATCAAGTTAAATTCAAATAAGTTTTCTGTTTATCTTTTATATTTGTATATTCAGTTTACATTCAAGTTTGTTGTATATCAAGTATTATTTTGCTATGCTCTATTATTTTATTTTCTAATGTGTAAGGTTAATCTTTATAAATGTAAAAGTTTATTGTGGTTAAATGTAAGAAAAAGCGTATCGCCTTAACTTCGCCACCAATAAAGACGATAAAAATAAATGAATTCGCCCGCTAGTGCATGCGTTGGAATGGCGTCGCCGCTGACGCACTCTCCTCCGCTACCGGTTCCCCCACCACGTAACTAACTATTACCCCAATGCAATCGGAATTTTCGTAACGCTTGAAAATTGTAGCCCAATCAGCAAAGAAGTTTCACTTCAAAAATGCTGAGAGACACAATATATCTGACGTGTGTTTCCGTAAAAAAATAAATAAGCGTCCGTAATTCATTGGACTGGATGAACAAATTAGTAATAATGATGGGAAATCCGTAATAGTTGACAGTGATGCGTGCAGGTGGGTATAACGCAGGCTCTTCATCTCTCCGCCAGAAGTATCCAGAAGTGCACTGAAGTGCCAGGGGGGTCGACGGGACTCTGCGCTCTGGGCGTATCGAGGCCCGCGACGGCGAGGGTTCGACTCCAAACCATCGGTTACACCCAGTTCCTGATCACCCAGTGGTTCGCAGTCCACTCTTACCTCGGAGGGTTCCCCAGCCCTGTGAAGAGCTGACACAGTGAGCGGCGACACAGCTCCGGTACTAGCCTGGACAGCTAGGAGAGGTTGGGTAGGCCTCCACCGGACCAGGGTTCCCTGGGTTACTGAGGGGTCCCAGTGTAGTGTGGGAGATCGGGGTAGACGCCAGTAGTTCTGAGCCTGAGGGAATCAGGTCACAGTCGACTGAGTGAGCTAGGGGGACGAGGTGATGATGATGCTGGTATGGGTAGCGTAGACTCAGCCTCTGGTCGTAGCCGACTCTCTAACGGCTTTCCCGGTTCGTGTATACGACGTATTGCATGTCCACGCCCGTGGGTGACTCCGAAACGGTAAGGACTAACGCCTAAGAGAGCCGGGTTATCAAAGGAAAAGAGCAGAAACCTCTTGATGGTCTACATGTCCTGAGCTTGTGTGCAAAACAGTGTTACGTGAAACCTCCAGCATTAATTAATTACCACATTTTTTCCCTTATTAATGCGAGAAAGTTAAAATAACTTAAAATAAAACAAAATTAAATGCATGCAGTAGAAAAGTGTCCAATTAAAACAACAGACAATTTAGAAATTTTTAATGATTATGAAATTCTAGCTCTCAGTAAACTCCATTTAGAGTGCTAATAATGATTTGTTTAACATTAAAACCAGAGCTTCCATAAAATAATTAATTAAATGCGAATATATCGCACATGAAATTTGGTGTTCAAATTCAACAAATTGAGGCCAAAATGGCAAGATAATGATAGCTGTTAAAAGTCCGCGCTGACAATACGTATCGAGGGTCGTATCTAGATTTTATCCTAACATCAGCCATGGCTGAAATTTATAAGCAATGAATATAAATTAAAGAGGTTCAGTAAATCATTACCTTTATCAGTTTATCATATCTTTTTTTGTGCGTCAAACGCAAGTAAAAATAGCTCAAATAAAGAAGAGCGCCTTTGAAAGCGCTTATCCCTAGCGGTGTGTACAGAACATATGTGACGCTTGCAAACGACTAGTTTTCTCGGAAGCTTGTCCTAACATTAGGCTCCTCCACCCCAACCATACCGACGATGGCACTCCACTTTCCAGAGCCAATTTTAGAATTCCAGGACTTCCTAGTCGTTATATTTTCCTTGGAAAAACTTGTTACTCCGCATGCAATGCTCATAATGTAGCATCATATTTGCGACTACAATGGGCACACACCAAAAACCAATAAAAAATACTGTGCCACCTCTTCATTAGCTGCTGAATTTGCGAGAGTTCCCATTGGATTGCTCATGTTTCGGCACTCATTAAGTTACAAGTTTGCTCATGAAGCAGAAGTCTCCGCATGTGCTGTTGGACAATCTAAGATTCACCACATAGACTCGAGTGTTTTGATATTATCGTAGAGTGAATTGAGATCGTGAATTTTTCTGGTCTCTGCTCATACCGTCGAATTCTAAGGGTCCTGTCGGTCCCAGTTGGATGGAATCAGACATTTGGCCATTTCAAGAGAGACCCTGCATTTAGCATGTGTAATTTTGGTTATTCGGACCAGAACAGTTGAACTCTATGATTTAGAAGGAGATTCAGATTTTTCCAATTATCATCTCTTTCCACAGCACTGCAGAGGGTCTAACCTACACACACCACCCGTGTGCTGGACGGGTCCAAGACTTATTTCGTCCCCACGAAAGCACATTAAAACGACTCGTTTTCTCGTCGATCACCACACGGACCTTTTTTGTTGCATGCACTAACTGCCCCTCCGAGGCCTGCCTCAAGCACGAGCGGATAGGACGAGTGGCGCAACCCGCGGCGGGGAACTGCAATCTCTGCATCGGTCTCGCCAGCCGACAGCCGTCTGGCAGTCCGCGGGCCGCCCGACCTTGGGCCCTGGACCTCGTCTGGTGCCATTGTTCCCGCGCTATTCTCGTCACGTGACGACCTGCCGGTATATATAGTGGTCCTGGGACCCTGGCGCTTAACGCTTGCTTGCGAAAATTAAAAGGATTTTTTTAGTGCACCCGTTTATCTGGTTGCTTCAACTACAGGTACTTTAGCTTGGTAAAATCCAGATCGTCATAATTTTATTGGTTTTTACATCTATTCGATGAGGTCCAAACAGACAAATGCACACAAGTCAGGAAATTTGAGAAAGAATACTGTCATTGTCAAAGATACAAAAACATCCCACACGGAAATAACATAAATTATGGTTGATAATAAAATTTGTTTTTCTAAGGCGAAATTATATTTACTTGCTGTAACAAATAAGATTATTGACCGAACAAAATTGTATTTATGAAGAAATTCTTTTTTTCCATCTAACTAAATATAAAATCGAGTCCACAAAAGCATTTTGTTGGATAACAAAATATTTCCTTCTACATACTATTTTAGGTAGATTTCGAAGGAAGAGTACCCCATTGTAGTCGTTACCTTATATAATTATCTATATATCACATTTTGATGGACACGATAACTGCCGTAATTTTGCACAAATCACTACCAAACTGCTACATAAAATATATTAATGTAAAATCTCGGTCGAGTTCATTAACGAACAAAATTTGACCAAAGGGGTAGAAATGGGGAAGTTTTTTGAAAACAGGAAAATCGCTATAACTCACAAAACATGACGAATATCGCCTCCGCTTGACCGTACTTAGCTCGTAGCAGTAATACCAAAAGCTTTTGCCTAAATAAATTCTTGATACGACCACACATAGCTGCAAGGAGCGGAAAAAAACAAGGGTTGGAGGACAAAAAAATCCATCACTCCTTTAGTAGGCACACACCCGAATCCATTCAGATTTTTTGTAAATCTTATAATTTTGACTGAAACCAATTTTGATTAGACGAACCGTTGCGGCAAGGAGTTGAAAAGAACCATAATTTCCATACCATACACACTATTAAATCTGTTATTATTTATTGTAAAACCATAAAAAAATTATCTACAAATTTCCTTTGAAATAATTTTTATACGACCAACCATACTGCAAGGGGTAGAAAAAAATAAGGGATGAAGGACAAAAAAAAATCATAACTTCTTTATTGTGAACGCTATTAAATCCGTGCAGTATGTTGGTAAGGAGTATAAATATTATCTAAAACTTTTGTCTGAAACAGTTTTCGATAAGACTAACCATTACTACAAGGTGTGAAAAAACCAGCGTTAGAAAAAAAAAACACTATTGAATCCGATCTTATTTATTTTAAACTTTCTAAATATTGTCTAAAATATTTGTCTGCAGTAAATTTTTATGTAACAAGTTTTAAAAGACAAATATCATAAATTTTTAATAGCAATAGTATCAAATCGTTTATATTTTATTGTAAAAATCTCCAAAATTATTTAAAACCTTTGGCTGAAACAAGTTTTGTCAAGACGAACTATTCCCATAAAAAAAAAAAGGAATTGAAATGAAAAAGAATCAAATCCTCCTATTGAAATCGTTTGAATTTATTATAAAGCCTCTTAGTACTATATTAAATTAATATCTAATATTTAACTGATATCTTATAGAATCTCAAAGCAAATTTTATACGACCACGTATTAGTGCAAGGGATAAAAAACAGTGTTTGAAGGTTAAAAATGCAATACTTCCTTAGTACGCATAATATTAAATTCATTCTGAGCTAATCAATGCTGGCTGCAAAGAGTTAAAAACATTCGAAACATTTTCGCTGCGTGGAATATGAGGAAACGTTCCATCGTTCATTTTGGAATATTGGAGAACATAAAGGATGTTACTTACATTAAGGTCTTGACATGTTCCAGGAGTTTTTAGACGTTTCCAGAACATTTTCAGAAGAAATAGGTACTTCGAATTCTAACAATGTCTGTAGGCTGGGCCGACGGAATTTTTTTAAAATCAAATATGTAAATTTATTTTGCCATACACCAACAAAGGAACCGTGCTCTCAGTGCATAATTTGATGATAATGATCTAAGGAAACACGGAAAAACTAAATCGTCCTTTCGTAAGCGAATCTAGTGTTTGGTCATATTATAGTTAAGGTAACCTCAAGAAATGCTATAAACTTTGGTATTAAATTGCCAGCTATGTCATCTGAAGAGGTGATCCTCACTAGAAACACCAGCAAGTGCCTCCCTCAGCAGTTCATTGATCGTGTGCCATACTTACACAACGAACCTCCCACCGGTCGGAGGTTGCTTGAACGAGCAGCCTGCCTGCTAGTCGTGACACGTGCAAGGTCAGCCGTGTGACACAGTCGTGTGCGAGACACACGTTCGCGTGGAGGATACTGAATGCAGATCGTTTGCAATTCGTTTGTAAAAGAGATAAAGCGTTTATTAATGTTCGCAATTACGTACATCGTCGAAACAAAAAAAAAAGATTGTTTTGAAACTAAAATGTAAATTTTAAAGTGATTAACTATTTTAAAATAATTTTTTTATAAATATTAATTCTGTCTCAATTTTCACTAAGTGTTGTCATAAATTAGCTGTTTCCCTGCATTGTCTTCCATCGTAACCGCGAAATATTTCGAGCAATCATTGGAATACACCACGTAACTCGAAAGTGTTTATTTAAATAATCTATGAATTTTATTTTATTTTTCTGATGTTTTCTGTACTTAGAAGGAAAGTGATACACATTCTTGTGAGTTTTAGCATCTACCATTTTATAAACATTTTTTCTGCAGGTGGTGAAACCATTGATTCTATTCGGAAAAAGCCTATATTACACATTTAGAATATTAAGGATTGAATTATTATATTTTTAATTTTTAGATGACATAGATAATTAATAACAAAATGACCATTATGAATGTTAAATATTTTATTCCTAAGATTGTTGGTTAATATAAATTGAAACAAAAGAATTAGAAGTATTTCGTACTAAACTATGCTTCTGGATACATGTCTACTGGAAATTTCATTACGTACTGTGACGATTTACTTGACAGTCTTTCAACTAAATTTGAATTAATGAGTACATAACCTTCTCGCGCGGAGTGTGGAGAGTCGGTATGCTTGCTCCGGGGCCCGATGCAGAAGTGCTCGCTCCGGGGCTGCGGCGTAAAGTGCTCGTTCCGTGGCCGCGGAGCCAGAGAGGCGGGCGGGGAGCCAGTCCTCCAGTGCCAATTTACCAGAGAGCTCACAGGGGATGAGGAGGGGGGCTGGGCTGCTGCACCCACAAGCAGTGGGGGAGGAGGGACTTGTTGATTGCTTCCTGCTCCGAGTGGGTGCGCTTCCTGTCTGCATAATGAAATGACACGGCGGGGGAGCCTGCCAGGTACACTCGGAAACTGATCTTATCAGCCGGTGACATGTTCCTATCCGCACCGCGCCTCCATCAAATTAGCCGCTGTCTCCCCAGCTGTGTCGCGTCTTCATTACGTAATAACTTCCCAGAAGGTCAACCTTTTAAACTCGCAACACACATTGGAGAACTGCTTACATTGAATTTAAATGCATTTAACTTCAAAATGGTACTAATGATATCAACGAGACATGAAAACATAAAGTGAAGTCTTCAAAATATCTGTGATATAGAAACGTAAGTTAGATAAACTGAGAAACTATGGCAAAATGCGAGCTTATAAAAATAATGTCCCGCGCTACTTTACATGACATCTAAAAATAGTCCCAAATAGATAACGCGCTCAAAGAGCTTGTGAAAAATAATACCGCGAATTAATAATATTACAACAACCCGGTTAGACGTAGGTCTACTAATAAGCGTTTTTAGTTCCGCAAGTAACCATTTGCCTGTAAGGCGATGAGTGACTTACAGAAGAATACGAACGATACAAGTGAATTCGGTAATTTGGTCATTTATGTTTTTCACAATTAAATATTTCTAAATTATTTCAACTTATTAAGAAAATATTGACTTCCGAATTGATCGGATAAGTGTGTTTATCGGGATAAGTTTGAACTTACAAACTTTGGCTTGAAATACATAAAACGTTTCTTTTTAAGAGGAAAATTACAAACTTATTTTGGTCGTTTTTAGATCACATATTATATTATATGTGTGTAGAATGAGATGAAGTAAATGCCAAAGCAAATTCTAGAATTTCTTTTATACAGAAAAACGTTTTGAGACATGTATCATGAACTTAACTTGAACGTAAAATAAAATACCTAACATGAACATAACTTGAATGAACCTAAACTTAACTTGAACGAGAAGCTCAGATGCAGAAAGGTGAACAGACATTTTAATTGTTTAATGGACCTTTCAGCCCAAATTTGTTTAAAGGTGATTCATGCGGAAGTTTAATTTTACAAGCACTACGTATTATTCCGTGTTGTTAATTTTCGCACCAGATAAATTCCAGGCATTATCTGCCAAGAAAAATTTTAAATTTAATCTGCTATTGGCAACAGGCCAAGCAAAAATTAGCAACTAAAATTTTTGCCTTAGTATTTGCGTTATGTTCACGCACTAGATGTCCCTTTTCTGTTTTACTACAACTCGGTAATGCAAATCGTATTAAAATTATTTTTAGAAACTACATGAAAAGAGATAAAAAAAAATCAACATAGAGGATGAAGCAGGTTTTATTATAAACTTATTCACCTCACAAGGTCACAATTTTTAATTGACCTTATAATATGGTCTGAGAGTATGAAATCATGTTTGGCGAGTGATGATGTTCACTTTGTATAGAAGAAGTGCTCCACGGAACTAAGTAGTTAGGGGAGTGGGTGTGAGCAATTTTTGACATGTAAATAATTGAAGTCAAAATGAGAATGACCTTCCACCCAGCTTTCTTATCTGGAGAACACAACATTTATCAAGTTAGACGCTAATAACTCGCTGATGTGTTGTAAACATTTTTTTTTTAGCAATACTGGCTGTGTAATTTTATTTTATTTTATTTTTTTACGTTTCTCCCTAGAGGGGATCTTTACAAACTTTAAGTAAAAGCCTTTACACAGCTACAGTTTTTTTTTTTTTTTGTTTTTGCTATCTAATGGATATCAGCGTGACTAAAACTTCAGAACAGACACTCCATGATGCCATATTTGTTTTTCTTTTCCTTTTAAAAGTTCATTAATATGCTTAACTATCAAGTGTTTGTATATTTTTGAAGACACTCATTCAATTCAAATTTGATACTAGATTATAACTGTTTATGCTGCATACTGTTTTGTCACACTTGCGTGTCATTTACTTTTGCCTATGAAATAACAGTATATTATTATATTTTCAGTTTATTAAAATATCTAGTGTATTTTTTTAATCATTAAAAGGCATAATTTAGGGAGAGGGTGGAGTGGTAGAGTGTGGACTATATGTTTTCATCAAGGATGTTGGGAAGTACCCAAAATTGTGGTCTAATGCTCGAGAAAACAGTGTAAATATTAATGAAGGTTGCTAATTTCTCGTATTCACTGATAGGCTAATACTAATACGCGAACACGAAATGGCCCAATGAAATATTTGTACACGGTTATGAATACGAGCACCTCCATGAAGTGATCTGATCTCTGGGTTGGACGACACCCATGTCATCTCCGCTGACGCGAGGGAAAGAGCTCACGGGTAGGACACATCCCCTACAAGCTCCACTTGATCATGTTAAAAACTTTTCGCTCTTTTTTGTTCCACCTTCGTTGAATTGCTGCATGTCCTCTTTTTTTTATTTTTTTTACAACATCCCCGTTTTCCTGCCAGACAGGTCGATCTCGCCACGTCAGTGTTGATGAGCTATCGATCGAAGTCGCGAGCTTGCGTGGAGGTGGGTCACTTTCGTCGCATAGAACCTCCTCGGCGAAGCAGTAGAACAGGGGAAAAAATGAAAAGGAGATAAGAAAAAAAAAGTTTTTTTCAAGCCAAAACCAGGTTCAACGTAGTATAAGAAATACTGCAAGAACTTCATTCAATATTCTTAAACATATTTATCTTTAAATCAATTTTTTTTTCTGTTTGAGGTATGTAAATATAATAAAAGAAATATTCGTTCAGAGAATAACATTAAGTAATTTACTTACCGTTTAATACGTTAAATTGTTATTTATTAAAAAATAATAAAAATTTTCATTAAGAATTCTACTAACATAAGGAGGGAAATTCTGTTACCATCATATACCTTTTCTATGATTATCAAACGTTATTCTACTTGATTTTCATTTGTAAAATAATATATATCAAGCCAAGCCACACTTAATTACCAAGCCACGATACCAAATTACTAAACCATAATGATAAATTACCAAACCACGATATTAAATTAGCAGGCCATGATGCTATATTAAAAAGCCAGATGCTAAATTACAAAGCCATGATGTTATACATCAAGCCACAATGTTTAACTACAAGTCACGATGCTAAATTACCAAGCAACGATGTTATATTATCAAGTCACAATCCTCAATTAACAAGCCACACTCCTAAATTTCCAAGCCACATTTATATATTACCAAGACACATTGCTAAATTACCAAGCCACGATACTTAATTATCAAGCCACGTTGCTAAATTACCGAAAGACTTTGCTAAATTACCGAAAGACTTTGCTAAATTATAAAACCAATTTGCTAAATTACCACACAATGATGCCAAATTACCAAGCTTCTTTGATAAATTGCCAAAGTACTTTGCTAAATTACCAAAGTACTTTGCTAAATTACGAATTTTAAAGTCACGATGCTAATTTCTAAGCCAGAGTGTTAAATTACCAAGCTACTTTGCTAAATTACTAAACCAGTATGCTAATTTACCACACCATTATTCTAAATTACCATGCTACTTTGCTAAATAACCAAACCAGTATGCCAAATTACCAAGCCCCTTTGCTAAGTTATCAAGCAACATTTCTGAACTACCAAGACACGAACCTAATTTGTCAAGCCATGATATAAAGTTACCAAGCCACAATGCTTAATTATAAGCTACGATGTTTGCTGAATTATAAGCTGCGATATTATATTACCAAGCCAGAATGCTAATTTACAAGCTACGATGCTAAATCGCTCAAATTACTCCCCAGGAGATCGAGTTTCAATTACTGGCGGATCGTTGTAGATGTACTGCAAGTGGGAAACGTGACGTTATGTAGGCTGGAAAAAATATAGTTTAAAAAACTAAAGAAACATGCTTTTAAAGATTATCAAACTAAAAAATAAAAAATAATTTTAAAATTTAATTTATGACAATAGTATATAAGCAATACTAGTATAAATGAGAAAAACGCTTGAGGCGCTTTGTGCCATATTTTTTGTATTTAAGCGCCCCATGCTTTTTTCTCATTTATACTAGTATTGCTTATATACTATTGTCATAAATTAAATTTTAAAATTATTTTTTATTTTTTAGTTTGATAATCTTTAAAAGCATGTTTCTTTAGTTTTTTAAACTATATTTATTTTTTACTTTTTAGTTTGATAATCTTTAAAAGCATGTTTCTTTAGTTTTTTTAACAATATTTATTTTTAACTTTTTAGTTTGATATTCTTTAAAAGCATATTTTTTTAGTTTTTTAAACTATATTTATTTTTAACTTTTTAGTTTGATATTCTTTAAAAGCATGTTTTTTTAGTTTTTTAAACTATATTTATTTTTAACTTTTTAGTTTGATATTCTTTAAAAGCATGTTTTTTTTAGTTTTTTAAACTATATTTATGTATAATTATCATAGGGAAATGAGTTACCGACACTACCTATTACCATCTGAGATAACTATTTGGAGTTGCAACGTCACAAAGAAATGGTAAAGTCTCTCCGAATCATTTACAGTTAGATATATGGATATAATCTTAGAATTTACCGAAAAAAAAAAAAAAATTTTTTCCCGGCGTGGCCGGAAGTAGAATCCACGATCGCTAAATTCGAAAGCTGACGTCACAGAAGTCGCGCGCCTTAGACCGCTCGGCTAACGAACGTAATGATATTGGTGGGACATTTTACAGTGATGAGCCACTCACTCTTAGTCGAAAGAGTTACAGACGGACAGACAAACATACAGGTGAAGCTAATATAAAGCATGTAAATAAATATAGTTAAAAAAACTAAAGAAACATGCTTTTAAAGATTATCAAACTAAAAAGTAAAAAATAATTTTAAAATTTAATTTATGACAATAGTATATAAGCAATACTAGTATAAATGAGAAAAAAGCTTGAGGTGCTTTGTGCCATATTTTTTTTATATTAAGCGCCCCATGCTTTTTTCTCATTTATACTAGTATTGCTTATATACTATTGTCATAAATTAAATTTTAAAATTATTTTTTACTTTTTAGTTTGATAATCTTTAAAAACATGTTTCTTTAGTTTTTTTAACTATATTTATTTTTAACTTTTTAGTTTGATATTCTTTAAAAGCATGTTTTTTTAGTTTTTTAAACTATATTTATTTTTAACTTTTTAGTTTGATATTCTTTAAAAGCATGTTTTTTTTAGTTTTTTAAACTATATTTATGTATAATTATCATAGGGAAATGAGTTACCGACACTACCTATTACCATCTGAGATAACTATTTGGAGTTGCAACGTCACAAAGAAATGGTAAAGTCTCTCCGAATCATTTACAGTTAGATGTATGGATATAATCTTAGAATTTACCGGAAAAAAAAAATTTTATTTGGCGTGGCCGGGAGTAGAACCCACGACCGCTGAATCCGAAAGATGACGTCACAGAAGTCGCGCGCCTTAGACCGCCCGGCTAACGAACGTAATGAAATTGGTGGGACATTTTAGAGTGATAGCCACTCACTCTTAGTCGAAAGAGTTACAGACGGACAGACAAACATACAGGTGAAGCTAATATAAAGCATGTAAAAAGAGGATACTTACTCTGGATACTTTCGTTCTTCCCGCTTTTGAATGTCATGGTGTCCATAGAAGAATAATTGTTCTACAGGAAAGGAAGGATGACTCATTTACTAAGAATTTTAAACTCAAAAAATTAATCATCCGCAGAAAGCCAAGGTACCTCTATCTGATCATTCTTACGAGAAACTAACAAAAAAAAAACGAACAAAACTGTACACTGGTGTGCATGTTAACTAATTGAGTGATATCTTCATCATATTTTAGTGCAGCAAATAAGCAAAATAAAAAGCATTTATTTAACTAAAAAATATATTCTTAAACACGAATCTGAGTTTTTAACATCGTGCATTGTACCAATGAATTAATATTTCTATTTGAGGTTCTTCTTCATGTGCCATCTCCTCTAAGATCGGTAACCATCATAGATATCCGCGCTTTAGATCTCGCTGCCATAAATAATTCAGTGGTGGTACATTTAAAACAACTCCTTAAATTGTCCAGCCAGGAAATGTGTCTTCTACATCTTTCTCTTTTTCCTTCTACCTTCTCTTGAACGATGAGTTGCAGAAGACTATACTTTTGTCCTCGTATTATCTTTCCCAGATATTGCAGTATTCGAATTTTATTTGTATTCAGTACTTCTTTTATCTACCCAATTCTTCTGTTCACTTCATCACTGGTTGCACATGCCATTCAGATCAAAAGCACAATCATTCTGTACGGCCACATTTCAGACGCTTCTAGCTTGTTCGTTTTATTCTTTTTCAAAGTTCATGTTTCCATAACATCGTACCAAGCAGAGAACACATAACCTATCAGAAGTCGGTGCTTTAGATTTAAGCTCATCCCTCTGTTGCAGAATACTTTCCTCTTTTTATTTAATACATTATTAGCCTGTAAAATTCTGGACTTAATTTCTACTGCATAATAAATATTCTCGTTAAAAACTGTCCCAAGGTACCTACTTATATTTATGGACTTTCTTTACTTTTTGGTTGATAATTATTAAATTCTCTTGTTGCTGTGTTCTAGAAATTCTCATGGATTTAGTCTTGTTTATAATAGGTGTTAAACCATATTCCTCGCTAACTTGGAAGATACGACCAGCCAGTCGTTGTAAATCTTCAAGATCTTTGGCTAACAATAGATTGTCGTAAGTGTTCCATTAACTTTGATTATAAAAGTTTATCCTGCAAGAGTTGTTTGAATTATTTACTTTGAGTAAATATTTAATAAAATAGGGAAAAGGAAAGAATCTTGTCTCATGCCTCGTCTTATTTGTATCTCCTCTGAGAGCTCAAATATTTCTCTTATTTCCGCAGTCCTATGATAGTACAGATTGCTAATAATATTAATATCTCTAATATATATCTTCTTTTTCCTGAGCAGTTCAAAAATATGGTTATATCTAACTATGTCAAAAGCTTTGTTGTAGTCTAAAAAGCAGGCATGAAGAGGTTAGTTGACATCTAAACATCTCTGAGACAATTCATTGACAGCAAACAAAGCTTATTTCGTCCATAAAGTCCTCTGAAACCCTAACTGTGTTAAAGCTTCCTGAAGATACGTTGGTAGATAACCTTCATGGATTTTTAGAGCACGTGGCTAATAAGATTAATTGTTCTGCAGTCATTGCAGTTACGAGCACATGCCTTCTTGGGTAATGTAATGATGGTGGATTGTAACTATTCGTTAGAAATGACACCAGTTTTGTACATTGAGTTGCACAAGTCAACTAATATCATTATATGATCTACAATAAGTTTCGGAATTTTTGCAGGTATGAGATCAGGTCCGGGAGCTTTGTTGTTTCTTGCTAGTCCGATGGCAAGTATTACTTCATTTTTCAAGATATCTGGGCCCGGATCACTATACATATCGTCATCAATTTGCAGTTTCTAGCTGTCATCTTCAAGAAAATCTTTGGTTTATTCTTTCCATCTTTCTAAATTTCCTTTAACATCTGGTATAATTGAACCATTTTTGTCACGAGTAGATATTAATCTTCCACCTTCCACTAACACTGTTAACCCCTAATACTTCTGTGATTACACACGCACGCGCGTGCGCACACACCTACACTCCTACACAAACAACTACACCCTACAACCACACACATACAACCCTAAACACACATAAACCTATACACACATATAGAGTGTCACATAACTCAACCGAGAACAGCTTATAGGCCAGTTAATTTCGGTTCAGAACAAAAAAAAATTTAATGTGTGGTAGTTTTATATAGCTACATATAAAACTACAATGGGGTTTTAAGGTAGATCAATATTTTTAACGGAATATTTTTACTTAATTTCTCGGGACGCTCGTTAATATTCATGATGAGTTTTTTTTTAAATACGGTCATTTTAAGGTTCAAAAAAATTAAAGTACAGCGCTGGTTTAATTTAACTTTTGGTATTACGTAGTAATAAGAGGAAAAAAGGTAACCAATATTTCAAACATTTTAAAATATTCGAATGGCTTTCCAGTGCTTGGTTAAAAAGTACCAGTTTCCCATTCGTTCATATATAACGAGAAAAGTTGGGCTAAACAGAGAGAGAAAAAACAATAAAAAAAACAGACCAAAAATGGGATGAACAGCATTATTTGTTGTTGTAGGGCCTCGGTTTGTTTGTTTTTCTGTCTGCTTGTTTGAGAATACTGACTTCAATATTTTTTTGCAGGGTTAAAGTTTTTTTATACATACATACTTAGTGGATTTGCATTTAAATTGACTTCTCAAAGCATTTTTTGAGAGGGAGGAAAACGAATCGAAGTCACTAACTTGGTTTCAACAGTTTTATAACATACCTGACATATTTCTTAGGTATATGTTCAAAATTTGGCTATTTTAAAATTTTTAGCGTATAATTAAATGCAATGGCCAAAGTCAATAGCACTGAATTCTAAATATAGTGTTCTCTATAAGAAATCGTTGACCGTAAGTATTGAATTCGTGTTTTTTTTTGACAAGTGTAATAATACTACCCAAAAAGACACTACGTAATGAGTTTATAAAAGTCTCTCACTGTGTGAACTTCAGCATTAACGATGGAAAATTTTCAATACCAAATGAAGAAATATTGCTATGGCAATTGAAACCAATATGGCGTCTTTCGGTTCATATCGCTATCCCTATACGTTTTACTTCCACCTAGGTTTGTTTTCACCGTATATCCTAAATAACTTTGGCGTAGGCCTCACCAGATGCATTTATGTATGATACCACATACTGGAGGATGATTTGTAAAAAAAAGGGGAGGACGGAGAGAGAGACAGAGAGAGAAGACTTTTGTGGGTAACTTCAAAATATTGATCCAACCAAATTTTGTATGACAGCAAGATAAATTTTTTAAAATGTAAACGATGTGGTTTAATACGGTTCACAAGGTTTTTGCGGGTAATCTTATGAACTTTTCTTGGCTTGCGTGTTTTAGCCGCGTCGAAGGCAAATAGTTCCCCGACATTTTCGATTCGACATTGCTGGCGTCAAATCTTCAGGGTAGCATTCTCCTAATGGCATATTGCTACCCTGGAGATGGCGAATGCAATGTCAATCTGAAAAGTTGGTGAACTCTTCGCCTTCGACGCGACTAACACACACAAACCGACCAAATTCAAATGGTTATAATCGCGATAAAAATGTTGATGTCATTAATGAACTGCTTTGTGGACAATAAAAAACTATTCTGTTGTCACCATGAAATAACTGGTGGGGTGAACAGTCACAAAATATTTTGTGGCGTGGCAAAACATTTTTTTTTTTTTTTAGTAAAATAGCCAATCCCAGTGACCATAAAACATTAAAAATTTTAACATGGCATCAACAAATGGATGGAAACTAATTTGCTAAAAAAAACTGTGAACATAACTTTTCGAATACCAGGCAGTAATTTTAATTGTTTTCCGGGTCTATTCCGAAACATTCCTGAAAATAATGTTTATTATGTATAACTTTTACAAGTAGTTGCTGACTTGTTTAAGGAGTAATTTCTTTACCTCAGAGGCAAACCAGTCTAAGTCCAATTTTGGTGACTTTAGTTACATTGCAAAATACGTATAGAAGTTATTTGCAATAGAATCATAACATCATTAATAAATAAAAAGAAATTCTAAAACATTTAGTGAAAGTTACAAAAACCTGTGTCCAAATTCTTAGCTGTGACAGATACCTGTGGCTATTGGAAAAAGTTCCCAATTCGAAATAAATTAATTATGAGTTACTTTTTTTAGGGCCACATGCATAAGGGGTTGGATGAAAATCACGGCATTATTACAACATTAGTTACTCTCTTGTAAAGTTTCCCATTTGTGACGCAGGCTCGTTTGGTTTTAAAGTACAGATTTTTGTCAAAAACTGGTTTTTTTCGGCTGCAAACTATGTTGTTTTGTAGTAGCTTTAGGTCCAAAATATTTAACCCAAAATAATGACTCAATTAACAGTTAAAATAAATAAAACGGTAGGCATGTTAGTAAAAATTGTACTATCCGAAAAGCTACCGCGTACAAGGACAACGCTAATTCGCAAGTCCGCTTGGCTTCAGTTCGGCAGCCTCACATCCACCCCACGAGTGCTTGCGATTCAACGGCCAGACCGCGTGTTCGGCGCCCGACGGGGCCTCAGCTCACAGCCTAGGTCCGGCCTCTCAGGGCCACACCCTCCCCTCTCTCCCCTCCACAGGTAGCCACTGCGAGAAGACCTCCAGTTCCAGCCGAAGGCCGCAGACCTCGCCGGCGACAGCAAATCAACACATGCACAATCGAGCCGCAGGGACATCGTGTTTTCCCGTGAGGAGGTTCGTGCTATGACTTCACAATCCGGGAGATATTTATAGAAATATTTTGCATGACAAGGCATAGGTCATATTTTTTCTTGTGACTGATATTTATTAACAGGCTCGAGTTGAAGTAACCGCCGAAAATATATGTGGTTACAACTGTCATATTCACTACTCCAGTCTACCAAATGTTGATTTAAAAAATCATCCAAAGTAAGATCATATGTCAAAATATATTATGAAAAAAAATAGCTATACAAGCAGGCTGCATAGCTTAATATTATTAAAAATTCAGTATGGTGGGATCTTTTAAGATGACGAACTTCCTTAGTGCAATATGTATTGCTTCAACCTTGCGACATAAATTATCATTGCAATGTATCAGAATTTTTTCGTCACATTAAGTGTGACATAATAATTGCATACTCTGTGTTACCTTTTTAAATTCAATGGTAATAATTTAATTTTTTAATGAAATTTGTAATTTTAACACAGCGTTCGATTTTATTTTCCCCAGACCTTTCAGCCTGACGATTTCCCTGTTATGCACAACCAGATTTCAGCCCGAATAACTTCCTGTCACATGCACTGTAGTCCAGCGACTTAGACCTGTGTCTGTTGAACCAGATCGATTGCCAGTTTCTACTCGGCGATTTCTTCCCGATTAGTTATTGTTTACATGTTCGTTTGTGATGAATTTACTTAGTGAATAATGCTTGAGAGACCTTAATTGTTTACTCTATAAAAAAAAGCGGTCGAAAGAATATTCAGCCAAAAGCACGCTGCGAAAGTTTCAGAAACAGAGTGTGTGACACCAGCCTGAATCTGGAATAACAATGGTACGACTGCGCAGCCGCTGAGATTTATAACCAATTACGTAAGGCACATATCCAGCATGTCCGTAAAAGAATGTCCCAGTTATAAAATATAATAGTATCAATTGTAAGCATTGTAGATTTGCCAGAGTTGAGACACAAAATTGAAGAGGCTATTTGCTACCATTACTCCGGACTTGTTAACAAAAGTGTGGGAAGAATCAGACTTTAGGTTGGATGTGCGACGTATACCTAAAGGTGCACATATTGAACATTTGTAAGAAAAAATAGATTGTTTATTTCTTCAATTTGATGTATGATCTGTTATAAATCATCTGAATTAAACTGCTATAATACACTGTTACGATTTACTGCGGGTTCGTAAAGGATAGCCCAAATAAAGATTTTTATCAGACACAGTTTTATTTATTGCCACTATTTACATTACTAATCAATTGTACTTAAAAAAAATGTTCCTTCCTCCAGTCACTCGTTTCTCACAATCCACACGCCTCGCTGGGCCGAACCTCTGGCGCAACTCTCGCCGCAGCATCCGGGGCACTATCGCCCAGAAACTTCGCCACGGGAAAACTCCCGATTCCACTCACTCGCTCACTCACTCACTCCCTGCCCTGGAACCTTCGTCCAAGGACTTCGCCACTCTGCCGCACCCGCGGCACTATCGCCCCGGAAACTCCGCTGCGGGAAGGCTCCCGCCTGAACTCTCTGAACTCCACTGACTCACTGCCCTGACGTCCTCGGGCATATATATATATATATATATGCCCCGGCGCAATTCCAGAACTCACGAAAGCGGCCGGGGCCAGTCGCGTCATTCCGAGCCGTCCCGACGGCAGAAATCTCTCGAAAACACGTGTCGGTGGCTCGCGTAACTCCGCAGCTGGCAGGTTTCGGATGTCAAACTAACAGTGCCGCGCGGGGGAGAGCGGAGGGCTGGAGGGAGATAAAGCGGCGACCCAGGTGCGCACGGCACATCTCATGTTACGGCGGCATGTGATGTCAGCCCAGCTAGCTATGCACCTGCGCGTGACGTGGCCTTGCTAACGTTTGTAAAAATACCATTGAAACTGGGACATTATTTTAAGGACATCCTGTATGACGTCAGCACGACAAAAATGGCAAACGGCACAATATTCCTGATCAGAAATATTTACTATTTCTATTTCATTGCAGGCGGTGTTAACTGAAATGCGTATCAGAATTTTGTTTTGGAAATATGGTAAAACTGGAGTATTTGTCATCATATCCTTATTCTTGTAATTTTTACAAATTTTATCTGTGAAATCTGTGAAATGTGTTAACGACCTGTCATTCTTTTAAAACTGAATATTAAATATGAACTAAACAAAAGTACTCTCTCTAACACACACATTAAAAAAAAACTAAACGTATTGATGGCTGACAAATCGCCGCCTGAGTATTGGAGTGTTCTATGTCCACATTTTAGGTTTTTTATGCTATGGACACGAAATTAATATTAGTATTCATGTGTACTATATCCACACACGTCTACGCACATTAAAATGTTTGTTCTTAATTTAAGACCAATATTATTTTGCTCTATGTCATGCTATTCATAGTTATTTGAACTTTCAAATGTTTATATCTCAGTTCCTACTTCAATGGACATAGAACACTCCAATTCTCAGGCTACGAAATGTTGGGTGCGTAAGCAACATATAAATTGTTCGTTGCGCAAATACAAATCGTAAGTTGAAAAGTAGCGCCATATTTTGCAGTCGCGTCGCCACCTTAGCATGGTGCCGTCGCCTCATTGTGATTCCAGCTCTGGGACGGCGCGTTGCATGTATCGCGCTGTGCACTGCCGCGCTATCCCGCTGCGCCCTGATTAACACGCGCATCTCGTCCCGGCCAGACACCGCCAGATACACGTGAACTCGCCGCACAGACTCTCTGCCCCAGGGCGGAGGTCCGTGGGGTCTGGACCCCTTCCTGCCAGGATTATGTCAGAATATAGCAACCTAGTTAGTGGGTTACAAAAAAGTAATATCCTCCCCTTTACAGCCCGACATGCCTCACATACACACACACACACACATACAAAAGCGCCAGGAATTGTTTCTAAGTAGTCTATAATGAATTCCGGTTGTCACATGTGTTTTTGTAAGAATTTCTTTCATACAAACTTGACATGAGTTTTTAATGTATTTAGTTTTATATATATATATATATATATATATATATATATATGACAGTAGATGTATATATATATATATATATATATATATATATATGACAGTAGATGTATATAGTATGTATGAGGGCACCGGTGGGTGGTGGGGGATCCGGGGATCCGCGGCAGCTACCTTAAGGCTTCGCTTCATCAGCCATGTTGGATTACGTCACTTCCGCCGGCCATGCACTCACGAAAAAGTGTCCCGTTACGTTCATCAGCCATGTACGAACGAAAAAATGTCCCGTTACAGTAGTTGGAAATGGGGGGTTCAAGCACAGGCGCAGGAGCCAGGAGCCCGCCATCTTGGATGACGTCATCGGCGGCCATCTTGGATGACGTCATCGGCGGCCATCTTGGATGACGTCATCATGACCTTTGACCTTGACCTTGTCAATCTATGCTAATCTATGCTAATCTATGCTAATCTATGCCAATCTATGCCACTCTATGCTAATCTATGCCAATCTATGCCAATTAGTATGCCAATCTATACTAATCCATATGTTAATCCATGCTAATCCATATGTTAATCCATGCTAATCCATCCGCCATTTTATATTTCTAGAAATTTCCACCAACTTCGAATCGTGACGTCACCGTTGCACTTTGTGTCACGGACGCCATCTTGGATTTGAATTTTTTTTTTCGAACTTTTGAAATTCGATGTAAACATCAACCACCATCTTGTTTTCGTCTGCTGGTGGCCGCCATCTTGTTTTCGTCTGCTGGTGGCCGCCATCTTGTTTTCGTCTGCTGGAGGCAGCCATCTTGTGACTTCATATAGTTCTGTTGGTCGCCACCAGATAGCAGCAGGGATTATTTTATTTTTTTTCTTTAACTAAAATAATTTCAGTGCCGAGGCTGGGATTCGATCCATGGGACGTGAAAACGTCCAGGATGTCGTGGTTACGAGGCGGACACCTTGACCACTAGACCACGAGACCAATTGGGATATGGTGGAATAAATAATCTATATATGCCACGTACTGACGTCAAGTTTTATGATAAAAGGGGGGAGGGTGTCTTTGCCTTCCCAAATGCATGAAATTCAAATTATTATTATACCATCGCCATCTTTAATTCCAGCACAGACTACCAGATGGCGCCAAATTCAAAAATAGTTAGGGAGTCGGCAGGCAGATGTCGCATGCCGCCATCTTGGTTCTCAAGTTGGCTGGTAGATGTCGCTAGTATCGCGCGCCAAATTCAAAAATTAGTTGCCAGAGGCGCCGCCATCTTGGTTCTCAAGTTGGCTGGTAGATGTCGCTAGTATCGCGCGCCAAATTCAAAAATTAGTTGCCAGAGGCGCCGCCATCTTGGTTCTCAAGTTGGCTGGTAGATGTCGCTAGTATCGCGCGCCAAATTCAAAAATTAGTTGCCAGAGGCGCCGCCATCTTGGTTCTCAAGTTGGCTGGTAGATGGCGCCACCGTCGCCATATTTTAGTTCATACAATCGATACCAGATGACGCCACCATCGCCATCTTTAGTTCCTAGTGTTGCTACCAGAGTGTGCCACCGTCGCCATCTTTAATTCTTAAAGTTACCGCCGGAGCGCGCCACCATCGCCATCTTTAATTCATAAAGTCGCTACCGGATGGCACCACTGTCGGCCATCTTTAATTCAAGGTAGTGTCGCCGGATGGTGCCAAGTTTGAATTTAAAAACCTACAAGTGTTATGCAATGTGTAACCAGTCGAGATAAGTTTGGAACCTGTAGCCATATTATTATTATTATTTATTAATGTATGTTTATTAAATATGATAGAGTATTTATAAAATATTGGTGTTGTGTAGAGTCTCTCTCTCTTCTCGTAGTGGCGGAAGACATCTCGAAGGTAGTGTTAGAATTTATGTATTAAAGCAATCACTCTAGCTGAGGAGACTAATAACTTATAGTTACAATTCAATAATAGCGGCAATTAAATGTTTTGAAATTAAAGCAAACAACGTAAATGTTAAACACATATTTATTTAAATCTTATTACAAACAGCAAGGGGTAAGAACAATCGATGATTTAAAAGAAGTAAATAACAAGTAATAAAAGTACATAATATTCACACACTGCACATCATAGTGACAAAGTCAACATTAACTCGAGGCCCAATTATACATAGTAGTATGGGTGGTCGAATAGCCAGAATTTAAGTAGCTGAACATTACAATGGACGCAATGGAAGTTTCCAGGATGCTGAATGTCAGACTGGTTGTAACAACCTTTGGTGTCGTAGTACACACAAATTTATAATTCGTCTTCATCACTATCCCCCAAGCCACTATCCGTTCCTTCATCCACATCTTCGTTCGCCTCTTGCGCTTCCTTTGCGGCCTCGATGCAGGTCATAACAGCCTGATATAAATAGGTAATAAATTCCTCTTCCTCAGGGAACTCAGCGAGAATGTTGAGGGTGGAGGATGTAAGGTGGTAATGTATATCATTAAAGTCCATACCTATGTAGCGACGTACTACCTCCATTACAAATTCCCGAACATCGTCCATCGTAACACTGTTTAAATTACAATCGCAAACACTCTCCGCGTAAACACTGGTGGAAGCCATGTTGACTGGAGCTTGGTCAAAGCAGAATGAATTCTATACCTACCACGTTAGCATGGAGATGTCGTCAGAGCCCCCCACACCACTGGGCGGTAGTTACGGTGACTCCAGAACTCGCTCGAAATATCCTGCACAACACATTCCAAAAACATGACGTAGCCTATGGTTGACGGCACAAACACCCTGAGTGGCTCTGTGTGTTTCCTCCTGCCCGAACACGCGCTGCTGTGAAAGCCTCTTCCCAAGCACAGACGTCACTCCCGCAGCAGACAAAACAGGCGTATGCTACAGGAGCTAGAACAATTGAATAACCAAATATATTTAGACTACCCAACTACATAAATGACATGAGATAATTCATGTGCGATAATCGTACTTTAAATGTTGTAATGCATGTATAAACATTAATCATTCCGAAGTACTTGAAAATAAAAAAATGTAAGTGAGGTGTTATTCACCTTTAGCGCTTCTCGATTTCTGTATCTGCTACCCACGAATTAAATTGAGACGGGAAACCCCACCATTTCACAAAAGACCGGCCATTTCTTCGTTTGAGAACTTTCTCCATCAAACATGTGTCCGGATACATCGTAGGCTGGATCTCTTCAGCATAGAAGCCACCACGAATAGGCTTGTGGTCCAAGTCTTCGAGGTAGTAGGTCCTGGGTTCCGATTCACGAACGTGTGTCACACGGAAAAGTTCAGAACTCCAATTCGCCGTGAAACCTTTCTCAAAGACACCTTTCTGCTTGGAAATTCTCACAATGTCACCAACATTAGCTTCATGCTTGCGTGTATCTTTCTTCTTCGTGTTGGTGAATACAGTCCCAAGTAGACGATCATCCTTTACATCTTTAGGCTTCATTTTCGTGGTAGAATGCACTGTGGAATTATATTCACAAATGCCACCTGCTTATTGGCTACTGACTCATGATACCTGTCAACTGGGGCGCTTGCGATTCGATGCTTTTTTGGTTGAAGGTTTTTCATTGGCTCAAAGTCCTTCAGATAAACTGTGAACCAATCAGTCCAGTCACGTGTACCGTTGTTGTCCCCCCGCCTAGCTGGCGGCCTCCAACATTCGAACGAGGTGATCAACCACTTAATAGTTCCAGAAGTAATGAACGTACTGCTTGACCAGTGACAGGTGTAACTAAATATTAAATATATTTTATATTTTATTTTCCATTACCTTTCGTGGAATTTATTAATCATTCACTCTACGAAAAACAACTCAAGACAATATACCCGACCATCGAATTAAATACAGTACCGCTATGCCTTACATGAAAGTCTAATTATTCGATAATCTGAATAACCTATAAATCATTCATGTACAAAGCCACACATACAGGCCAATTGTCTATGGACCATGAGACCGAGTCATGACAATATCAGACGTATAGGTTAGAATTTTCAGAACCGCAGGACCTTCTTCGTCTTTAGATAATTACAGTCATTTAGACCATCATGAAATCTTAATACATACTAAAGGACCAAGCAAGTTTGAAAAATATTTTAGTAACACCAAGAGGTTTTGAACTAGTAAATATTCAGTCACTACATATTTTACTATGCGCAATCAACAAAAAGGAAGCACCATCAACGAAAAGGCAGCACATTTGTAAACACCATCAACAAAAAGGAAGAACAGTCGGAAGCACATTCATAGAAAAGGAAGCACAATCGGAAGCACAATCACAAAAAGGAAGCACATTTGGAAGCACAATCACAAAAAGGAAGCACATTTGGAAGCACAATCCACAAAAAGGAAGCACATTTGGAAGCACATTCAACGAAAAAGGAAGCACAATCATAGAAACAACGCACAATCGGAAGCACAATCAACAAAAAGGAAGCACAATCGGAAGCACATTCATAGAAAAGGAAGCACAATCGGAAGCACAATCACAAAAAGGAAGCACATTTGGAAGCACAATCACAAAAAGGAAGCACATTTGGAAGCACAATCCACAAAAAGGAAGCACATTTGGAAGCACATTCAACGAAAAAGGAAGCACAATCATAGAAACAACGCACAATCGGAAGCACAATCAACAAAAAGGAAGCACCATCAACGAAAAGGAAGCACATTTTGGAAGCACCATCAACAAAAAGGAAGCACATTTTGGAAGCACCATCAAAAAGGCAGCACATTTTGGAAGCACAATCAAAAAAGGCAGCACATTTTGGAAGCACCATCAACAAAAGAAGGAAGCACATTTGGAAGCACCATCAACAAAAAGAAGGAAGCACATTTTGGAAGCACCATCAAAAGGCAGCACATTTGGTAACACAAGTTACGAGAACTAAGTCTTAGTTAGAAATCAGAATGCAAGAAATAAAAACATTAAATTTTTACTTTTAATATTTAATTTATTTCTTAAGATTATACAAATAGAAGTAAAATAAGCCATTATTGTATGTAGCCAGCTTTCCTCAGTTCTTCGAGTATGAAGGATATTTCTTTTATGCACGAATAGTTTCCTGCACAAAGCGAGCCATGTAGAAGTCTTAGCCGGTCAACCAATAAGTTTGGATCTTTCCACGATGTGTAATCAATCTCTTCTACCACCATCTCACTTGCTTGTTTATTATAAATACTTTTAATATCACAATCGTCCCAGTGATCATAATAAGCGTTATCAGATTTATTTATTATAACACGTCGTTTCCATCGTTTCGGTCTCAGGACACCGTTACATTCTTCGATCTTGTCAGCTTTAGGTGCTTCATCACAGTCTATGCTTTTGTCAACAGCCTCAGAGTCACTGTTACAATCACTGTAGAAGACATCCTCTTCACCCAGATTACCATATGAATTCGATATCGATGATGTCGAAGTGCCATTATCGTCTTCATGCTTCCTTTTTAGGAGTCCATCATTTTTACAAAGTAAGAAAGATCTACTTGAATTCGGCTGGAATGTATTCTCACTTTTCACGTTAAGGATACTTCCATTGTCTTCATTCTTCCATAAATCATCATCGTCCTTCAATTTAAGTTCTTCGTCGAGATCGGAAGAGCCACGAACATAATCTCTCTCAAGACAAGGAAAATTATTGTCGTAATGCAGATCACTATTCCTTAGTCCAGTAGATCCATCGTTGTACTCTGGCTTGTACGCAGGCTTAACGTTACAAGTTCTGTCATGTCTTTTTAAGCTCTCTCCCCGCGTAAACGACTTGTTACATCGAACGCAACTTATCATATTGCGTAGTGGATTTTTAACACAGTCATTCTTCTGGTGTTGTCTTCCATTCTTTCTCAAGATAAATTCTTTGCTGCAAAATTTACACCTGTGTCCTTTCGATACAGCGACAGACACCGAATCAGGATTCATATTAGTTACTGTGACTAATGTTAGATACAAACAGACAGTTTTCCAATTGGAACCATTACTTAAATATAATTTTTTAAATATTTCTTAAGCGAGAGTTATCTCATGCAAAGGTACTTGTTGTAAGTAGTTCTGCTTTTCAACAACAGATGACACCACGTATTGCTTGCAGGTAAATATTATTTCTTTCTTTCATGCGGGATGCAGGATTCTCACTAACGATCGCAATACAGGGATGGCATCGCTAGACTCCAAGGAGAAGGTAGTTTGTTCATCCAGTTAGTGTTTCTCAGATTTCTCAGGGTATATATTATTATTATTTGACTGAATAATGATTTTTTTTAAAATTCCACCTAATAAAAATAAAATAGAAGCACTCAGAGAAAACCATCAGGGATGATGTCGTTTATAAACATCATAAATTACCAATTTTTTTTTAAAAAATTCCAAATTTAATCCTGATTAAGCAAAGAGTTCACAAGCCAGCTTGTGCTAGAACTCTCATGTTGCTTAAGCAAAGAGTTCACAAGCGGGCTTGTGCTAGAACTCTCATGTTGCTTAAGCAAAGAGTTCACAAGCGGGCTTGCGCTAGAACTCTCATGTTGCTTAAGCAAAGAGTTCACAAGCCCGCTTGTGCTAGAACTCTCATGTTGCTTAAGCAAAGAGTTCACAAGCGGGCTTGTGCTAGAACTCTCATGTTGCTTAAGCAAAGAGTTCACAAGCCCGCTTGTGCTAGAACTCTCATGTTGCTTAAGCAAAGAGTTCACAAGCGGGCTTGTGAACTCTTTGCTTAATCAGGATTAAATTTGGAATTTTTTAAAAAAAAATTGGTAATTTATGATGTTTATAAACGACATCATCCCTGATGGTTTTCTCTGAGTGCTTCTATTTTATTTTTATTAGGTGGAATTTTAAAAAAAATCATTATTCAGTCAAATAATAATAATATATACCCTGAGAAATCTGAGAAACACTAACTGGATGAACAAACTACCTTCTCCTTGGAGTCTAGCGATGCCATCCCTGTATTGCGATCGTTAGTGAGAATCCTGCATCCCGCATGAAAGAAAGAAATAATATTTACCTGCAAGCAATACGTGGTGTCATCTGTTGTTGAAAAGCAGAACTACTTACAACAAGTACCTTTGCATGAGATAACTCTCGCTTAAGAAATATTTAAAAAATTATATTTAAGTAATGGTTCCAATTGGAAAACTGTCTGTTTGTATCTAACATTAGTCACAGTAACTAATATGAATCCTGATTCGGTGTCTGTCGCTGTATCGAAAGGACACAGGTGTAAATTTTGCAGCAAAGAATTTATCTTGAGAAAGAATGGAAGACAACACCAGAAGAATGACTGTGTTAAAAATCCACTACGCAATATGATAAGTTGCGTTCGATGTAACAAGTCGTTTACGCGGGGAGAGAGCTTAAAAAGACATGACAGAACTTGTAACGTTAAGCCTGCGTACAAGCCAGAGTACAACGATGGATCTACTGGACTAAGGAATAGTGATCTGCATTACGACAATAATTTTCCTTGTCTTGAGAGAGATTATGTTCGTGGCTCTTCCGATCTCGACGAAGAACTTAAATTGAAGGACGATGATGATTTATGGAAGAATGAAGACAATGGAAGTATCCTTAACGTGAAAAGTGAGAATACATTCCAGCCGAATTCAAGTAGATCTTTCTTACTTTGTAAAAATGATGGACTCCTAAAAAGGAAGCATGAAGACGATAATGGCACTTCGACATCATCGATATCGAATTCATATGGTAATCTGGGTGAAGAGGATGTCTTCTATAGTGATTGTAACAGTGACTCTGAGGCTGTTGACAAAAGCATAGACTGTGATGAAGCACCTAAAGCTGACAAGATCGAAGAATGTAACGGTGTCCTGAGACCGAAACGATGGAAACGACGTGTTATAATAAATAAATCTGATAACGCTTATTATGATCACTGGGACGATTGTGATATTAAAAGTATTTATAATAAACAAGCAAGTGAGATGGTGGTAGAAGAGATTGATTACACATCGTGGAAAGATCCAAACTTATTGGTTGACCGGCTAAGACTTCTACATGGCTCGCTTTGTGCAGGAAACTATTCGTGCATAAAAGAAATATCCTTCATACTCGAAGAACTGAGGAAAGCTGGCTACATACAATAATGGCTTATTTTACTTCTATTTGTATAATCTTAAGAAATAAATTAAATATTAAAAGTAAAAATTTAATGTTTTTATTTCTTGCATTCTGATTTCTAACTAAGACTTAGTTCTCGTAACTTGTGTTACCAAATGTGCTGCCTTTTGATGGTGCTTCCAAAATGTGCTTCCTTCTTTTTGTTGATGGTGCTTCCAAATGTGCTTCCTTCTTTTGTTGATGGTGCTTCCAAAATGTGCTGCCTTTTTTGATTGTGCTTCCAAAATGTGCTGCCTTTTTGATGGTGCTTCCAAAATGTGCTTCCTTTTTGTTGATGGTGCTTCCAAAATGTGCTTCCTTTTCGTTGATGGTGCTTCCTTTTTGTTGATTGTGCTTCCGATTGTGCGTTGTTTCTATGATTGTGCTTCCTTTTTCGTTGAATGTGCTTCCAAATGTGCTTCCTTTTTGTGGATTGTGCTTCCAAATGTGCTTCCTTTTTGTGATTGTGCTTCCAAATGTGCTTCCTTTTTGTGATTGTGCTTCCGATTGTGCTTCCTTTTCTATGAATGTGCTTCCGATTGTGCTTCCTTTTTGTTGATTGTGCTTCCGATTGTGCGTTGTTTCTATGATTGTGCTTCCTTTTTCGTTGAATGTGCTTCCAAATGTGCTTCCTTTTTGTGGATTGTGCTTCCAAATGTGCTTCCTTTTTGTGATTGTGCTTCCAAATGTGCTTCCTTTTTGTGATTGTGCTTCCGATTGTGCTTCCTTTTCTATGAATGTGCTTCCGACTGTTCTTCCTTTTTGTTGATGGTGTTTACAAATGTGCTGCCTTTTCGTTGATGGTGCTTCCTTTTTGTTGATTGCGCATAGTAAAATATGTAGTGACTGAATATTTACTAGTTCAAAACCTCTTGGTGTTACTAAAATATTTTTCAAACTTGCTTGGTCCTTTAGTATGTATTAAGATTTCATGATGGTCTAAATGACTGTAATTATCTAAAGACGAAGAAGGTCCTGCGGTTCTGAAAATTCTAACCTATACGTCTGATATTGTCATGACTCGGTCTCATGGTCCATAGACAATTGGCCTGTATGTGTGGCTTTGTACATGAATGATTTATAGGTTATTCAGATTATCGAATAATTAGACTTTCATGTAAGGCATAGCGGTACTGTATTTAATTCGATGGTCGGGTATATTGTCTTGAGTTGTTTTTCGTAGAGTGAATGATTAATAAATTCCACGAAAGGTAATGGAAAATAAAATATAAAATATATTTAATATTTAGTTACACCTGTCACTGGTCAAGCAGTGCGTTCATTACTTCTGGAACTATTAAGTGGTTGATCACCTCGTTCGAATGTTGGAGGCCGCCAGCTAGGCGGGGGGACAACAACGGTACACGTGACTGGACTGATTGGTTCACAGTTTATCTGAAGGACTTTGAGCCAATGAAAAACCTTCAACCAAAAAAGCATCGAATCGCAAGCGCCCCAGTTGACAGGTATCATGAGTCAGTAGCCAATAAGCAGGTGGCATTTGTGAATATAATTCCACAGTGCATTCTACCACGAAAATGAAGCCTAAAGATGTAAAGGATGATCGTCTACTTGGGACTGTATTCACCAACACGAAGAAGAAAGATACACGCAAGCATGAAGCTAATGTTGGTGACATTGTGAGAATTTCCAAGCAGAAAGGTGTCTTTGAGAAAGGTTTCACGGCGAATTGGAGTTCTGAACTTTTCCGTGTGACACACGTTCGTGAATCGGAACCCAGGACCTACTACCTCGAAGACTTGGACCACAAGCCTATTCGTGGTGGCTTCTATGCTGAAGAGATCCAGCCTACGATGTATCCGGACACATGTTTGGTGGAGAAAGTTCTCAAACGAAGAAATGGCCGGTCTTTTGTGAAATGGTGGGGTTTCCCGTCTCAATTTAATTCGTGGGTAGCAGATACAGAAATCGAGAAGCGCTAAAGGTGAATAACACCTCACTTACATTTTTTTTTTTTCAAGTACTTCGGAATGATTAATGTTTATACATGCATTACAACATTTAAAGTACGATTATCGCACAGGAATTATCTCATGTCATTTATGTAGTTGGGTAGTCTAAATATATTTGGTTATTCAATTGTTCTAGCTCCTGTAGCATACGCCTGTTTTGTCTGCTGCGGGAGTGACGTCTGTGCTTGGGAAGAGGCTTTCACAGCAGCGCGTGTTCGGGCAGGAGGAAACACACAGAGCCACTCAGGGTGTTTGTGCCGTCAACCATAGGCTACGTCATGTTTTTGGAATGTGTTGTGCAGGATATTTCGAGCGAGTTCTGGAGTCACCGTAACTACCGCCCAGTGGTGTGGGGGGCTCTGACGACATCTCCATGCTAACGTGGTAGGTATAGAATTCATTCTGCTTTGACCAAGCTCCAGTCAACATGGCTTCCACCAGTGTTTACGCGGAGAGTGTTTGCGATTGTAATTTAAACAGTGTTACGATGGACGATGTTCGGGAATTTGTAATGGAGGTAGTACGTCGCTACATAGGTATGGACTTTAATGATATACATTACCACCTTACATCCTCCACCCTCAACATTCTCGCTGAGTTCCCTGAGGAAGAGGAATTTATTACCTATTTATATCAGGCTGTTATGACCTGCATCGAGGCCGCAAAGGAAGCGCAAGAGGCGAACGAAGATGTGGATGAAGGAACGGATAGTGGCTTGGGGGATAGTGATGAAGACGAATTATAAATTTGTGTGTACTACGACACCAAAGGTTGTTACAACCAGTCTGACATTCAGCATCCTGGAAACTTCCATTGCGTCCATTGTAATGTTCAGCTACTTAAATTCTGGCTATTCGACCACCCATACTACTATGTATAATTGGGCCTCGAGTTAATGTTGACTTTGTCACTATGATGTGCAGTGTGTGAATATTATGTACTTTTATTACTTGTTATTTACTTCTTTTAAATCATCTATTGTTCTTACCCCTTGCTGTTTGTAATAAGATTTAAATAAATATGTGTTTAACATTTACGTTGTTTGCTTTAATTTCAAAACATTTAATTGCCGCTATTATTGAATTGTAACTATAAGTTATTAGTCTCCTCAGCTAGAGTGATTGCTTTAATACATAAATTCTAACACTACCTTCGAGATGTCTTCCGCCACTACGAGAAGAGAGAGAGACTCTACACAACACCAATATTTTATAAATACTCTATCATATTTAATAAACATACATTAATAAATAATAATAATAATATGGCTACAGGTTCCAAACTTATCTCGACTGGTTACACATTGCATAACACTTGTAGGTTTTTAAATTCAAACTTGGCACCATCCGGCGACACTACCTTGAATTAAAGATGGCCGACAGTGGTGCCATCCGGTAGCGACTTTATGAATTAAAGATGGCGATGGTGGCGCGCTCCGGCGGTAACTTTAAGAATTAAAGATGGCGACGGTGGCACACTCTGGTAGCAACACTAGGAACTAAAGATGGCGATGGTGGCGTCATCTGGTATCGATTGTATGAACTAAAATATGGCGACGGTGGCGCCATCTACCAGCCAACTTGAGAACCAAGATGGCGGCGCCTCTGGCAACTAATTTTTGAATTTGGCGCGCGATACTAGCGACATCTACCAGCCAACTTGAGTACCAAGATGGCGGCGCCTCTGGCAACTAATTTTTGAATTTGGCGCGCGATACTAGCGACATCTACCAGCCAACTTGAGAACCAAGATGGCGGCGCCTCTGGCAACTAATTTTTGAATTTGGCGCCATCTGGTAGTCTGTGCTGGAATTAAAGATGGCGATGGTATAATAATAATTTGAATTTCATGCATTTGGGAAGGCAAAGACACCCTCCCCCCTTTTATCATAAAACTTGACGTCAGTACGTGGCATATATAGATTATTTATTCCACCATATCCCAATTGGTCTCGTGGTCTAGTGGTCAAGGTGTCCGCCTCGTAACCACGACATCCTGGACGTTTTCACGTCCCATGGATCGAATCCCAGCCTCGTCACTGAAATTATTTTAGTTAAAGAAAAAAAATAAAATAATCCCTGCTGCTATCTGGTGGCGACCAACAGAACTATATGACGTCGCAAGATGGCTGCCTCCAGCAGACGGAAACAAGATGGCGGCCTGCAGCAGACGAAACAAGATGGCGGCCACCAGCAGACGAAAACAAGATGGCGGCCACCAGCAGACGAAAACAAGATGGCGGTTGATGTTTACATCGAATTTCAAAGTTCGAAAAAAAAAATTCGAATCCAAGATGGCGGCCGTGACGAAAAGTGCAACGGTGACGTCACGATTCGAAGTTGGTGGAAATTTCTAGAAATATAAAATGGCGGATGGATTAGCATGGATTAACATATGGATTAGCATGGATTAACATATGGATTAGCATGGATTAACATATGGATTAGCATAGATTGGCATACTAATTGGCATAGATTGGCATAGATTAGCGTAGATTGGCATAGATTGGCATAGATTAGCATAGATTAGCATAGATTGACAAGGTCAAGGTCAAAGGTCATGATGACGTCATATAAGATGGCCGCCGATGACGTCATCCAAGATGGCCGCCGATGACGTCATCCAAGATGGCGGGCTCCTGGCTCCTGCGCCTGTGCTTGAACCCCCCATTTCCAACTACTGTAACGGGACATTTTTTCGTTCGTACATGGCTGATGAACGTAACGGGACACTTTTTCGTGAGTGCATGGCCGGCGGAAGTGACGTAATCCAACATGGCTGATGAAGCGAAGCCTTAAGGTAGCTGCCGCGGATCCCCGGATCCCCCACCACCCACCGGTGCCCTCATACATACTATATACATCTACTTATGACCTGTTTTAACTGGTTTCTTAAAATAATGGACACAAAATCATAATATTAAAACAATTAAACGAAAACCAAAATATAAAATGTTTAGTTTCATTTTCTCAAGCCATGTAAACTTTGGAGTTCTAAGAGTTCACTATTCCCCGAGATTTTTGCGCGACAATCAATTTTCCTTTAAAATTTAACTATAAAGAGAACTTACTCATAAAAAAAAAAAGATATAGTGGTTAAACCGGATCCCCTCTATCACAAGATTCTAACTACACCCTCGCTCTCCCTATACATACCACAGGACCACTGACACCGCGCTACGACAGCGCCTTTTCACCTTCTACTCCCCTGCGCCTCCGCGCGTGCGCAAGTAATAGTTACCGTGCAGGGGGAGTGGTTATGATATCCCCATGCTGCTACGGCCTTGGAACTCAAAATTAGGGTTCTGCACGCACTCTACCAGGTGTTACTTACAAATACGCGTCATCCCTCTAATTCGCAAGAACTTCGTTACCGGTCGGCCATTAATGCACTTCCTTCGTCGGTCGAAGCTTCGTCAAATATTGCAGTGAAAATTTTGATCGCAATGTAGTCGCCAAGTTCTGGGATAGTTTTCCATGAGAACTTTCGCTAGCAGGCTCGTAATAATATCCTCAAATTAAATTCCATCTATAGACGGAAGGTAAATACACAAACCAGTACGAATTAATTAAACAATAAATGAAAAGAAAAATATATTTTTTAAAATAAATATTTAAATTTATATATGGATATACATATCGTCGCCTAAGAATTGGAGTGTTCTATGTCCATTCAAGTCGGAACTGAGATATAAGCATTTGAAAGTTCAAACAACTATGAATATCATGACATAGAACAAAATAATATTGGTCTTAAATTAAGAACAAACATTTTTATGTGTGTAGACGTGTGTGGATATAGTATAAATGAATACTAATATTAATTTCGTGTCCATATCATAAAAAATCTAAAAAGTGGACATAGAACACTCCAATACTCAGGCGGCGATATGTTACAACTCGTAAATACATAATGTTTATGACTACTATAAGCCTAAAAAAATTTTAAAATTAAAACTTAAGGAATAAATTTAATTGAATACTGGCGCATCAGTGCTGAAATTGGCTAATGATTTAGCAATAAAAATTTGTACTTTTTCAGTTCTTATTATTAAATGCTTTATACAACTCTCTGTTACATTAGGCAGCAATGAACAATTTTCTAAAAGAAAAATAAACTTTTAAGTGATAGGCGTAAATAGTTATAGGAATGCATTAGTTAAAAAAAGGGGAGCGGGTAGTAGCATGTTTCTTACGGAACGTCCACCACGTTGAAAAAAAAAAGCTTTTGTTGATGTTTAAATGGTAGCGTTTTAGTAGATATGTAATCAACCTAACATTTAAAATTTTTATATATATTTTTTTAAAAATATAATAATGTTTTTTAAAGTGAAAATATGATGCACATACCAATTGAAAAAAAAAAAGTCAAGGGCTGAATATGGCAGTGAATGAATAAACCAATAAATACGTGAATAAATAAACCTAGTTAATAGAACCCGAATCGCAAGGAGCAAGCTGACGCGAAGCCGCACACAGCTGAATCACGAGTCACCACCGGGGTGTTGGGGGAGGAGAGAGGGGGTCAAGTGACGCGAGGCTGACAGGCGGGGGTCAAGGGCCCCCCCCTCCACCCGCCCAGGGTCAGCTCTCGGCCGCCCGCCAGCGCCGACGAGACCGCGTGACGTCAGCCCGACGACATCCCCCACCTCCCCCCATCGGCCGGCTTCCTGGTCGCTTCTTGCGCCGCGATATATATATCACATATCACAGTTTTCATAGGTTCATTATTCCAGATGGATTAATATATTATTCAAACCATTAATGGTTCCGAAAGGTAAATATATACTATTTGTAACTAAAATCGGAGATAAAACAACCAATTAACTGCATACAGGCTTACACCAATCAAACCGTTACCCATAAAACCAAATAAACAACTGATATAGATATATTATATACCTGAAATATATATCTTGCAAGGGAATATAATATTCGGATAGTTATCCAGTATTTATTTAATTATTATCTTTACCATCATATCGACTTAGTATTGGTTAAATAAATTTGAATTTCAAGTCGAGATTCGAAAAACAAAAACTTGCTGGAACTTGACAAAAGATTTTATGTAAGATATAGTGCTTCTTATACGAAAACTTGCTATGTTAAATCTTTAGCTACTAAATTTAAACTGATTACTGCAGCCAGTAACGGATAATTATAACGCTCACGTACTTTTGTAGCACAGTTGTTGAAGAGCCAACTTCGGAGAACGCGGCTCTCGGTTCGATTGCAGGGCGAGGCATGGTCTAGTGGCGTGGCTCGTATGGTCGTTAGGTGGGATCAAGTTTATCTCGTGAATTGCCTTTTTATCAGCCCGTCGTCCTATAGAGGAGGAGTCAGTAAGACCAACAAAATGAATTAATAACGCGAACACACATTTGATTAATCTTTTCACGGTTGTTTCCGAAACGCGGAAAACGCTAGGTGGAGGAGCGGTGGTGAAAGCCTGCAGGGTGATGATGCGATGGATTGCAGTTGCCTTCTGCAGTGTGGGAGGTGGAAACACTCAGATCCGGCCCCCGCCACGTTTCATTCGGCCCCCGTGAAGTAACCTTTCAACAAAGAAATATCATTCAAGCTATACTGTCGTTTATTTGCAGTTTTTATTTGTATTTGTAGATTAAGGTGTCAACAACAACTGTTATGAAGCTATTATATTCTCACAGAACTATTAAAAAATATTTTATATATTTTGGTACACCAAGTATCGTTACATTATTATTATTCTTAATGCTTTTATTATAATTTTACTATGTATAACATAATAGCTCCCGGTATACGGCATTTGGTAGGAAAACCTAATATCGTGATTGGAACGGAAGTTGTATGAGACGGAAATGTGTAACCACATTGTTTCTAATTGTGGCGCGAACCAAAGTTCACAAAGCCAAAGTAAAATTTAAAGTATTAAATGTTTAATGAATTTTAAAGAAATGGGTGGCTTCGTATTTTTTCAAGGTTTTTTTTTTTTTGCTTTTATTGGAGCCGTTTTTTTATGTAGTTTAAAATTTAAGTCTGCAATTGGAATGATTCGATAGTCGACGTAGCGTAAATTACGTGTGATTCGCGTCCAGAAAACACAATCAACGTATATTTATCAGGCTCGGCATTATATTAAAGAATTAAACGTTATATAGTTATATTCCACGTCCTAGTTTCATATTATAAGTGTATTTGCAACACGAGAAAACACGAATTTGCTCGTTATCGAGGTTAAACGTTACACATCACTGACGAGTACTAAAACAAACTCGCTCACATGTTATTTCCTAAATACTGGTTTTAAGAGAAAATATTTATCGGTTCATCGCATGCTTACATATTGCATTAATTGGTTACTCAGCAGAGTAATACGACATTAAAAAAATTGTTGTTAGAAATTTAACGTTATTGCATGTCTATCTGGCCTACGGATTAATTATTTAAAAATGTCCTTCGAAACGAATGAAGTTGGCCATCAATGAACATTATTGTTTGCAGCTGGCGAAACAACGGAGAGGATGCAATTCGGGAGCTGACCTTGTGAACCCTCTGTTCTCATGCGCCGGAGCGTCGAAGGAGGCACTGAAAAGACCCTATTGTAAGAGTGGCATAGGGTGGGGGCAGGGTTCCGCTTAATCACCGCGTTAACATCCTCGCGACAGCCGTCACGTCACTCCGGGGCAGCGGCGCGACCGACCCCGTTCCGCGGGACTGGTTGATAAAGCGGGATCGTCAGGACGACGAAGGGGGGATGTATATACTCGCTAATGAATGACGCAGCGTCGCATTCCGCCCCGAGAATAGCGCGGCGAGGAGACATCTCCGCCGGCCAGTAGTTGACCCGCTGCGGCCGGCTCCAGAGGTATGCGCGCACGTCCGCGCCGGGTGGCTGTGCACCGCGACCAAGTAGTAGTATATGGTCGGTCCTGGCGCACGGCCCCAGCGCCGCGTCGCAAGTCCGCAACCATTACTCGGTGTCACACGCCATTTCGATTTTTTTTTCATTTCCTCGTCATTTGTATTAGTTCTGGGATCTATCTGAAATTTTAACACGTGCTGTTCTTTCACAAATGTTTTTAATACTCACTTAAATGGCTATAAAAAGTCGCGTAAGTGCTCGTAACACAAAAAAGGTCAATAATCTAAAGCTCAGAGCCTTCAGGCAATTGGACGTCCAAGGCTGTAGTAATCTGGTTAACCACTTGGGTACCATCTCGTTGCTCGTGAACTTTACTAATACTTGAACATGCAACTCTGTAGCCGCCAAGCACCAAACGGTGTTATTATTGTGAATCACGATGCACTTCTTTCATGAAGGTAGTAAGTTAGTTGTTCTAGTTCAGGGTCGTTGGAAATGGACACGTACATTACGAGTACACGGAACGGAGGAACAATGGAATGTGAATAACTGTCAAAGGAACAACCACGGAAGAATTAGCCTGGAGCGACTTCAGGGCATGGAGTTAAGAACTGTCAGGAGAAGGCATGATGTGCTGTAGTTCAAGTCACATTTATTTTACCTCGCCATCGCCATATTGTTACGCCCAAAACATTGCGGAAATGGTTCTTCAACACGTCAGATGGTTAGTGAGTATGAATTAGGATCTTCGTCGTTTTAAAGTCACCTCCATAAAACATAGTCATTTACAATTTTTTACATGATGGAAACCCTACATTTCAGTCAATGTTTTGGGTGGATAAACAACATGAAGTGGAAAAAAAAAAAAAAACTCGACTTCACCGGATTATCATGTAACCACGCAGACGTGGCCACCCGCTGTTTCAGGCAATCCTTAAAACTTAACTCAAGTTGGTTGGACTTGGAATCGAACCCGAGTCCTCAAGAATGCAAGTCCAACGGTTTACCGTTACGCTACCTCAGTCTTTGTTCGGGATCAGACACTAGGTCCGCTCTGCACGGACAGCAGCTTGACAGATATTTTTTTACTCCTCGAAAGTGCTTCCTTCGTGCCAGGAGGCAGTAAGATATTCCTGGTTCTCATTTTTTTTTCTCGTCAGATGACAGCCATGTACATTCTTCTTTTTACGCGGGAAGGTAAATAAGTACCTTGCGTGCCCCTGCTGTGGCGGGCGGTGAGATCACTATCAGCTAGACATGCTCAAATCTGGCGTGCGGTTACACGCAGTCTGCATATTTTGATTTCGAGGCCATTTCTCATTCTACCTAAACAGGTTGGTAAAACAGAACGACATCTCTTATATATAAACCTCTGGTTGGCTGTTGAGTGTTAAGAGTATAAACAGTACCTACTTTGCGAAAAACGCAAAATGGAGAATGTTTCTTGCCTAGGTTCATGTCATGTTTGACCGACTGCAACAAACGAGAACGACAGATAAATATTCTGTTGTTTTAAAATTGATCTGACGGTAATTCTACTACACTGAGAGAAAGGTTTGTTTGCCTCAACAAAATATTTGTTTATATATGGCGAAATACATATATTTTGTTAATTCAAACAAATATTTTGTAGGAGGAAAGATTCTGTTGACCCAACAAAATGATTTTCTCAACTCAAATGTATATTTGGTTAGGTGTAAAGAATTATTTTTGTTACTTACCGATTTTGGTTAAACTAACAAAATATTTTGTTTCACCAAGTAAATATTTGTTTCGCCATGTATAAACAAATATTTGTTTGATTCAAACAAACCTTTTTCTCTGTGTAGCAAATATACGTACACATGCTCAGATGATTAGAATCCACAACGCATTGATTCGATGACAGTATACAATCGATTTTGGAGTTGAGCACTTTTTATACCAATTGCCGCTAAACATTTGTAAACGTGTTCACTAAAACCTGTTCACACGAAGTAGTTTGGCGTTCAGCGTAACCGCGCCCTATGTCCGAGTATGGGTTTTAATGAGCGAAAACCAGCATAATCAAATACATCTCACACTAGGAGTTGAACCAATTACGGTTTTTACGTCTCCTCAAAAACGTGGTAATTAAATTGAAATGGAAGGAATGGCGGAATGAATGGGCGGGAGTATAAGAAATATCCCGAGAAAACCCACTACCGGGAACCGAACAGCAGATTTAGACATTGTATTTCAATGAGCTCGCCTTTATGACCGATAAACAGGCCCCTTAAACCCCCTCCCATACAGTCTACGCAACACTCCGCCATAAACCAAAACACTTCTTTTTTAAACATAGCTGGCCTACGCACACAAACAAATACAAAAACCACACAGTTCACAAAGAAAAGGTCGTGTTTCTGAATAAAAATAAGTGTGTTTTTGCAAATATTCAGTTCTCAGATACTCAAAGATATTTTCATCTGAAAAAAAAAACCTGTATCAGAGACACCAAAATCGACTTTAATCTGCAAGCCAAATAATGAGAATTGAACCGATGGGATGTTTTTGTTAATGAAAGAAAATTTATCTTCAGCACATTGCTTATTCAGATGGAGTGGTTATTCATAGTTTATTTTGCACTATCAAAAAGGAAATTCAGCTAGGTCGAACACAATGTTAGAAAAAATTACATAAAATAACTGAAAAAATATCAAAAAATATATATTAGGATATTTTCTTTTAAAAACGGAGGCTTTTTAAATGTTACTTCCGTTTTTTCATCAACGCACTTTCCGTAAGTTACAGAGAATATCTGGACCAAACAGAACTTAGCGTGAATTATATATATATATATATATATATATATATAAATAATGTTTTTGGCAATATCAGACATGTCACATCAAATTGTTTTTGTGTCTGTGTACAAAAAATAAATAAATTGTAAGTTGTTTGAAAGCGATTACGAGTGTAAACAGCAATGGTATGCCATGCTGGCCCTACGATGATTTAAAATTTGATAATTGAAAACCTCTCATGGCTATATATCTGTTGAAACCAATGTGGCATCTTAAGTTTAATATCCCTCCCGCTCTCAAAATAAGAAAGGATAAAACGTTAATGTCAGGGGTATGGGTAGAAGAGGTAGGTAAAATCACGAGGGTGTTTTACAGGCAATCTGATTTGCATGAAGTTGTGAATGTTATTAATGTTACGTCAATGTTTTCTTTTAGCATTGTATGAAAAAAGGTCATATTATCATTTTATGATGCGAAGGTTAAGACACTCTACACTACACATTTTCGGGCTGCGGTGACAAAGAATGCTTCGTGTAGCTTCGGCAGTGTAGTCCTTGTTTCTCAAAGTCGAAATAAGTGCGGAAATGTGACCAGTTTCAAAATTACGGATAACATAGATATCCATTTCTATCTTGACCTAGAAACGTCATTTCACCCAGTTAAAGTTTCTTTAAGAATCAGGAGGGAGGGGAGAGAAACAGATTGTGTAAAAGGGGGTGGGGAAGAGTTCACCTTTCCTCTGAGCTATAGTTTGTTTTATGTAACTTGGCTCAAATTTTACAGTTCTATCTGTCCAATATTTTTCTATCAACGGTGTTTTTAAAAATCATCATTTGGTTGTCAGTGTTCTTAAACACATATCATGTGTTGCCTTGAAAGTGATAGATTGAAAATAAACATCACTGGTACTAGACTTCATAACTTTCAAATTTGATACTAGTTGAATTATACAGACTATATCTGTAAGAATAATCATTTCGGTTGTTTGGCTTCCAGCTCGAATTATTTACTGTCGTACTAATTTTTTTCTTGTAGACCTTAATAAGTGTTATTATCATTAATATAAATCGTTTTACATGCCTAGTAACAGTCTATATATTTGCATAGTGTATTTACTTTCAAAAATTAATTTTTTGACATGGACAGTTTTTTGCTTGTTTTTCTGTGTGTTTGTGTACTGATACCTTTGTCCGTTCTTGAGGTCTCTCTTTGTAAACCATCAATGCTGTGAGTACTATATATATATATATATATAGTTGTGATTTACCGGGTTCGTAAAGGATAGCCCAATTAAAGATTTTATTACACTACGTACACAGTTTTATTGATGGCCACTACTTATGTCACTTACAATTAATCTTCTAAAATGGCAAATAATCAGTTGTACTTAAAAAATGTTGCTTCCCCAGTAAATCGTTTTCACACACCGCACACCTCGCTGGGCCGCACCTCCGGCACACATCTCTCCGCAGCACCCCTCGTGGACCTCCGTCTCAGGACTCCGTCGCCGCACACCGCCGCCGCCGTCGCACTTCCCTTCGCCGAGATCCCACTCGACGCCTCGCTCGGAACTTCGCTCGGAACTCCGCTGCGCCCGCGACACTATAACCCGGAACTGAACTCTCTGCCCTGGAACCTTCGTCCAAGGACTTCGCCACTCTGCCGCACCCGCGGCACTATAGCCCCCGGAAACTCCGCCGCGGGAGAACTCCCAAATGAACTATCTCCACTCCTCTGAACTCTCCCCGAGGCCGGCGTCCTTGGCACATATATAGGCCCAGACGCCTTCCAGAACTCGCCGTGGCCAGTCGCGTCATTCCACGCCGACCCGACGGCAGAAATCTCTCGAAACACGTGTCGGCAGCTGCCAGGTGGCGCGCGGGTCTCCGAAGCTGTGAAGTGTCAGTTACGTGTCAAAGGCAGGGCGTCTCGTGGTGAGTGGAGGAATGGAGGGGGGAAATCGACAATCCTTGTAATCTTGCAGGCGCGCGCGGCGCATCTCATGTCGCGGCGGCCGCCAGCCAGCTCTGTACTTGCACGTGTCGCGGCCTTGCTCAAGTTCGTACACTATATATATATATATATATATATATATATATATATATATATATATACCTATATATCTTCCTAATTGCAAGAATAATTCAAAGAAATTACCAATTTCAAGTTCTTTAGCTGTTTACTCAATAGACGATCTGGATTACATTTTCGAAGTTTTCTGGGGTAAAAGTTGATATTGCTGACCACTTCATGCCAGAATTAGAATTCATATATTTACATAAGGAAGAGTGTCTGTGTGTTTGTTTTAAACAAATCATAGTTTTACTCCGAGCTTTGTCAAATTTTGCACACTTCGCCTTCAAAACGAAATAAATGTCACCGTTTGCATGTTACGCACTTTGCGTAAAGCCAGCCAACACCGGGTAGTTCACTTAGTCTCAAATAAATTTATTTAACTTTATTGAGATGTCGCAATTAGCATAATATTGGGAATTTCGACATCAAAATAAAGTTTCATAATTGTATCTTAGACAAGTTTTAATTGCGCATTGAGAAGTTTCAATCCCGTAATAAGATTAGCTTTAAATTTGAGATACACAAGAAGTAATTTTAAAAAAAAGATGGCATAATTTTTTGAGTTAAACCAAAAAAACTTATAGCTTAAAATGTGAAAAAAGTATGGCAATGTTTCACCTGCCCTCACCGAGGCGTTCTCGCACATACAACTCTAGGCTTCGCAATGACGCAGCACGCAACAAACGTAAGCATATAAAAAACACGCAAGTTAAAATACGGCACCAATCGTTCAACTTCAAAATGCAAAATAAATTTACTTCACCGGGCTTCTTTTAGAAAAACATTATCACGAATACGCCTGAAATTCTTAATAATTTAATTAGAAGCATTATTTTGCTTTTACCGTGTTTTAGTTAAGTAATTTTTAACGCGAACAACGTGTGCATCTTAAAAAGTTGTCGGAAAACTTTACTTACAAGTACGGAGCGTGGAAACGTAAACAAAAGCGCAATAAGTTGAAAGTTGGCTGATCCTTGCTATTCGTTATTTTTCTTTTTCCCTCGGTTTTTGCGTGATTTATGAACGTGTGTTTGCAAACAGCGTTTCTTATCTTTTTTCGCGTGCTGCTTCTTGTTGCGTTTCCTCGCGTCGCTCGCGTGGTTTACGAACCCCGTGTCGGCCCCCGCGCAGCTGTGCAAACACCGCGCCGGCCGGGTCGGCGCTGACCCAGAACTTGCCCGCGGCGCGCGAGACCCTGACCCAGGACCCGGGGACCCTGGGCACCCGTGACGTCACCGGCACCGCCGCTCGCTTCCCAGCGCGCGCTTTATCATCACGCAGTCTGCTGATACGCGCCGACCCCAGGACGGAGATAAACCTGCTTTTCCAGTACGCAGGACCGGCGCGTCCATACAGGCGAACTAGGCAACCGCCCAGGGCGCCAAGTAGCTGGGGGCGGCGCAGCACCACACATAACAGCTCATATCATATGTTTAACGATTATTGAAACTAGATGAAAATGGATTTTTGTAACAGTTTGGAATGTTTATATTGATATAAGTAATTATTTAAAGTCCACGGTGACCTGTTTATGATTTGTAATAAGTAAAAAAGTAAAAAGAAAGAAAAAAACACAAGCCTGCTTACATTTGATTGTTGACAAAATCTTAGGCTTACGTGATGTATTTTGAGGCAAGGAAATTTTATTTTGACGTGTCCAGCCCGAGGATGGGGGGGGGGGGGCATTAAGGTTTTTCGCCTAGGGCGCCAATTTACCTTGCACCGGCCCTGCCAGTACGGATAATATTGCATCAAAAATACACCTGGAATGGACATATCTCGTTGCAGATAAACATTGAGGTATTACTAGATTATGGAATGGCCTGGTTGAAGAGTCCTAGTCAGGGGCGTGTCTGTGTTAGTGAGGCGGGACGGTAAGTTGGACTATCGCTGGTTAATTCTAGCGCTGTATCGCCTCTAAGCGCATGGCTCTGAACTGGCGCGCAGTCTTCCCGTCATGTAGAAATGACGATAAAGGTGTAATGTTAAAGCCCTTGGGGTGCTTTCAAGAATCTATATTGGGCATTTCATGCCTAAAAATTAGTCTGGAAACACGTATTTTTTTTATTCACACTCCTAAAAATCCTTTTTTAAAACAAAAAAACGTAAACAGAACTACGCATCCACCTTTAGCGTAAACATACACCACTTGGATATCTTGAGCAGTCTTCAAATCACGTGTGCCGAGGTAGCGCGGGTCTCTTAACAAATATGTTAACAAGTCACCAGATAGAAATGAGCGTTAAAATTCATATCAACCTACTCAGTGGTTGTTTCGCTCTTCGAGCTTTCATTTGTTCGTTTTGTGGAAGGAAACTAATCTCTACTGGAATATGGTTACAAAATTAGTTATTGGATAACAACAAATAATATGCTGTACACTTACAAAAATATTTTTGAGTTAAAATCAAAAATAATGTATATGACTGTGCTTAAAATAAATTTAGAAAATAAATAAATAAAACGTTGATAACATATAATGTTGTATCGAAATAATCAATGTATAATCAGTCCACAAACTACTTACAATGGAAATACCTGTAGTACAAATCATGCGTTTTTTGTTAATTACGTTGTATAAGAAAATATATTTTTTCAGACTCTGAAGAATAATTGTGAAGGTTTTGCGGGGGCGAATAAATATAAATAATTATTTCCTTGTTCAGAGAATATTTCCATTCAAACTGAATGCTGAAATCTTGAATAAACATAGCCAATAGCAGGATAAGTAACAAACATATGTGATGGTAACAGATCTTACGCCACACCTGGCATAGAAATAATGTACTGCAAATACACATGCATAAGTATACATATGTATATATATTAATATCAGACTTCATACGAATCCCTTAACTTGACTTCTCTTGGCCAATTTTCTACTGCTCCAACGAGAAAAATTTTACCACCTATTCCTCTAAAATAGATGTAAAGTTTCCCCCTTCCCCACTCCCGTCGTTTTTCCAATATGGCGAAAGAATATACTTCACACCTTTATTTAAAATTTTTACTTTTCGCGAGACGAAGTTCGCTTGTATTAAACACCCCTCACTCCCCACCGCTTGCAATGAAACAGCGTATAGCAGCCAACTTAACAGCCATTTCTTCGTCCGCGGGGCAACAAACACGGCGAATATAAGGCTGAGGAACTCCCGGCAAAGTTTTTTACGCGGCCACCGACAAGAAATCTTTTACAACGTGTTTTTTACTGCCTGCCGCCGCGGTCCGCCAACCAGGTTCCTCGAAGGAACTTACAAGAGTGAAAGCTGGGGGAGGGGCCCGCCATATTGGCAGTTTGCGACGTGACGAGGTGGCCTTCCTTCGCCGACGGTTCCGAGGTCATAGCAGCGGCACGTGAGTCGTCAGCCTGCGAGACATACATCACGTCCTTTTTGCGGTGACTGTAAAAATTACGAACTAAACACGCAAATAATAATAATAATAAATTTTTCAGTACTCACGTGTTTTCATGCAAATAAACTTAAAATACGAATCTCGGTCACGAAATTTAACGCAAAATACTTTAAAATAATTCTGAGTGCGATAAATATACACACATTGTGTTTTAAATTAAATTTCTTGACACGATTCGCATTTAGTTTCCGATCCACCGCTAGAACTCGCTGCCATAGTGGCTACGTTGAATAACGAATAATTCGATTTGCAGAGCGAAAGGTAAAACTATATAATGAAACAGCTGAGATAAAAGCGAAAAAGTCTTGAAAATGTACTAAACAACGGCTTTGACACATTTTTTCAATAAATAATTCTATTAAAACAATGTCCATTTTGTTAAAATTGAGTAAACAATTAATACTTTCAATTTTCCCTTTGGCTTTGTGAACTTTGGTTCTCGCCATCTGTCACAGATGACAGGACCGCGGTTGTTACACATGTCCGTTCCTTGACTTCCATCACATACACAAAACCAAATGTCGTATACCGAGACCCAAGATGTGAAACATCAAAAATCGGAGATTTTGGGTAATATATCGTGCATGGTCTATACAAATAACCAACCCAGCATTTATATAGAGTGATTTCAGAAAACGACAAAAAAAAACAACAGGTTGTCTGATCTTGGATTCAAATACGACGTCTCTAGAACGCGAGCCCATTTCCTTACCTCGCTTTATCGTTATGTAACTGACGCAACAGGTAAATAATTAGAGTTAATAAATGTAAGCACTATGCCACCGAGCGCTGACCGCAAGAAACTGCCCTCTGCGTGCTTGCAGAGACGTGGAAGTGATGAGTAACGGAATGGGCGGTCATTGATCAGAGCGGTATCGTGAGGCAGCGCCAGCCGAACAACATGAGCACCGAACACTTTGCATGTAAGTGCCTGCCTCAACGCTTGAACCTGTTACATTCCCCTCTAGACCAGAATCATCATCGTCTGCATTTTTCAGGTTACACTTCTTTAGGCACGTTGAGGTGAAATTTTAGTATCCACCAGAAATTCGATGAAATAAGGCGGAATTTCACGAAGGAAATTTAACATGTTGACTGTCTAATGCGCATGCGCGCAGAAACTCCTGTATCCACGAGTCGAAGTCAAGACGGCGGACCCACGTGTGGCAATATATAGTCGTATTGGCCAATACCAACTTTCTCGGTCAGAGGGATGTACTACGCGTGTGGGTGGGCCAAAGGAAACTTTATAGTAGTGAAACTGTCCTGGAATACATTTTATAATCGTGAATAGTCATAACAAGAAATAATCGCACCTGTAATTTATTTGCCAGGAAAATTGGGTTGGAAAAAAAATACATGGCATCAAAGATATTTAACATTTTGTTGGTTCTCTAAACCAGCGGTTCCCAAAAAAGTGTTCCGCGGAACCCTGGGGTTCCGTGAGTCAGGAAGAATGTCACATAAAGGAGGCACAATTATTGTCAAATAATGTTCTTTGAAGGAGTTGGGGTTCCGCCAAAAGAAAAGTCGATCATAGGGTTCCCTGACCCAAAAAAAATTGGGAACCGCTGCTCTAAAGGATTACGAATTTGACGCTAACTTAAGCATTTTTTAAATGTAATTTTGAAGTCCAATAGATAAATTCAAACAAAATTAACTTTTAAAAAGACCTTGTTAATGTTACCGTGGCCATAACTTAAAAAAAACAGTCATCTGCACGTCTCACATAACTTGTAAGGTTTCATATGAATGCGGTTTACAATCTCGAAACATAACCGGCCTCCCTTTCCTGACAACTCCCCTACCCTTGCTGTGGCCCTTCAGAGGAATATCCCTGGTATATGTCATTGTATGCTACGTACCGTCTTTTATAATCTTGCTGTAGTTGAACATTCATCTACATATGAGTTATAAACTCTCGTGGCGTGAATCCTTCGAGCATCATAATATCGATATTTCTACAAGGCTTCGTCTACCACACCATTTTAGTTATTTCATTTTCTTACCACTTATACTATTTGATGGTTTACCTGTAAATTTATAACTATAGTGTTCATGGATTTATATTTCGTATCAAATTTGTCAACATATATAAATATACTTACATATTAATGATAATGTAATAGCATCGAAACGTCACGTGGGGAAATTCAAATTTGCGCGCCACTGTTCACGCCTATAATTCTGCACGGTTGCGATTACGAACATACGTTTCTTGACAAAAATTGCTTATTTCGGCATTCTCTACCATCCATTAAATTTTTACCCTGCAATGAGCGAAAAACATGTATGCTGTTTGTACCATACGGACCACGACACGACATTTAGTTATCGAGCGCTATAAATTAATACATCTACTCTAGGCGCCAATCAAGCATATACAAAAGTTTAAACAGCTCTGCGTATTCTTTTAGTGGAGTATAATTTTTTTTTGGGGGGGGGGGGGGGGAGGGCAGGTGTGGAGTCGTGAAGGGGGGGGGGGGGAGGAATTCAAACCATAAGACGCCAATTTCAATCGCTTTATTTTCAAAGTCAAGCTTCGTTAAAGTATAGTTCTATAATTTATCGATGCTTGTCTGGCTGTGAATTCATTAGTATTGAATCAATTTTTTGGGAGTGACTATAACAACCGTAATTGTAGTGTCAAAAGATAATAATTTACAGACTTTGTAAAACTGATAACGAATGCTCTCTGTCTTAAAGAAAGCTAATTTATGATACTAAAAGTTTAAAAACAAACAAGTTACGGCATGAAAAAAAATGTTGAAACGAACATTCTCCGCCCCAGAGAAGTGCGCGAATGAAGGAACTCGGAGGAAGAGTGTTGCCAGTCGCTGCCCGCCGCTCGCTGATCCACACAGAAAACACCCCTGCGACACGCTCGACCAATGAGGCGCACGGCGCGCTAGGGGAAGGGAATATTTACAGCAGCCCCATTCTCTTTTACAGGTGGCTGTCTGGGCAGCTGGGCTGGGCTGACGAGTGATGAAGTCGCCCGCCCCTGGGGGCGCATGCGCCCCTGGCTAATAATAACCCAGGTGTGCCCAACTACAACAATGCGGGCCGCAAAGCCCCTAGCACCCAACCCCTGCATGGTTGATTTTTCAGCCCCGCCCAACTCTTCTTACCTGGACCCTCCTTCCCTCTTGTCCAGTAGTTACCTGCTTGCTTAATGCATGTTATTTGATCCCCGCATGACCCGGCCTAGGGTTTTCCCTGTGTCTATGCAGGTTTAACCTGGGTCAATTTTAAGCTAGACTTTCAATGAGGCGTCAGCCATGACGCCTATCGCAGCCATGGTTGGCCAATAAACCCCAATAATTAGCACATGATGCACGTGCCCTTGTCCTGCATGGTTAAAAAAACCAGCATGTTAGAGTGTATAGGCTTCGGCCTGAGACACACTTAGGTCCTCCCCTAACCTGGACCCTCCACTTACACACTTAGAATAACTTGGGCTAGGAAAAAAATTCGCGTTGGGCAGAGCGGCAGCTAACCGCGGGGGGCTATTAGCGACTGAGAGCGTCGCGGTGCGGATTCGAGGAGACCGGCACGTGAACTTGCACGTGGTATGCCCCCTTGGAGCTGGCGGGTTCATCCCGAGCAGAGGACCGCGGTAGTTGGACAGTGTCTCCGGCACGGAGGGCGAGCTCCAGCAGTGTCCAAACTGGTTGGGCGGAACGTAACTGCGGCCGGGCGGGCCCAACGAGGTTCTCGTAAGTGGCTCGAGCAGATGTAGCCCAATGCCAGAATCTTACGGCTGTTTTTACTGCGTCCCGTTTCCTGCCAGCAAAATAACAATTTTACCAAGGAAGAGAGAGAGAGAGGTTTTTATTTGAGGAACAGCGTTGTAAGTCCAAAATTGTGCAATTTTTAGTTTTCCATACGAAATAATAATTTGAACGTTTCAAAGGCAAAATATGGACCCGACTCCCAGCTGTAAAAGGTTGTTGAAGTACACCACTATGTTCTATCTAGATCCCATCATTTATCGGTCTACAACTTCAAATAAAAAAACGAAAAATTGCGTGACTTTTGAGTAATACAAAAATTTAATCTTAACTGTAAAAAAAATTAGAATATAGTTGTATGTAAAGAAGAAAAAATATTATGTTGAACGTAGAGAATAATGTAATTTTATAACTTTATAAAATATTTTCCCAGTAATGCGTGTTTAAACTTACATTTCACCTGAGCCTGATAAGTAGTTTTAGTAAGTGGATCACATTAAAAAGTATTTTGTTTTAAGATCAAAGTCTAACTAGGCCAGTTATGATCATAGACTGTTACAAACAAAAAATGATGGCTTAAATTGTTAATAATTTTCACCTCAAATTTACTTAGAACGCTGGTTACAAATTATACATGATTATTCGTAAATTTACGGACACTGAGTTCATTTACTTTTAACAGAAAACCAAAAGAATATTCTTGGTATATTAACAAAATATTTAAAAAAGGTTAATTTTACAGTAATAACGATCTTATTTTGTCAATGTGTGTGTTAGCCTTAGTTTGAAAAGAAACTTACAACTGGAAGTTGAAATACGGTGTAGTTTATACGAAGATTCATTTATTTGAAACTACGAAGAACTCGTTTATTTGAGTTAAAATTCTTCGTTTAAAAGTCCGTAAATCTACTGTAATATCTAAGAGTGTAGAAGACTCAACAATCGTGTCGAACTTTCCGCTGATGTCTCTTCTAAATATTGTTGCCACGAATTTCACGCCGAACCAGCAAAGACGTGTTACTCCATTTCATTGACATGCGAAGTTATGGGTTGGATATTTATTGTCAGACTTTGTAAGTGGGGTTCGTTTTCAATACAGCATTTTTTTCTTCAATTAATTATATTAGAAATAGATTAGTAATTTTGGTGCGAGCAGGGTAAACTCACGCATTAAAAAAAAAAAATCTCCAAGATCCACTGGGGCTCTCCTGGTGCCCGGGCCCCGAAGATTACCCCCTCCCCTTTCAACAATCCCTCTCGAAGGCCCTGGCGGCGCGCGCTGGTCGAAGGTCGTCGGAGGTCAGCGGGGTCGTCGCTATTACCCTCAAGGTCACGGCCGGCCCCTACCAAGTCAAAAACGGTATAATATCTCAGAGTTTGCTTCGTCGAAAATTAATGACAAGCTTGTTTTTTTAAGAAACTCTGTAGTTTCGTTCGGAACAAAAAAAACTGAAACCACTCTTTAGGCCTTTTATTTTACTCTTCACGCTGGAAAGTGCGACTGAAAACCACCACGTCAAGTCCTTACAGACGGTGGTATGACTCATCTGAGCGTGACGGGAAGTGCAACGCGCCAGGATTGGTGGCGCACGACGGGCGAAGCCTTACTGAAGCGACGCTACAGTGCTGAATTTTTCGTTACGCTAGAAACGATAAAAAAAAAAAAAAAAAAAAAAAAAACATTTTTTTTATGATCCTATTGTTTCATTCTCAGAGAAGACATGTAAACTAGTGAATATATATGTATGTATGTATATATATATATATTTAAACGTATAATTTCATATATAAATTTCAAATATGTATTTGTGTACTCAAAAAAATTTCATATAACCTTCAAACGCGCATAATCCCTCCAACTCCCACATTCGATAGTTGATTTTAATGCATAAATGTTTTGAAAATGGGGAAATAGAAGCAGTTTTAGCATGTGTTTGTTATCTACTTTGAGAAACACGAGAAAAATAACGACTAGCGAGTGATAAAAAATTCAATCCACCTGCCAAAACTTTTAATAATGAACATTTTGCCTGTTTTTTTTATTAATATCAGGTAACAAGTAGATTTGTTAGGAGTCAAAATTTGCTGCAAAAAAAAAAAACACAGTTCTTATATTGTGGAACATCCGAAGATATTGTTCTGCATAAAGACAAATAGGCTAGCAAATGCAATAACACAACATTTCGGATAGTCAGGGATTTATTACATAGTGAGGCGGGGTGATAAGTGCGACGCTCGCTGGAGCTTCTAGCGCGGTATCGCCTCTAAGCGCCCAGGCTTCTCGTGCATAAAGAAACTACGTGATTTGAGCGGTAGCCATAACATTTCATATCATAGAAATGGATATAAAAGGGTAACGTAAGTCCCTTGACTGCTTTCAAGATTCGCTACCTGGAGTTTCATGATTAAAACATTATTCTGAAAACCTGCGCTGTAGCAATTTACACTGTTCTAAAAATACAGATTAAAAAAAAAACCCTCAGCGTATTCTTAAATGCTTTTCGCAAACAGACACCGCTCAGATAACTTGTAGTTTTCAAACAGGGTGGGTTCATCGGAGGCTCTGCACACCGTATATGTGCATGGGTAGGCGGGGGCCTTAACAGTCATACTTTCCTGTACACCCAGTCATGCAGCAGGAAAGGGTTGGGCGTGTCAAGGAGGGCAAGACTGTAAATTTTTTATTCTTGATTTTTACATGTGCATGTTGTTCCCATTTAACAAAGTATTCCTTAAGGAGTTGTAACTAAAAAATTATAGTTTACAAGTTACACGTGCTCAAATTTTCATTTTATGACAACCTTTTTGCATTACAGGCCTAGTAAAATACCTATTTAAAAAATTAGATAATTTATCAGCACGAAAATAGTACGGTATATAATCTTTTGATTGAATTTTTTTTTTAAGTTTTCAAAATAATGCACTTGAAATTTGTGAAAAACTGTAAGAATAACTTGCTAGTGAAAATTATAACATTGCAATAAAACAAAAAAACTAGTGCTGTCACGTAATACCTGCAACTATGTACTTATACAACAAACTACCATAAGTCGAGAATTATAAATATAAACACGCTCATCAGTAACTCACTGAATGACCCTTTAACGCTATATGAATTCTGTTTTTATGCGCTTTTCATTGGTATTTGCTAACCTGTTCCTCCTAGCATTGCTGCCAAGTCCGTGGCTCAAAGATAATATACATGGGGGCATAGCATCGTATTTTGACGAAGAGGATAATTTCATAATTTTTCAGTGATAAAGTAGCAAAATTCAAATTTTAATAAACATTGTGTGTATGTTATATTAAAGGGTTTGTTATATTCGGCATTTTACAAATGGAACCTTAAGTGGCTTACAACTAACTAGTTCACAATGTTTATAAATATCGGTACTTACAATGTGAATGCATGATTTCCAGGGGTCTGGAATTCCAGAATATATCGGATGCAACCCGCCTCTCACTGGGTGATCATTTGGTCACGTGATGTCCGGACAATCTGGGCACTCTTCACTCTCTCTGTCTCTCTCTCCCTCCGCCTTACTCTATCAAATAGCTTGAGAATATTGTGGAATAATTTATTTTGTAATACAAAGATAATCGCAAGTTTACGATTTTTTTGGAATGGAGTTGATATAATACATTCACCTCCAATTGACGTAGAACACTGGTTATTATTATCCAGGGATCTTCGTAAATGTACGGTTACCTTCGCAAATTTACGGACACAGTATACTTACTTTGAACATGAATCCAATTGGTAAATTAACAAAACATTTCATAACTGGTTAGGTCTACAGTAAAAAAAACTATTATTTCGTCCATATTTATTTAAAAAGAAATTTACAACTTGGAAGACTTAACACGCCGTGGCTTTCTACGAAGATTAAGATATTTGAAATTACGAAGAAATGTTCGTTTATTTAAGTTAAAATTATTCGTTAAAAATTCCTTAAATTTAACACTGTAATTTCTAACATTGTAGATTTTGAATAGTATTATTTCCTCAAGTTTTATACGTAAAATATGATTTGGTTTTTAAATATTTCTGAATAACCGTGACTTAATGTCCAGCACTAGAACTTGGTTTTAAATTTCCACCATATTAAACTCGGGTTTTAATTTGTTTGACGACTGGGATCCAATAATCCAGATGCCTCGCTCGCTCAGTTCATCTGTCAGCCTATTTCAAAGGGAGTTTAAAAGCAATTTTGCGGACTGCAGGCTGCCAAAAGCTGTATTGTGCTCACCTGCTGTGATGTTTCTGTCACGAGCCTCCCCTTTTGTCTTCATACTGCGCAGCGCTGTGAATGCAGCCCTCGTCCCACTTTTTTTTTTAACGCATTGCCAGCTCTTTTTTTTTGTGGTTCTTCGTGACTGTTTTTACAAAACAGTTTTTTTTTTAAGTTCAATGAAGCTATTACTGCAATTACCTCTCATGCAGTAGCTCGCCTGCAGTACGCCAATGGAACACGTTACTTACCGCGAATGAGCTGTAGCTCCCCCCCCCCCCAAGGGTATTTGAACAATCAGAGTAATCACTCGTGAACAGCTAAAATATCTCAAGTAAAAGCGACCTCAGCTCCAAACTTCGTTTCTTTCCGGCTGATTTTAATAACGAAATACGCAGCAAGCGTTAGTTGTTTAAAGTAGACGTAATTTCGCTTTATGTGACGAAAAAAAAAACTACTACACATAAAAGTAAATAAAATATTTTATTCTTATATTCATAAAAAAAACTAATGACCATTTCAGCAGTGTTGGAAACCAATATTGCTTAATTTTTAAAATGTAATCAAATTTACCTAATTAGTTGAATTGTGAGTAACAAAATATTTATGAAAGAGTTCTACTGAATAAAATTAATTATTAATAAACTTATAGTTTAAAAAATCTTAAAATAACACTTAATCGTTAAAAGGACTTGAAATTAAAAAAATCCAAATTTAAGTTTTCTGACCAACAGCCAAATTATGCACCACAACTCTGTATAACTTACAACGTGGGGTGCTTGATATCATTTGTCTTAAATTTTATATCAGTAATAACAATACGATTAATAATAAATTTTTCTATCACTAGTTTTAGGATATAGTCATTAGGAAAACGAAAGAAGAGAGCACCACACGCTTTTATTTATCCAGAGTTGTGGTGCATTATTTAGCTGTTGGACAAAAAACATTAAATTGAATTTGTTTTTATTTTTAGTAAAAGCAACGATAAATGCTGCTATTTTAGTTTCTTTAATTATAAGTTTTTTATTCTGTTTAGTCTCAAAATAGAAATATTGAATATGAGTAATTGAAACAAATTAAAAATACTTTATATGAGTGATTAAAGTATTTATTCGTTACAGTAAACTTAAAATTAGTCATTAATGCTCACGTAATCTAGTCATTTCAGCTAAATCGTCAACATTACATGGAAATTTTCTTGTTATCTTAGAGCAATCAAGTTCTTCTACTTGGAGACCATCCAGTGACTTTACGCGACTAAGAGCTCCATAAGCCTGTCCGGCTGCAAAGAGACGCGATCCCAAATGAACAACTGCATAATCTGCAGTGCAGCATTGCATTTTATGCACGTTATATGCCCAACTCAGAATTAAAGGCAACATTCGCCTTTCAGCAATACCATAGCTGTATTTCGCTGGAAACTGAATGGTTATTGGTTTATTATATGTACACAATCTGTGGCGAAATCAGCACGGACTGATGGAATGTCCGTATCATACACTAGATCACGCCGGAAGAGTGGCTAGATAATTTCATATATAGTAGGTACCCATTTGGACATTAACGAACCTCGGGCACATTTTCCACCATAACCCAAACTCGGAAACTCTCTAAATCAAAAATAATAATTTGTTTTATATTTTCGAAATTTAGCGGTATTACGCCCCACGCCCCCCCTTCCGAGTGGGAGAAATTCAAACCACGGGCACATTTTCCACCATAACATAACCCGACGTCGGAAACACTCTAAATCGAAAAGAATATATTTTTTAAATTTTTGAAATATACGGGCAATACGCTCTATCTCCCCCCCCCCCCCCCCCCTTTCGAGGGGCTGAAAGTCGAACCACGGACATATTCCACCATAACCCAACATAAGAAAAAATCTAAATAAAAAAATATATATATTTTTGGATATTAGCGGCATTGTGCCCCCCTCCCCTTTTTTCTTTTCGACGTGGTGAAAGACGAAGTTCGGGCACATTTTCACCATAACATGACCACGGGAAAACTCTAAATCGAAAAGAATAAACATTTACAATTTTCAAAATTTAGGGGCATTACGCCCCCTCCCTTACCCGGGAAAATTTTCCACCATAACCCGATCTTTTGGATCGAAAACACTGCATGGAAAAAAAAAACATGGAATTTTTAAAATTGTTGAAATTTTTTGTCTTTGATCTCCCCCACTCAACAGTCGACTCCGGGGCAAATCCCCACCATGCCACGACCTCATGGAAACACAAAAAGCCTGGTTATTACCCATAGCTTAAAATAGTGGATTTTTGCCCCTCTGACACAACCCCCCACTTTTACTTAAATCTAAGGTCTTATATTGTCAGAGGATCTTTATATGTGTGCCAAATTTCAAAACATTCGGAAGTCGGAAAGTGGGTAAAAAGTGAATTGAAAGATTTTACTACATAGTCAATTCATATATACAAACAAGCGAAGCTAATAAAAGCGTGGTAGGTAATAAAATTTAAAATGAAATGTTTTGTCCAATAGCCGAATATATACCACAACTATGGATATCTAAGGGCATGGGGTGCGCTCTTCTTTCATTTTAGTAATAGAAAATTTAACACAAATGATATACAGCTCTCCATTACTAATTTTATTTTAAGTATTGTTATTAAGTTTATATAGTAATTTTCGAATGACTAGGTATATCTTTAAATTTTCAAAATGACTAAATCCTTAAATTCTCGTATTGACTATATTTTAAAATTAGTGATAGAAAATTTATTACAAATCATTTAGTTATTACTAATAAAAAATTTAAGACAAATTATATCAAGCACCCCAATACTATTTTTTTAAGCTCAAATTTTTATTAATTTCATATATTCATGTTCGAGATGACTACAACCTAAAAATAGTGATAGAAAATTTAAGACAAATGATATCAAGCACCCCACGCTTTTAGTTATATAGAGTTGTGGTGCAATATTCGGCAGTTGGACAAAACACTTAAATTTAAATATAATTTGTTTTAATTTTCAAAATAAATTCTGTCATATTTGATACAGTTGTCATTAGCCATTTTGTACTTCATTGTTTACCACAGCACATTACCACTACAGTACTACCACAGAAATGCAGACATTAATTAATAAAAATTAAGATAAAATGGTTGTAGCTTGCCAGTTAAAAATTATTATGAGATTAAATAACAAACGTTTATGGTTTTGAAAAACTAATTTAAAGGAAGACTGATCTAGATTTTTGAGTTCTAGGTAAAATCAAAGATCTTGACCGTCTTTCAAGTATATGTCTACAGGATAGAAACTCGGCAGGGATATTCTTTATATTACATACACATCAACTGAGCACGGGATTTGCCTAAAATAACCCCCTAAGATGGGTTACGGAAGAGTTAAAGATTTTATGGCTAAAACACTTCCCCTGGCACATTTTCCATCATAACCCGACCGACTGGATCGAAAACACTCCAAACCAAGAAAGAATACATTGTTAAAATTTTTGAATTTTAGGGTCATTTACCCTTTAATATTCCAAGAGGGACAAAGTTGAACCATGGGCACACTTTCCACCATAAACCGGCCACGAAAACACTTTAAATCAAAAAGAATATATTTTTAAAATTTTCGAAATTTAAGTGCTTCCCCCCCCCCCCCCCCCAAAAATCACCCAATGGCCACTTTTTCCACCATTACCCGACCCTTTTTTTTTTATAGAAAACATTCAAAATTGTAAAAGCATTAATTTTTTAAATTTTCATAATTTTGGGTCTTTAACCCCTTCCCCCCTAGGGGCACAGTCGCCCCCGGGGAAAATTCCCACCATGACCCGACCTCATGGATAAAAAAAACATGGTTATTACCTATAGCTCGAAATTATTATTTTTTTACTTTCTGAGGCGCTTCCCTCCTCCCCCCCCCCCCATACTCCCCCTTAACACTAAGGTCTTAAGTTATCAAAATATTGTATTTTCAGAGGTTATTTTTATGTATACATAATTTCAACTCATTCGGACGTCGAAAATTGGATAAAAATTGAATGGAAAGATTTTATTACATAGTCCAGTCATTCATACACACTGTTCAAGCTAATATAAAAGCGTGTATAAAAGCACATATATTTTTGATTGTATCGCCGCAATGTATGGTGTATTAACAAACGCTTAGTTTACACAACCAGAATTTTTAACCTTGCATTCCGGTATTTTTCAATTTTATTTTACAGTAAATTAATTGGCAGGCGGCATCTTTCCAGATATTTTAGCATCTCTGAGGCACACATTTGCTATCTACATTTCTTTACACAATCATTTATTTAGATTTTTTTTGCGCCAGTTCATACACAATATTAAGTCGGAATGATTATTCGGGGGGGGGGGGGGGGGGGTTGGAAGAAGAACTTAAGGTGTACTTAATTTAAAATTAATAATGAAACGTGTTTTATTAAAATGACTCCGTATTTTTGTTTGAAAAGAAAGGATCATCCTAAAAGTAGTTACTATAGTTGAGGGGGTCGGTCTGTGAGATTAAAACTTTCAGCATATGTTTTTCACCATTTTTTTCTTCAAAGAGAACTTGGCATGCATCCAACGCAGGTAGAAAAAGAATAAATTAAACGCGCAAATCCTGCCGAATCCAGAATGTATATATATTTAAAAAGTAACCCCATCTAAAGCTTCTATTTTAATTATAGCGGGCCTCTAAATTTTCATCGGAACAGTTAGGAGCGTGTCGTGGGGAGAAGAAGGGCCGAAAGGGAAACGGCGTGGGAGGGGGCATGAGATAAAACAAGGGCGTGCGTGGAATGCGGAATAAAGGAGAAAGAACACTCGTCAAATAAATACGGTCCGTGGAAAGAGCGCATAGCATACGACACTCGAATCCAATGCTTTTTGCCGAACGTTAGGAACCATTGTCTTTTGTGCCAGAAACCTTTTACATTCCCCCTTTTTTTTTTTCCTTCGTGCGCATCTCTGTCACCCCCCCCCCCCCCCACCCACACACACATTCTTGAATTAGTGTTGCTAGAAAGACAGGATATTTGATGCCTAAACGAGAACTGTACCATCGGTGTCAGCAACGAGAACGTTTTCATTTTGGCACACGCAAAAAAAAAAGAACACTAATTAAGCGTTTTAGAAGATGTAGCAAAAATGTATTACTGAATTGTTGTATAGGCTATAGTATGATTTATATTTAATTTGCAAAAAAATTTTCATTTTTAGTTGAATTACTCCCTTCCCGCCCCACAATAAAGTAAAAACAAATTTTAAATGACTCACCACTATTTACTTAGTATTTGATTTTCTAATGTCCCTTTTTATTAGAACTGAAATGTTATTATAACAACAAATATTCCACGGATTCAACCAATTAAATATAATACATAAAAATGGAAAATACTATATATATATATATATATATGTATCAAATTAATATACAACTCTCGAAAAGTATTTTCCTTTAATCGTACCGTCCCTTGTAATGCACCCAATTTATGTTTCTGTGCAACGTAATCGTTGACTGTTGCGTTGTGAAGCTGAATAAATTTTTATAAAATCCTGGCAAGCAGATCGTCGAAGCTGGGTGTGAGTGCCCGTACAGTCCGTATCATTATTCGGTCTGAAATTTGAAAATGCTCAGAGGATAACTACCAAAGACCCATGACAACCAAGAAATCCCAAATCAGTCCACAAAAAAAAATGAAAAAAAAAAATCCAAGTGGTTTATTGGTTATTTCCTATTCCGCGGCCTCTCGGAAAAAAACTAAGAAGATTGGAAAACAAATACAGGCCACGAAAACACATGTAACCCCCCTGTTTTCCAGTGTCAGTATCTCTCTCGGTTTCGCTTTCTTCACTACTTCACACAGTCACGTCACGTGAGAAAACCCCTAGTCAAACAGGTATTCAGTTTTCACAATTAGTAAATACAGTGAAAAATAGTTAGCAAAAACCCACTAGAAAAACCAAAAATAAGATGCAAATAACCCATAGATGCAAATAACCCATTGTTCAGGCAGCAAGTCTCAATTTTTCAATTTCAGAGTTAAATGTAAACACTTACACTGCTTAGAGTCCAGTAGGGCAGCTCCATGCAGAAGAATTATTATCTGGGTGGGGATAAGCATATAAATAATTAATTTTTTATTAATAAGCACAGGCCACAACCTTATAAAATTGGTATAAAGCAACAAAATAAGTATAAAATTAATAAAAACTATAACAAAGAATATAAAATAAGAAAAACCCAAGTAAAAATAATAAAATAAATATAAACCAAATGATATAAGTGGAAACATGTTCTACTGACTGGCCACCTGATCCAAGGTGGTTGGTGAGTGCAGCAACCAATTAGGATCAAGCACCAATCAGCAGGCAACATGCCAACCAAACTAAAGGATAGCAGCAGCTTACACTTCCCCTAGGCATGAGGTAAAGGTCCAATGGACCAGGTACTCCACTCCATATCCAACTGCAAGGGGTCTCTCTGGGCGCCACTCATCACGAGTGCAGGCTCAGGGACTCAAGCAAACAAGCCAAAAATAAAGTGTCCGATATCAGTCTGTGCCCGATGACGGGAACAGATGTCAGTTTCCGAAATGTCACAACTGTTTTGTCATAGGCAGCTTACTGTGTTCGTCTGTGCTGTCGTCATTGTGTTGTCCACAATACCTGTTTAGCAACATCATTGGCTTCGTCTGTTCACTGTGTTGTTCAAGGATGTTGTCTCTGTCTGCCTTTACTGTTTTTGTTGAAACTGTCTCGTCGTTGTTAGCCCACTGTGTTCGTGTGTGCGGTTATTTTTTCATAACTAAATTCCTTCGAGAATATCCAGTGCTGTTTAAAATTTTAATTTAGACATCAGTTGATTTAGGCTTGTTCTCTGTGAATTTATGTTTTTATATATTTTGCATTTAAGAAGTTTTTACATGAAAAACAGTGCAAAACTGCATTGGTATATGTCTAAAGAATTCAATTAAATCCATAATTCCCATCGCAAGAATTTATTAAAGAACACATTACTTACTACCAATGGTCTACATATAATTGTGCCTCTGTGATTCTATGAAAAGTGTTTGTAAACAAACTCATGATATTATCCACTTTACTTCTTTTGAGAACTGTCACATTTAAGAAAGTTACATGATTCCCGACTATACACACATATTAGCGCAACTATCTGCAAAGTACTTGACAGGAAAAGAAGAGAGGGAACATCAATCTTTCGCCATAGTCAACAGTGGAAGTGGCGTAGACATTTCTAAGAAGGATTTGACTTGTTTCTCTCGTTCGGAGTATCATTTGTCATGTAAAGCTGGGGACGAAAACACATTAGCGGAGCGCTGAACCTTTAGCAGTCAGCGAACTTGCTAGTTGTAAATACACTTCGCACTTTTGCCACGATGACAAAGTTTGGTTGGAATAACTTTGCGACTTTAAGAGCTCCAATTAATTATTCGAAGAACTTCGCAGAAACTTACAATCAATTTACATACACAAATTGCGTAAACTTAACGCTTTTTTTTCCTTTGTTCTAATGAAACAAACTGCTTGAGTAAAGAATCGGAAAGTTTTCAGAAACTGAAGTTCTTAATTGGTTTCGGGTGACATGTGGCCTAGTTAAAACTAGAAGAGTCCCTTTTAGAAAAAAAATTAATTTAACTTAGCAAACGTGTCGTAAATAAATTACTTGAGACATCTCACTTCATTCGAGCGGTACTTCTATTGACCAAGCTCAACGTACGGAAAGTTTGTAACTCGGAAAGGTTAACTTGGTACTTGGTCAGCCTGGAGACGTCTTTGAGTGTGTTTGGAGCATTACCGAGCCTAAGTTGTCGTTGCCGTTTGGTTGTCGCTCAGATCGAGATGGACCGACTCAACCAAAAGCAAAGCTCAGCTAAGACACGCCCTAATGTGTCCATCTCTAACTTGGCACCAAGACAATTCATAGGGTGTATCTGAGGGAAGTGGAGAGAGGGGCGGAGAAAAGTAAATGACTAAAACAAGCATTAGCTTGTTACAGCTTATTTTAAGTTTCAATCTGCACATTTTCAATACCAAACGGGGTGAGAGTTTGTTATCAAAAACAACATGCGAGCAAGGAAACATAATTTAGAATCGAACTCGGTAACCATTTCGTGATACAACTCACACTAAATTAATAAATTCAGTGACCAGACTTTTCGGGATCCACTGTTAACTGTGGTTGGTTTTTGGCGAAGAGAGATGAGATATTCTGATGTTCAGATCCTGGCTGTGGGGTGATTTATTTTCATTAATGAGTTAAGGTTCATAAGGCAAGTGATTCGTGCGCACTACGATCTTGGAGAGCAGATGCAAAAATTCACTTTTGCAGTTACTCAGACCATGGAGAGGTTTGCGAGTTCCCTTTCACGCTAACATCCGTACAAAACAAAAGACAAAATAAAAATATTAGTGGTTAGTTAAACCATTAAGTACCATTTCTCTTAACACACCCAGCCAGCGACAACTGGACTGCCATCGTCAAAAGATGTGTCACACAAAATGCGGCGGTTGTAGGGCTTATGTGTGTGAAATTTCGGCAAGTGAATTAACTTTTGTTTTCGTAACCGTGGCAGGGGGTTCCTAAAAATGATTAAGTACTTCAAAACTATTCAACCGCTCTTTAGTTTTTACAAGTTATGCGTAATATATTTTCATCATACAAATATTGGATCTATTATCCTCTGAATAATTATTTTCATCTTTGTTAAATATAAAACAAACGATAGTTATTTTTTGTGGTAGAACAAACGAAACATATTTAGACTACAGAACTAAAATATAACTTCTAAGAAAATTATAAGTTGGCGAATTTTGCTACAAATTAAATGCTTGTACTTAAGTGAATGTAAAATCTCGGCCAAGTTCGTTAATGGGCAAAATCCAACCAAAGGCGTAAAAAATGGGGACGGTTTTATTGAAAAACAAAAAAATCTTATAACTCACATAAAATTATGAATATAGCTTCTGTTTGAACATTTTTATCTAAATATATTTTTTTTTATACGACCAATAATTACTACTAAGGGTGGAAAACCAAGGGTTGGAGGAAAAAAAATTAAACTCCCTTAGTAGGCACATCATCAAATCTGTTCAAATTGTTTGTACATCTTTTAGTTTTTAACTAAAACCTTAGGCCGAAATTATGTTCAATAAGATGAACCATTCCTGCAAGGGGATGAACAAACCCAGGGAAGAATTTAAAACAAAAAAAAAAAAAAAACATTATTTCCGTACCATGTTCACTATTAAATTCATTCTTATTAATTGTCAAACTGTAAAATATTATTAACAGCTTTCATGTGAAATATTTTTTTATAAAACCAACTATTATTACAAAAAGATGAAAAAAAAAACAACGGATGGACAAAATAATTCATAAATCCCTTAATGTGCACAATATTAAATACATATAAAATATTTCTACACCTTTAATATACAATATAAAACTTTTGTATGAAACAATTTTTATTACAACCAACGATAATTACAAGGATTAGAAAAAATCAGGGTTGTAAAACAAAAACAATTATTACTCCCTTAGTAGGCACACAATGGAATCTGTTCGAATTGTTTGTACTTATTTTAATTTTTGTTTAAAACTTTTGATGGAAACTATTATTGAAAAGACAAACAATTCCTCTAAGGGGTTAAAAAAAGTGTTTAAATAAAGAAATCATAATTTCCGCACCATATAACCCATTAAATCAGTTTTTTTATTGTTTAGTCTCAAAATATTATCTACAACTTTCGTTCGAAATATTTTTTATACGACCAACCATTACTGCATGTCGTGGAAAAAAAAACAGGGGTTGAAAGTTAAAAAAAAAACTTCCTTAGTAATTACACTATCAAATTCGTTCGAACTGTTTTAAAACCTTATAAATATTATCTGATAATTTTATCTAAAAATATTTTTATACAACTAACATTGCTGCTAATAGTAAAATAAACAGGGGTTAAAGGACAAAAAAATTCCTAATTCCCTTATTAGGTAACCTGAAAACTCTATAATAATTAATTGTAAATCTTCTAAAAATTGTCTGAAACTACATTCTGAAAAAACAGGGGTTGGAATAAAAAGCTTCCGTACGATTTACACTACCAAACCCTTTATTATTTATTTTAAAATTTATACATATTGACAAAAATGTTTGTATCAAGCAAATTTTTATGTAATTAATCATTACTGCAAGAGGTAGAGATAACAAGCGGTGAAAGGCAAACAAATCATAACTATTTAGGAAATATACTATTACATTCATTATAATTTATTTTAAAAATTCTAAAAATTACATAAAACCTTTGACAGAAACATTTTTTGAAGAAACGAACTATTAATTTAAAAACAAGGTTAGGAATAAAAAAATAATACTTTCTTACTATCAAATTCGTTGAATATATTTTAATTCATCTTAATAATATCTTAAACCTTGGTGCAAAGCTAATTTTTATACGACTACGTATAAGTGCAAGGGATGAAAAATAATATTTGAAGATCAAATAATATTCATAACTAACTTAGTAAGCATTATATGATATTCGTTGTACGCTATACAATGTTGAATGCATTGAGTTAAAAACATTCGAAACATTTTCGCTGCATGGATTATGATAAAATGTTTTATCAATCATTTCGGAATATTGGAAAACAAATGGGAGGCCATGTACATTAAGTTCTTAAATTGTTCCAGATGTTTATAGAAGTTTCCAGAACGTTTCCAGAAGATATAGGTACTTCGAAATGCACCTACGCCTGTAGGTTTCGACAAAAAGGATTTTTTTGTGAGTATTTATTTATTTATTGTAGGAACAAATTAAATTTATAACACTAACATTGTGATTTAAAAACCAGTTTTAAAAAATAATGATGAGAAAAATCATTAATTTTGTTTATCTATACCAATATTATAAGATACTGTGATTTTTTTGTAAACTTTAAAATCGAAAATTGCTAAAACCAAATTCAAAATTCTCTCGCTGTTATAAAATTTATGTTATTCGAGACTGACATAAACCATGTTTATTTCTTAAACATGGTTAGTAAGATATAGCAACACTATACATAAAAGGTAAAAATAAAAACACACATTAAAAGAAGTGACTTCCTCCTTGGCCTTTCACTGAATTACAGATAGGACAATATAAGTTATCACAGAGATAAGGTTATATAAGGAGCTGACTGAAAAAGAATACTTCGCGGCCAAACACACACATATATACATGTATTGTCAACAACAAATACCACAAATAGCACTGTTAAAAATCTTTACATATCGGTAATGCAAGTGTCGGCGGGGTGAGAGACGACGAGGCAAGTAGCTGTGAGACGAGTATCCGTGAGGCGAGTATCCGAGAGGCGAGTATCTGTGAGAAAGTATCCGTGAGGCGAGTATCCGAGAGGCGAGTATCTGTGAGAAAGTATCCGTGAGGCGAGTATCTGTGAGGCGAGTATCTGTGAGGTGAGTATCTGTGGGGCGAATATCTGTGAGGCGAGTATCTGTGAGGCGAGTATCTGTGAGCAAGTATCCGTGAGGCGAGTATCTGTGAGGCAAGTATCTGTGAGGTGAGTATCTATGAGCAAGTATCTGTGAGGTGAGTATCCGTGAGGCGAGTATCTGTGAGCAAGTATCCGTGAGGCGAGTATCTGTGAAGTGAGTATCTGTGAGGTGAGTATCTGTGAGGTGAGTATCTGTGAGGTGAGTATCTGTGGGGCGAATATCTGTGAGGCGAGTATCTGTGAGGCGAGTATCTGTGAGCAAGTATCCGTGAGGCGAGTATCTGTGAGGCAAGTATCTGTGAGGTGAGTATCTATGAGCAAGTATCTGTGAGGTGAGTATCCGTGAGGCGAGTATCTGTGAGCAAGTATCCGTGAGGCGAGTATCTGTGAGGCGAGTATCTGTGAGGTGAGTATCTGTGAGGCGAGTATCTGTGAGCAAGTATCTGTGAGCAAGTATCCGTGAGGTGAGTATCTGTGAGCAAGTATCTGTGAGGCGAGTATCTGTGAGGCGAGTATCTGTGAGCAAGTATCCGTGAGGTGAGTATCTGTGAGGCAAGTATCTGTGAGGCGAGTATCTGTGAGGTGAGTATCTGTGAGGCGAGTATCTGTGAGGTGAGTATCCGTGAGGCGAGTACCTGTGAGGTGATTATCTGTGAGCAAGTATCTGTGAGACGAGTATCTTTGTGGCGAGTATCTGTGAGACGAGTATCTGTTAAAATTTATAGTTATTTTACATTAATTGACTTTCATTTTATAAAGAATTCAAGTCATTGTCCTAGAAATTGTTTGGGTTGATATCGGGAATTCTCGGTTAACAGATAATCAGGACGGTCGGATCGGGTTTCCAACTCGTGTTCTCCTGGACTCAGCAGTACTGGGTCGGTCCTCTGTCCTTCGAAGATAGGAAAATGAGAGAAGGACAGAGGTAGGCGAACGATAGGAGGGGGAGGGTGATATAATCCGCGCGGTCACACATAGCTGGGGCTCGCAGTTATGACTGTATAATTAACGAAGGGATCGCGACGGCAGACGATGAGTGGGTTGTTTGCTGTGGCAGAGCTCCGGACAAACACCGAACCCCCCCCCCCCCCCACTTCACGAGCACCTACCCTGGTCCCCCTGGCTGGATTCAGGGGCCGCGGGCCCTGCAAGGGCGCATCCCGCGCTGATCCTGATTCGACCGGCGAATTAATGAACGTACACGTCGCCCCGCGAACATGCCGTTGCGCTGCTAGCGAGATAAGGAAACAACTCTGCTAGGAGTACCGACGTTTCCGCGTGGGAAGTGCCTCAGATAAACTAACAAGTAGGTACCGGACACCTATGTAGTAGATCTCCGTATATACCGCGCCGCATTCCAACTCTTAGGTCATGCTTTTTTTTTTTGTTGGAAACATGGTAAACATGCGCTTGGAAGGGAAACTTTACAATTTTATCAAGATTTTTTTTTATCTCGACCATTTTATTCTTGTTGAATTTTTGTGTTCGAAGAAATATTTTCGTACAAAACAAAGATCGTCACGTAATTTACTACCAACGTTCTTCCTAATTTTAAGGTGAAGATTTTCGGCAGTCTAGTTTCATACATAAAAAGCAGTAGATTTTTTTTTTCCATTCGAGGGTCTGGAATTGATCATTTTTGATTCATAAGAATTGAATTAATATATATTTAATGTAATTCATATATACTCATAACAAAAGTGTAACAAGGTTTTCTGTACATTAAAAAATACAATTTAAAAACTGTATTGTATTGGGTAATAACTGATAAACAGGAAAAACAATATTTTATAATAATTGTATATTTGTTAATTTGTTACATTATCAAGGAAATGTTATCCAAAGGATTTTGATTAAATGCAGCACCTTAATTAAGTGTAGATATTCCGTAAATATTATTTGGGGTCTTTTCCATTTTGATAAGTTACATCTTTCCCTCAGGATGCATACCTTTGGTTTTTGCACGAATCGTTCTGAAAATTTCCCCGCGAACGAAGTCGCGGCTTCAGATAATCGGAAATAAGCTGAAAATATTACCTGATAAATAGCGGCTCAGCAATAAAACGTGCGCTTTAAGTAAAACCACACAAATTTTAATAAGAACCATCAAACAACGCATGACAACGGATGACAAAAAGAAGTAAAGTTACCAAAAATTGTAGTCAATTGCGTAGGCCTACCTAGTTGATGGAATCAAATATTTTGTACCTAACGTAAATATTATGTGTAAAAATATTTTAAAGCACATGATAAATATGCATATTAAACACAATCATTTGGTTTAACGAAACAAGGTCAAAACAAAAAAAAATGCTTATTTTTATTTAATGTTTTCTGTGCCCTTAACTATATAATAGTACAAATATTAATACTTCAAAAGTAAAATAAATTGTCCAGTTAAAGTTAACATATAGAAATAGCAATATAAATTATACTTTTAAATATAAATAATATTTTTATAAAGTTAAAAATATGCATTAAATTAAGCTGCCACGATTAAATATTTATCTTTCGGGGTATTTAAATATATAATTGGGAAATTTTGAAACAGAAGTACATAGTTAGGTAAATGCAATATGTCTAAAAACCTTCGACATCAGAGATGTGGTTACAAAATATCTCTCATGCGTTGATATATCTCCAATGTACTCAATTTGATGAACTGAACCTGTTTGTTGCCATCCCTAAACAAAGAAGACACTCAATCTGGTAAGTGTTTGGCCATCAAGGTCGCGGTAAGGAACATGCCGGCGCCCTGTGGCCCGAGCGACAGTAGCACCGCCGCGGTACGGGAACACTAAGGGCTGGTTGCACCATTGAAGATCACTGGTCGATCCGAGATCATACGAGGTAATGAACCAGGATCGTCACACAAACGGATTGCACCATTCGAGTTCACCTTCTGACAGAGGATTGAGGTGAACCTCTGTTTGAACCACCGAAATTGATGGTTCAGAGCAGTTGGATCCGAGATCTTGTGTATAAGTGATTCTCGGGCCGCTCTAATGAGCCAACAAACTATGCTAGACAATATACAAATGTATCGTCTTAAAGCTTACAGAATAAGAAAATACATTCATTTAGATGTTTTTCGCGTTATCGAGCTTTTAGTTATGTCGACGGCGGTAAAATTTTGTGTGTTATTAAGCATGGCCGACTCTACCACTGCGGTAAAATTCATCTTTTGAGAGATTTATTTAAAAAAGGGGTCTGTGACGAAAACGGTGGGCGGAGCAGAGCTTCGACCCAGAATCACCGAGAGCAGATAAGGAAGGGGAGGGGGAAAAAATTACCCCCAAGTGCGGTGGAGTGCGTCGGAGGGTCGCGCAGGAGCGTGGGAAGCCTCGGACACGCCCCTTTGTTCGCGCGAGCGCGGGGCAGGCCGGCGAACAATGGGCAGCCTCCCCTCCACGCCCCTGCCGCGGCCCGCTGCTACTCCTCACCAGCCGGGGCGGCCGGAAGCAAATGTTCATCCGCGTGAAGAATATAGCGCGCCGCCCGCCCTCCCAAACACCGCGCACTTGGGGCGGCCATCTGTAATCACATTTCCGTCCCGCGAGCACTTGTTGCGCCGCTTTTTCCCTTTTATTTTTTCCTCCCGCGCCTTGTTTCACGACGCGCAGAAGCAAGTGGAGTGACGTCACCATGTGAACCACCTTTATGTTGCTTTCCCCTTCAAAATTACTGAAGGTCTATCACTTTACATTGCAAACCTCCTTTATGCGCTATTATTCGTGAGAGGAACGAAAGAAAACGCTTACACGCAGAAGATAACCTGTTTTTATTTTTAGAAAGTTTTCCTAGTAGGCTACTTTAAAAACATTTTTTTAACAACGGCAATAATTAATTAAATATTTAACTCCAATTGTTTATATTTACGGTTCACATACTTATACCAACCTACCTACAAAAACTTTCCTTGAATACGCTACCTACCTTAATCACGCTAAGTGAAATGGCAACTAAAAGTTTATCCTCATCGTGTCGAGTCCAGCGGGGAATTTTATATGTTAGTATTCCCTGGCAGCTAGCAGTCGGACAGTCGGAGATGAAAGTTGAACCGTCGCCGACTGTCAATTGCTCGACTGCGTTGCGTGACGTAACGTGAGAGGACTCATTTATCTCCGACAGCCGACCGCGCGATGTGGACGGGGCCTTCCGCGCGTCAACATTGGACCGTCGTTGCACCCTGAGTGACCGCAAACTGCGCTGTCGCAAATGTGCGGTTACTAACTTCGAACGGCGTGGTTGCCAATACAACCGTGGGATGATACCGAAGAAGAGCAATAATAAGCGGAAACCTCATAGCTCTTGGAATTTTCTAGCCTCAACGCAGAAACTTGTCAGATGGTTCGCGGCTAGATCATTAATAAACAGGCTACATTGCCATTGCACATTTACATATTTACATCTGCTAGAGAACTAAATTAATGGGGAAGAAATGTTCAAATATTATACTAGTTACATTTATATATTGCCCAGATTTCGAGGACACAGAGGAGTAAACGAAAATTAGTTAACGTCATTGTAAGTCTACCGGTGACACAACTCGGCCATACCCCCAATGTAACATGGTTTCGGATCCAGTCGTTCAAATCCATAATTTGTCGTAACTTGAATACACGTCGCACTTTGCTGTGAGCTGCTAGTCATGGACTGAGATTGAGCCATGTGCAGTTTTGGTGACAGGTTAGTAACAAACCACATAGTTTGTGTATATTTGTAGGCTCTGGTAAGCAATGGAGGAGCCGCAGTGCTTAAGTGCAGCCAACCTCTGTATCACAAACACGTCGAATTTCGGTGCGTCAAGGTTCTGGGTTCGAGTCCAGGGTAAGGAATGGATGTTAATTTGTAACTGTCTATGTAAGTATATGTAAGTCACAATGTGTATTTATTGTTTAATTTATCTAGTGGGATCACAACGAAGTTTTACAATAACACGCAAAATAAAATAAATTTTCAATCAACGTGAATCTGTTCCTGTGACTGCCGACTTTATATTGTTGCTGTTTACTTAGCAATGTCAACATAGAAGCCTAAATGGTCAAACATAAAGATAGAAATGTCTGAGAATATTAAGTGTGTAAGACTGTATATATTCTATATTAATTAACAGCAAACGATTTGATTTTAGAATACACACTTACGCAAAATAAGAAAGATTAATTTTAGAAATCAAAATATTCTTACTTTGTAATAAACATTTTGGGGCACATAATAATACGTTTTATATTTGCACTCTTTTTTTAATGCGTAGCGGCTTAAAGAAAACAGTATTTCTACGCTGGAGATCGATCTATATATATTATCATAAACTGTTAGCAACGTATTTGATTATAATTAGTTTTATTTTAAGGGAATCTGTTATTTGAAGCTTGTCTTCCACTGCTCGTATTATGCATTCTTCTTTTTCCTATATTAAAAAATAATTATGATCAGCATTTCATCCTAGATCTGTTCAATTCTTCTTTGTTCGTAGTAATTACCTTCCGTTGTCCCCATAAAAGAAATCTTAAGAAAATATTACTTTAAGTCTCAAATAATGCCCTAACCAGTTTCCCCCCTTTAATTACTCTCTTTCTTGTCATCTTACTGTTCTCTCGTCTTCAACTGTCTCTTGCATGCATCATTACTAATTTTCTGCACTCAAATATTTCTTTTTCCCTTTTTCTCTCCATCAAAACTTCTAACGATTACAACCGCCTTTCATCTCCTTTTCTTTAAAGTCCAATTTTCTACTTCAAAGGAACCACGCGGTAAACTTGATAAATTGTGGGTCTTTTTATTTAGCTCATTATGGCTTTTGCCACAAAAGAATTAGTCTTACCACGTAGCAAATTTTATGGTATATTTATCATCAATTCGCGTTTTTTAACAGTCGTATCACGATCGGAAATGGTTCAGTGATACTACCTACTTGTTTTATTTTCATAAAAACCATACTATTTCTCTGCTTCTTTTTTCTTCTAATAATTACCAACTTATAAAATTTATCTGGTATTTAATTTATAATTAGCTTTCGGAAAGTTTTATGCAAGTCTTTCAGCATTTAATTGGCAGTTGATTAATTTTCAGGCCGGATTCATCTCTGCAAACACAAAACACACCAGTATTATAACTTTTTGAAAAGCTGATACTCTCTAAGCATTAAATTCAAATTTAGCTTCTTTGGTAAGGGAACGAGCAGTAGCAGCGCAATATTAGCAGTTAGACTACACAGTAGAGTAATGGTCAACTTTAACACAAGTAACAAATGTTATGGTTCCATCATTAAATTTAAAGATGATAAATATATTGACCAGGAAATGCGCGAAACGCTTTCGTGCAATAGAAACACCCTCACGTTCCGTTTTTTACATGAAACCTTTCTACACATAATATAAACCGTTAGCAAATTTAACGTAATCCTTTACAGTAAAGGTTATAAACACCTCTGAATACCTAAAGGAAAAATCAACCGTCTTTAAACAGTTTGGCTAACTATGCATTTATTCGCGGCTTAGTTTACAGTCTTTAAAAAAACTCCAAAGGATTCTTTAAACCGATCCAAACGTAATTGTTTATGAACTGTCCGATCGCGTAATAGCTTTGCTATTGTCGTTGAGTCAGCGAGCAATGACCTTCAGATGGTCGCGTTAAGAAATCTAATTATTCGTTAAGGCGAAGAGCACACGTTACCGTCACGGGACGAACGTTTCTCCTACTTAAAACGAAGGTAAATTACTACCTTCGTATGCATGTCAATTAAATAAATGTTTTCCTACACTAACGATTTTAAAAATGTACACATAAGCATATAAACTTAAAGTTGCCTTGTCTTCCATCGCTGGTCATTTTCGACCAAAGGACCAGGCCTGTTTGAACGTACAGGCTGACAATCACCACGACAATCAGAGCTACGCCTCCGGGAATCGCACTGGTTCGTAACCAACTCTTGCAGTCCACAGCTGGTCCACCTGCCCAATGCCCACGCCGCGTGTCCCAGCGACGCTCCGGTAGCGCGCCCCACTGCGGCAATTCGCCTAACTAGTCTCTACACTGGGTTAGTTGGCTTGCCAACAGAGGTTCATGACTCTGGGAGAAAAAATTTTACAGCCCAAGCCGCACCAAAGAGTATGTATGTATGCAAGTTTACAGAAACACAAATAACTAGCATTACAACCTATACATCGACAATAATAAAGACTATAAATAAATGATTGCCTATAAAAATAATGACAAAAAGTGAGTCCAAAACTAAACGGACCATAAATACGTCGTTAGTGCATGACCCAGTTGCAACTTCCAGTGAGATCCTCTTACCTTGCTTAACATGTGAGTTTGAAACTTTTTAACAATAAATTACAAAACTCCGCGTTTGGAAGGAGTCAATTCTCATTGAAGTTCAAACCATACCCCTTAGGTTAGCTCTTATTTATCCTTGTACTTCTTTTGGTCGGATTGTTACACACAGAGATTTTTCTGTAAGTGTTTGTTTGCTGCTATTTTCTTAAGACAGGTCCCAGAATTTTGTTACAAGCACTGAGGGCTGTTATTTTTCATGGCCAGAAAAGTGTGTACATTTTCCAAATGTTCCTAAAGCACTGGGTGGTTAGTGCACAGGCGTTAAAAGCAAGTTTTATAAGTAGCGAGTGACATGGCTGTTCGTGGTATTGGGTGAGTAATTAAAATATGCCTAAAAGAAATGAAGTATTTTCTTACGCCTAGGTCAAGAGTCCACACATTATTTCCTGTGCGGATTTTCGCAATACTTTATTAAATTATTAATTACTGAGGTATATATATTTATGTATTGCCAGATATTCTTTGCTACAAATTTATTGGAAACCGTCTAGTTAAATACACAAACCAGTCTAAATTTTTTTTCGTCAAAATATTGGACTATTCTTAAACAATATTTACACTACATGTTACAATATATATTACACTACAAAAATTAAGAAAAATTCAGTTGAGTCACGAACATTTTAAAGTGCAGCAAAATAAGGAAAACAAGGGAAAGACAAACGGTAAACACTTTATACCGATAAACTAAGGAGAGTGGGACCTGAACTTACCGATATAGATCCACATTCAAGTCTGTTTATACTTTCTGACGCTGGTTACTTAAACTTTGATTTGGCTTCCCATGCTAAGCTTTGTGCAGATCACCCCGTACTTTGAATTCTGGATAGTGATTCCTTTCATGTTTTGATACATGCTACCATATTCTGTTTAGATAACCACTTCCAAATTCTTTCTATTCTTTCTCAAAGCTCACGCAAATCCCAACCTTTGGATGGAATTTTCTTTGGACCGTTGAAAGCTTACTACTCATATAAGAGCTGCATGTGGATATTAGCTCATGCGGAACCATGCAATATATCAATATTTGTTTTAAATTTATTTCGATTGAGTAGCGAGAATTCAGCTTCTGTGGAATTTGTAATCTAAGGATTGGTAATGTGGCTTCATTACATTAAATTCCAAAGTTTTCGCTGAAGTTGACTATAACTATCTACCATCTACTATTATTGACCTGCTTGCTCAAAATATATTACTGAGCTATATATATATATTCATATTTGCACTTTCGGGTTAAACATACTGATGCATGGGCCCCACATACTGTATGTCTTACTATACTGGCATTAAAAATGCGTGGGATTCAAACAGACCAAGATATCCTGACAATTATATCAAAGATCCAAGTAAAACTATGTCTACTTTTAAAAAAGCTACCCATTCTTTGAGTTTAAAAACCCGTACCAATCTCAAAATAAACATAAAAAATAATTTTTTTTACAAATGCTCAAGGATATCCTTATGAAAAATAAACGAAGTAGTGTTGTCTAAAATATCTACCAGCAACAGAATAAACACCCGTAGAATCCCCTAATGAGGACTGGATAATGTGAACAAATCGTGTAGGGAACAACTATGTACAGATTATCACGGAAGTGGTGATTTTTAAACAACCCATAAGAGAATAAGAGAATATGATTCTTACCCTACAATGAGAGGACACCTGAATCTCATGTGAAGTAAGTTTCCTATTTTACATAGGTGTAAAATGTTTACCGGCAAAATTCATTGAAATCAAAATTGGGATATATATGTATATATATTTTTTTTAACGCTGTGGCTGTATACCTGTGTATTTTTTGGTTTTCTCTTTTGCAGTAGCTGTGATTAAACGACCAATTTCTCTTAAGCCCAGAATCTTTCCCATCATTCTCCCTGCACCCTAGACTCTCCATGGTCTTCTACCAAACACAATGGCCTTGGATTTAAAAAATCCAGACTGACAAATCCATAATCGTATTGAAAAACATTATCATGGCTCAGCTAATCCTTTTATCCAAAAATTGATTTTTTTTACTTTTACTTTTAACTTTGATATCAAAGGGTTCACAGTGTGAAAAATGTGCATGGACTGAGCTAAAAGACTCGTCCACATTCAACGCCATTGCAAACGGCGAGGAACAACGCGATGCTAATGTACCAGCGACGGAGTTAATGGGTTTATGGGGAAAAACTGAAGTACCCCGGGAAAAAAAAATCTCACCAACTCACGGCAAATTCCACCACGTTTTCCACTTGCCACGGAAATAGAACTTGCATCGATTTGGTGGGAGGCGAATGAGCTTACTACTTTCAAGCCACCACCCCCTCCCCCCTCCTTTTCGTTTTGGACACGGTTGATTTTCATTTTGACGATTTTACTGCAATACTATTTCGACAAACTTCAACCCATGCCCTACTCGGGACTCGAACCCATAACTCTTAGCATTACACTGCGCTGCGAAGGTCGGTATACAAATTAACCACCGAGGCTCCCTGATCGTTTTGATTCGTCCGGTGTTACACTTAGGGTCGCGCGGGGCACTACACACTGCAGCCACGTTAGTAATTTATCTATAGGAAGTTTTCGCAAATGAACTCATTTAATTTTATGAATAGTATCGTGCCACTTAAAAAAACAAAAAAACAATTAAAACTCTGTTCCCTCGTCTTTTTTTTTGGTTTGTTTTATTCGTGACCCGCAGTCACCTCCGACGAAGGCTGTCGACACCAGGCAGGCGGTCTGCTCGACGGCCCTCGAACAAGTGTCCTCCCTCCAGCCCGCAGCCACTCTGGTGAGTCTGTCCTCCGAGGACACCCCCCCCCCCTCACCCTCCCTCACAATGTCAGCCGGCCGTAAACGGCCCTCCGCTGTCTTGGTAACTGTAAAAATAATTTTTGTACGTTTACAGTGATAGTCCTTGGAGACCCAGTTTCCAACGGTATTAACTTGTAAAATTACAAGTCAGAGCTTCCTACCATATTTGCCATTTTACAAAGCTGTGCCTTGAAGTTTTGCAAGTGATATCGTTGGAAAATGAGTTTCCAAGGGTTTTTCCTCGTTAAAGTACAACGATATTTTACAGCGTTGAGTCTGTCTTCTACTTGTAACAGCCGAGCTACTGTAGTTGCCGTGTTCGCTATATCTGTTGATATTTCACTTGAAGTTCACGAGACCTACCAGAAAAATTTCTATCCGCCGAAAAAAAAAAAAAAAATTCCAATGGCATCTTAGTTTTGAATAGTTAGTTGCATGTGTTCTCTGTGTTTTTTTGTTGCTATATTTAACATAGTTTTGATGTTATTAACCAGTATTTAATCGTTTACGTGCCTTCTTTATTACAATCGTTGGATTTGTTTTTACATTTATTTTGTGTACTATAAGTCTGATAAATATTTAACACTAGCTTAAATTCATCACCAGCAAATATGATTACAATGGTTATTTAATGTTTCTTTTCATTTCTATAATTTATGCTATTTTAATGAAAATTTATCACTATAGCACTCTTATATTGGTCGTTTGGTCACAAATTTTTTTGCTCGATATGGTAAAAATGCACGTTAGCTTTAGTAATTATTATAACTTGCTTGATATCTTAAAGGTCACAAATAACTTTTGGTGTTGGTGTTTATTTAGTGACAAATTTTGGGTCCGAACAACATATGCGATAAGGCTACCGTGGTAGATTTGCAGAGATGACCTTTAGAGCGACGTAATGTCATGAAAAAAAATAGGTAGTAAACATGGCGTGTGAAACGGAGCCTCAAATCCGAAACCCACTCTGGAAGTCCGCAGCGCTGCCTGCCCCGGCAGTAACGACTCTGAGCCGCACTCAGAGGATTCGCCCGCGGAGTTGGAGGTCCCGCTCCCCGCACTGCGTCGGCCCGGGTCCCCGCCGCGTTACTCAGCATTACTCTCTTCACCGGGCCGCGGCGGACAGGCAGATTTATCGCGCGGGCATGAATAATGCCTGATGTTTCTCCCGACTGCGCCGCAGCTGGCAGGCAAACATTCGGCGCGCTTTTCAAACGAGAGCCGTCGCCGTGGACACCCCCGGCACGCTTCCGCGACTCTAGGCATGATTTACACGCAGAAACAAGAAATAATAACTTAGGCATATTAATATGTCATACTAGCTTATGCCTGGCATGCGTTTCAATGCCGTAAACAATTTTTTTTTGTAATTTGTTTGAAGTAGTTACACACATAAAAAGCATCTCTATCTCTCTCTAGTTGTCTATCTTTCTCTAATTCACTATCTCTCTATGTATATCTCTATATCTCTCTATACAGCTCTATATACCTATATATCTATATCTCATTATATATCTCTTTCTCTCCTCTATACATCTCTATACTCTATAGCAATGAAATTATTAAAAATCTTATGTTATATCTATCTATATTTTTATCTATCTCTTTACCTGTCACAGCCTTGACATCTTCTTATTATATATAACAATGAATGTTTGTGTGTTCGTCTTCTGTACGCTTACGCATCGTTCATCCGATTGAGTTGAAATTTTGCAAACTTGACCTTCGAAGCAAGGGGAAGGTCACTGTCTGGGTGAGATTTCGATAAAAAAAAACCTTAAAGCATAATTTAATTATTCTTGGTGAAATCTCGCCATTCCATCGCTGTAGTACAGACTAACCACTAAAGAATGCGGGCTGTTAAATGCAGTTCACTCGGCACGAGAAAGAGCGTGCGTGTTGCATGCAATCGGTGAGCTATCAATATCGATATTGGACTATGCGAGCGCACTCTATACTGTAATAAACTTAACCAAATATGAATGCTCTGCAGATAAAGACTATAGTATTGAAAACGTCTTTGAAGGAAACTTTGCACTTCACCAACTTCGTATTTCTGTTAATAAATAACTGGTTATACCATAGCAAATAAAGATTTTCAACTTTAAAATACATTGTTTTAAACAGGAAAGGAATTTTATGGGAAACCACTTAAACTGAAAAAAAAGTATATCCTATTATTGGAGGGAACGAAACATTTGATCTTATTGGACGGGAATTAATTGTAATGATAATTACCGTACTGTCTAAATGATATTCTTATAAAACAACCTTTAAAGAGGAATTCATTTATTCTTGATAAAATTTCGTCATTGCATTAATAACTCATTGTTCATCCGATCTCTATGAAATTTTGCACGCTTGAACTTTGAAACCATGGAGTCTATGGAATGGTTGTCTGTTCTGAAGTACCTAATATAGTAGCTGTATGAAGGCTAATATCCTATAAATTTGTTAAAGAACTTGAAAATAACTCCCTAGAAATAATCGTAAATATCCCATCATGTAGTGAATATTACTAAAGAAACATAATACCAACACATCTGACAAAAATTAGGGTTAGAGGTCTTTCTCATTTTGACTTCAAGTATTAAAATGGCAAATATTGTATACACCAACTCCCTTACTTCTTACCTCCATGTTTAAAACACGAGGAAAGTCATTGTTCAGGTGAGATTTCGATAATACCAACCCTTAAAGCAAAAATTAAGGTGGCGCGCGAGTAGTATCGGATAATTACAAGTAAGTACTTTATGTCAGTTCCTCTTTTCTACGGTCCGAATAATGATGGTGGCGTGCGAGTCGAGAAAGAGATAGAGTGATAAAGAGAGATAGATAGAGAGAAAGAGAGGCAGAGAGTGACGGAGTGAGATAGAGAGGGATAGAGATAGAGATATATAGCGAGTGATATATAAATATTTAGATTAAGAGAAATATAAATATATATACATAGAGGAGATATATGTAGAGATAAAAAATAGTTAGAGATATAGATAATTATACCACTCTGTTTACATAGAAACAGACCGATTTATATATATATATATATATGAATGTAATTATATAGAAATAGACAGATATAGATATATAGCAATGTATATAGAGAGAGATATTGAGTGATAAGGAGAGATGCATATAAAGATATAAAGAGATATTAAGATATATATTGAGTTACAGAGGAATAAAAAGAGATAGAGAAATGCTTTGTGCGTGGGTACAAACTTAAAAAAAACGTTCAAAGAGGCATTGCAACGCATGCCGGGTTTTAGCTAGTATGTCACGCGCGTATTCGAGGGCAACGTTGTGTCAGGCAGTTCAATAAAATTGGTGAAGAACTTTCAGAGAATTAAGATTTTGAATGAATGAACATTTACATTTTTATTTATACAGATTTTGCTCCAAATTTTATAAGCAATAATTCTTGTATGTGGCGTTAACTCCTCGCGAATATTCCTGTACACAAAAGTTCGATTCTAAACAACAACTGAGAATGCGTTGCGAAATAACTTTTGGTTCCTTCTGAAAATTATGTATAAATGTTTTTAATTCAATACTGCAATTCGTTTGACTAAAAGAACACGTACATTTTTAATCTTGAGACGGCAGATACTAGCCATGCATGTATTATAAGACAAAATCTTAGTCTTAGACACACCATGGGAGGTATTCCAAGACGTTTGGGTAAGGTAGTGAAGAAGCACTGCCATGTTGGGACACAACCGTAACTAACTCGCGAGCCTTATTACAGAATGTGTACAAACTGAATCCCAGTAAGGTAAGAAATCGGCAACAGTTTTAATAAACGGTGTTCTGCGAAGGCTAGAAACTTGTTCCAACACATTCTAACGGACGTTTCGCATGCATCGATACAATTGTAACGGCAAAAATATTAGAGATAGCAGCACCATCGCACAAAAATGGAAATTTTCTTAAGTACTTTTTAAGTGGCGATTATTTCTTATTATAACCATTAACGTGCACAGTATGTATTCCAGGATATAGTCGCTACCACAAAAATTCACTTGGCATACCAATACGCTTGGTACGTCCTACGATGTTCACAAAAATGATTATACACGAGTTAATGGTGCCAGACGCAGGTCCACCATCTGGACGAAATCAACGAAAAAGTTAACTTTGCACATGCGTGGAAGTTTGGATGACAGATGGGTCACGGAAAGGACACCAAAATCCGTTCCCTGAAAAAAAAAATGGACTAACCGAGCCCTATCTAAGGGTTTGGGAGCGGTTTTGTACACTGGAAGTTAGGGTACATGTGTAGCATATTCAACATTTAAACGCAATTTTTGTGTCTTGGAATACCTACTCTAAAGTCTTCCCCAACCCAGACCTGTCCCAACTCAATGCATTTATAATAAGTTAGGTTAGGAAAAAAAGTCATTAAAGCATTTACTGCGGGACACCGCTTACTGTCTATATGATGATTCACGCCATGCTTTGAGATATACAGAATATTAGGTGAAGTGTAGTGTGTGCATTGAAGATTGAATGTTACGGTAGTGACTATGTTTAACGTCAATATATCTAATTTATTTCAGTTAACCATCACGGGGCGTGGGCAAACACAATCTCCGCAATGTTCTGCCGTGTTGAAACTAAAAAATAATCCGGATTATCTTCACAAATTTATGAATTTATTCGTAGATTAACGAATAATTAGAACCAAAATTCACAATAACCTTCTTGGAGCATTAACAATACTTTCGAAAAAAAATTATGTGCATGTTTACTCTGTTTATGAACTTTCTACGAAGATCCAGTTATCTGGAGTTACAGAACATTATTCTTTGAAATTCAGCAAAAAAAATTAAATTTATAATAGTTTGGGTATTGCAATTTGACGATGGTGGACGTACAAAGTGATTTGAACGGTGCCACAGCGCGCCGTATCTTCACGAACCCTAACCCCGTGCGCGAGACGTGGTGCGCTCATAAACTGTCCAAGGGATTGCTCCCTCTTTTGGTTTGTTAACCCAGCCCTCTTAGCATCAGTCCTACCACTCTGGGGCCCCCATGAGCGTGGATACGGAATACGCTGTATACGCAAATCGGGAAAGGTGTTAGGGCTCCGGCTATGACCAGAGGCTGAGACTACACATTCCAACATCATCATCACCTCGTCTCCTTAGCTCACTCAGCTGACCAGACAGTTGGCTGTGTCCTTAGCACTTAGACATTATCAGCACTGCTGGCACCTACCCCGATCGCCCACATCACACTGGGACCCATCAGTCACCCAGGGAACCCGTGGTCAGGTGGAGGCCTACCCAACCTCTCCTAGCTGCCCAGGCTAGTACCGGAGCTGTGTCACCGCCCACTGCGTCGACTCATCATCGGGCTAGGGAACCGCTCCAAGCGATCGCAGCAACGTGTTGCGCTCGTCAGGAAGGGTCGCGAGTGCGGATGGGATAGCCCCTCTCCCCGCGCCACCGCCTCGCTGGACGAAAGTTCCCCCAACGCTCTTCGCCGACCCTTCCCCCGCGTCCGGCCCACAGAACAAGGGGCGAGACAGAGAAGCGCCACTCTTGCTGTCGATACTCAAACCATGGAGTTAGGAGCTGCCAGTAGCCGGCATGCTGTGACGTAGGTGAAGGTCACATTTCAACATCGCCATCGTCATATCGTCCCGCCCGAAACATGGCGGAAATGGTGCTTCTTAACGTCAGATGATGGTAAGTTAAGTACAAATTAGAACCTCAGTCGTTATTAAGTCACCTTCATGCAAATAAGTCATTTATAACTGATACACAATGCAAACATAACCCTTCAACCAATGTTTTGGGCGTCTTACCAATATGGCGCAACAGTTAGCTGAAGAAGAAAAACGGCTTCACACACAAACGTGGCCACTCCCTGACTAAAAACATGTCTGTCTCAACTTGTGACGCCATCAGTTGGGTGGGCGGGAGGTTAAAATCCAAAGGGGTTGGCTTTACAGTGGAAGAAGAGATTTAAACTGTGCAAAAAAATTTATGTTTTGTAATAAACGAGCATTTTTTTTATAAACGATTCAGAGCTGCAGTATGCCACACCACAAAATATGTGGCTACCAATATAAAGTTAATTAATTTTCACTGGATTGTTGTTGGCCTGGTTATAGTTGATGCATTGCTTCTATGTTAGTAAAATATAATGAAAGCTACTATGTACCGGGTGGGTCCAAAACTACTTCAAAAACTACATATGTCTCGGTCTCGGCAGATAGAGTTTCTTCCCCGTGGCCTGGCTGCTGATCCGCTCTCCTCAGCAACCCCCCATCAGTTCTACCATCCGACACACGCTGCTAGGGCACCGTCCACCCCACCGCCCCTCACCTCACTCCCCCAGGCATCGGCCGAGCCGCAACACGCGTTCCATTACGGCTCAATTTGTTCTGGCGCCGCGTTCGCCCGGCCCTGGGCCTAATGAAAATATTAATTTACAGCGCCTCCCACCGCCCCCTCGCCCTGCCGTCTTCCCCCGGGGAGATGGCGGTCGTTTCCCGCAACGCCAATTAGCCGCTGGGCTCCCTGGGTAATTGGTCGGGCCTGGCCGGACCAGAACATTCCCCCCACTTCCCACCTCCACCCTCTCGATGGTCCAGGGGCGTCGATGAACCTTCCCGCGCGTCGCTGAGTGCTTACATTCTCGCCATCGAGGATTGTCGCCTCTTCGCCCGAATATTTCATCGCTGTACACTGATACACTTCATTGCCTTTTTTTCTCTCTCTTCCATTACTCCGTTAGAGTTACATAATTTTACACGGTTGTTTACCAAACAACCTGCTCCCGTGTGTGTGAAACATGCAATTATTTTTTGCGTGTTTGAAAATGGAAACACATGTTATTCGTCGTAAATTATTTTACATTCTCGCGAAGCTTGACAAACACACCCCTCCCCCACCCACTGCATTGTTTTGGTACAATATTTACGTTGAATAAAAATACGAACTTGTTCTGAATAGTTGTAGACCCGTACATTCATTTTTTTATTAAATAAAATAAATGTTTTTTTAGGAAAGTTTACCAACACCGTTTGAAAAAATATATATATTTTTTTTATGTTGGACACACTTGTGATGTCAACGGGACAAAATTCGCAGACATGACAGTCGTCCAGAAAATAAACTTTTCCCATTCCCATCGCGTTGCGAGTGCTATGTCCCTGGAATGAACCTCTTGTTTTTCGAGTAACGTTGGTTGTATACTTTTTTTTTTTTTTTTTTAAATAAAAGGTGTTGTTCGCTTAACTCGTTAGTGAAATCTTTTAAATACGTTCGTACAAGAATTTTTCGAAACACATGTTACATTTTGATGAAACCATTTTTTTTTAAATACCGGTCTATTACAACAAACTTTTAAGCATTGGTGGCTAACTAACCACCTTTAGAGATTATGTAGGTAAGACAAGTCTCTTTTTAAATCTAATATTATTTTAGGTTTGTCATGCGGTTAAAAACCCACATGTTCGCAATATTGCGATATGTTGCAGTCACATCACATCCTGCATGTAGCATCTGTTGCGTTATTTTGATTCCAACAAAATTTTATTCTTAATTCATCTTACTGTTTAAGAAGAATTCAAGAATCAGTGCGTCGCGTAGGTATCTTGGACAATGTGAATTCTTTAGTTAGTGAATTGTTTTTTTTGCCACAATTGAACGTAGATAATCTCCTTGATGTACACAATTTAAAAAAAAAATGTGTGTTTGGAGTCCACGTGCGACAGAAGTGAAATTTCTTGCTTATTATGTCACTATCTGCAGTACCCGGCGTTGCCCGGGCTGAACACAGGATGAAGGGGATTTTTTTTCTTTCAAAATTAGATGTAGTCTTAATTTGAATGTCAATTGTGTAAAAAAAGTTCTATCACTGGCAGAACCTGACAGAAGTGTTCTGCCAGTGTATAGTTAATTGTCTTATATATCTAAAATGGATGTGTTTATTTTTGCATATAGATATTAAATAAGTTTTTTTAATAATACTGAGTCCTTCTTACGAAAATTAGCGCATAATTTTATATTTTATTTGATTTTTCATCCGAGCATCCTTTTTTTAAAACCATAAAAAATATTATAAAAAAATTCAATAATTGGACTTCATTTTGTTTTAATATGCTTATTACGTGCACAGTTAATACTGGAAAGCTATTTTAGGAAACCGTTTTACAAAAAAAACTTTAACTACTGGCAGGACTGGAAAATCACAAAGCATAAATTCTCGGGTAAGAATCCGAACCCAGTTCATTTTTACTGCTATCACTTTGTAGTGATACAATTGCTTTCATGTAGATGTAAAAATTTACAAACATATGTAATTTTACATGAATATTTCTGTTCCACAAAAAAAATACAGTGAACCATCAGGAAAGTACGCATAATTTCATTTCCTGGTTGTGGAGGGGACGGGGGAGGGAAAAAGAACCACTTTGCTCGCTGTTTGCTTTCAAATCCATTCCCATTATTTTTTGTTGGTGGGAATGATTTTTTTATTATTATTTCGGGAGAGGGGGTACGTGGTGAAACACCGTTTCCGCACCACTCTGGGAGTTGAAATGTGGCAAGTGCGTGGTTGGGGAATGTGGTGGGGGGGACGCTGAAATCAGCTCTTCGGCAGGACTTTACCAGCATCGCTCCTTTTAAAGAGAACCAGCTTCGCGCAACAGAGGTGTGAGAAGTTAGGGAATGGGTGTGTGCCATTTTTGCCATATTTATGATTCTGTATCTATGAGCCATAACACGCTATGTCACATGTGTGAATGTACGTGTATATGTATGATTTATTGTAAATAAATGTATTCGTATATATATATATTTAAATTGTTTGTGTCTTCATTAGTTTTTACATAAATGTTTAGGTTATTAAATATATTTAAATCTTTATAACTTTAGCATTAGATAGATTTTAAGAAAGGCCTTTTTATAATATGCCTATAATATATTATACTTTATGTAGCTCATGTCTATGTTATATGGTAATTTTTTGTTATTTTCATATTTGTACTGATATGTCAATTCAGTTTTTATTTAAATGTATTTGTGACAATTTTTGGTATGTCTAGGCTATAATATTTATCATGTTTACTTTGCATGTACCTAGTTAGTAAATATGTATGTAATTAAGTGTAATACAAGGCGGTACGCCTTAACTTCGCCACTTAAAATAAAAAAATAGATATATAAATAAACAATATTTTCCACTAGAGCAGTTTAAGGAATTTTAAATAATACCTCACTTATTTACTTAACTATTTTATACCCAAAATATGTGATTTCTTAACATATCATAGGTCTTAATATTATATGACATTAGAAAGTGGTCAAGTTTATGTTTAAAATTGCATTTTTCCCAAAAATGAACATAGTTGTCTTACGCCTCAGAGAGACAGAATCGAAGTCGATTTAAGAACGTCCACCAACCCCACCCTTATTTCATCTGAATAGAAAAAGTTTTCTTTGTTATAATAACTTTTAAGGCTTATTCCTTGCTTATGTTTCGTTAATTCCTTTGTTTAGGCTCGTGCTCACACTCCATATTGAGTTTTAATTTTTTTTAATACTTTTATTTCAGGGCTGTTTATATAATTTCAACTAGATATCTCCCTTGAATTTTTAGATCTGACACAAATATTTTTAACATATATTCATTTAATGAAATATCATGGGTGTAAAACGTCGTGTAAATTTCATAATTATCATTTGCGCAACTTTTTTACAGTCATGATAATTCACTAAATGAATATCCGTTGAAAATATATAAGGCAGAACAACAAACTCTATAGATGTAACGAGTTAAAATTTTATAAATAGCTTTTTAATAAAAGTAACGACGAAATAACGAAAAAAAATCATAATGTCCTTGTGAACAATTATTTACTTCATGATGATATTCTTATGATTCTTCATAGTGATATCCTTTCAGGGTATCAAACAAACTTCTAGCATTCATTAGCTTTTATAGAGCTGCGGTTTGTCTTGCTAGTCAATTGCTAACCAGCAAAGTGTCTCCATGATCTTATTCCTAGGGATGGCAGCGATGAATGATATATCGGAAATATCGATATTGCAGGTTCAAAATATCCATAATTTGATATCGATATTTTGTCCTGATGATATCGAATTTAAATAAACTAATATTTTCCAGGTAAAAAAATTATTAAAATTATCTGTAAATAAATCTGGCAGAAAAATAGTAAAATGGTGGAACAAGACTTCGGAAAGAACAAATGAAACTAAACTAGTGTTAAGGAATTCCTTTAAATTAGCGAAGATGTACCAAGAACTCAATATAACATATACATAAGTAGTAATTTTATAATAAGTAAAGCATGGGTACAAGTTTGTATGTTATAATATGCTGATACATCGATGTGTTGAAAAGTCCTGCCAGCCATACGTGTACCTCCTCGCTCCAGAGCATCGACAGGCGTCGCCGCTGAAACATAACACACGGCGTCGCCGCGACCCTTTTATAGCGAGGTAGGGGCGGGGCCGCCGGCTCTTGGCGGGGGGAGGGAGGGGGTTGAAGGAGGAGCGAGAGGGGGAGAGGACCAGGAAACAGGCGGCGAGGGGATATTCTGGGAGGAAGTGCGGCGGGCGGGAGGCTTTCTAAAATAACCGCCTCCCCCTGCGGGCGGGCTAGCGGCGCTCTCTCGTTAGCGAGCGCGTTGTTTAGGGCGCGACCATCGTGGGCCCGCCTAACCGGGCGCACTCACGCTGCGCACAGCTTCGGGCCAATTTTTTTTTTTTCATCCTAGCGTAACTAAAACTAAGTGTATTTGTTTGGGAGGGGTCTGGGTTAGAGAAGACTCTAGTTGCGTCCCAGGCCGAATCATGCTGGGTTTCAGCCATGCTAATGCATCGTGTGCTTTGTTCGGGGACTGGTCAGCCGTGGAATGCCATGACTGTCTCCCCTATCTTAAACTTTAGACTATAACTAGCTAAGTTGGGCCCAGGTAAAACTAGCGCGGACACATGGAAAACCCTGGGCGCATTTATGCGGGGATGGTCCAGGAAGAAGATTTGGTCAGCGGCAGACAGTTTCAACCATGCTGGGGTCGGGAGCTTGGGTCTCGCGGCCCGGGTTGGTGATTTTTTTTTGCGTCTGGGTTGGTACCAGTGGCGCATGCGCCTTCCAGGCTTCCAGAAGAAACCACGCGATTTGAGAACTGCTCGACATATCCGAGTGGTGTCTGTTTAAAAATACCATTTAAGAATGCGCTGGGAGCGGATGAGTAGTTCTGTTCCCGTGTTTCGTTTTGAAATTGTACTATTAGAAGTGCTGAAAGGGATAAAACGCGTGTTTTCGGAATAATTCTAGGACCTGAAACACACCGTGGAGATTCTTGAAAGCTCTCTAAAGACTTTCATTTAACCTTTTGTTTCATTTCTTCACCATATAATGTTATAGTTACGAGAAGGCTGCGCGCGTTCAGAGCCTTGCGCTTAGAGGCGATACCACGCTAACTCAAATAAACCCCTAACTAGCTGGGCCTTTTAAGCTCAGCAACATGCATTATGTATAAATTAATTAAGAAAGTCCAAATTGTTATTATTTACGTTAAAGTAGTAGCGAGTACCAATAATTTTTATAGATGGCAACATCATCCAGCTCTATGATATTCATTTTAAATCGACTATATGTTAAGTGTGTCTTGTGTCTCGCTCTTAGCTTGCTGTACATAGTAAATGACGGACACTGTTGCCAGAATCACCCAGCTTCTTAACATCAAAAATATTTTTACAACTAACGATGGGAAACAAAAAAAAATGTTTCTAAGATGTAGATGTTTCTAAGTCAAAAAATAGCGTCTATTGGGAGTAATATTAAATTTGTAGTCTTTCTGAAAGAAAAAAAAATTCAGTTCCTAACAACAATTATTATTTCACAGGAAAAAAATTATTACAGTAAATCATAAACTTCCTGTGGTTCAATTATTCCTAATATAAGTTAAACATGCTTTTCGGCAGATAGTTAAATATATTTTTAACTATTAACCAATAAAAATGTAGTGTCACTTTATGTCACCAAGATACTGGTCGCTCGCTTGCCTGAGTTAATAGCATAGAATAGTCTGGTATTGGTGTCTTCTGTATTTGCTGTCACGTATTAGGTTTTGGCACACATTAATACCTTAAGTCATCTGTAAAAAACCATCCATTTAATTTTTTATCTCCGAGAGTTTGAACTATGTTAGCATTTAAAACTAAATAAACGTTATTTTATGTTTTATATTATACATTAAGTATGCTTTATACACATCGATAATGCATATAAAATACCTAGCCTGTATTCTTTAAAATGTTAGATAAAGGAAATAATCAATTAATTTAAAACTTTTTCTTGTTAAGCTTTCAATTGAAGATATAATGTAACAACAGATGTTTAAAGTTTCAATTAAAATTTGTTTTATGTTTTAACATATTACACTTTTTTGTTACTAACAATTTTGAATTATTTTTTCCTAGCAATAAATAAACTTTAAAAACCACACACTGCACGGCCAAGTTCGTGTAAAGGCTTTAAAACACTGCTGCAATCCACTCTAAAACGACAGGTACTACAAAGTGTAACACACAACTTCAAATGCATTTTCTATCTAGTGTAACATAAGTCACGTAGGAAAGCTTAAAACAAGCACGAAAGTTCTAAATAAAATATCCATTACTGAACAATATCCTCCTAATGAAATATTTACACGTGAGCCAGTACAGGTAAACGAAATTACCTTTGGCCGCCACGTGGTTAATTTGGACGAGAAGCATGCTATTAATTATTCCAGCCCTGCAGGGAACGCGTAAATAAATCTCCGCATTGTGAGCTTCCCTGTTTAATTATGTCGCACAGAGTTTTAAAAATACCACCATCAACAATTATCAGGTTTCTCAACCACTGGTCTGAAATTCCTACCGTTTGCTGATTGTTCTCATAATGTGAGAAGTATAGGGATTGAAAAATCCCAAAACGGCTGAAGATAATTTCTCTCGTCTTGCAAAGAGATTACATGGAAAAGGGCTGTTGTAAAATTATTCAGTATTTTAAAATTTTTGAACCCTCTACGCAAAAAAAGGGATGTTACAATTTTTGAAACCTTTCTGTGTGTTTGTGGCATCGTAGCCCCCAAAGGGATGGGTCGATTCCAATTTTTTTAATGCTGGTTTAATCGATGGCTCTTAGCTACATTTGTTGAAAATACGTTCATCCGTTTAAATATTATCAGCTCTTTTATATAACGTAAAGTTTGTTGGCATAGTGATAGAAAGACTAATGTTTTAACAAACACGTGTTAGTACATTCATTATGTTCTGTGAACCGGGTTGTAGGGTTTTTCTTTTAGGCCAGCCTGTCTGCTTCAAGTGTTTGTCTTTGGCTCTACTGTCCCATTCACAAATAAAACACGGCATTTTTGTGTAGCCAGCCGAGTAGCATACCAACAACTTTTAAATTACCGCAAATTGTCCAAGAATGTTTTTCATAGTTCACGCATTTTAGCAGAACTTTGAGATTTTCATAAGTTTCCTTGAGATGCACTGAATGCGCAATGGGTAATGAACCAAATAAATTTCCATTATGTAATATTACACATTTGAGACTACTTTTGGACGAATCTATAAATAACATACACTCAGATTGTAAGTGACGTTAAAGAAATTCAATAAACCCTCAATATCACTACTATAAACCAGAGAGTCTTCTTCTTTAAAGAATTTTATTAATTCCTTCTCTCGAGTCCTATATCAAGAGAACGAAACTCCAGGTAGTAGGAGATTTTTTGCTTTCAATCTTGATCCAAGCAATTGAGCAGCATCCTTTGTCTGATTTAAGTCACGAGTTAAATCATTAAGTTCATTTTGAGTGAATTATTTTGGCGCAGAATTTTCTTTGGACATTTATTTTCTGAATTGTTCTCCTGTAGCACATTTTCGACAATGGGAGGTGGAACTGGGATGGGAAGAGATTCACAATGTATAACTGGTCGTATGGCAGAAGAAATGTTCGGATATTGTATGTCCTTAGTTTTTGCGTTATGACCTTGTACGTTAACCATACAGAAATTACTGTCGTTAATATGATTTTGTGGCGATTGCGAAGGGCATTGATTTTTTGCACCATTTTTTCACATCTCAGTCCCTGACACGTGTACGACATGCCTTGTGCTGTGCCCAGTTTTTTCTTGATCGCCAAGCTTTATGCCGAAGTAAGCATAATAGACATTTCTCACAAAAATACTTACGTCTTGTCTTTGCTTAGCAGTTGCCTAACAACCAAAAATATTACAGAACACGTCTGGGTTATTTAAGAACTTACGGGAACTCATTTCTCAAATATAACCTCCCACTACAGCATGTAAACAATGAATTACTGTTTCCCTCCTAAAGCCAGCTGGGTGTAATAAGTGTTGAAAACTATTCCCTCTTACCAAAATAAAATTTCCCATTCGCTAAACAACTGTATGTGATATGAAAAAAAACGGATAGCAGACTTGCAATCAGCGCAAATAAATACTTTAGGAAAACCTAAGATCAGAGAATCATAAAAAATTATGTTGCATAGTATTATTTTTGACCTTCAAAAAATACTTTTCATCTCTTGTACTACTAATACACGGTAGTATAAATTTTTTTTTTGAAAGTTTTAAGTTAATATTAAGATGGTTGTAAGTAAATTCCAACGAATTTTGTACAAAGAAGCATTAATTTTTTAAAAAATTTCATCCCCAATCGATAATAGTTCGTTTCATCAAACATTGTTTCAGCCAAAGGTTTTGAACTAAGTTTAGGAGTTTTACCAAAAATTATAATGGATTTGATAATATATATATTAAAAAGTATTGACTTTTGTGTCTTTCTATCGTTGTTATTTCCACCCCTTGCAGTAATGATTTGTTACATAAAATTTACTTTAGACAAAAGTTTTCAACAATATTTAAAAAGTTAAACTAAAATAAATACTAGTTCGATAGAGTACATGGAAGGGTAGTTTATTTTATTTCTTATTTCAACCCCAGGTTTTTCAAATCCCTTGCAGTAATGGTTTGTATTATCAAAAATAGTTTCAGACAAAAGTTTTAGATAAAAATAATTAGAATCACAAATAATTTGAACGGTTTTGGTAGTATTCCTACTAAGGAAGTTATGATTTTTAGGTATATTTCGAAAAAAAACTACCTATAGCCGTTACCATAGTGTGACTACCAGAAAAATTTTATAAAGTTTTTGGTTTCATGGTCCATAGACTCCAAAACCAATGTCACTCAAAAGTTTATACCTACATATATAAATAACATTAACGATAACTACCGTAAATTTTCACAAATAACTTCCAACTACATAATACATAAAATATAAACATGGAAAATCTCGGTCGAGGTCGTTAATGGGCAATATCTGACCAAACGGGGGTAGAAAAGGGAAGGTTTTTTTGAAAATCAGGTATATCACTATAACTTCCATAATAAGATGAGTATCACATCCGTTCGAACGTATTACAACTCGGAGTAATACCAGAAACGTTTTGTCTAAGAACATTTTTTGATACGACCAACTATAACTGCAAGGGGTGGAAAAAACAAGCGTTGGTGGACAAAAAAACTCATAACTCTCTTAGTAAGCACACTATTGAATTCGTTCAAATTATTTGTAAATGTTATAATTTTTATCTAAAACATTTGTCTAAAACAATTTTCGATAAGACGAATCAGTGCTGCAAGGGATTAAAAAAATAGAGGTAGAAAATAAAAATAAAAATAATAAAATACATACCTTGTACGCTACAAAATCCATTCCTTTTATTTTAAAAGCTAAAAATATCATCTAAAATTTTCGTTCGAAATTATTTTTTATATAACCAATCATTACTGCAAGGGGTAAAATAACAGGAGTTAAAGGACAAAAAAAAACATAACTCCATTAATATGCCGACTACTAAGTCCAAATGAATTATTTATACAAATCGTATGATTTTTATCCAAAACTTCTGTCTGAAATAATTTTTTTTACCACCAACTTTAACTGCAAGGGCTGGAAAAAACAAAGGTCGGAAGACAAAAAAATTCAGCTCCCCCTTAGTAAGGACACAATCGAATCAGTTCAAATTGTCTGTATAATTTTTATCTGAAACTTTTATCTGAAATAATTTTTGATGATCCGCGATTGCTGCAGGGGGTTGAAAAAAAAGGTTCAATTTGAAAAAAATTCAGAATATCCGTACTATATACAATATCCAATTCGTTCTAATTTGTTATAAAACATTGAATTAATATCTACAAATTTGTCTGAAATAACCTGAAAAAAACGTTGGTTTGGAATAAGAAATTAAATAAAACTTACCTACCTGTACACTATCGATTAATTTTTATTTTTGTTTAACTTTCTAAATATTGTCTTAAACTATTGTTAAAATACATTTTTATCTTACCAACCATTACAGCAAGGGGTGGAAATAACTAGGTTTGAAAGTACAAAAAAATCATTACTCTTTTAGTATATATAATATATTGCATATATAATTGATTTATTTAGTATTTATAATTTATTGTGTGAATCCTAAACATCATCTAAAACTTTGGATCAATTTTTTTTATAAAATAAATAATCAACGTAAAAACAGAGTTTGATTTAAAAAAAATATTTTTATAAAAACTTTTTATTATCAAATTCGAATTTATTTCAAAACATCTTAATATTATCTCAAAACTTGGTGCAAAGCAACTTATTATACGACTACGTTAATAGTGCAAGGGATGAAAAATAATGTCGGGACGTCGAAAATTAAATTATTACCTTAGTTGGCATATAATATGTAATCCGTTCTAAGCTATTCAATGCTGGATACATTGAGTTAAAAATATTCGTAATGAGCAAATATTAAATTTATTATTTTGTAATATTGAAGAACATAATATTTTATGTACATTAAGTTCTTAAAATATTCAGAAATTTTATAGAAGTTTCCAAAATATTTCCAGAAGAAATTTCCAAAAATTTATAGTCTTTAGGCTGTGCCGAAAGGTATTGATCTAATTTTACCCCTTTTTTAAACACATTGCAGCAATGGTTCGTATAATCAAAAATAATTTCTGACAAAAGTTTTAGATAAAATTAAAAGATTAACAAACGATTTGTGGATATTCGATGTTATGCCTACGAAGGTAGTTATGTTTTTTTTTGTACTTCAACCCTTTTTATTGTTATTGTTGGTCGTATAAAAACATATTCAGACAAAATATTTTGGTATTACTCCTTCAAGTTGTAAAATGTTAAATCGATGTCATATTTCCTATATTATGGGAGTTAAAGCGATTTTTTCAGTTTTTCAATAAACCTTCCTCATTTCTACCTATTTTTGTAGAATATTGCTCATTGATGAACTTGGCCGAGATTTTACAGTTCTGTATTTTATGTATCAGTTTGGAAATGATTGGTGAAAAATTGCGATAGTTATCATGTCTATTAGAATATTATATATATATATGATTTGATTTGACGATGGTTTGGGGTCTATAGATCATGAAACGAAATGCTATATAAAAATATTTCGGACATCCCACAATGGAAACGGCTACATTAGATATTATTTATTTGAAATCTACCTAAAATATATACATTTTATTGACTATTTATGTACATTCAGGTATTCGATATGAAAATATCTAGACGATAAAACAAACCCCATAGAATTCTGTCAAGTCGTTTAAGTTATATTATTAATTTATATTCTTGTCATTCATGCACGATGCAACCTTTCCTATCCTTTTAACTATTAAGGTCCCCACACACGATCAGTCTGAACTGTCAGTTCGGACTTATCAGTCGGAACTGCCGCGCGTGAACAAGGACGGTGGACTGATCAGTATGAACTGATGGACTGACTAACTGGTGGTTTCCCATCAAATCGGACTGTGGGCTCGAGAGAACCCAGTCCGAACTGCCGTTTGCGGGAACGTATTTAGTCTCGCAAGTCCAAAACCGTCAGACCAAACAATCAGTCCATTAGTGCATCAGCTTGAGTGTCGTGGCAGACATTTTTGTTCATACTCTTTGGTTACTTTTTTTTTTTCTTTTTATAACTAAAAGTGCAAATTGCAATTGCAACATCCTAAATTTTCTTCCGTGATGAAACGATGCATCCAACGGCAACACCATCCACAAGACTGAATGTGTGTGGGGAAGGCTTCAGTTCAGCCAGAACTGTCAGTTCGGACTGTTCGGTCCCAGAGGGCCTCAACTAAACCCAAACTGTCAGTTCGGACTGAACAGTCCTATAATGGGGAGCTGGACTGATCGAGCGCGGGAACCTCGTACAAGCTACGGCAGCCCGTCGCGTCTCGGCAGCGCTCGGCAGCGGGGAGATGTTTGGTCCCACGCGACACCAGTCGATACCCTGTTCCCCCCTCCTCCACCGGCGGGTAATAAGTGGCGGTAATTAAGCTATAATTAGCCCCGGGCCCAACCAATAACACGCTCCATTTTGGCCGTCCTCCGAGTCCTCTCGCCCCCTCTCGCGGGCTGCAGTCACGTGGGCGCTCGTCGGCCCGCTCCTGCGGCTCTGGAGCTCTGGAGCTCTGGGGCGAACAACTCTCCGCCGAGCCGCGCGCAGGACATGCCTCGTAGCGGGACGACATGGGGAGCCGAGGCCAGTTAGCGAGACACGTTACTACATTGCCTTCCAGCTGTTTTCCCACTCCCCGCCGCTAGGTGCCGCTGCCGTTAACGATTATTACGGACTGAAAACACATATTGTATACCGTATGGCCGTTACTTTAAACCCCTACACTGCATAAAGAATATTTTTTTTTTAATTTTACACAAAATGTGTGTGGCGGCAGAGTCCCCACCTACATGTGTTGATGTATAATTACTCATGTTCAAGTAGAAATACTAGAAAAGTGTAAAAGCACAATTGCTACGGTTTGGTAAATATGACTAAGTTGTTGGTGTCTTTTTTACCCTGTGATAGATTAATTTAAATTTGCATGCGAAATTATTTTTAACCCCAACTGTTAGTTAATTAAACTGCATCGTTGAGTAAATGAATATTACAATGTTTTCCAAATGCCTCTTTAAACAAATAAAATATATATATGTACATAAATTACTTTTACTAATTGATACGATCATTAATCCCCTTCTGAAACTATGGATTTTCGAAGATGGTCACTCGTCTTAAAGTCCCGCAGGAGACGTCCAGTCCCGGGTCTCGGGCGAGTTGTTTACCTGCGTCCACTCGCCCGCCGAGTAGCCCCACAGCGCTCGACCCGGACATCGCTGGCGGGAACAGCTGGCAGGAGCTCCTCTGGGAGGCTCGACCACTTGGACCAAGAACTGGTCACGATTCTCCTTCCGTGACTCCCCAGCGAGCTCGTGTAGTCTCGACCTCTGAACGCTCGTTCACAACTGTCTTACTTTGCGAACGTGGCAACACTATCACCACCGAGTCAACTTGCCCGGAGGGACACAACGAGTCCACTGCACGCATTAACACAAAACTCGTTGATCGTTAGTTATTGTCAGTGTTTCTTACCGCTGCGCTGTCTGTACCCTGATTGTCCTTGACCAGCCTGCCTTGTCGCCAGCTCGTCGCCGCTACTGATGCCCTTAGCCCCTTGCTGCAACAACACTCTTGGCTTACTCGCTTTCTCACTACTCGCTAGGCGAGTAAAACTGTCATCGTCGGCGATTCTTTTAAAGTACCACCTAACTGTACCCAAAAGTGATGAGCGAGTTTACGCAAATTACCCGTACCAGCTCCAATGGTAAGTTGAGTAAATTAGTCATTGAGCGAGTTACCTTCGTACACTGCAGCATTAACTCTCCGATGGCAGTCTCTTCCTTCCTTATGGCAGGTGGTCGTAAGTCCGAACTCTTTGAAAAGTTAAAGTTCCTCTCATCACCATCTGCGGCTAAGGCCAACATCGGCCATCGTGTTGGATTCCGACAGAAAATGCGGCGCGTAGGATGGCGACGGTCAATGCGGCGGTGTGACGTCCTCCTCTGCTTGTGCTCCTCTTCTTCTCCGCTTACTCGCTTCGCTGGCACTACTTGCTGGGGTACCCGCGGAGGGCCACATATACCCAGCAGATCGGCGCACAGAACTAACCAGAACGTCCGCGCACCGAGCGGAAGAATCACGCCTCGTCCAGAGCTAGGTGGAGGCATCGAGAACATTCTCGCGCCAGAACTACTTGCTGGCCACATGACTCGACAACATGACCCGGTCACGGAACCTCTTCCTCTGGTAGTTAGGCAACTGGAAATGCTTAGATTTATGGTGGGTGGTAAGCAATCAGGGATTAACATGATGCAAAGTCAGGAAGGACGGGAAAATATTGTGGGTGATAACATTTCACCCGCAGCAAATGGGTTAAAGTTTATGGAAACCGAGGGTATATGTAAGGAACGAACTATTACTTTTTAAAAAAAGAAAGAAAAAACACGTAAGTTTCCCGCACAACAGTTCAAACTATCAAGAAAGAAGCAAACGAGAATGGGTACAGATGAAAGTGTATCATTTTCAAATACTCTATACAAGGAAAGGTAGAAGACTGTAAAATACGAAATAGACGGATTCAACGACGCTCTACTTCACCGGGCTGTGTATTACTTTTATTTTAATGATAAATGTGTTCCAACGGTTTTAAAACATAGGCGTAAACTTAAAATTTATATAAATTTGAAGGCAACAATAAAATATTCAGATGAACTTTGAAAAAAAAAATTCAAGTGGAAAAAAACAAAATCAAAAAGTCTTCTTTTCATTGAGAAAAGAGAAATTCGCCAAAAATGGATCGAGTACTTGAAATATATATTGGGCAATACAGAAATGAAGGCTCTAATAAAGTAATCACGAATGAATCATGTGTTTTATCATCAGATGTTAAAACCCAACCATGGAGCGATAGTTCACTGAAAGGTCCAGTATGTGAGCGAATCTTTCAGTAGCTACTCGTCATTGATGTATAAACATCTAACCTCGGTAACGAGCAAATTAATGTGTTCGAATGTTGTTAAATGTTGCAAATAAACTTATAATATGAAATTCGGGTACGAAATTTAACGTAGAATTCTTTAATTTGTGCCGAGTCGAATAAAATATACTGATCAATAAAGTATTCGCTTTTCAAGTAACATGATTTCTGGACGCGAATCACACATGTACATTCTGCATCCACCGCTAGAATTGCTACTCTAATTGTAAACGTTGCTTTGCATAATCACACGCAGATAGCAGCACGAAACAGACGGAAATTTTAAACTTTAATAAACGGCTCCGATAAGAGCGAAAAATAATTTTAAAAATATCTAAACCCAGCTTTTAACCTGATTTTCAAGAAGGATTTTTTAAAAATAGGATTGTTAGGATTCACTAAACAGTTAATACTATAAATTTGTCACATGTTATAAGTTATAATTCTATGGAATTACTAAAGTATTAATGCTAAACATTTGCAAACACATATTTTAACACAAAGTAAATGTTAGTATATTTGTTATTTCTTAAACGACTGAAATCAGTCTGTAAATAATTGCTACAAACAAACCTTAATCTTATTGAGCTGATTCAACATTTTTTATATTAATACATTATCAAAAAAGTGAAACAAAATAGATTTTCCAGTGACGAGGTTTCAACTACGTCACAAATTACCCACTGAAATTCTCAACTGCACGTTCTGCCGCAATGCTACCGGGACAATTATAACTTGGAAAAGGGACTATGTACTTTCAGCAGTGTAATGCCAGTTTTCTTAAGTAGGTATTTTAAAACTTGTGATTACATTTATTATGACTATTTTGGTTTACCAAATACATGCGGGGTATTTTCACTATCATAAAGTTTCATTTGGCGAACCAATACGTTAAGTGTCCCCTAATGTATACGAAAGTGGCTATTTACGGGTTTATGTTTCTACACGTGGGTCTGCTTTCTTAAAGCCGTCGGCCCTGTGGTTACACATTTCCGTTCATTCGTCTTCCGTTCCGTGCACGAAATTACTCCTACCAAATGCCGTACACCGAGAGTTTTGAGTTTATAAATTACCAGCTGAAGTGCCCGGCATTTCCCGAGTGAAACACATCATAAATATAAGGAACATTACTACCGAGTCTCAAGTCTGTAGGACATATACTGGGGGGGAAGAAAGGGCAAATTTTGATTTAAAAATCCCATTGATTGCAGTCTCGGTGCATCAAGGCTACGCATCAGTAAAACCGGGACGCCGATATTCAGCTTCATTTTGTAGGAAAGCAGGTAGCGTCTAGGCAAGACGTGACGGACGCACCAAACGATAGCACGTCACAAATTCAAGGCAACGCCACATATTGACGAAGTTCTAAAAAATGAACTGTTATTAGCGCCTTTAGTTCGCCAGCAGCAACGAGCTTCACTAAGCGGGCGGGTTTCGTTAAGGAGAAGGATAGGTAGTTGTCAGACATTACTAGATGACCGTGTGGCGGACATACAAAAATGACACAAAACTCACCGTTTTTGTGTTTATGACCTACAATAAAACTGAATTTACCACCTTTTCAATCCCTTAGGTATGGAATTTCATAGATATATGTAGTCTATGCCATATTCCGGCCCATAAACTTACCATATGCAAAAAAAATAATATCATGTCGATCGTTTGCTCCATTGCTGCGTGAAAGAAGGATAAACAGACAAACACACGTAGGGATGGTCGCAGTGGCGTAGCCAGGATTTGTGTATGGGGGGGTGTTAAGAAGCATGCCCCCCTCCCCCCCCCACGTTTTAAAGCGGTGGGTCCAGATGTCCTCCCCCGGGGAAAATTTTGATTTTAAGGTGTAAAATAGTGCTATTTTAGCAGTTTTCGTTACTTAAATTTAAATATTGTAATGGTAAAAAATTTATTAATTTTAATATGAAATTTGTTTGAGTGATGAATAAGAAATTAATTTAAGATTTGGTGCTAAGGGGAGGGTTTGAACCCCCTAAACACACCCCCCCCCCCTGGCTACGCCCCTGGATGGTCGTGTTCTAGCCTGCTGTAGTGTGGCGGTGGCGGTAGTCGGGGCAGGTCAGTGTCCGCCCGCGGGAGCCGCTCTTATCGCCGTCTGCACGGCGTCGCGAGTCAAGGCCGCGCTCTGCAACGCTGCAAGCACGCGCCGTGCGCGCCGGGGAAACACGACCAGCGGGTCGCGACCAGGCAAGCCTCCTGCGGCGCCGAGCCGCCAGACTTTCCCCACATCTCGGCTCGAACCGAGAACAACCTGCCGTATTCAGACGCCCGAATCATCCACGTTCGTGCGTGTTCGGATCTTCTTTTTTTGCTCTGGTAAAACTAGCAGACAGGTCAGGCATGTTTTAACGTCTTAGCTTTCGGTGCACGATATCCGTTGGGAGTAATTTCGTGAATGCGACGGAAGTCAAGTAACGAACGGAAATGTGTAACCACGGTGCTGCCCGATCTGTGGGGGATGGCGCTAACCGATGTTTACAAAGTCAAAGGAAAACTTTATAATATTTACTGTTTTGCGAATTTAAACAAATTGACATTATTTAAATAAAGTTCCTTGTCAAAAATCAGATCCAAAGCAGGTTTTTTTTCCAAGCCGTTTTTAGTTTTTATCGGAGTCGTTTCATTATGCACTTTGAAATGTCGGTCTGCGAATCAAATGATTCGATAGTTGACGAAGCTGCCCCAGCAGCAAATTCTAGTGGCGGGTGTGGAAATTACGTGTTATTTGCAGTCAAGTAATGTAGTTTGAAACACAATTTGCGTATATTTATCACGCTCGGCCTTATTTAAAAGAAGTCTACGTTAAATTGCGTTTTCGAGTTTCGTATTATAAGTTTATTTGCAACGTAAAAACACATGAATTTGTTTGTTACCGAGGTTAGATGTTACACATCGCTGGCGGGTACATAAATACTTGCTCATTTTTTATAATATAATATATTTTTCGTTGGGTGTATATGTTTTCACTCGTCTATGTAATATTAATAGAAGGTTGGTTAGTTTAAACCAACGACATTTAAAATAATCTGACATCAAGAAAATTTACATCTCACACAACTGTGTTATTTTTTCTTTATTCCGACCACGAGTGAAAATAATTTTCAGTTTCCCACCGAGTTTTATTTTCAGCACACATCTCTGATGCTTATTGGTCAAGCGAACGTCTCGCGTGTTTGTAGGCAATGCAGACGTTAGCCACGGGAATTCGGCCTGCGCTGCCTCTATGCTCACTCCTCGATAAACATTTATAAAAACCAACTGGGATTCAGTCGCAGAGAAAGTATACTTTATTTATATTTTGTACGTGACGTAGTTCAAATTTTGCTTACTTAGAACGATTAGGTATACGTGATTGTTGAGACTGGCATTATTCAGTTATGAATAACCTGCTGTTTTTCGAATGCAACATATCCAAGAATCACACATCTCTGTATAGATATTTAATAAAGGTGTAACTGCAGTTCCCTCTCATGGATGCTTTATAACGACCCATACGAGGTAGTTAAAACGATCGCAAGTTCCTTCATTGATAACGGGATAACTATACAGGATGTATCAATAAGAATCATCCGATTTGGCACGTCTATATTTCTGAAACTAATAAACATATACAATTATTTTTTTTTGCTAAAAGAGAAACTCAAAAAGTTTTTTTTTCAAAGGTGTTCCATATGACCCCCTTTAGATGCACGTCATATGTCAAGGCGGTATTCAAATTGGTCCCAGACTGCAGCAAGCATGTCTTGCGTTACTGCTTCCACGGCTGCTGTTATGCGATGTCTCAGTTCATTCATTGTAGTTGGTAACGGAGGCACATAAACAAGAGTCTTTTATAAATCCCCACAAGAAAAAATCACAGTCAGGTCCGGTGACCTTGGAGGCCAGTAATGTAAGGCTGCATCATTTGGTCCTGTGCGACCCATCCATCTTCCAGAAATCCTTTGATTTAAAAATTACCGCACTTCCAGATGCCAGTGTGGCGGTGCCCCATCCTGTTGGTAAATGGAGTCGTTCGAATCAGTCTCCAACTGCGGGAAAAGATAGTTCTCAAGCATATCGAGATATGTTATTCCTGTGACAGTTTTCTCAGAAAAAAAAATTGACCGTACACCTTTTTCCGTGAAACCGCACAAAACACATTAAATTTTGGAGAGTCTCTCTCATGATTTAAACTTCATGTGGTTGTTCTGTACCCCATATTCTCACGTTATGGTGGTTCACCTTTCCATTTAAATGTAATGTTGCCTCGTCACTGAACACTAAGCGTGGAACAAAACTGTCATCATCCTCCATCTTGTCAAGAAAAAACTTACAAAACTCCACACGTCGTTCTTTGTCACCTCCACGAAGAGTTTGCAGTAGCTGAATTTTGTAAGGTTTCATGTGTAAACGTCGACGTAACACACGCCACACGGACATCGAGGGCATGTTGAGTTGTCGAGCTGCACGGCGAACGGATTTCTTCGGACTGCGTGTGAAACAATGGCGGATGCGCTCCACATCTGCGTCGGGCACTAGGGGACGGCCCGGCGATTTTCCTTTACACAAACAACCTGTTTCTCGGAATTGCTCATGCCATCGTCTAATGCTCTGTGCTGTAGGAGGATCAACACCATACCTAGTACGAAAGTCCCGTTGAACTGTTATTACTGACTTTCAATGCGCAAAACGTAGAACACAAAACGCTTTCTGTTGTCCAGACGCCATGTTTACTAGAACTGAAGTGAGCGCTGCTACCTATCGGGTACCATGTAAAACTCGAGAGTTTTCTCTTTCCAACAGTACATTGTTCACGCACACCTATGAAAAAACTTTTTGAGTTTCTCTTTCAGCAAAAAAAAAATTGTTTATGTTTATTAGTTTCAGAAATAAAGACGTGCCAAATCGGATGATTCTTATTGATACATCCTGTATAATAATACACCTCTAAGTGAACTTGTTGACCGGATGTTCTCTTTCTTCATCCATTATCCCTCGGCCGTTTTTCCTCGTGCTGACCGGTCTCAACAAAGGAGAATGTAGAAACATTAATTCCCATCGTAGTTGATCCCAATAATAAAAAGTGCATAACACGAAACTAATAGCAACGTCAGTCATTCTTGCACAATGGCCGTTGGCGAAAGCTGTTGACCATCATAAAAATAACGGGCGCGTGGCCACAACGCGCGTTAGGATTAAAACTTCATAGGTAAGAGGGACAAGAAATTTTTGATGTACTCTAATAATTTTTTTCAACTCTCGTAATCATGATTTTAAAATATAAATTTATTTACTGGTGTATGAGCATGTATTCAATGTAATCTAAAATTGAATAAAAGGATTCATGATATCTAAAATATGAAACACAAATCTTTTTGGTAATGTCCATACAAATTGTCACCGGATCCAACATCAGTGTTCAGATTTTAGAGTGGTGAATTACGAGTTGCGAAAGTATGCAAAAAATTACACGAAAATGAATGCAAAAAAAAGGAAGCAAAAAGCATGCAAAAGTATGCGAATGTTTACCAAAGTACCTTTATGAGCTACTGTTACCGCTGTAAAGGTTTTTCAATAGAAAATATTTATATATTTTTTGACGTGACAACGTCTAATAAATCGATGAACGCCGGCTGCACGCACGAAAAAGTGTCCCGTTGCGCACATTTTTCCGTTACGCTGTGTCCCGTTACGCTCATTGTTCCGTTACGCTGTGTCCCGTTACGCTCATTGTTCCGTTACGCTGTGTCCCGTTACGCACATTGTTCCGTTACGCTGTGTTCCGTTACGCTGTCGGCGAGTGCAGTAATAATAGGTTATGTTGCAATTGACTAAAACATTATGGTGATTCATATAATTGATGATAGATATTTGATTACAGTTATGTATATGAAAACTTGTTCATAATTATATTTAAACTTTATAGCTAAACGCCAGTTTTTAAAATTAATTACAATTCATCTACACGTGAACTGTTTCGTCAACTGTTTATAAAGTGAAGTGAAAAGTTAATGTGGTTTTCATTGCTTATTACAATAACCATTTCGGCAATAAAGGTTAATTATTCTTGCATTTTAAAAATGTGATTACTAGCACGTATAATTTCAAGTATTTATTCTTTTATTATTAAAATAAAAATGATTCAATTTTTATTCATAAAAGTATGAAATCATTTCACCAATGTTTTGTTATGACGTTGTCACGTTAAACTCTCGTCCGTAAACCGACTTCACAGAGAACCAATTTTTTTAAAAAGCCCGCCCCATCGAGCAATACTACTCACTTCTGTTGCCCTGTGACTGTGACTGTGACGGAGCGCGCCGAGTAGCGGCGCAGGAGGCGCGAGCGAGCCTGACCACAGCCAACTATCCGCCAGACGGCCTCGCGAGCAAACAAGCACGCCCTCCCCGCGGCAGTAAACACGCGGAGGGGCGGCGACAGCGCCGGGCCGAGTGGTCCATGAAGCTGGGCCCTGGCCTCGTGCGGCCGGGATGACGATGAGCAGGCCCGACCCGCTCCCACCGCCGAGCGCCGGCCGTACAAACTAACTCTGGAGCAAGATTCGCGGAATCATTTCGTGATGGGCTAAACTTCAAACAATTTTTTTTTCTGTTGGTCGGGCCATGCGTAGGGGCAGGCATTTTTCGCGAATAGATCTGAACGCTTATTAGTACAGACCGGAAAAATTCGCGATTTCATTTCGCGATAGGCTAAAACACAAATCGTTATACCTCAGTTCTGCCTGTGCTAATGGTTCACAACTCACATGGATGACTCTGGGCCAATGAGAAACACCCAACCAAAGCTTTACCGAATCACAGGCTGCTACGCTGGAACGTCTCACAAGACAGCAGCCAATGAGTGGGTGGCATTTGACCGAGTGTACGTATAACTATGGAGTTCATCCTAGAGGTCATTGAACACGCAAATTTTTCCGGTCCCTACTTATTAGACTGCAACAAGTTATACTCACACCAGCGGTTTCTTCCTTGTGATTGACGGACGTCTGCGAGAGAAGTCGTTGCCTTATTTGACCGAGCCACTCAGGACGTGTTTGCTTCCGCACTCACTCACTGTGACTGGTGTTGTAACAATCGGTATTGACCTGAAAGAAACTCACCCCAATCGACGAGACACACACCGATGCTACAGTTTTACAACTTTCAACTAGTCTCGGAATCTTTTCGCGAAATATGCGTGCCCCTACATGCGTATTTCGCGAAAAGATTCCGAGACCAGCTGAAAGTTAAAACACTGTAGCATCGTCTGTGTTCCGTGATTGGGTGGATTTCTCTCAGGTACATGTTCGGTTGTTACAACACCTATCACGGTAACTCAGCGTGGAAGCCGAACGCGTCCTGAGTTGATCGGTCAAGCAAGGCAACGGCTTCTCTCGCAGACGGCGGCCAGTCACAAGTAACAAACCGCTGGCGCGGGTATACCTTGTTGCGGCCTAATAGGAATTCATATTTTTTTTTTTATTTCGCGAAAAATGCCTGTCCCTAGATCTTGGTTGACAGTTAAGGGGGAAGAACTTTGGGTCAATGAGAGACCCTAAAACAAAGAAGTGACGGAACACAGGCTTCTAAGTTGAGACGTCTCACAAGTCAGCAGGTTGACACTTGCCCGAGTGTGTAGAGGACTGTGGAGTCCATCCTGGAGGTCACTGGACTCTCGAATTTTTTCCAGTCTCTACTTAAAAACGCATGTCCTGTCCACCATATTCTCGGAGCGATATAACAAATTGGGACATTGTTGAAGGACTCTGTTTACCGATGGATTGCACAAACACGTAAGAAACTACCTGTGTGAGCCACGAATGCCGCTACTACAATAAGAGATAGCCGCGCAGCCACACAGAGCGACACGGGCGGTACATAAGTGCGCTGCCAATTAATCTGCAGTAGCAGGAGACCTTTTTTTTTAACAACTATTGTAAGCTTGTTACGTGCAATCGTAGCTATGATTTGGAAGCATGGGGTGTTCACGTCTGCATGACTACATGTACACTGCCGAACGCCGCTAGTCTGCGCCATGTTTGCCAAATATCTATTGAAGTTTAGTGTTTGAATCGTGGAGACAGTTTTAAACGATAGTATTTTACGGAACTGGCCGTTATTTATAATGTTTGCTTGGTCTCACGCGCATTTTAAGTTAATTATAAAATTTTAACTCAATAGGCTACTCTCTTGTTTTGTCACAAATATTTTAAGAGATATTCACTTTAAATAGGGGCATGCATATTTCGCGAAAAGATTCCGAGACTAGCTGAAAGTTAAAACACTGTAGCATCGTATGTGTTCGTGATTGGGTGAGTTTCTTTCAGGGCCATGTCGATTTTTACATCACCAATCACAGTTATTAGGTGCGGAAGTAAATGCGTCCTGAGTGGCCCAAACAAATAAGGCAACGAATTGTCTCACAGACTGCCTCCAATAACAAAGAAGGAACCGCTGGTGCGGGTATACCTTTTTTCAGTCTAATAAGCGTTCAGATCTATTCGCAAAAAATGCCTGCCCCTAACTTTAAATAATATGCGCGTGACACGCAAGTCGTCGCAATTATACTCAACTCGCTTTTTTACACCCATTACATTCTACTAAGTAAATATCTGATGAAACTATTTGTGGCAGAACAACAAATGCGAGGGGGGTATCGAGTATACATTTTATAAATAGTCCTTTAAAAATGTTATGACGAAAAACCAAAACAAAAAAAACATTATGGCGTGTGAAACCGAGCCTTAAGTTGGAAGTTCTTATTCATAGCTACTCATTGGTAGAGACCTTAAAAAATTCGCGGATTCATTTCGCGATCGGCTAGAATCCAAATACGTTCGCCTTTTTGACTCTTCAGTGATTGGGCCACAGTTTATATGAAGGATTTAGGGCCAACAAAATTAAGTATCGAATCACGAGCATCCCGGTTAACAGGTGTCACGAGTCAGCAGCCAATTGAGCAGATTTCGTTTACCCGAGAGCATAGAGGATCATGGAGTCTGTCCTGTAGGTCATGAAAAGAGGCAGGCATTTTTCGCTAAAAAAAAGGATGAAAGTCTATTAGACTGCAACAAGGTATACCCGCACCAGAGGCTAATTCCTTGTGATTGGCGGTCGTCTGCGAGAGAAGTTTTTGCCTTATTTGACTGAGCCACTCAGGGCGCATTTTCTTCTGCACTGGATCACTGTGGTTGGTTTTCTAATAATCGACATGTACCTGAAAGAAATTCACCCAATCACGAAACACAGACGATGCTACAGTGTTTTAACTTTCAGCTAGTCTCGGAATATTATCGGCCTAGAGACCTGCAAAATTCGCGGATTCATTCGGTGATGTGCTAGAATTCAAACACATATACCTCTTAGATAATTTTGCTGGAGGAATCTCTACCAGTTATAAACCCTCAACCAAAGAAGGATCGAATCACAGACAAACCAGCTGAGACGACTTACGAGTCGGCAGCCAATGAACTTGCGTTATTTTCCCGAGTGTACAGGGGTGTGTGCAGTCTATCCTGAAGGCCATCGAAACCGTGAATTTTGCAGGTCTCTATAGTCATGTATATCACGAATTTTTTTTTTTCGCGGTGTGTACTCGTTGGCCGTCATCAGGCGAAGTGAAGCACTGTTCCCGCGACGGCGAGGTACAGAGTGACGTGGACCACTCCCGCCGTCTCCGTGGGTCCACCGGGAGCCGCACACACGCGCGGAGGGAGAGATGGAAGACGCCCGCAGCCGACCAGACAGCGGGGCGATATTAATAGCCGCGGGGGTCCGCTGTCTGCGGCGGCAGCCAGCCTCCCCCTGCCCCCGGCGCATCAGTCGCACGGCCGCTGTCTCGCTGGAGCGACGCACAGAGACGGTGGCGCCACCGGCGGCAAACACCTCTATCTCTCGTCACAGCGAGTCCCAGCCTTGGATTACTGTCTGCGTTTCAATGCACAGAGTTCGGTCTGCTCCGCTGCCAGAGATATACACAAAGAGCACAAAAGGTTTTAGAAATAACTTCATAATGTAATAAAACTAGACAAAAAATTTTAAAAATAATATTCTGAATGACAATTTTTTAAATACGTTTTCTTGGAGTTTTTCCTCAAGATAATCATCTGATGATATTTTGATTCTTACTTAGGAAAAAATACTGAAAGACGCAATCAAATTTTTTTGTATCATTTAGTATTAAAAATTGGGGCTTTATTTTACCATAGTAGATAATTAATAAAATGTCTTGTTATTAATGCATAGTAATCGCGACAGCTAAAAATAGTTTCTCATGTGAAATAAAAAAAATATTATTAGGAGCATGGATAATTCGCTAAAAGATTTCGAGACTAGCTGAAAGTTAAAACACTGTAGCATCGTCTGTGTTTCGTGATTCGGTGATTTTCTTTCAGGTACATGTATATTGTTAGAACACCAATAACATAAATCCAGTGCAGAAGCAAACGCACCCTGAGTGGCTTGGTCAAATAAGGCAAAGACGTATCTCGCAGACGGCCGCCAATCACAAGGAATCAGCCTCTGGTGCGGGTAGGATAAGTAGTATGTGAGTTTATTTTGCTTCTATGATTTTGTGTTTGCTCATGATTTAAAAAAATTCCAAAATTAAAACGTGTTTTTCAAACGCTTTTAAAGGTATTAAAATATTTAAATCAAAATTTTACATTTTAGAAGTAACAGTTAGTATATAGCCTTGTCATAAAACACTTCAGTAGTATAGGAAAGTATGTCCGGGGACTGGGTTCTGGGTGTGGATTGTGATTGTCGGTCCGCCATATTGGATTGTGATGTCACGGCGGCCATCTTGGATGGTTGTGACCTTGACCTTTGACCTTGACCTTGAATTTGATCCTCAAAATGTGTCAAAATCCGCCAAAATTGGGCAAAATTTGCCCAAAATTCCTCAAAAATCGCCAAAATTTCAATTTCTGTGAAAAAAAATTCCGCCAAAAAATCTCAAATAATTCCACAGTTCAAAAATTAGGATTTCGAAAATCCTCAAAAGTCGCGTTGCCCTAGAAAAAACGAAAACTCCTAAAAGCGGCTTAAAACTCCTAAGAGCTAGCCGCTTATAAGCCGCCGACCTTGAAAATAAGGATGTCATGGCAGCCATATTGGATGATGACGTCACCGTTGCAATTTCCGTTACGGCCGCCATCTTTAACTTTTTTATTTATTATCCGATTTTAATGAAATTTTTTTTAAAAAATATAAAAAAATTCAAATAATAAAATTTTTAATAAAAAATATTTAAAAAATATACTTTTACGACACGGAGTTTGGAGTCCTCGGTTCGAACCTGGTGAGGGCAAAAAAAAATTAAAAATGGCGACAGGCTCCTTCCTCAATGGTGGGTGCTAGCAGACTGACTCCCACCACTTTTTTCAAAGCATATATATCGTCATCTAGTATGACGTCATGTCCGCCATCTTGTCTTCGATGCTGGAAGCCATCATAATTGTATCGTCGGCTAGAGTGTGCTGATGCCATGTTAGTTTAATTCTTACCCGCTAGAGTGCAGAAAACATTTATTACCGAGGTGCCCCCGCCATCTTGAAATTTGGCCGCCATCTTGAAAATCCGTAATTATTTAGCTCCAAATTCGGGAAAAGTTCCAAAATTCATTAAAAAAATCACTCATTAATTTAAATATTGATTCGATCGATTCCCGTCCTCGGTTCGATACCCGATCGATGCAATAATGTTTAATTTTATGTAAAAAATAATAATTTCAATAAACCATGTTCAACATTCGTAAAGAGACTATAAATCCTCTACTACCATCATCCTATCAGACGTCAAGACCACCATATTGGAAATTCGTAATTTTAATGCTAGAGAGGCGGGAAAAAGTTCCAAATTCATTAAATAAATTTGTAATATATATACTGATTGATTGGATCGACTAAGGTCCTTGGTTCGATCCCTGACCGATACAAAACAACTTTAATTTAAAAAAATACTAAAAAAGTGTTAGGTTTGAGAAAATAAAAACAACACAAGTCCTTTTAAAAAAATTTTTATTACATACATACTACACTACTACAGGTACAAAAAAACACTGACAAATTACTAAAGCCTTTTGGATTCCTCGATTCAAACAGTCTTCTTATTGTACGGACTAAGACTTTTACATGACTTTAAATGTCTATCCGATCCGTTCATCACCACAGCCAGAGACGGACTGAAGTTCATATCACTCATATAGTCTCATTAGCCGGTACAACACATGAGTCAAATCAATAACCATGTTCATTATACGTCTCGGAGCAATTTTTATAATGACGATGTAAGCTATCGAGACGTGAAATTAGTTTATTGCACTTATTGCACTGAAATTGTATTCTTTGAACATTATTAGAACAACCGCTTCTTTCATGTCTGCGAGCATTTGAGGTGATAGTAAATGACGCACCACAGTATTTGCACTGATGCGAAGTACGCTCTTCATTAATTGAAGTATTCAATGATGATGAAACTTCAGTTGATGGTGGAACAGCACATATCGAAGTCTCCTCCAGTGTTGTCAGAGGCGTTGCCAACGGGATCTGCTCCAACATCGTCGACGCCGACGTCAAGGTTCCCGCAGTCGATGGTACAACCTCCATCGAGTTCGTCGTTAAAGTCGGTAAAGATGCCATCGAGTTCGCAAGAACAGGCAATTACGCGACTTATGCACCAGAAGAAAAAACTAGGTGATCCGTACACTGTCGACGGCAGTAACAAACTAAGCGTCCTGCTGTCTAGGACTCGTTTATATACATTAACCGGTTTGAATAATACGCTAGTCAAATCAAGAACAATTTACTAAAATACTAGAGTCAAAACAACATTTAAAAAAATAGAAGCACCGACAACGAAAAGGCAGCACATTTGGAAGCACCGACAACGAAAAAGCAGCACATTTGGAAGCACCATCATCGAAAAGGTGGCACATTTGTCATTGGCTCCAATATTCATTGGCTCCAATATTAATTGGTTCCATCAGTCTATTGATTCTATCAGTCTAGTGACTCCAACAGTCATTGACACCAACAGCCTTTTTCTTCATCAGCTCCAATGATATTTGGCTAAAATGCTACGAGTCTAAGAGACTATGAGGCTACAATTCCACGAGTGTACAAGACTCCTCCAACTACCTTCAAGTGTATAAAGCTCCAAATGCTCCATCAGCTCCAACACGTAATGTACGCAATGTACGCGCAATACATGCAATTTACACACAATAAATGTAAATGATTACACAGTACACACAGGAAACGGAATGTACACACAGTACACACACAGGAAACGGAACGTACACACAGTACACACAGTAAACGGAACGTACACACAGTACACACAGGAAACTAAACGTACACACAGTACACACAGGAAACTGAACGTACACACAGTACACACAGGAAACTGAACGTACACACAGTACACACAGGAAACTGAACGCACACACAGTACACACAGGAAACGGAACGTACACACAGTACACACAGGAAACGGAACGTACACACAGTACACACAGGAAACTGAACGTACACACAGTACACACAGGAAACGGAACGTACACACAGTACACACAGGAAACGGAACGTACACACAGTACACACAGGAAACGGAACGTACACACAGTACACACAGGAAACGGAACGTACACACAGTACACACAGAAAACGGAACGTACACACAGTACACACAGGAAACGGAACGTACACACAGTACACACAGGAAACGGAACGTACACACAGTACACACAGGAAACGGAACGTACACACAGTACACACAGGAAACGGAACGTACACACAGTACACACAGGAAACGTAATGATCACACATACAGTAGCGGAAACACACACAGGCTTAGTTGGAAATCAGAATACAAGAAATAAAAACATTAAATTTTTACTTTCAATATTTTATTACTTCTCAACATTACACAAATACAAGTAAAACAAGCCATTATTGTATGTAGCCAGCATTCCTCAGTTCCTTGAGTATGAAGGATATTTCTTTGATGCACGAATAGTTTCCTGCACAAAGCGAACCATGTAGAAGTCTTAGCCGGTCAACCAATATGTTTGGATCTTTCCATGATGTGTAATCATTCTCTTCTACCACCATCTTCCTTGCACCTTTATAATAAATATTATGATCTCTGGTGTCTTCCGTTTTACCACCAACCTCACGGTAACTTTCATGTTTGAGACGGTGATCATCACAAGCTTGATCAGATTTATTTAATATATCACGTCGTTTCCACCGTTTCGGTCTCAGGACATCGCCACATTCTTCGATCTTGACAGCTCTAGGTGCTTCATCACAGTCTATGCCTTTGTCAACAGCCTCAGAGTCACTGTAACAATCACTGTAGAAGACATCCTCTTCACCCAGATTACCGTATGAATTCGCTATCGATGATGTCGAAGTGTCTTCATCGTCTTCATGCTTCCTTTTTAGGAGTCCATCATTTTTACAAAGAATGGAGGATCTACTGAATATACGCTTGAATGTATTCTCACTTTTCACGGTGTTGATACTTCCATTAGTTTCAGTCTTCCCGAAGCCATTAGCATCCTTCAATTTATGTTCTTCCTCACGATCGGGTGAGCTAATACCATCACGCTCAGGACAAGGAAAATTATTGTCATAATGCAGATCACTCTTCTTTAGCCTAGTGGATCCATCGGTGTCCTCTATGCCGTAAGTAGTCTTGACTTTACATGTTTTACCATGTCTTTTTAAGCTGTCAATTCGTGTTAACAACCTGCTACAACGATTACAGCTTAACATGTTGCGTAGTGGGTTTCTAGCACAATCATTCTTCTCATGACGTCTAGCATTCCTTCTCAAAAAAATAAAAAAACGAAAAAAAAAATTCAAACAATCTGGCTTGTACTAGAACTCTATCTTTGCTCAACAATGAGAAGTTCACAAGCTAGCAGAATGTTTGAATTTTTTTTTTTCGTTTTTTTATTTTTTTTTAATTTTTTTTTAATGATATCAAAGAAAACTTGTGGCAGTTTTCTCCGTGTGCTCCTGATTATTCTTGCCAATATTATGATGGTTTTCTCCGTGTGCTCCTGATTATTCTTATCAATATTTTGATGGTAAATCCGTGTGCTTGCGATCATTCCTGCGGTTTCGTTCAAAGGTCAAGGTCACACCCATCCAAGATGGCCGTCGTGACGACGTAATCCAAGATGGCGGACCGTGAGAAATCTGAGAAGCACTAGCAGGAAGGACGAACTTTTTTCTCCTTGGATACTATCGAAGCCAACCTCCCTTTGCGATCGATAGTGAGCGTTCCGCATCCTACATTAATGAAATATATATTATTTACCTGCAAGCAACACGTGGCGCCATCTGTTGACGACAGCCGGAACTACTTGCATCAATTTGCTTTGCATTAGATAACTTAACTCTCGCTGATGAAATATTTCAAAAACTCTATTTAAGAAATTGTTCCAAATTGGAGAAAACTGACAGTTTGTATCTAACATTAGTCACAGAAGCTATCATGGATCGTGGTTTGATATCTATAGCTGAATCGGAAGGAAGCCGCTGTAGATACTGTGACAAGGATTTTGTCATGAGAAGGAATGCTAGACGTCATGAGAAGAATGATTGTGCTAGAAACCCACTACGCAACATGTTAAGCTGTAATCGTTGTAGCAGGTTGTTAACACGAATTGACAGCTTAAAAAGACTTGGTAAAACATGTAAAGTCAAGACTACTTACGGCATAGAGGACACCGATGGATCCACTAGGCTAAAGAAGAGTGATCTGCATTATGACAATAATTTTCCTTGTCCTGAGCGTGATGGTATTAGCTCACCCGATCGTGAGGAAGAACATAAATTGAAGGATGCTAATGGCTTCGGGAAGACTGAAACTAATGGAAGTATCAACACCGTGAAAAGTGAGAATACATTCAAGCCTATATTCAGTAGATCCTCCATTCTTTGTAAAAATGATGGACTCCTAAAAAGGAAGCATGAAGACGATGAAGACACTTCGACATCATCGATAGCGAATTCATACGGTAATCTGGGTGAAGAGGATGTCTTCTACAGTGATTGTTACAGTGACTCTGAGGCTGTTGACAAAGGCATAGACTGTGATGAAGCACCTAGAGCTGCCAAGATCGAAGAATGTGGCGATGTCCTGAGACCGAAACGGTGGAAACGACGTGATATATTAAATAAATCTGATCAAGCTTGTGATGATCACCGTCTCAAACATGAAAGTTACCGTGAGGTTGGTGGTAAAACGGAAGACACCAGAGATCATAATATTTATTATAAAGGTGCAAGGAAGATGGTGGTAGAAGAGAATGATTACACATCATGGAAAGATCCAAACATATTGGTTGACCGGCTAAGACTTCTACATGGTTCGCTTTGTGCAGGAAACTATTCGTGCATCAAAGAAATATCCTTCATACTCAAGGAACTGAGGAATGCTGGCTACATACAATAATGGCTTGTTTTACTTGTATTTGTGTAATGTTGAGAAGTAATAAAATATTGAAAGTAAAAATTTAATGTTTTTATTTCTTGTATTCTGATTTCCAACTAAGCCTGTGTGTGTTTCCGCTACTGTATGTGTGATCATTACGTTTCCTGTGTGTACTGTGTGTACGTTCCGTTTCCTGTGTGTACTGTGTGTACGTTCCGTTTCCTGTGTGTACTGTGTGTACGTTCCGTTTCCTGTGTGTACTGTGTGTACGTTCCGTTTCCTGTGTGTACTGTGTGTACGTTCCGTTTTCTGTGTGTACTGTGTGTACGTTCCGTTTCCTGTGTGTACTGTGTGTACGTTCCGTTTCCTGTGTGTACTGTGTGTACGTTCCGTTTCCTGTGTGTACTGTGTGTACGTTCCGTTTCCTGTGTGTACTGTGTGTACGTTCAGTTTCCTGTGTGTACTGTGTGTACGTTCCGTTTCCTGTGTGTACTGTGTGTACGTTCCGTTTCCTGTGTGTACTGTGTGTACGTTCAGTTTCCTGTGTGTACTGTGTGTACGTTCAGTTTCCTGTGTGTACTGTGTGTACGTTCAGTTTCCTGTGTGTACTGTGTGTACGTTTAGTTTCCTGTGTGTACTGTGTGTACGTTCCGTTTCCTGTGTGTACTGTGTGTACGTTCCGTTTCCTGTGTGTGTACTGTGTGTACATTCCGTTTCCTGTGTGTACTGTGTAATCATTTACATTTATTGTGTGTAAATTGCATGTATTGCGCGTACATTGCGTACATTACGTGTTGGAGCTGATGGAGCATTTGGAGCTTTATACACTTGAAGGTAGTTGGAGGAGTCTTGTACACTCGTGGAATTGTAGCCTCATAGTCTCTTAGACTCGTAGCATTTTAGCCAAATATCATTGGAGCTGATGAAGAAAAAGGCTGTTGGTGTCAATGACTGTTGGAGTCACTAGACTGATAGAATCAATAGACTGATGGAACCAATTAATATTGGAGCCAATGAATATTGGAGCCAATGACAAATGTGCCACCTTTTCGATGATGGTGCTTCCAAATGTGCTGCCTTTTCGTTGTCGGTGCTTCCAAATGTGCTGCCTTTTCGTTGTCGGTGCTTCTATTTTTTTAAATGTTGTTTTGACTCTAGTATTTTAGTAAATTGTTCTTGATTTGACTAGCGTATTATTCAAACCGGTTAATGTATATAAACGAGTCCTAGACAGCAGGACGCTTAGTTTGTTACTGCCGTCGACAGTGTACGGATCACCTAGTTTTTTCTTCTGGTGCATAAGTCGCGTAATTGCCTGTTCTTGCGAACTCGATGGCATCTTTACCGACTTTAACGACGAACTCGATGGAGGTTGTACCATCGACTGCGGGAACCTTGTCGTCGGCGTCGACGATGTTGGAGCAGATCCCGTTGGCAACGCCTCTGACAACACTGGAGGAGACTTCGATATGTGCTGTTCCACCATCAACTGAAGTTTCATCATCATTGAATACTTCAATTAATGAAGAGCGTACTTCGCATCAGTGCAAATACTGTGGTGCGTCATTTACTATCACCTCAAATGCTCGCAGACATGAAAGAAGCGGTTGTTCTAATAATGTTCAAAGAATACAATTTCAGTGCAATAAGTGCAATAAACTAATTTCACGTCTCGATAGCTTACATCGTCATTATAAAAAATGCTCCGAGACGTATAATGAACATGGTTATTGATTTGACTCATGTGTTGTACCGGCTAATGAGACTATATGAGTGATATGAACTTCAGTCCGTCTCTGGCTGTGGTGATGAACGGATCGGATAGACATTTAAAGTCATGTAAAAGTCTTAGTCCGTACAATAAGAAGACTGTTTGAATCGAGGAATCCAAAAGGCTTTAGTAATTTGTCAGTGTTTTTTTGTACCTGTAGTAGTGTAGTATGTATGTAATAAAATTTTTTTTAAAAGGACTTGTGTTGTTTTTATTTTCTCAAACCTAACACTTTTTTAGTATTTTTTTAAATTAAAGTTGTTTTGTATCGGTCAGGGATCGAACCAAGGACCTTAGTCGATCCAATCAATCAGTATATATATTACAAATTTATTTAATGAATTTGGAACTTTTTCCCGCCTCTCTAGCATTAAAATTACGAATTTCCAATATGGTGGTCTTGACGTCTGATAGGATGATGGTAGTAGAGGATTTAGAGTCTCTTTACGAATGTTGAACATGGTTTATTGAAATTATTATTTTTTACATAAAATTAAACATTATTGCATCGATCGGGTATCGAACCGAGGACGGGAATCGATCGAATCAATATTTAAATTAATGAGTGATTTTTTTAATGAATTTTGGAACTTTTCCCGAATTTGGAGCTAAATAATTACGGATTTTCAAGATGGCGGCCAAATTTCAAGATGGCGGGGGCACCTCGGTAATAAATGTTTACTGCTCTCTAGCAGGTAAGAATTAAACTAACATGGCATCAGCACACTCTAGCCGACGATACAATTATGATGGCTTCCAGCATCGAAGACAAGATGGCGGACATGACGTCATACTAGATGACGATATATATGCTTTGAAAAAAGTGGTGGGAGTCAGTCTGCTAGCACCCACCATTGAGGAAGGAGCCTGTCGCCATTTTTAATTTTTTTTTGCCCTCACCAGGTTCGAACCGAGGACTCCAAACTCCGTGTCGTAAAAGTATATTTTTTAAATATTTTTTATTAAAAATTTTATTATTTGAATTTTTTTATATTTTTTAAAAAAAAATTCATTAAAATCGGATAATAAATAAAAAAGTTAAAGATGGCGGCCGTAACGGAAATTGCAACGGTGACGTCATCATCCAATATGGCTGCCATGACATCCTTATTTTCAAGGTCGGCGGCTTATAAGCGGCTAGCTCTTAGGAGTTTTAAGCCGCTTTTAGGAGTTTTCGTTTTTTCTAGGGCAACGCGACTTTTGAGGATTTTCGAAATCCTAATTTTTGAACTGTGGAATTATTTGAGATTTTTTGGCGGAATTTTTTTTCACAGAAATTGAAATTTTGGCGATTTTTGAGGAATTTTGGGCAAATTTTGCCCAATTTTGGCGGATTTTGACACATTTTGAGGATCAAATTCAAGGTCAAGGTCAAAGGTCAAGGTCACAACCATCCAAGATGGCCGCCGTGACATCACAATCCAATATGGCGGACCGACAATCACAATCCACACCCAGAACCCAGTCCCCGGACATACTTTCCTATACTACTCACTTCATTTTTAGTATAACATTCGTAAATCAATAAAAGTTAAGTTTTCCCAACACCCTGGAAAACTCAAGTTTCTACAATTTTTGGAAAACATTATTTATATTTATTTACGAATGATGTACTAGAAACGAAGTGTTTTCAGACAAATTAACGAATAATTCAAAATTGCATACCACACGATTTCTTGTTTTTAATACGCACCAGGACTGACATTAAAATTCGCCTTTACTCATGAGCTCCTAAAAACCTTTAAATAAAGACTGTTAAGTTGAAAAAAATAAAAAATTAATATTGTTACATTATGAAATTATTTAAAATCACGAAGAAAAAAACGAAATCACGGAAGAAAAATTTAGGGTACACTGAGGAAAACGTTTGTTTGAACCTAACAAATATTCGGTAATGAATGGCGAAACAAATATTTATTCGCTGTGGCAAAATATTTTTTTGGCCTAACCAAATTTGGTGATTAACAAAATTGATTTATTACACCTAACAAACTATAAAAGTTGAGTTGACAAAATCATTTTTGTTGGGCCAACAAAAACTTTTCCTGCTAAAAAAAAATATTAGGTTGAAACAACAAAATATATTTATTTAGCACCATACAGACATGATGTAGGCTTTTGGACATACGCCATTGCTTAGCACATGTATGTCTGCAGAAGAAAACTACAAAAAAACACAAATGACAAAAAACACAAATTAAGCAAAAATTGCTGTTGTCAGGATTTAACGCCACACAATGTTCCACAACAGGAATATGGTCAACAAACAAGGAAAAAAACAAAGAAAAATGGACTAACAGAACGAAAAAATCCCCACAAATGATGACAGCACAAAAATTCCGAACCCAAAAAAATTCAACACAACAGTTAAAACGAGACAAAAAACATAGTAAAACGAAACACAGGTGTTTCCGTACCATGTGCGTCTCTGCCTGAGGACGGGAGCAGATAGCAGTTCCCGAAACGTCGCTTGTTTCTGTTTTAGAAAACTGTTGTGTTTGATTCGTCTTTTCGTTTGGTCGTGTTTTTGTCTCGTTTTGACTGTTGTGCTGAATTTTTTGGGTTCAATATTTTTTGTGCTGTCATCATTTGTGGGGGTTTTTTCGTTTCTCTTTTTGTTTTTTGTTTTTTTGGAAAACTATTGTGTTTGTTTCGTCTTTTCGTTTTACTGTGTTTTTTGTCTCGTTTCAACTGTTGTGTTGAATTTTTTTGGGTTCGGAATTTTTGTGCTGTCATCATTTGTGGGGATTTTTTCGTTCTGTTAGTCCATTTTTCTTTGTTTTTTTCCTTGTTTTTTGGCCATATTCCTGTTGTGGAATATTGTGTGGCGTTAAATCCTGACAACAGCAATTTTTGCTTAATTTGTGTTTTTTGTCATTTGTGTTTATTTGTAGTTTTCTTCTGCAGACATACATGTGCTAAGCAATGGCGTATGTCCAAAAGCCTACATCAAGTCATGCACTCCCATTGCACAAATCTTTCAAAGATAATAACATACAGACAATTATTATTCTGTGTACGCAAACAAACCTTCCTCCCGTGTATAGACACAGACTGTCGTGACGCAGGGTGCACCGTTGGCCTCACGAGGAGCCACTCAGCGTGGGACGAGAGAGCTGGGACCCCCGCAGCGATCGCGAGCCATCTGCAGGCCCTCGTGGTGGACACGACCCCGTGACCCCCGAGGTCGCTGACCCCTGTCGGCGCGCGGCAGTGGACGGCGCTATCTCTCCGCGGTCCATCCGTCAAGCAGTCTTTACTTTTTTTCTCCCTCCCCCCCCCCCCCTACTGACCCCCGCGGCCAGCCGCGGAGCGAGGGCAGCAGACCTTCTGGTCCGTGGTCGCGGCGAGCCACCCGGGGCACGCGCGTGCGGCTAAGGGCGACGATGGCTCGCGCGACGCACGCCTCCTCGCCTCTACGCGCCACGCACCGAACGGGCGTGGCAGTCTTCGCGTCGGTAACGATCCTTTACGGAACTCTTGAGCTGCGACACAATCATTTTATTTGGGAACTAGCTAATGCCCGCCATGCGTTGCAATGCATCAATCAAAAAAAATTTTTGTAATTAGTTTGATGTAGGTACACATATACATATCATCTCTATATCTCTTTCTTTAATTTTATATCTCTCTATGCATATCTCTCTATCTCTTTATATTTATATCTACATATATACCTCTCTCTATCTCTCTATCCATATATCTCCTCTATACACCTATATCTATGTATATGTCACTCTATAGCAATGAAAATGTTAAAAATCTATGATTTTACCTATCTTTTTACTTGTCACAGGCGTAATATAGTTACATAAAAACACGCGCGTATTTCAATGCAACGTTGTGTCAAAATTTCAAAGCAATCGGTGAAGAACTTTCGCAGATTTAAGATGTTGAATGAACGAACACACACACACACATAAATACCCATATATATTTATATAGGTAAATATTTAAGACAAGGGCTACCTTCTATTCATAACACCACATTCCAATTTATTTTTCCAAACCTAAAACCACTTTTTGGGGTCGCTGTCCAAAAAAAAAATACACGTTTGAAATGTAATCACCGTAGCAAAGTAAAATGGCTCTTAAATGCTATTCGTGACAAATCCCCTTTAATTAATCATTAACCGTTTTAAAAAATGGTGCCTAACGCTCCGCAAATCTGCACGCCGTTTTGTGGCCACTTTAAAAGTACGATAAACAAATACGAAAAAATTCTCCTGCTTTTTAAACCAGTCGAAGGACTTTCACTTGTGGCGTGACAACACCTTCAAGTTCGGATTCGTCTCAGCGTACACGACAAAGGGCGTACCCGAGGTAAGTGGTTGTGGTATGAGGGAGATACACCCCCATCCGGCAATACTATAAAAATCTATAAACACCAATTCCTACCAACAAATGGAAAGAATTTGAAAGCAAACTGCGGGCAAAGTGGTTCTATCTAACAACCCTTCCCCCCCCCCCCCCCACAAAAAACACGACGTGTCACCACTACATCTGCGGCTGGCGGGTGGTTACAAGCCGTGCTGGTATTTACTCCTGTCTGTAGTCCGTTCCGGGTTGCTTCCTGGCTGTCGTACAACAGCCACTGTAGCGTAGCGCTGCATCTGACTACAAGTCCCGCTCGCGAGAAACATAATATTCACTGACATGGAGTCAGGCACCCGAATTATCCTCGTTCGTGCTTCATCTTATAAATTTGTTTTTGCTGTCGTGAATGTAGAAAGGTAGTTTATGTATGCTACATAAATTAAATAAATCCTCGTATAGGAAATTCCCCCCCCCCCTCTGGGGGTGTAGGTTTTCTTACGTCTAGTTGATAGTAACCAAAATGAAAGGTTGGTTAGGCCGTCGAGAAAAATTTAAATTACTGTAAAATCATTTTGGTTTCGTATGGCTACATGTGGCAAAGTTAACTGTGCTCAAATATGCTTAAAGAATAAAAGAATACTTGAAATATAGTGTGCTAATGAGACCCATTAAAAACTCAATACAAGGGGAAATTTTTTGAGTGAATCATAGACTTTAACCCACCTGTTCGGTAGTTTTAAGTCCGACTCTGCTGCGGTACACTCTTATCAAAATGTCATTTGTTTTGTTTTTGACAGTTTCTGCGTCCGAGAACATTAGGTGCCTCGCCCAGCCGGGCACGAATACGGCGTGCAAAGCTTCAGAAGAAATCACACGATTTAAATTCTGCTCAACATATTCCAGTGGTGTCTGTTTCAGATAAAGCATCTACGAATACGTCAAGGTTGGATGAGAAGTTGTGTTTCAATATTTCTTTTTTGACATGACAACGTCTAATAAATCGATGAACGCCGGCTGCACGCACGAAAAAGTGTCCCGTAACGCACATTGTCCCACTACGGATGACCCACTACGGATGTGTCATGTTATGCTTATTGTACGCATGCGTGGCATCTCTCTTCCACTCGATTGGAACAACCATCGATTTGACTTTTCAATCATATTTTCGTCGTTTGAATTATTAATATTATGTAATTTAACGATCGTCCAATGATTTTCAGCACAATCGGTACGGTTATTTAAAAGTAATGTTGAATATTCAAATACGTTTTTAACGAAAAATGGTGTTTTACAGTTACACATAATAATTCAAATTACACCCGGGATATTTTGCACAATGTTTTAAAAAAATATTGTAACACATTATAAATAAGTTTGGTGTATTTGGGATGCGTATTTGTTATAAAATCGTGTTATAAAAACGAAATAATATTATTCCCCTATCGTGCTGTCATCTACGGTGACAGACGCGAACCGAATGAATCGCGATATATATCCGCTATCGCGGGAACCAGGCACTCCTTAATACATATATTCCTTTTTTTTTATCGCGAGGGGCGTTATTATTAATTAATTATAAATAAAATATCGTGGCCGGGCCACACTTGCATATCATTTTGAGCACTGGAAGACATAAAAACAAAAATATTCTCGACGAATTTTAATATCTGGTTTTCATTGCTTATTATAACAACAATTTAGGCAATAAAGGTAAATTATTTTTGCATTTTAAATATATGATTACTAGTATAATTTCAAGTATTTATTCTTTTATTATTTAAAAAAGTAGCATCTGTCTGTGAGTGCAGTAATAATAGGTTATGTTAGATATTTGATTACAGTTTATATGAAAACTTGTTCATAATTATATTTAAACGAAAAGTTAACATAGTTTTCATTGCTTATTACAACAACAATTTCGTCAATAAAGGTTAATTATTCTTGCATTTTAAAAATCTGATTACTAGTATAATTTCAAGTATTTATTATTTTATTATTAAAATAAAAATAATTCAATTTTATTCATAAAAGTATGCAATCATTTCATCAATGTTTTGTTATGACGTTGTCACGTTAAACTATCGTCCGTAAACCGACTTTACAGACAACCTTTTTTTTATGAAGTGAAAATGGCTTAAACGCGTGTTTTTGGTGTACTGTTTATGCATTTAACTCCTGGTACATGTTCTTGAATTACATCATTATTTTAATTTCTTTGCCATATAATGCTATGGTTACCACTCAAATTTTAAATTTTCCGTATGTACGACGAGAAGACTGCTCGCCAGTTCAGAGCCTTGCGCTTAGAGGCGATACCGTGCTAGAAGAACCACTGCGATCGTCACCAATTACCACATACACATCTGGCTAAGCGAACTCCTTAAGACGTTTACAGCTGAATATAACTAGGCTTATTTAAAAAAAAACTATAGTGATACACAATAATTAGTTATAGCTTAGCTATAGTCTGGTTTGTTTGGTTTATTACGTCGTAATATCCAGCTGCCGAAGTGTAAATGTTTGCTGAAGATTCTGTCAAACAAGTGACACCCTATTTTTAACAGAGTGTAACTGCACTTTATAAACTACAGTAAATTTACGACTTTTTCAAATAATAATTTACTTCAAATAAACGAAGAGTTCTTCCCAATTTCAATAACAGGATCTTCGTAGAAACTACGCCCTATTTCGACTTCCGAGTTGTGTTCATCGGCATGAACAGGAATAAGATACACCTGAAAGAAACAACTGTGTTTTATGCCGTAGTCTTAACCACACTTTGTTTGTACACCGAGATTATTCTAGTGGGTTCATGTTCAATGTTAGCGAACTGAGTACCTTTAAATTTGCGAAGATAAACGTTAAATTTACGAAGAGCCCTGAATAATTGGTAACCAGCGATATTTGTAAATTTAAGGTGAACATTTTCGACTGTGAGGTTCCTGGTGAGTGGTGCACAGCCACTCGCATATCCGGCCACTCTTCACCATACTGTTAAAATATTTTCACCCTACATTTTCGAAGGTTTCTGGTTACGAAATATCCAGGGATCCTCGAAATCTAAGGTTATCTTCGTACATTAACGGGTACTGAGTTCAGTTTCTGTGAACAGGAAGCCGCAAGAATAATTTTGGTATACGGAAAAATCATCCAGAAACTTTCAAAGTCTACCGCTAAAACATTCCCTTTCTTCCACGTGAGTGTTTACCTTGTTTAACAACGAAACACGTAACTGGGGAGCTGGAATACGGTGAAGAAACTAGGAAGAACCAGTTATCTGTTACTACGAACAACTCTTCGTTTATTTTATGTAAATTTTTCAGTAAAAAAGCGGCAAATTTACTGTAATATCTAATAGCGCAGCCAGCACTGACTGTTCACTGTTCAAGTGTTCACTGTAGACGAGTGGACGAATCACTCATGACCTATTACGTGAAGAATAGGACAGAAAAAAAAATCACATTGATGAGAAATGAAAAACAATTATGTATATGAAAATTTTTCTTGCCATTACTTTTACGTATCAAAAATACTATAGCAATAAATTATTGCACACTTTTATTAAATAATCAGTTGGAAAAATCACCGAGCGTGAACGCATTCCAGGGCTTGCACAGACAAATTAAGTAAACAAAGCCTAGACAATAAAGGAATAACAATTGTAACCAATTCGCCAGTCAAACCAGCTATCATGAAACTAAGTTCAGACGCTCTTTGCAGTAACATCGTGCCCGCGTCGCGATGGAAATAGATAATATTTCTGATCGGGAAGTCTTGTCACGTACGCCAAATGTGTAAAAATGGTTAGGTAAATATTCGCGCCCAACGCATTGCATCCTTCGCTCTATTGTGGGGCCCGCCTCGTCAGGGGTGTATGTGCGTTAGTGAGGTGGGATGATAAGCGCGACGCTCGCTGGTATTTCTAACGCGGTATAGCCTCTAAGCGCAAGGCTCTGAACTGGCGCGCAGTCTTCTCGTCGTCACTGGATAACTGTGAAATTTGAGCGGTGACTGTAACATTATATGGCAGAGAAATGAAGATTAAGGTGTAATGCAGGTCCCTTAAGTGCTTTCAAGAATCTGTACTGGTTGTTTTGTACCTAAAAATTACTCTGAAAATACTCTTCTAAAACTACAGTTTAAAAACTTAATCCGAAATCAACAGTACTTTTCGGCTCTCAGCGAACTCTTAAATGCTCTTCGTTAACATACCCCACTCGGATATCGTGAGTAGTTTTGAAATCGCGTTATGTTTCCTGAAGCTCTGCACACCGTGTGTGTGCCCGGGTAGGCGGAGCCCTTAAGGCGACCCGGGTTCAGTTCCTGGTGGAGTCAAACCAGAAAATTTGTCGAAAGTGTGAAACGTAGAGGACGTTGCCGTGATCCAGTTGGTTTTCTCAGGGTACTGCTCTTCACCCCAGACTTTAATCCTGGTATGCTCCATCAGTGTCTTAAAGCATTTCGACCTATAATATTATTTTGTAAGTGGACAGAATTAAAATTACAGATATTTGTAAATTGTTGCATTAAAATATTACAAAATAGTGTTTGCAGTAATACTGGGTTCGGATTCTTACCCTGGCATTGATGCTTTGTGTTGTCCCAGTACCTCAAATTTTTAAAGTTATTTGAAAACTTTTCCCTGAATAGCTTTCCAGTATTAACGCCGCACATAATGATAGACACGACAAAATAAAGTCAAAAATTTGAATATTAGATTTTTTACGTGATTTAAAAAATATTTTTTGAATGAAAAATCAATTAAAATTTAAAATGATGTGCCGATTTTCTTAATAAATACTCGTTATTATCTCGAAAACCGTACTTCATATATTCAAAAATTACTAAAGCCACGGGTTTTACACATACAATATCTTTCTTGTAATATTACAAATATTTCTTGACAAAATTTTTCCAAATAAATTATTGTAAAAGTACAGATATTTTTATTTTTATCTGCATCACCTAATGTGGGAATCACGATAGTGTGACAGACGCAACACGAATTAGGCGTTGCGTCTGTCATTTGCTAACCGCGCGACAAAAATAAACAAACAACTAGATAAGAAATGTTTCTTGCCTTTACAGGTGTAGCCCATATACGAGAGACATTAATTTTTACAAGTTTATTTGTACTAGCCTAATTTAATATTAATTACAACAAGTCAATTTACGTAAACGTGTTAAAAATATTTCCCAAACAAGTTTAGTTTATAAAATATCAATAAATCAAAATAATTACTACATTGATAATGCATTAGTTTGAAAAACATTAGAGAACAAAATTCTTACGCTCGTGACGCGATGAAAAAATATATATAAAGGCTGCCTATAGGTCAGTACACATGATAGAAGTGATACTTGTTCAGGGATTCAAACCTTGACTCGTAACTATATCGTAAGGGGTAAAACGGCAGAGAGAGTGATAGGGGGGGGGGGGGGAGAGAGAGCAAAGACAATTTTACAAATAAATATTTATTTAGAATTATCTATCAAAAATTATAAATTAACAATAAATATTGCTCACTGTTAAAATACTAAAACCATACAGAAAAACTGTGCGTGTTACTGTTTCTTCAAACCATTCTGCCATTTGGAAAAAGCTAAATCTCAGAAATAAAAATTAAATTCATAACAATTAGTAGCGCTATCTATGCGAGAAATGCAGGGACTGTCTCAACAGCTCTCTCTACGCTGCTGGTTGAACAAGGACAGACGCGAGTGTGCTGGTAGCAAATATAAAATTTAAGGCAGTCAGAGCTGACTGTATAAGATGCCTACATAGATTTTTTTTTAACAAGCACATGCGCATATTCTGTCTTATTCTTTCGTTCATCTGTCTCTCTCGGTTTTATTTTTTTCTTGGGTGGGGACGAATCATTACACAAAAAGGAGAACGAATACGAGACCAGCAACGTATGCTCTCTTTAGGCTATATCTCTTTGGCCAAGTACTTGTTTTCTGTACTTTTCGCGCCAGGAACGTTTCACAACAATGTTTCACGAAAACGCTGCATTAAAATTCCTTCCTTGAAATGTTACCCTCATCGCATCTGAGCAAGTTTCGCTTAAAAAAATTTCGAATCGGGAAGTCAGTTGCGTCCGTCATTATTCTTTCACAGGCGTCGCAGACGTGTCGGACGTGATTTGGTTAGTAAACCATTCGCGTCCGTCACACCTCTCTGGTCGCGCCATCGTGGATTTAGCACAACGAACTCGATATCAACGACACTTTTAGCTCAAGCAGTTTCCAATTATATCGCTGGATTTTTTTATTAAAAAAAAAAAGCAAACCACGGACGCCAGGACTGTTGCACGAGTTGACGACGCCCCGCTAAACTCGAGCATCGAACACGCGCGAGAAAATCGATGTCGCCTACTCGATTCGCTCTTTCGCAGACGACATACCCGGGAAGTGGGGGGAGGATATCTCAATAAACGCCCACCCACGCGATGGTTATTAAAAACAGCGCACAAATTTATTTCCCTTGTGTTAGTCTGGATAATGAAAAATGTTTGGAAGCGTTTAAAAATTTTTTTATAACTGGTCATTTCAGAGAAAATTTTGCGATATAACAGGGATTTTGAGGAGAAAATCAGAGTTGACAGTGGCAGTAAATCCACCAGAACATTTAAACACTTAATTGTATCCTGCTGTAAAGTTCCCTTCGTAAAAACGATTTTGAAGGAATAATAAAACTCTTTGTTTTAATTAAAAACTTTCCGAAGTTCTGGTGGAAAGATTTCATTTCGACACCGACAATAAGCCCACCAGAACTTTCATATTGAGCCGCGTAAGAAAACAACCGTCGGTCGCGAGGGGAAGTTTTGAAATGGCTCTTGAAATCCGAAGTGAGGCAGGTGACGCACTATGATAATCACTCCAGCTCCGGACGGAGATTGTTGCAGAAGCTGGGATCCCCAAGCTCTGTCACTGATTAATTAATCACACGCAAATAAATTAATCTCGGGGGCCAGGCAAACTTGAAAGCGCGATGAACGTTTCAATCTCAGACCTGGCGACTTTTAAACAACGTAAAAAATTGCCAGCTAGTGTTTCGGTACTCACCAGATAAGTGCCACATGTAACCTTGGTAAAGAGTAAATTCACATGTTCTCATGTTGCGAATACACAAAAAAAAACACGTAGTTTCCGCACCCGCCGCTATAATTTGCTGTCGGAACAGCTACGTCGACTACAGAATAATTTTATTTGCAGGACGGAATTTTAAACTATATAATGAAGCGGCTCCGATAAAAGCTATAAATGAATTACATAAATACTGAACCCCGGCTGTGAACCTATTTTTCGACAAGAAATTTTAATTAAAAACTCCCAATTTTGTTTAAATTCATTAAACCATTAACACTATAATGTCTCCCTTTAGCTTGAGAACTTTGGTTCACGCCATTCACCACAGATGACAGCACCGTGGTTACACATTTCCGTTCCATGCAACTTCCATTACATTCACGAAATTACTCTCACTAATAGCCTATACTGAGAGCTAAGATGTTTTACACATAAATTTTTTTTATAAACTATCTAATGGGGAAAGATAATAACAGAAATACGTCATTATGAACTCAACAGTTCTTGTGTCACAAAATATTTTCAGTATTCAATAAAATTATCTAACGTGCTTAAACGAATCCAAATTAGAAAGTCGAATGGTAGAAAGTTTTATGGCCTAAAAATGGTTGAAACCACAAATATGGTGTCTTCCCCTTCAAGGGAAGACATTTTTCACTAGTAGTTTGTTATATTCTCATAAACTTAGAAACCATGAAATTTACCTACCATAAGTATTATGTGGTATTAGACAAGATTTTAAAACGCATTTCTTTATGAAATCAGTAACAGAGGTATAACTATATATGCGATACATTGATGATAACTTATACCACAAGAAAAAAATCCTTATACCCTATTCCAAACGGTAGTTCTTCAAGAAATTATTTTCACAGCCGTACACTATCGAGATGGCAAAACTAATATCCATTACTGTCTTAGATGTATATTATGAAATAATAAAATAATGGTTCTAATGTTTAATAAAAATGTTTTCGCTTCCTGGTTGGGTTACTGCATTTCGTGTCATTATTATTTAACTACGAAAACTGAAAAGTTTTTTTTACTAGGTAACTACATAATTTTGTTTCTGTTTCGTTCCGAATTTTGTTGCCATGCACATGCTCCTTGTTATCTGATAATTTCAAGCAGTCAGGTAAAGATTTGTAATTAAAATTTTACCCTTAGGAACTCCATTGTTGTCACTCACAAGAAGTCATTTTCTTAGTTTCCACAGTTGGAGAATTCCTACAAACGTACCCCTATAGTTCCATTTCCCAAACAATAAAAATCTAGAATAGACAAAAAGACCAAAAAATCCAGCATTGCCGGTCTATAAATTCTATTGAGCCGCCAGAAAACAAATTAAAAAAAACTGCAAACAACGGGATGCGTTATATTAAATTTTCAGTTATTTATGTCAAAATACTTTACTTGCCAAAACTTAATTACTAACCAAATATAAACAAAAATAACAAGATAAATGTACATACCAGCAGGACTGAAGAATAGAATGTAGTACAATAAATTGTAAATATGCACTCGGGCATATTGGAAATAACGTTCAAATCATTGTCTAGCCATTTTTTAAAATATATTTTCTATGTGTTTTTCTCTGTACTTACTTTCCTATTTTGAGAAGAATTTTTTTACATGCTACTAAATATTGTAATTTCACTAACATTTTTTAAAGTGCGTGCATGACAAGTTAGTACATCCATATTACTCTTAAAGAGCAATAGAGGATGTACCACAAATGGCGTGATGTTCCGCTGAGTGTTTATTATATTAGAAGTATTTACACAAACGTGGGTTAGATAACAAGACTAGCGTATCTGCCATGCTCGACAACTCCAGGCGAAGGAAGAAATTTATACTTCACAAGAACATAGCATCTGAGGAGACTCGAGGGCAATATGAGCAAGTTTTAAATACCCGCTCGCGGGGCAGTTCTGAGGATTTAGTGTGCCGCTTGGTAAAACAACCAAGTGGGAAAGAGAAATTAGGGCGCTCGACGGAGGTAGAACTGCGCAAGACAAACGTTCGGACTTGCTAACATTCAGCCGTTTTCCTGCCAGTTAGCTGAAAACCGAGAGAGTTTTCAGTCGTTCCTGCTGAAAAAAATCACCACATCGAGAAGAAAAGTTATTCTTGAAGAAAAGATAAAATTCTAAACTACATTTATGTAGCTGGTTAAAACAACTTTGAAGCAATAATATGCTTTAATTTTAAGGTTCTCCAACTTCAGGTCATTTGTTATTAAAATTACAAAGTCCCGTTAAAATTTATTTGCATCGAATACACACTGCTGTATTTTTTTGCAATAAAAAATTTTAATTTTTAGGATATTGACCTTTGTTTGAAAATATCTCTGAAAAAGTCCGCAAAATATATGTTAGTAACTTCAAGGAACAAAGCCAACTATTATAACAAACGTAAATTCGTATTAACCACCAGTAGAGAATATTTTTAAAATCCACCCATTAAATGTTAATTTTTTTTGTGTCATTGTCTACACATGCAATCTCACTGAGAAGTTCTGTTCAAAAATTTTGTAAGATTCATTAAAAAAATTATTCTTTTTCCACCATTGGTCTACTACACTCTAAAAAGTAACATACTAAAAAAAATTGTACTTGGTCACCACGAGAGTTTGAAGTACAACTGCACACTTAAATAATCCAGTTGAATGATAAAACAAAATATTAAATAATTCACTTGAATGACAAAACCAAACAATAAAGCACACTAGGACATATCAAACACCACCATGTCTAAGAGATGTGGGAGTCAGCCTGTGTCTCCAGCGAGCTGTGTCACGAGGAGCGGCGGTCAGCAGGTCAGAGGAGTTTACAAACATATCTTCTTTTAGGCGCATCTTTATTTACTGTAATGAAAACAAATACCTTTGAAGTGAAACGTCTTTTCTGAGGGGGGCTACAAATTTCGAGCGTTACGAAAATTCCAATCGCATGAGGGGAATATTTAGGTACTTGGTAGGGGAACCGGTAGAAGAGGAGACGGCAGGGGAGAGGTAGAAATGATGCAGCATACTTGCGCACTCGCATGCCTGCACACTTGCAAACTTGCATACTTGCGCAATAGCATAATTTAGCACTAGCATACTCTCATATATATATTTTTTGATCTGCGCCCTCAGAAAAAGAGTTTAATGTTTCCTATACCAAATAAGTTAATAAGCAAGAAGTTCTACTTCTGTCACCAGTGGACTCACACACACACAAATTTATTTATTTCAAACTGAAAGCATACGATAACATACTAAAAAGAACACTAACTATGCAAATTATCCGCAATTCTAAGTGGCTTTAATAGAATTTTTAACGAGAGAACCTTTGGTCATTCCCAGCGTAACGAAAAACGCAGTTATAGCGTCGTTTGTGTACAGTCCCCCCCCCCCCCCCTCACAAAAAATCGAACGCCCCTTGACTAATGCATTTCACTTTTAGTTGCGCTCTGATGAATCATCTCATCAACTTAACCTGCCACCTGTAAAAATTTTCTCTTCAAAAATATACTTAGTAACGTTCTCAAGTATGTAATGGACGTTAATGGGAAAATGTACTGATATTAAATTTCAAAAATTTAACGTATTTAAAGTTATCTTAAAATCGGGTGCACTTACCAGGCCCGTTCATTAGTGATGAAAAATTTGGGAACAATTTCCAACACGTAGGAAACTGTTTTGGTTTCTGAACTACGACGAAACAAGTGGATCACGCATGCGTTATGACTGAAGTTAACTCCAGGCCACCACTGGTCGATGAACAAACCCCACTCTGTGCGAGTAGTGGCCTACTGCACTCTCCTACCCCCCCCCCTTCCACACACACACACACCACCACCGCCAATCACGACTTCGCCGGTCAATCACCCTTCGACGGCCACCGGTAAAAATCATCCCCCTCTCACCCCCCATCCCCTCCTGAAGCGTGAATATTTCAGTAACGGCGATGCCGAATGCAGGTGGCGCCGGATAATTTCCCCCGAGCAATCACTGTTTGGGGCCGTGTGCAGCTCTGCCCCCCTCCTGCTAGCCTGGACACTGGCGCGCGCAGGTCTCTCTCCGGGGAGCTTGTTGTGGCGCGAGAAGCACCACGTGGAGGGGGGAATCAAACACTGCGGAGGGAATTATATATATAAATTACCGTCGGCACGCAAACTCACGTGGCCTTGTTGAAATTGAATGGCTTGGATGACAAACCCGGAAGCCAATCATAGCAGCGTGCGA